>NW_025544692.1:5527-605527 GCF_011800055.1 Colletotrichum gloeosporioides
TAATATTAAAGAATATATATATACTTTCCTTAAGTATATTATTATTAACTATAGAATACCTAAGGAAATTATATTAAACTAAGATAAGATTTTTATTTCTAAGTTTTAAAAGTTAATTATAGTATAACTTAATATTAAATAATTAATATTTATTATATTTTACTTATAAATTAATAGATAAATAGAATAAATTAATTAAATCCTTAAAACCTACCTCTATACCTATATTAACTATAATTAAAATAACTAAGTTATACTTTTACTAACTACTTAGTTTACTTATAATAGTATAATTAGAGAAAGTATTAAGGAATCCCCTTTTTATTTTAATTATAGTTTTAAATTAATTATTTATAAAGAACTTTAAGTAGGTCTAGTTATAGTTAAAGCTACTACTTTAATATAGTAAATTAAGGATATCTAAGATAATATATATAAAGAACTTAAATTTATCTAATAATAAATATTAAAGTTTAGTAATAAATAAAAGATTAAGGGATTAACTTTAAAAGAGGGAGATAGTACTTACTTTATATAGCGAAATATTAAAATAAAATAACTAAGTAATAAACTTAACTATAAAAAACTTAAACCTTTTAAGATTTTATAAGTTATTTTACTAGTTAACTATAAGCTTAAATTTTTAGAAACTATAAAGTATTACTTAGTATTCTATATTTTACTTCTTAAGCTAATACTATAAGGATTATAAATAAATAACTTTATTATTATAGAAGATAATAAACTAAAGTATAAAGTAGAAAAGCTATTTAATTACTAATATAGAGATAATAAATAGGAATACTTTATTAAATAGAAAAACTATAGATATAAAGATAATATATAGGAACTAGATAATAACCTATTTAAGTATTAAGATAAGATTAATAAGTATATTAAAATACTTAACTATATTAATCCTAAGAATAGACTAAGCTTACCTATAATTTTAGAAGAATTTAAGGAGTATATAAAAAACACTAATAAAAAAGAAAAATAGATATAAGAGGAAATATAATAGAAATAAAGAGAAACTAAGAAATAAGGGATATAACTCCTATTAGTATAAGTATAACTAAGAGGATACTTTAGATTAGTATAATAGGAAAATATATCTATTTAATTAAGAATACTAAAATATAACTAAGGTTCCCCTAATAAGAAATTTAGAGTACTAGGATTCTAATTAAGAATAGAATCTAAGTCTAATACCCTAAAGCTACCTAAGGACTAAACTTCTAATATAGAAGATTCTATAAAAAGAACTTTAGATACCTCACCTCTTTTTATAACTACTAATATCTCTTTATAACCCTTCTTAAAGACTATTCTCTTCGCTTTATAAATATAATCTAATTTTATAAGTACT
This sequence comes from Colletotrichum gloeosporioides, assembly GCF_011800055.1. Taxonomy (NCBI): domain Eukaryota; kingdom Fungi; phylum Ascomycota; class Sordariomycetes; order Glomerellales; family Glomerellaceae; genus Colletotrichum; species Colletotrichum gloeosporioides. Next base: position 6,897 of record NW_025544692.1, read on the forward strand.
TTATTTACTTTAGTTTATACTTTTTATAATACCTCTATTCTCTTATAAAATAATTCCTTAATCTCCTCCTCTTTATTATTTAGATAATAGGACTCTATTATTAACTGCTCTACTATAACTAGTTAGCTAAAGAAAGAAAAGAAAACTTAAAATAGATACTACTTTATACTAATAAATTATATTATTAGAAGTATTATAGGAATAATAAGTACTACTAATAGTAATATACTCCTTATAAACTAATAACCTAGGTAGTATTTTATAGTAAAGCCCTTTTAAATAATAGTAATAATAAGGTATAACTTTAAAACTATTCTTAGTAATATTAAGAGAATAATAATAGTAATAAAGTATAGAAATTATAGGATTTTTAATAATATAACCTAATATAGTATTAATATTATAAATAAGATAAGAAGTATAATTAATAGATCCCTAACTTAAGACTAATAACCTATTTATATTAAGTCTTAAGGATAAAACCTTTAGAGAGGGGACCTAATATTATAACTTATTATATATAAATAATAGTTAACTAACCTACTTAGGTAATAAATAGTTAGGATAGGATATTTATATTATAGGATTATAGGAATAATAAGGACTTACTTAGATAATAGAAGAACTATAGTATAAGTTATATAATAATAAGATAAGACTAAATAAATAGTATAGATTACTAAGTACTTAATAAGGATTACTAAGTACTTACTAATAATTACTAAGTACTTACTAATACTTAGTTAGGAATTAGTAACTAGATAAAAAAACTATTTAAAATTTATATATAGTATAACTTAAGCTTTATTTAAAGTTAGACTTCTATAGTTCTTTAGTAATTAACTTAGTATTTATCTTTATAGATACTCTTAGCTTATTTTTACTATAAATTACTTATTAAGACTAAGACTAATCACTTTAATTTCTAAAGATCTAATCTATAACTAGTTTATAACCTATAACTTAGACTATAACCTCAGTATACTATTATAACGTATTAATCCCTAGCTTCTATTAGTAGACCTTACTGTTAGATAGCTAACTATAACACTATAACTATAATAATTAATAGTAATTAAAGTATTAATAATAGGTTTAATATGTTTTATATGTAATATAGCAAAATGTATATTATAGCGTAAAATTAGCTTTTTTTTATGTTTTTGTATAAGTGGGGAAAAAAAGGGGGGGCGGACGCTGTTAACGTAACGGACTGTAAAATTACTTAGTCACTATAGACTGTAACTAAGACGTATGAACAATTATGCGTAATTTGGATGTTTCCAGCGAACGGAATTCCGAACAAAAAGTATTGAGGGCGATGCAAATCAACGATGTAATTAGGCTGCAGGATCATATTCCTTTCATGATATCTGGATATTAGCCAAGCTGAGCGCCATTTCATTTCGAAAATATTCCTGCCTTTGCCTAATTAAGTGTGCACTATGGATGCCTAGTGCCCGTTCATATTTTCTATGAAGTCCACCTCAAATGGTAATATTGTATCCACAAGCCCTAAGAGCTATCCTTAGCAAAGTAGAAACGCCCAAAGTTTGCATAATAATGATCCGCCAAAATCCATGTGCTTCGTCATCGAAAATCACTGTGATACATGCGATGTCATTGTAAGAGTGCCAAGAGTCGTCGCCTCAGCTACGGGCTCCGAGTTGCACTCCGTTTCAATGACAAGCAGCGGCCACTCAAGCACGCCTCGCCAGTAGCTACCCAAGTGCCCGGCAATAGCGCGAATCATTGAGGCGCCAGCACTGCCGAAGGCCCAAAAGCTGCGGCAGCGGTGCAATAATACACCATAGTAGGCGAGAATGACTAGGGCCTCTGGTCGATGTTTCCGCAGCATGTCAACGAAGCTTCCCTCTATCTTCACAGAAAACGACGAGGCCGCTGAGGGATATTCCTCTTCGTCGAGGCCTCGACACAGGTCGAAGGACCACTGTAAAAGCTCAATGGTATGACGGCATGCCTTCATGCTGGTTTCGCTAAGGTCAGAATCGTCCAAAAGACGAGTAAGAGGATCGCACTCGGTTCCTGGAGAAACGATCTTTTTATGAGCCTTGAGGACAACATTGAGAAAGGGCTGGATCTCGGAGTTGTACAGATAGTCCTTAGCCGGAGGCGTGACGGAGGTGATGCCGCGATTGAGATTGAAACATTCCACAAGTCGATCGATAAATGAGTGGAAGTCGGAGCGGTAGTGCGCGAGAGTGTCGGCAAGAACATGTCTGCCTAGGATGGCAGAAAAGAGGAAGCGAGGGACGGCGGTAGCTTTGTCATCTTTGGGAACCGTTTCTGTGAGGAGAGTGAAGGAGGCAAGAGCGCGTGTTTGTAGCTCTGTGGCCAGGTGTCGGAGACAAACGGCTGATCCAGGATACAGATGAACCATGTCGAAAGCTGTGAAAGCAAGAATTTCATCGAGGAGGTACGGTGAGTCGACAGCGTGGCGGATGGCAATATCCACTATGCTCCGGTTGGGCCCGGTGAAGTTTGGCACTGTGTGGGCATGGTGCATGAGAATCATGTGTTGCGGCGTGAATATTGTCTTGGACGCGACGTTTGGTACACCGATTAAGCCAGGATGGCAATCGGAAGGTGGATGGGAAGCGGTAGGCTCGAGGTCGGCTATGGACGCTTGGTCACCGTGCTCCAACGACAAGGAAATGGTGGGTTGATCTACCGCTGGACCGAGTTCCGAGTGGCTGTTTTGCTGATGAATGGCCAGCGGCGTCTGTGTATTATGCTCTTCCGCATCGTCAATGTTGTTTACACTACCCTCTGTGGGATCGGGTAGTGTTGGACTTGTTGTTGTTGTTGTCTCTCGCCCGTGCTGTTGCGATGCGTGCCGCTGTTGCCCTCGTTTCCGCCTCTGCTTGCCCACCTTGGGCGGCGGGAAGACGCATGCACGCTCTGCAACTTCGCAATTTGCGCAAGACGGCTGGCGCTCGTCGCAGCGGATATGGCGACGTTTGCACTCGGTGCACCCGTTGCGAGACTTTTTGTGGGATCGCCGAGTCTCTGTGGTCCTTGTATTTGCGGTTCCGGCAACGCTCGAATCATGCTGACCGGTTGAGGTCTGAGTTTCTCGACCCATGTTGGTGTATAAGCTTGAATGAAGGCGCCGTGGGGTATTAGAATATGTGACGAAGCATCGGAAGTAATTCGGGAGAACGTCGACCCCGTTGATGATTGCAGGCTTGGTTTTGGCCGCTTTAGGCTGCAGCTGTGCCCAGACAACGGGGCTTAGCTGCGGTCCGGGTCAATAGTGCCCCATTCCGCTAATCCGGATCCGGTGGATACAATCTGCGGGTCAGGGCGCCAGGCTTCGGCGCCGGCTTCCGAGCCGAAATGGACTCATCGGCATCTCGAAGACCGTCGTGCTTTACGCGACAGATCCGACATATTCAGTCTGTTGACTACTGGCTTCAGTCACGACTGAATCTTATTTTAAGAATTCCATTAATACTTATTATAAAATAATACTAAATATTAAGCGTCCTTCAGCTACTACTATACTAACATGACATAAACCTCACTAGTTGAGAAGTAATACTTAAGCAGTATACCTACACTACCTAAATAATACAATAATTGCGTTTCTGTACAGCTTCTTCTGCAGTAGTAAGCATATCGTTAAACAATTTGATTATGGTTGGAATAGCAATGTTTATAGGGCGATCGTGCTCTAAATGCAGTTTCCCAGCACGCAGGTACTCCAAGTCAGCTCGTGATGAGATGTTAGAAGGGTTGCACATAATGCTCCGGTAGAGAACTGCAATAGCAGACATGTAGCTAGTCGAATGAAACCTGCTCGGGTCAGAATGGTTGGAATCACTTTGATCAGATAACATGACAAACCCGATTAGGCGCCCTTTCCTCGCCGCTATGTCTCCCGTAGAGCTGCTTTGGTTGGCTTTAGCACGTTGCATCATGCGATTCTGACGGAACGGAACTTACTTGTTCAATATTTTGATGAAACATCTTGCAGCTTCAACGCAGATGACCTCGCTAGCTTGGTATTCAGATGAGTTTTGGTGCGCTACTCCGCTACAAGAAAGCCTCAGGACGGTGCCAGCGAGATGAATAGTGCGCAGAAAATTGAAATACTCTAGGTGGAGTAGCACGACGTGCCAGTAGTTCTCTGGAGAAACTATAATGGTTCCGTCCGGGCGATACGAAGATGGCAGGCTGTCCTTCCACACCTCGAGGCGCTGGTTTGCCTCTGATATGCTGTCTAGCCTGGAGACAAGTGAATGCTTGGTCTGCATCACGGCACAGTACTGGTTTTGTATCTGGCTTAGTTTGTACCACCAATTCGACATTTGCGCACGACTGGGCGGCCCAGAAGGTGAGTCACTTTGAGAATCGTCCAGGTAAGATATATCCTTGTCGTAAAGGCCGCTCGAGATCCCAGGAGGTCGACCTTGAACGAGTGAGAGACTCCTTCTCTGACTTTAGCGATCAGAAAGGGCATTGAGACTTGTACAGCTTACGAGTCGAAGCCAAATAATATGCACCAGAGGCGACTACGAAGGATGATCCGCCGCTCTGAGAACCCCATATCTGTAGGGCTCTTCTGATGTAGACCCAAGGATTGGGCGACTCTGATAGCAAGACCACACAAGACCCAGGCGAACCCTTCTCGCCCAGACTTGGTGTGGATGAATATCTGGGAATATTAGCATGATCAGTGGTAAAAGGCGACGATCGAGGCACCGACATGGAGTATGAGGATCTGCAAGCTGGTCTCACAAGGAGATGCCAGTGCGTCTGACATCATGGACCAGGCTTTTTGATATGAAGATAGGTAAACCCGGTCCATGTCCTCTGTCTGTGTTGAAGTACGTCTCTGGACGAGCGCTCCCAGTGATACGACGAGGTGAAAGAGACAATAGTCGAGAGCGTTGAGTCTCGGTCTCTGCGGCGTGTACATCATTTCCATGCGCGACATAAATATGTCTCTGTCGATGATTGGAAAGAAAAAGGCAACGCATTCGAAAAAGGCTGAGAATTAGTCAGATGCAGCAATTGTTTCACTATCGGGGAGACTTCAACCTTGTATACACTTCGTTGCGACTTCTTTGCTAGGTAACTCTTGGCTTGTAATGTCGAAGAGAGACGACAAACCGGCCTCGTCGACTTGCGGCCCAGCCTCAATAAGAAAGTCCAGGCCGTCAGACTTCAGAGGAAGCTGCTGACTTTTGAGGCCATCCGTAAGGCATATCGCAAGTGTGGCACCAACAGAACCTAACCCTAAGATTGGACGCAATGAATAGATTGTATGCGTTGACTGGATTTCCTTGACTTACCGACGTAGTGCCCCCGACTCTCATTTTTCCGAATGTACATTGAAGGAAATACCGTTCGCTGGAGGGATGCAGTGTTCTCGCTGCGCCGCGTCAACGCCTCGATATCTGGCACTTTCCCGTTTGCCAGGCTAAGTGACGATTTGGCGAACGGTAAGACGTGAGCTGATGTGGAGAAAAGATGGCTCGTCGCGCTAATATCGGAAAGCGGATGTTGAGAAGGTGAATGGCCGCCGGCATCCGTGCAATAGCCTCCGAGAGTGTTGCTCAGGTCTGGCAACTCTGTTGGTGACGTGTGATCGATATCCCAGAAGTTGGACGACACTCCAATACCAAGTTGATGTAGTACAATGCCAAAATCATGGGTTTCGGGACTCGCTTCGAATGCGTCTTCTCGGGGCCAGACAATTGGGCCAGGCAAGCTGTCGTCAAACATGGAACTCGAGTCCGCTGCTGAACTTCGAGATAAACTTATGCCAGAATCATCATGAATATTTGTCGACTCCGAGGTGCTGTTGGCTGTTACCGTTTCTTGCTCAACCTCGAAGGGCCTTCTAGTTTGTCTTCCAGCCGCGCGTAGTCTTCTGTCAGAGGAAATGCACTGAGTGCGATATAATTGACAGTTGAAGCAGGGTCGTTGATCCGGGGTGCATTTTAGCTACCATCGACCTACAAGTCAGCATCCCCCATGACGTAGGACGAGTGAAAGACACTGACCCTCTTCTTGCGACAGTAATCACACGCCCGGGCTACACGCTTCGCGCGTTGTGGACGGGTGCTCGGCGGAGTATTTTCCCTGGACATGATAAGCAATATCCTTTGCATGCCCATCCGCTACGAGCAAGGCGGGTAAGAGGGGACATTTCACATTATATTGCGAGCCCGAGCGACGCGCCCACGGATAGCTCATAAATCCCGGTGCCGTTACCATTCGGCTTGCCTACATCATACTTACAAATTCAAACAGATATAAAGTGCGGAGATGGCAAATATGTTTAATGCAGAGCTACATCAGATGAGAACCCTGGTCAGTGCCAATCCTCGCGGCACCTGTACCGGGCCAGACCTTGCAGAGCCGCTCGTACTCCTCTCACCCGTCTCCACACAACCGCAGAAGCTCTCTGCCGTAGTGATTGCCATTCGGAAGTCTCTGAATGGTGTGGATTTGATACGTAGCGAATTCTTCGCCATTTAGAACACGCCTGAATTTTGTTGAAACCCGAACGACGTTACTGGGCTTTGAATAAGTTAGTACAACGAATCTGAGGGTCCAACCTCCCCTATGCACGAGAAGTTAGTTTCGGCAAAGTATTCTCGAACTCGTCTCCCTCTGAAGTTGAGCGGTCCAGCAGGCTAAAGCACGAGAAATTCGCCCACAACGGACATTAGCAGTGACTGCTTTTCGTCTGTCATGTCGGATACCTATACACCTTTATATAGGGTTATTCTGCTATCTGTTAGGTGAGCCCCACTGCTTTCAGGGTTGGTTGGCGCCTACCTGATCTGCTGAATTCCACTGACTTTCGCGCATCGATGGATCAAATATTTTAGAGTAGACTTGAGTCTTTTTTTTCCCTTTTTTTTGGTTCTCTTTTCCCACCCTTTTGCATCCCCGGATTGAAATTCCAGACTCTGCTGGCTGTCCCTCGCGTGTGAAGAGTGACTTCTCGACCAGGCCCTTTGTTAGTTGTCTGAGAAAACGTCAGCCACGGCCAAAATTGAGTATTGGACGCACACGTACGCTCGGCTCCGCATCCAACAGCACAGGGCCGATGACCATTCTGCGTCGCGAAACAAAAGCATGAAGGTAGAGGTGATGTCCAAGTAGCATGTACGCCCACGCCTCAGTTTTCGAAGCCGTGCCGGAAACCGCAAAGCTGCAGAGCTCAAGGTCAGCTGAGCGACTTTCCAAATGGTTGGAAAGGTCATATAAGTAGCTGCATTCGTCCAGAGTAGCCTGCTTGACAGGCTTATCCCAGAGACTTGTTAGTCTTCATCGCCGCTCGAACCTTGGCGAAGCCGGCCTCACCGAGCGACGCTTGAACGAGGCCTAAGACCGTGTTGACCTTGGCCCTGTCGATATCTTCCAGACGCAGACCCTATCTGAACAAGACAGACTCTGGATTGCTCCAATTCCGCCTTTGCGGACTTGGTCAGTAATTACATGTCATCAGTCTTTCTAAAGGTGGGTAAACCAATTCACCGTTGTCTATGCACTCATCATTCCTTAGAATAGAGATCGTGTATTACGTCTCTTGGCTCCTCATCACCTCAGAAGCGCAAGAAATCTTGAGCCTCGAGAGGCTGCCAGCGTCTAAGCATTATTTTTCCGCCATATCTAGGAATTAAAGGCAGTCGTCTGGGTGTAAGCTCCAAACTCTGCAAGTTTTAGAGACCGACCGTTTGTTGCCATCACTTGTGATGCCGTGGAGCGGATGTTCGAGGCCAAACTTCTAGGAGTCACATGGCTTCTTGACCAGCGGATTGTTGGAAGTCGTCTCCGAGTACCTATAGGCATCGGTGAAATCAGTGCCCTCGAATCGTGACCATTCAACTCAGCCTTTCAGCCTGAAGGCCCACCGGCTTAATTGGGGTTTGGCCAACTCATTGCGTCTATCGGGCACAAAACGAAAATGACCATAAGCGCGTGCTTCGTGTTCAAACTGCATCGTTAGTGTTGACTCAAGAAATCACCAAGAGCTAGGCCCAATGGCTGGATAGAATTGACAAGTTGGCATTACTTGAGCTTCTGGATTGGGTCTTGTCCGTGGATTGCTAAGCCCATGGAACGAAGTCTGGAACCCTTTAACACGTCGGAATGGCTCCGACAACGGGGTGTTTGAATGGTCAAGTTACGCTTGCGAGACCAAGGAACGAACGCCATCGTCAATCATCTTCAAAGTGTAGTAATTCGGACAAAACGCAGATTTAGGGGCAAAGCGTATGCCAATAAGATCGCAGTCGAAGCCAAGAATTTCAACTTCATTTTCGCCGACATCAATGTTACACCAGATGCTGCTCCCTACGACTTCCAGCTCCTCGTTGATCTTATACGTTAGCTTGAAGACGTAGACGCTGGCGGTATCCGAAACGTTGCCCCTGGTATTATTGTTGAGCACCCTGTGCTTCTTCATTCAGTCCGCTCAAGATTGACATCCTTATTTAGTGCTCCATGTGCTGCGCCCAGCACCGCGTCGACGCCGTACCCAGACTCTCCCGCGATTTTGTCAGAGCAGTGAAAAAGAACAATTCATAGACATGTTCAAATCTCTGAGATTTGCCGTCGCTTCTATCTATCTATGGCCCACCGTTGGTCGGTCTCAAGGCATGCCGACGTGCTTGAGTCTGATTAACGACTCTTGAACTTGGCACTGTAGTTAAAGACGTTAGAAACAGGTGCATTAACATGTTTGACTCGCAGAAGAACGGAACCGGAAAGAATGAAGCTCTAGATCCTCTAGTTGGATTCTTTTTGAGTCGGGGTAGTTTTAAGAGGGAATGGAAATAAAATTCGAAATCTATCGTGGAGCCGAAAACTCCGTGATCATGGAGATAATGGACCAGTTCTTCCCTGGCACAAATGCGGCAACCTTTCCCCAATCCTTCTCTCAAACTGTCTGAGCTGACAGATTTCCACCTTGAAATGCAGCCCACGCAGTACACACTGCGGTCTGTCGTTTCCTCTCTGGCGCGGCTCCAGAAAGGTACAAAACTTTGTCCTCGCTGAAACCACCGTCGCCGGCGTCATAGCCGCGCCGGGAGCTATGAGACAGACAAACTGTCACTTCCACGGCGCCATCGGCATTGGGATGTCCGTCGCCGCAGTGCAGGTGGTCCCAAATGCCACGGAACAGGTGGCAAAGTGGAATACAACAGACTTCCCGGGGACATTGAAGTTAGGGCTTTGGATCTTACAGTAGAAATTAACCTCCGAGCGCAGATCCCCGGGAACCACTGACTAGAGGAAGCCTTCCGTGAAGGTTCAATGCCGACTTTCTGTGGGGTCGAGAATCAGACGAAAACTTGAGGTCAAACGACACTTTGCGGTGCTTCCGGGATGTTTGCTCCTTGGATCCGACCTGTAGTTCCTTGGCTTTATTTGGCTAGTTCACAGTAGTTTCCGACGGGCGTGATGTTCCTTCCGTCTGGATTTGGATGTCGTTGCATTTCGGGTGGGGTCTTCAGTCTGCCTCAGTCTGTCTCTCACCGTTTGCGTCTTTGATCTCGCTTCTTGTATCGCGAATCACTTGCAACACCAAGAATGTCTATATGATGAGTTGGCCAGTATGTAGCGTCAAATCAATGCCAGATGTCGTCGGCACTATCGCTGGATACCTGATGCAAAACAGTATGCTTAGATATGTTTACTTGTTGGGTGTACAAGCCAGTTCAGTGGCAAAATTATTGTTTCTTGAAGATGATGAGTAAGTATGGAGAGCTTATGAGCTTTTTTTGATTCAAAATCTGTCACTGAAGTCCAGCCTAATGAGCCGGGAAGTGTGCGGCCTTTCCTGGACGTGCCCAATATTGCCCAGTCGAAGACCTATTGCTTTCCCATGTGTTTGCCGTCTGGACCGTCTAACTGTGCCTCAAACACAGCACTGTGTCCTTCTAAGACACACTGAACAGCTTTGCGCAACGTTTCCGCTAAATCATCAGCTTTGAAAGATCTGAAGCAGCCGACCTCTCCACGTCCAGCTGCGGCAGCGATCCCCGCGTAGTCCGGCGTTGGTGAGAAACTGATGTTAAGTTCTTCTCTAGAAACCTTGAGAGCTGAAGCTTCCGGTCTGGTGTAGAGCAGGGAGTTCCTCGGGGCGTTCCATCCATTGTTGTTCAAAACGATTGTGAGAATCGGAATCTTGTAGCGCTGTGCGATCCAGTAGACGGATGCCGGAAAGGAGAACATATAGGAACCGTCGCCTACGACCTGACAGACGAACTGTCTCGACCCTGTAAAGTCTGAGGCCATTTTCACGCCGAGAGCCTTTTGTTTTGTTAAGCTGAATATTAGCTGGATGCTTAAAATGGCAATCTGAATCTACACTGTGTACTTACCGCTCCTCCACTCCAACCAAGACCACCTCCGCCACTATTGAACCAGGAGCCAGGAGTCGTCAATCGAAGCTGCTCTGCGACGGACTGCGTGTTGGTGATTGCTTCGACGACGAAGATTGTATTCTTGGGAACGGCCTTTCGCAGCTGGTCCATCAAATTCGGGGCGCCGAAAAAGCCTTCAGGTGAAGGCTTTGCCTCATCAGCGATCCTTATCATGCGGTTGGCGTGGGTTTCTTGTAAGCCCAACAGGCGCATGGCGTAGAGAGGCGAAGTGATGACGGACTGTATTTCATCATTGGAAGCAATGTAGTCTTTGATCTGAGTGACGGCCACGAATGCGTTGGCCTGGTATCGATGCTGAGCGTTGATGTAAAAGACTGGCATGTTGTGTTTCAGTGGATCAACATCGACGTGAATGACACAGGCATCCGTTCTGGGCTTGCATCTAGTCGGGATCCATGGAACATCGCAGTCAAGGACAAGAATGACATCTGCAGTCCTGATGTTGTCGTCTCCGGCGTAACCACAGCCGAGCCAGCTGACGTGGTTCGCTGATCGAACAACGTATCAGTTACTCTACTAATCCAAAGGGAAACATGGACAGAATACCTGGAAAACACATCTCACTCACTCCTGCGTCAAAGACTCGAAGCCCTGGAACAGCCGTGGCAAGTTTTACGAGCTCATCCGGGACACGAGTGTCTCTGCCGCTGTATCCCATCACAATAAGAGGCTCTCTGGCATGGACAAGGGAGTTGGCAATTAACTCGACTGCTCCCAGGCTGAGTGCAGTTGGTTCCACGGAAGACCAATGTTTTTGATCGATGGAATAAGGCTGTATCTTGGCGTCGAGAACTTCTCTGGCTGCACACAAGTAGACAGGGCCTTTTGGGTCACTCGTGGCGAAGCTGAGAGCTCGATTGATCATTTGCTATCGCATTTTTAGTTCTAATCAACTCATGTAGCAGAAGCGAGACGCTCTTCCTACCTTGATATGTAGACCAGACCGGACCTCGCCGGTGTACCTACAATATTGTTCGACAATCGCCCTCTGATTGTGGACGTCCTGGAGCCACTGAATATACTCATTGCGAGACCCATCCAGTTCCCCTTCAATAGTGAAGGGAGATAGGCCAGCGAAGATTAAGAGAGGTACTCGGCCAACGGATGCGTTATGCACCGCACAACCTAGTGCTTGGGTGCCGACATCGACGTGAACTATGACGACCTGCGGCTTTCCGGTAACGCGAGCGAACCCGTCGGCCATTGACATGGCAACCATCTACCGCAAACATAAGTATTCCCAGTGATTCAGGTTGCTGGGGTTGGGGAATACGTGCCTCGCTTGGGCATGTGATTATCCTGGGAAAGGCGTCTCTGCGTTCTCTCTGGCCCTTCACCATTGCTTCAAGCATGCCAGGATGATCAGAGCCAAAGTTGCAGAAACAGTGCGTTACACCTGCGTCCCATAATGCCTCGAAGAACGCCTCTGCGGCAGTGTACTTCTCGGGCCCCTCGGTTACGTTGACGTTGGCCATGAAATTTGGAGTGGTTCAGAACGTGTCGTGGGGTCTTATTGGTAAACAGTCTTGGGAAATGTTTGAGGCTAGGTAGGTACAAGCAGATTGCCGAGGCGAGTGGGGCGGATGATCCTGCTTAAGAATAATACTCTCTGTCCGTTCGTGAATAGAGTTTTGTTTATGTCCCCCGGGCTTGATGGGAGCTTTTGGCTCGGCGAGAAGTTGGGGCGAGGAGATTGCCGTAAGGCCACATCTTGTTATGACGGCATGCGGAATTTTCAATTGCATCAGAGAAAAACTCAGTCGATTTCTTCACTGAAGAATAGATGGTTCAAGCCAAGCCAGGTGTGCCCGGAGTTATACGTACGCTCGTAGGAACTTCAACCCGCTAATCACAGCCTCATATTCTGGATCCCCGGGCATCTTTCCGATGTCAAAACCATGGTCCGCATCTTCAACAACCACAAGCTGCGTATCTACCCCGTCCGCTTTCAGAGCGTTGTGCGCCCTCTTCGCTAATTTGACGTCCACCGCCGAATCAGCCCCTCCATGCCCAAAGAAAGTCGGCGGGAAGGACGGCGAGAACAAACCGGCCGGCTCCACCCTGCCATAGTTACCGTCCGACACGACCTCTCGGAGGAAAGTGCCGTCCTTCATCTTGCCCATGAGCCAAGCAGCGCGGTAGGTCGAGACGTCAGGTCCCTTTGGGCCAAAGGGCGGCGGGGCTGATGTCGGCGGTGGTTTGTCTTCGTATATCTTGTTTCTGAACTCCACATCTGGGAGCTCAATGGGAGGTATCTTTGCAGGCTTAGCGAAAGACTCGTCTTCCATGTACTTGAGGCCGAATAAGTCAAGAATGGCCTTGGGAGGGTTGGGCATCGAGGCCTAGGTCAATGTGAGTTTACCGGACAATGTTGAAAACCAGGACCAAACCACATACCATAAGAAGAGCAAGTGTTCCTCCCGCAGAATGACCCCAAGTCACGACTCGCTCGCCATCCAGCATAATGCCGGCGTCATTGGCTAGCTTTACTGGCAAGTCGTTCTGCACCCATGAGAAGGCGTCTTTGGAGTCTGCGATTGCTCCATCGTATGCTGAGATTGTCGGAGAGAGCCGATAGTTGGGAGATACCACTGCGCCGAAGCCCAGGTCGAGAAGCACTTTGATGTACTGAGGGCTGATCATGCCCTTGTTACCGACTACAAAGTTTCCGCCGTGGTAATAGATGGCTGCCAGTTTGTCAGTCTGTCATCGTCAAAAGCATCATTACTCATCCTACGTACCGATAGGCTTCGTGCTGCTCGAGTCGCCGTGCTTGAAGTAAACGTCAGCTTCGATCGAATCCGCATCTCGAAGATGCTTGTATGTGTATGTGTTCAATTCCATATTGTTGTTTGAAAAGTTCACAACGATGTATAGTTTGTTTGTCGTAAGTCAATGATTGCTTAAGTCCCAGTGTGTATGATTGGGCAATTATTTTGAATCCTGACTCTGAATCACATAGCGTAATGAGGCAAAGTTTCGATGGCTCTCTCTGAACCTTGACGTAATTCCGGATCCCGGGGATCAGGCAAGTTTGGAGACCGACTCCGTTCCGGGGGTTTTGTTGCAGTGCCTCACTTTATTAGGCCAGAAGGTGACCCTCACACCTTGCCTGCTATTTCTGAGATGTTGTTGGTCATCAAAATGGTCTGATTGCGGGTAGGATGGCTTAGACGGCCACATTCCTGTTTTTGTATGAGTGTATCATGAAACTGAACAGAATACAGCATTTATGCCTGTAAAGATGTTGGTAGCAACGAGGTACGGTTGAATCCTGAGTATTGACACTAAACTTCATGAGAAAGAGAGGCATAGATACTGAGCTACCGATTTGACATATGTTACACAAACAGTTTAGCCATAAGATCCTCTTTGTGAGTATCCTATCCACCTCCTCCAAAAACATTCGTACAAGACCAGAGATTCCAGCTCTGGCATCATCGTCCATTCGTCTCATTCGTCTCATTGTTTCCATCCCTGCGATGAGGAATAGCAAACTCAGCTACTGTGGCTGGCCGACCGTCAATATCCGTGTCATCAACCCAGTTGCCATGAAACCCAGGCCTCAACCTGACGGGAAGCTTTGCAATAGCAGCATGCTTCTCAAAGTCGTCGCAGTCAATAATGACAAGCTCGCTGGTCATCTCGTCAAAGTTGTTGACCAACGCAATCAGGAAACCGTCACCCTCCGCGGCCCCCGGATGTCGGGGGACGAACTGAGGCTCCTGGAAGAAGTGGCGAGGCCCTCTGATGTATTTCTGCGTAACACCGGTTACAAGATCGTATTTGTAGAGAACGTTCATGTGGCCAATGCCATCTTATCGAGCTGTTAGCGTAATGACTCTGGCATGACTTGAAACTTTTGAAAACGTACCGCCAGCCAGGGGTGCAGAGTACTCCCAGTCCGTCACTCCAGGGCTCATGTCAATCATGTTTCCGTATATGAAGCGGTGCTTCTTGCCAAAAACGCGATCGTCGATGCGCGGGAATTCGTTTGGCCCGGATGTCACGACTTCCGTGGGTGATTGATACACCAGCTTCGTGGAGTGAGGATCCAGAACGAATTCGCAGACATGAGGCGCAAGGACTTCCAGATCAAAGGCGGGAGCCTCGCCGTTCTGGTCTGGGAAGAATCCGAACCCGTTGCCCCTGACCATAGACACGTGAAGGTGGACTTGCCCGTTCTCCTCCCACGCGTTGGCGACGTGGCCGGTGAACAGGTTCGGCCCTTTGAACCACTATGACACGTTAAAGATATGTGCCAGATGAAGGAGGAATCGTTCCAAACCTTGATATCCGAGGACTTGGCTCCTCTTCGTGGGAGGAGCCCTATATAGTGCGGTCGATCGGTCCAAGTCCAGTGGTTGCCCCCCTGTTTGAGCTTGTCCATGAAGCATTCCATGGGAACAAGCGGAAAGATGACCTAGTAAGAATTAACCAGTACAACTACACGGCTAACATATACTCACCCAGTTATCAGTAAAAGCCATCTCGTGCTGGAATCCGCAGAATGGCGCCTGAAACCACACCTTTTCGTTAAATTTGCCGTGTTCATCAATCGACATGTAAAACACGTCCCTGGTTCCAATTCCCTTCCCCTCGTAGCCGAAAGACAGGACCTCTCTCGTCTTGACGTCATACTTCGGATGCGCAGTAAAAGTCTCGCTTTCCAACTGCCCGTCAAAGTCCCATTTGCCAATTGTTTCGAGGGTGCGAGGATCAACGGCATAAGGCTGACTGTCTTCTTTTAACGCAAGGATGACGCCTTTGAAGGGGAACGCCGTCGTGTTGGCCGTCGTGCGGTCGGCGAACTTGACCAGGTCAGTGAAAGGATTGCGGTACTTGCCTGACGTCTTTGTTAGTACGATTTGCTCACGGTTTTGGAAAACTCTGTTGCTGTGATTGCTTTACCGATGAGCGCACGATTCTCGTTGGTCTCAACTCGAAACTTTTCGGTCTTAACGAACCGCTGCTTAAAATCGACATTGCCGTTTTTGATGCGAAAAGAGGAGATTGCACCGTCACCATTGAGCCACTTTAGAGACCATTTTAGCATTTGATACAAATAGGGACTGGTACGGGCAAACCTACAATATCGTTTTTGGCAAAGGGGACGTGATAAGGCTCAGGCATGATACGATAGAACGTGCCCGAAATCGACGGAGGGACTGTTCCGTACACTTCGAGATTGCTGACCTTTCCCTCGTAGCGGGTTGGCCTGTTAAAACCTGCGAGGGCAGGGCCGGCGTTATCGAAGTTGGTGTCGCAGGGCGGCCAGCTTGCCTTGTCCATTCCAGGCCATACTTTTGAAGGGAGCTCTTGCCACTGTGAGGGTTTTAGATGATGCATGTCGATCCAGTTGAGTTGACGGATGATGAGAAAGACGCTTTGGTGTGTAAGTCTCAGGAGTGTGAGTATTTTAGCAACGCCCTTTCATTACCAACTACTCATCGACATGTGGCTAGCTTTTAGAAGCAGAGCTTTTCCGTGCAGTATCATCTGAAGACTCATCCGATCACATTCTTGCGGGGGAGGAGGCGGACACTTCGAAATCCCGTCCTGCCGAACGACTTGAGACGGAACGGGATGCACATATCCTCTCCGCTGAGGATCTGGCTTCCGTGCCACGGAAGTAGAGTTCAATACACATGAAGTGCGTCACCACGCGATTGGATGGACTGCCCCCGGGCACGGAGAAGACTCCGAGCGCTTGTCTGGATTCCGCTGGCCGGCTTTCGGGTAATTACCTGCGACCGTCGTGTTCTTAGACAGAGGGCCGTCGCAAAGCTTTGGGTAGAAGTAGCTACCAATTCCCCCAGGCAGTATTACGAAAAATCACATTGGACAGATTTGCTGAAGGTATTCAACATGATCGTTGAAGGTTGCGACGTTCCGTTGTGCGATACGATCCGCCCGGAGAATGAGGAGAACTGCTTCCCATACTCCTTCAAGGAGAAGAAGAAAGAGCTCCTGCCTAAGGGCTGGCAAAAAACCCTTCGTAGCCGACCTCTTCCTTGCGAGCTCATATACGAGGTTAATGAAGAGATGAGACACTCGGATGGCGTCAAGGTCCGTCCGCCATGATCAGGATATCAAGAGGAGGGGAGCTAACGGTCTAGATTTACTACGATATCTGTCGCCCGAACACGGTGGAGAAGGTTCCTGCTCTTCTTGCCCTGAGTCCTTACGGCAAAGGAGGTAACGGGTCTCTCAACTACGAGCTCTTACCGTACAGAGTCGGGGTACAAGAAGAGATGCTTTCGGGCCTGGAAAAGTTTGAGTCGTGAGTCAATCTTCTACTCCTCTACGCGGATCGCGTGAATAAGGGTTAACTGTTCATGTCCAGCGTTGACCCGGCGGAGTGGGTTTCTCGAGGTTACGCTGTTGTTAATGTCGACATCCGTGGATCTTGGGATTCTGAGGGAGACCTATATATTGAGGGAATGGCGCCTGGTGAGTCACCTCTGATCTCTCCGCACAGACTTCCTAACGTTTTCCAAGGACGGGACGCTGCTGAGATTGTTGAGCATGTTGCCGCCCTGTCTTGGTGCTCTGGCTCTATCGGCATGCAGGGCAACTCGTGGCTCGCGGCAGTGCAATGGAGCACTGCGGTGGTGGCGCCCCCCGCCCTTAAAGCTATCGCACCGTGGGAGGGCTTCACGGATAAGTACCGCGAAGTCGCCTGTAGAGGCGGTATCGCTGACGCGACGTTCCTCAACCTGGTATATAACGGGACGATTCGCGGCCGAAGTAAGCGAGAAGACATCTTCGCAGCAGCCCAGAAGTGGCCTTTAATAAACCCCTACTGGGAGGACAAGGTGATCAAGACGGAGAAGATCACAATTCCTATCTATGCTGTTACTAGCTATAGCTCGGGAATCCACGGTTATGGCACAATCCAGGGCTTCCGGAAAGCTAAAAGTAAGAAGAAGTGGCTACGGATTCATGCTACCCAGGAGTGGTTTGATATTTATCGAAAGGATATGAACGATGAGCTGCAAGCCTTCTTCGATCGATATCTCAAGGGGGTCGAGAACGATTGGGAAAAGACGGACCCCGTTCGCGTATCTATCTTGACTTGCGGAGATCGTTTTGGACCGGTGAGTGTACCTGAGCTTTTACTCTGATAACAATGCTAATGGAGATAGCAACCTATTGAACATTTCCCCATGGGAAGTTATCCACACGCAAAGACTGAGTATAAGAAGCTCCACTTAACAAAGGATAACCTATCTCTCTACCACCCTTCAGCACGCGGTGTCACGTCGTACCAGTCGGACGATCGCAGCTCTGCAGTACAGCTTGTCTATACCTTCAAAACTGCGACCACTTTGATGGGATTCTCCAAAGCCAAGCTGTGGCTTTCCTGTGATGACACAGACGATATGGACATCTATCTCAGTCTGAGAAAGGTCAGTAAGTCGGGAAGAGTGCACGACCATATCAACATTCCATGGTCCGCAATCCCACGCAACGACAGCACTCACGATGATGTAGTCAGCACTAATGTCATTAAGGTTAGTCATCTCTTTTCCCTTTAACCGTTTCACGGCTACTGACTTCGATTACAGAGCACCGGATCTCACGGCCTACTTCGCGTGTCTCACCGAGCCGTGGATCGGTCGAAGCAGGATTCCATTATGCCCTACCACCCTCACGAGAAGATTGAAAAAGTCCAGCCGGGTGAGATCGTTCCCGTCGAGATTGGAATCTGGCCGATTGGGCTCAAGCTGTACGAGGGGGAGGGGCTCATGCTACGCGTGCGCGGGAGCAAGGATGCGTACTGGGAGATTCCAAACCTCCAGAAGAGCACTATCTTTGGCATAAATAAGGGGAAGCACCACATTCATTTTGGAGGAATGTATGACTCGTATGTTGCTGTGCCGTTCATTCCGAACGTTTGATCTTGAATACAAAGACGTTGTGAGGAGACACGAATGGTTCGGTCAAGCTGTTATAAATCGCAGAAGTTTTCGTCGATGGAAGTGGCAACTATGAGGCATCGAGGGGCCTACAAAGTGACATTTTTAACCTACCGAGCAAAGTTTTGGATGATCGGACGAGGGTTGCCATCAAAACATGTATGATCCCAAACGCTTGATAGTTTTGATTCCTATCAGGATGTGAAAAACCTATGGCACCGATGAAAAGCTGCCTCAATCTTGGTTTACTCAATTACTAATGGAAAAATTCCATCTCCCTAAGTCCCTCGGTAATGGCGACCTGCTACAGCAGCTGTAACAGGGCAATGGGGCTTAGATGACGTCAGACGCATTCCGAGCGTTTACTATGGCGCTGTCAAGAGTAGCACTCAGCTCTGCCAATGCGGATGGGGTGATATGAATCCACGGCAGTGGAGGCTTCAGTCATATGGCCAGACCGTGACGAGGCTGAGGAATCAGTAGCAACACGGCGTATTTCAGGACTACTTTGTTGAGTAGAGCGTCATCAACGCGAAAAGCAGTAGGCCCCTATGCAAGAAATACAGTCGCGCGTATTCCATAAGAGCGGGATTTGTCTACCCTAGACTACAAGATTCGATACATAGTTCCTCTATCATATCACCTTCAGTTTTATGTATTATGTAAACCTATCAACTTAGATTTTACGTTGCGATGGCATCAACTGCGTCATTCATTCTTTGGGTCAAATACCGTAGGTTGAATTGAGAGCCGGGATTCCGATTGAGGAGGGGTGAAATCTGACAGCTTGATTGCGCAGAGGAACACTAGACTATGCAATAAAAGACCCCTGAGAGCGGAGATGATCCGGTTTATCATAACTAAGAGATGCAGTGTGACCCAGAGGCCAATTGAATTCCGACATGTAGCTGTGATGCAAGAAGCTTCAACGAAGCCAGCCAAAGAGGCTTGGCGCAACCAGCATTCCCCGCTCAGTACTTCTAGCTAAACAGCCCGATAAGGTGAGGAGAATTCTCTCAACGATGGGAGGCCAGAGTCACGTTGAGATCTGGGCTGCGTCTCGCAAGTTGAACTCCAAATCGCCCCTTTCTCCAACAAATGACTCACATGCATGCATGCACAACCAATTCCGGCAAATCTCATTGAAGCTTTCACAACTCAGGATTGTGCGACATCATGGGAAAGCTCTACTGCTTTCAAGCGTGCCCGTCGATGCGGGCCCAGAGCTTGGGTTGACCACTAGGCGGGGAAGAACCGTTACACACGGCAAAACCCTCAACAAGATTGTGTTTGCGTACAAATTAGTTTGTATCAAGGTCAAGTGGTATGGTGAAGCGAGATACAAGTAGTATTGAAGAACTTCCAAGGACTTGTGGAAGTGGAAATTCAACATGAAAAGAACTTACCTGCCAGGTCACAGGTCTAAGGCGCTGGAGTACTGAATGTAACGGATCATGCAGAGCGGAATACCAGTTGCTCGTACAGTCTAGAAGTCTTTTGTTTGAGTTATCTCTACCCGTAGCTCTTAGACCAAGTCTCGTGTTTGTAAGATTCTAGCCGTTTTTCATCATAACAATACATTCGATTCCGAATCCATGAAATAAACGCCCCCACTCTCCCCGAAGCCGAGACACGAGACCTCTCTGATTCGAGGACGACTCCTCATAAGAACCTAAATCCAACACTTCATATAGAACCCAATAGCATAGATCGCTAAAAGGTTTTCAACGACAATTTTGAATTTTTCCAGCTTTTATCCGTGGGGTTCCTCCGGGATATCGGCCAGAAATTCTTCAAGGCGTCTGTATGACTCTGCACGCAGCTCTGCCGCTTCCTCAAACCGGCCGTCGCGGACAAGCAAGTCCTCAAGTTGCCACATCTCATAGACAATCTGAGATCCCAGCCGGCCTTGCCCATACTCTCTCAGAGCCAAGATGGTTCTCATCTTGTCAGGTGCAGAGTCGACATCTTCCCTACACTGAGTCTCAAAGTCCATGATTATTCTGGTGATATAAGCCACGATACGGGCTTGCAAGCGAGGGATATCCATGCCAGGATGTATCGGCATTGCTGCGTCGTCTTGAAGCACTTGACTTTTCAACCAAGCTGAGAGGGCACGTACCCTCATTGTCGAATCGACGGGGACCTCTTCTAGCATCTGAGTGACCCCTGCAAGACTTTCCTGCTTCAATTGGTTGAAGTTAGCAGGCTGTGAAGTTCCGTCGCCATGGATACCGATGCCATCGAATGTCAGCTCATGCTTTGGCCAGAGCCTCTCAGGTGCTACTTCGACGTCGTCCTGGAGTAACGTTCTGTTGACCTTATCATGGATCTTGGCGAACCACTTGTCCGAATGACGCGCGATCTCGGGATCAAGTTTGACAATATCTGAATCCCAGACGAGTTGGTAGTAGAGCAATAGGTACTCCGGGTCGAAGCGGGTGAACGTCAGATCCGCGTTTATCGACCACGCTCGCTCGAGCGCTTCCGGTCGGACAGGAATGCCGTCGTGCTGCCATGCCTGCAGCAGATCTTGCAGTCGAAGCAGTACCTTTGACACCGGTCTCCTGCCAGCAAGACTTATGAGATGGTGCAAAAGTATGTGGCCGAGATTTGCCTGGCGGAGGAGGGCGATATTGTGGAAGATCTCGAGGGTATTCCAAATGAAGAGGGGCCCTTCTGCGTCGAGCAGAGTTTCTGCCTGGAGGAACGCCTTGCGAGCTAGACGACCAGCCAAGACACCCTGATCGCGATCGAGAAGGCCTAGTATAAGTTTGAAAGCGAAACTCAGCTGTTCGGGGTTGTTCAAGTCGCGCGGCGGGGGCTTGATTGACGATTCAGGCGAGGGACTTGATGCCCCTGGGGGTGATGGCAGCGAATATCCAACCGTGCCAGGTTTGGTCCTGTCGAAAAAGGAAACAGTCCAGTTTCTGATACTGGAAAGAAATGCTAGTTGGGCCGCATCAGAGGTACTGATATGAAGGATGCGAGGGGCCCTCGAGACTGTAGCAGCATCGACCAGTGGAGTTGACGGCGGCCCAGAATCTCGCGACGATTGAAGACCGATATCCTTGCCTCGCCGGTCCCGACGAACATTCTTGTGGAATCCCCATTTGGTGAAGCGTTTTTTATACATTTGCACTCTTGTTGTAGGACGCTTGTCAGCTCACATGGGGTCTCTTTGATGCCAGAAGCGGCACACCGGTAGCAGGCATCCAACAAGGGCCCTGAAAAAGGCAATATCCGCAACATGTATGGGCGCAACTTACGTGGCTCTAAAATTGTAGTCCTTCTCCATCTCTCTCATTAGATACTTGAGGCTTCTACGCTCTCTGACGTACATGCGCTCAATAATTGGGTACACGGCCGTCCATTCTTTTTCATCGTGTTGTATCGGCAATGCGGCGCATGCCGAAGCTGGGCTCATGGGAGTATCTGACTGGGGCATTCTCGGGAGCAACGTTCGCTGGCCTGGAGCCATTAAAGCTGGGGCGGTCATCGTGATAGTGCAGGTATCGCAGCCTCAAATCATGCCTCCGTCACAGAGTTCATGGGCGAGATAAGAGAGTCAGGTGCGTCAGGGAACTTTTCCAGAGGACACCATTCGTCCACGGGTGACGGGCTTGGGTGCCTGGCAGGGGGCGCAGCGAAGGATCCAAGCTAACGAATTTCAGAATGAACACCCATGTCAGCGCCACAGCAACTACTTGTGAGCCTGTCCAATGAGATTGTGAGAAAAAGTTCTGTCTCATGACGAAAAAGGTTCCCGAACGCTGGGATCTGCATTGCTTGATATTGACGAATGAGCGTCGTGGGAAAAGTTCCGCATCGTTGCCGGAACATTGCTCAGCGTTCTCGCGATCCGTAGCTCCAAAGTCGGGGACGAACGAGGTGGACGAGAAAAGTTCCTGGTGGTTCTTGTTCGTGTGATTGGAAATCTTATCCAAAGGAGCCTTGAAAAATATAAAAGCCTGGGTCGTGCGCGCTCATGTTGAAATATGTCCCAGAAGAAGACATCTCATCAGCATCATTATCCCCGTCACGTCACCATCAGCAGCAAATTTTATCACTCGCAACATCAAGCAAAGTTTTTTATTCCAATACCCAACTATTTCCGTTTCGGCTTTATTCGGCCTTTTCAAATCATAGTCGTCATGTCCGCGCAAATGCAAGAACGAGTCGCATCGGAGACGAGCCTTTTGACATCTTTCCGCAAAGCTGTATTCAGCTCCGTACCTCCCATCCCCGAAGCCATCAACCTCAAAGGCCAGACCGGCATTATTACTGGCTCTAATGCTGGTATTGGCCTCGAAGCAGCCCGACAATTTCTTCAAAAAGGCGTTACTCACCTCATACTGGCAGTCCGCTCACAGAGCAAGGGCGACAACGCGGCGGAGCTACTTGCACGCCAGTTTCCTGCAGCCGACATCCAAGTCTGGCTGCTAGATATGGAATCCGATGCATCAGTGCGAAGCTTCGCTCGCCGCTGCGAGTCTCTTCAGCGGATCGACTTTCTCATTCTCAACGCTGGTGTCGGTAAGATGACGTTCGAGAAGAGCAACGAAGGCAAGGGTCGCGAAGTGACTCTCCAAGTCAACTACATCAACACCATGCTTCTCGCCATACTCATGATGCCGGTTTTAAAGGCCAAGGCTCACGATCGGCCCAATCGGTTGACCGTTGTCGGCTCCGATATGTCGTACTGGGCTACACTGCCGGAGACATCTGGGTCTCTCCTCGATGCACTCGATACCAACGAGGGATACAATGGAATGCAGCACTACGGCAAGACCAAACTGCTTTTGGTAATGGGAATCGCCAAGCTATCGCAGACCGTCACGGCAGACGAGGTTATTATCAACTACCTTAACCCCGGCGCTACCAAAGGCACCGGTCTAAACCGCGAGGCATCGGGTTTCTGGAAGATCGTCCCGTTCGTTATGGATCGCGTGATCGGCCGAGAAGTAGTTGATAGCGCCAGGCAGTACCTTCACTCGGCAGTGGTCCTGGGAAAAGAGTCACATGGTTCCTTTACCGACTTTGTCATCCGGCCGTAAGTCCCTGCTCCACGAGACTTCGCGCCGAAGTCTTCCACATGTCTTATTAACACGCCCACAGTTATCCTAAGCTCATGTACACTGAAGCTGGTCGAGATAAAATGAACCGTCTGTGGGACGAGACTTTGTCAGAGCTTGGGTTGAGTACGCACTCCATCTAGCATTGTTTTGAGGGAAAGAGGGGCGGGTGTTACCGTTGTCTCTGCATGCCGGTTCTCGAAAGATATCAACCGTAGGTTCTGGTGGGATACAAGGGCCTGGTTTGATCATGTGCATCATAGACTTCTGCTGCTTTTAAAACATCGAATATATTTAATTAATGCCTCAAGGCGAGTCGTCGTAATGTCAGTTTTTCTTGCAAAATTCCCCTGGTGATCTGTGGCAAATTATTTACACAGAGTATAGGGCTGCCGCTTTCAGAGCCAGGATGGTCTTAAGACCAATGCTTTCAGACTACTGCAGCAGTTTTGAAAGAAATATCAATCGAAGAACCAAGTAATCAAAGTTACTCTCTACTATGGTTTGGCTGTCGGGGCGGGAGGTGGGCACAGACGACGACGAGTGCGACGACGAGGGCGACGACAAGGGCGACGACGAGGGCGACGACGAGGGCGACGACGAAGGTGACAACGACGGCGCCAATGACGATAGTTGCATAGATAGTTGCGTAGCTATTAGAGCGATAAAGATAGGGATGACCGGGAGGGGGACGATAAAGAAAAGTACTGTATTATCAATAGGAATTTACATGTTATAAGGAGAAATGATGCTGTTAAAACAGGATGATAGGTGTTTTAGAAAAATAGGTAGTTATCCGCCTGGACAGAAAAGAGTTTCTAATATTTGGCAGTTTCATACTTGCTTCGGCGGCGAAAGTTTTGGCCGTACTTGAAGAATGCCCATGGCCCGGGAAGTAAGATTAGTGAGACGAACCCTAGAAGGCTCGTGGCCCAACCTATGCCGAGCCTCTGGTACACTACATGATACGTGTATCAGTGGGAGGTCTTCAATGAAAATGAAGGAATGAGTGAGTACTCACTTTGGAGAGAAAAGAATGGGAAGGCGGCAGCAAGTGTATACCTTGCCAGGCTATTAGCACTCGCTGCACTTGCGACATTGGTTCGATGATATGTGTCTCCAAGATATTGAATTGAGCTGACGGTCAATGAGATGTTGCCCCAGCCAAAGACTGCAACTGCCACGATCGGTACGGCAACATGCACATCTGAGCGAGCCGTCCACCCAAACCAAAACAAGCTAATAGGGAGACCCAAAGATCCCATCATAGCCGGGTAAAGTCGAAGCTCTGGTGGTATGTCGCCTGGTGGAAAGCTTCGAGCTTTAGGCTGGTAGAGATATCGGTCGCAAAGGACCAAGGTCACACAACCAAGAACACACCCGAATGCAATGGCCAAGAAGACTAGGCCTGACTCTGTGAGACTGAAGTTATGTGTCGCCCCAAAAACGTAGAAGAAAGCCCCGAAGAACATAAACAGTGTTCCGAACATGCATGCCACATACAAAGAAAGTATTGACACGATGGGTTCTGTGAAAAGCATCCGTAAGGGTCGGAATAGACTGACAGTGAGGAATTGCCTAACCATTGTTGAGGTGGGGTTCGGTTCGGGTTCATCGAGGCCGAGTTGCTTTCGACGGCGGCGCAGCAAGACGGGGTGATAGGACTCACCAGCGACAAACAGCCACATTGCAGAAAATACGGAGAAGAACACTATGGTAAACTGTGTCCAGCGCCAGCCTTTCCCGTCAACTATGAAAGACCCCAGAACTGGCCTTCGACCTATGTCAGCACGGGTAACCCCTCAAGATCACAAGTTTTGCTGCATCTTACCCGAGGCCAGGTCCCAGAAACGGACTTAAGATGAAGATTGTTGATGGTAACCCCCTCTCAACAGGCAGGTAAGTTTCATTCAAGACTCCAGAGCCTACGGCCAAAACAGGCCCGTAGAAGAACCCAGACAAGAATCTGAGTATGCACAGCCCGGCAAAGGTTTCGGTGAATCCTCCGCCCAAGGCGAAAAGACCGCCAAATACCACGGCGATAATATGGACAGCTTGTCTGCCGGCCGTTTCTGATAAGGGCCCGCCGAGTATGGGACCAAGTCCTAGTGCAAGCACATATAATGATAGTGGCAGGAAGGCAACCGTGCTTGAGATATTAAACTCGTCCATGAACTGTGAACGAGCTGGGCTGACAATCGAGGTGCCAACGGAACTAGAAAAATCAGTCAGCGAAAGGAAATTTGTAACCAAACATTGCTTCACCCACCAAGTAAAGCCAACGATTGAAATCATTGCAAGTTGCACGTTCTTTTTCCACGAGGGCCAGTTGTATGGATTTGATGGGTCTTCTTCCCACTTCCATTCAGAAGTTGCCTGCCTGTCCCCTTCGGGTTTGCTATCATCAGAGTTGGCTAGGTGTTCAGCCATTTCTGTCCTGTCAGAAGCGACAAAATCCGGTCGCATTATCATGGAAGGCATATCTAAACCGGAAAAAAAGTTCTATTCCAAGACTTGGTGGGAGGAAATAATTTCAGTTGATCTGGCGCAAGGAAGTCAACAGGTCTCGACCCAACCCTGAACCAAAGTCCATCCGTTTGGAGGGCTAGGTCACACTGATCGTGTCTTATCATGCCATTTGATTATCAATCGTCTTGATATGCAAGACTTGCCGTGAAATACTACCGATCATGTCGACCGTTTAAAGTTTATGCGGCTGTCAGTAACCGAAGTCCAGGGTTGGGTACTGCTAGAGCATGCATATGACACTCCTACTTTTCTTCCCTTCGTGACACTCCTACCCAAGTGGGCTACACCCCCATGCAAATATGAGTTCCCACGATCGGCACCCTGCCGTACTATTTCGAAGACACAACCCACTTCACCATTATCCTGTCGCTTCAGCCAAGGATATACGGCATCGTTTCTCGGACACAAGTCTCGTTTAGACTCACAATCGAATAATCGCTCTCAGTAACCCTGAATGAGGGACTCACAGGGGCCGCTTTCTCACAGGGTTGCAAGCCCCACAGTTCCGGGGGCAGCTAGGTACATGGCCATACGACAGGGTCAAAATTTCGTCTCGCGCCGTCTGAGTTGAATAAACATTGACATTGAATTTGTCAGCTTCGTGTAGCGGAGGGATTGATCGCTCCAGAAGCCATCAAGAGAAGCTGTATGTAAACCACTACCAATGACGCCCCAGCAACTGCTGGAGCAAGCATTGCAGCAAGCGGTTCTACTGTATACGCGCGTTTCTGTCCTCCATTGTCTTCTCTTTTGCCCATCATACGAAGAGCTCCACTAAGACCCTTTCGATATGGCGCACAAAGAAATATCGCAACCGACAAAGATTCCGCCTTTTGAATCGACTCCCCTGGCAAGCATACCGGCTTTTGTCAGCGCGACCAAGGCCACTTTTAAGTCCGGCAAGACAAAGAATGTGGAATACCGCCTGATCCAACTTCGAAAGCTGTACTGGGGACTCAAAGACAGAACTGGTCAGCTTCGGGAGGCCCTTAAACACGATCTCAACCGACCTCCCCATGACGCTCATGTTTCTGACATCGACTGGAGCATTTCGGATTGCATGTTCGCCATCCAAAACTTGACGACATGGGTACAGGATGACAAGAACATCGACGTCTTCCTTCCCTTTTCGCTTCTTCGACCGCGAATCCGAAAAGAACCCCTGGGCACGGTTCTTATTATCGGAACATACAACTTTCCGGTGCAACTGAACATTTGTCCTCTCATTGGTGCGGTTGCCGCCGGTTGCACCGCTGTTGTGAAACCTTCTGAGAATGCCCCGGCAACGGCCATGGTTCTCAAGGGTATCATCGAGGACTACCTGGACACTGACTCTTACAGGGTCGTGAACGGTGCCGTGCCTGAGACCACTGCTCTCCTGGACCAGAAATGGGACAAGATTCTCTATACCGGCGGGGTCAACGTTGCCAAGATCATCTCCAAGAAGGCTTCAGAGACGCTTACGCCCGTATGCCTCGAGCTTGGCGGCAAGAACCCAGCATTTGTCACCAGCAATGCAGACCTTCGTCTTGCTGCCCGCAGGCTTTTGTGGGGAAAGACGCTCAACGCTGGACAAGTCTGCGTGTCCCACAATTACGTTCTCATTGAGAGAGGACTAGTCAAGGACTTTGTCAACTTTCTACGAGAATCATACGCCGAATTCTTCCCCAAAGGCGCCAAGGAGAGCCCAGACTTTTGCCGCATCATCAACGCCCAACACTTTGATAGGATGAAGAACATGCTTGATAACACGCGTGGACAGAAAGTTTTGGGGGGAGACACTGACCGCAATGACCTCTACATCGAGCCAACGGCCGTTCTTGTCGACGATTTCCATGATATCATGGTTCAGGAGGAATCCTTCGGTCCGATATGGGCGATCGTGCCATACGATAATCTCGAAGATGCGATTGCTATGGCAAATGAAACCGACTCCACGCCACTTGCACTGATGGCCTTCGGCAGTCCATCGGAAAATGAGAAAGGTAACCAATCGTGCCCATACTAGGAAAAGGTGTTTATGGATACAACTGACATGCTGGGAATAGTATTGTCCAGTGTTACCTCTGGAGGGGCGACACTCAATGACGCCTTCATGCACGCCGCGGTCCACACCTTCCCCTTTGGCGGCGTAGGTTACTCTGGCTCTGGCTCTTACCGTGGGAAAGCGTCGTTTGACTGTTTCACACATCGTCGAACAATTGCAGAAACACCCAACTGGGCGGACAAGATCTTTCGTGTTCGATACATGCCCTACTTGGAGTCGGAGCTGAGGATATCACAGTGGCTAAGTGATGTCAAGCCGGATTTCGATCGTCACGGAAGACAGGTCTTGGGTTTGAGATCATGGGCTTGGAATATATTCAGACTGGGAAGTGCTTCTGGTCGAGGCACACTGCTGCGCTGGATGATCGTTACGGCGAGCTGCTTTGCTGCTGCAAAGGCGGCCGGTCTTGGGCCTGAAGTTGTGATCCCAAAAGTGTCAATCGTATGGAATTAAACGCAGCAAAGTGTTTTCGTCGCCAAGTTGCAGGTTCGATTAGAGAAAGTCAGGAAAACCAATTTCCATGCTTTTTCGACTTAGCTAGTCTGCCCAACTATTGACTCGACCGGCTTTTGTCGAAATGCCCTTTCTGTCTTGTTCGCAGCAGAAGTGCTGGTTTATATCGCGACCAAGTTGTGTCAGCTGTCAATTGAAATTATTGCGATGTCATGAGAGAATCGATGCAAGTGGGTCTTAGAATGCTGTTCATTCGATGAGATTATCTTAGCATGCCGAGATAAAGTCATCACAAGTTCTCGGCTGTGATTGAGGCGCTCAAGACATGTGCCAGGGTATCACTTGCCGTGCAACAATCCCGAAGATAGAGCCAGAACTTGGCAAACCCAGACGAAACTGACTCAACATGGTTTAGTGGCATGTAAAAAACTGATTTGAACCAGCAGATCCACGAGGCAAGTGGTCCTAGTGTAATGACGACCCTGGATACTACTGGGGTCCGGACCGCAGAGCCGACCCGCGATAAGCAGCTACGTGGTGCCAGATAGAGTTTGCTTGCTAGATATTTACGACGGCTGAGCCCGTAGTCTCCCGTTATTTGGCGCGCTTCCTGACCCACCTGCCGTCCAAGTAGAGGCTTTTCCACGTTGTGCCTTGACAGGTAGCTCGGAACTAAGGCAAACCCGAATGTCCTGATTGCCGCCCGCTTACGTATGCCCTGAACTGACGCATTCGGCCACGGTTCGGTATCGCATCATGACAAGCCATGGTAATGCAAATTTGGTACCTCGTTTCTTAGGCAATGTTCATCACGGAAGCCATCGCAGTCGTATCACAATCATGGTAGATACTGTACCTTGTCTTGCCCTGCAGAAGCAATGCGGGGGCAAGGAGCCAAACAGAATCAGTTGTCTGTGAGAGAAGAAAGCAATATAAGGTTTCATAAAAGGCTCTTGAAGAAGAAAGGAAAGAAGAAAGAACAGTTTCTTTGATCGTCACTTCCTTTGGTCATCCTCCAAGCCGTTTTCGATACAGTCCACGTACCCAAGATACTTCATTATCCCCTGTTATCATGGGCTCTCTCCCAGTCAGTTCTGAGGTCCTCGTCATCGGCGCAGGTCCTGTTGGCCTCTTTGCTGCCTTGCGTCTCGGTCAAGCAGGGATTCGCGTTACCGTTCTTGAGAAGGAGAGCGGCCTGTCCCAGCTTCCTCGAGCCTGTATGTTCTATCCCCAGCCACAGTTCGCTCTGGCGGACGCTGGAATATGGCAAGCCATCATCAAAGGCGGCGGTTTTCGATCCACTGGGCTTGACATACGTCTTCCGCCAACTCCAGATGGGGAAGATCGAAAGGCTCCAGGCCAGATTGTTGGGTCTTTCCCCAAAGACCCCAACCATAACCCTCTTGGCACACCTGTCAGACCACCAGCAATCAGCATGCTCAACATGGCCCAACCCGAGCTCACAAAGGTCTTGATGCAAAGCGCTCTCGAGACTGGTTATGTTCAGGTGGTCTTCAACAAAGAATTAGTTGCAATTTTGGACGACGGCTCGACCGGTTCAAACGTGGTAGTGTCAGTCAAGGACGTCCAGACGGAGCTTCTCGAGGACCAAACAGCATCTTTTCTCGTTGGGTCGGATGGCGGTCGGTCGCGGACGAGATCTCTGCTGGGCATATCCTTCCCAGGCCACACCTGGCCCGAGAAGCTCATCGCCACTGACGTCTGGCTCAAGAATACCGAAGACAGTCCTACAACAACTACTCTGCTGATGGAGCCGATACATTACACCATCATCACCCCACTTACGCCGCCTGTCATCGGCGAGGTGACCAAGTGGAGGCTGACCTTTGCCGTCGACCCAAAAGAGCTTACTGAAAAGACCGAACAAGAGCTGCTGTCGGAGGAATACATATCCTTTCATTACGACCGCGCTTGGGCCGGCCCACGCCCACTCGCATACAACATTGAGAGGGCAGCAACTTACACCATCCATCAACGCTTGGCTTCCAAACTGAGACACGGACGGTGCCTCTTGGCTGGGGATGCTGCACATGTGAACAACGTAAGCAACACCTTTTCTATGGCAAACATAACGCTGATTGCCTTGTCTTCGAACAACAGGTTATTGGTGGTCTGGGGTTGAGCAACTGTCTGATGGAAGCTGTGGCTCTCAGCGATGCTCTCGTCTTGGTCCTGAAAGAGGGCAAACCTGTCGATCCTGTACTGACCATGTACTCTGACGAGCGTCGTCAGGTCTTCCAGTTCTTCATCGACCCCGTGTCGTCATGGGTAAGTTCATCCACCTTTCTACCACGCCAGATTTGTCGAAGTGGACTGACGGGGGTCGTATGCAGAGCAAACTTCGAATACAGGCAGGCGAGCATGATGACTGGTTCTTCCGCTGCTTGAAAGATACTTCGAGTCCATCGTTCGGGAGATGGATCGATATGATGGAGAATTTCTGGCCCACGCGAATAAAGGATATGGCCAAGGCCATGTGACACCTCAGTCAGGTTTCAGATTATCTGTTAGGAGATTCAAGGTGCCGATATCGTATGTAGTCCGAGACAAAGCTTTCTTAAGGTGTGGTTCACGTTGCCTATGCGGTTGAATGGGCACAGCCAAGCCGCATTTGACAACGCGAGGCACACACGACTAAAGGCGCTTACACCGAATGTCTGCGTACCAAAAGACCCTGATATGATCAATTCGTCAGAAACCGCCGATTTCTCTTGTGCCATGGATATCGATTAGCTTGTGAGGTACTTTGGATTACCACCGCCGGCGGTGCCGTCGTTGTGACCTCTATTATGTCCACCGCCGTCATTCTACTGTTTGTAGCTCTTCTATCGGAGTACTGGTAACCAGAAACCATAGTCACATGAGCACAGGTAGCCTTATTCATTAACAACAAAATGCCTTTGGACAATCCAGAAAGTGAATCTGGCGGAAATTTGGGCAACAACTTTAGGTTTATTTCAAGGGCATGACTTTGTGTCCATGTCAGAATATACTCAATGGGAACTCCCTCCCATGGACTGCAGCGAATTGACTTGAACTTTTCTATTAAAGCATCCTGGGTATACTCCTCCTCCAGATTCCATGCCAATATCGTACCTAGTAATAATCCAACAGCCATCTCGTCCAGACTCCGCCCAGGCCCAAAGGCTTCATATCAATTGCGGCTATCGAATGCGCCAAATGGTGGCGGGCCCGCCTAATTGCAGCCCTGTTGCGTTATTCGCGCCCAATACACCCATCTGACGGCGGCACACGGCGGCGGAAGGGTCTGGAATTGTTCCTTCCAGCCAGAGTCACGAGCCCCCACATATAGTTGTCAACTTCGAGTTGAAATTCTTCCTCAACCCTAAAGATGTTGTCGCGAACATTGTCGCAATGCGGACTCTGGAGCACTTTCTCGCCGACATCCCACATTATTCTCACCAGATCCGCTAAGTTGCCGGTGTGAGCCCGCAGCATGGGAGCACTGCCAATACCTACGGCATTGTAGATGTGAACAATCGTTTCAACACAGCTCGCCTTACACGTTCTATACATGTAGCGAGTGCATGCAGAGTGCTGGATGTCACGCGTAATGTCCTCGTGGAAGATGTGGTGTACGTAATCGACTCCTCTCTGCCTCCATTGAGAAATGGTTTCTGAGACCTTCGGTCAGAATATGCCAAAACAGAGACGCGGGCTGTGTTCAAGGTTGAACTTACTCATGACCTCGTCGGTGTTCCAGGTACCTCGAAGTTGCAAGGGCAGACCATCAAAACCCAACAGCTCGCCTTTGTCGTTGACGCGATACCAGTAGCTCATTCTAAACATGATGGTTTCGAAATCTGCCCTCATCCGAGTTTCCCAAGCAATCCAGAGGAGGAGATCCACGTGTGGCAGGCTCATGACACACCAATCCCATGGACGCCACTCCAAAAACTGATAGCTGGCCGTCCAGTGCAAGTACCATGGTAGAAAGATTCGCATCATGTCGTACTTGTCTGCCGTAAGCAGAAGATCATGCAACTCATCGACGGATATCTTTGCCGGTATGTTCTCCCATCGGCCATGAATCATGGACAAGACGAAGAACAGCGGCTCGACATTGTCATCTGGTAGGTTCACGACCCAGTTATCCCGGCTATTGTTGACTTTTGACTCAGCGAAGTTTGTCCGCAACATGGCACGAAAGACGGGGGAGTATATCGCGGCGAGGTCGGAATTGATGACGATGGTCTTGGCTGGAGTCTCCGCAACCTCAGCTTCGTCCAATTCGGAGCTGGGAGCGGTGGACATCGTCAAGAGGTCGGCAATATCTGTTGCGTCCATCTGAATCTCACGGTCTCCTTCGTTCCCGCATCTTGAATGTTCGTCGTCTGTTTGAGCCGCACCGCCACCAATATTCAAGGTGACGTCTCCGAACTGATTGTCGCGCAAAATTGCCATGTGGCATACTTCGTTAGATGGCCCTATGAGTTCGTCCAGGGATCGCCACATATCGTTATCGTCGCCGTTCGGGGATCCGTTGCCACTGCTGCCAGACTTGACGTGCGATGAGACAATCTCTGGCACGGCAGCGTCCTGGATGCTAATCATGCCCCTCTAGAGGAGTATGGCGTTGACAGTGTCCCAATACTCCCCCAAAGAACGATTCTTGGTCGCCCAATTCGCGTTCACATAAACCGTGGTCGACAGATTCATGGTCGGCCTATGCACGTCCGAATTAGAATGAGGAAGGCGCGAGGCCGCCTGCTGGATGCCTACCTTTGCATGGCTGGATCGATCTCCAAAGGGCAGGTACCGCTTTGTCGTCTGTTGCAATTGGAGTTGCTCCAATGCGTCCTGCGTTGGTTTGAAGATTTTTGGACACAATGGAGTCGTGGGAAGGATTGGCGGGTGAGGTTATGGCGCAAGGTGAGAATTTCGGTCGGGCTCGTGAAAAGGCGCCCGGGGAGGAAGGTGGCGGGTACCCTCTTTCCATCTGTCTCCATTTGAGCAAACCAGTCGACCATCAGTCCGCGTCCCTGCAGCTACCAGCCTTTAAAGACAAAGGTCAGGTTTTTAGGTGCAAGAGAACTCGAATGAGAGATGGAAGCCAACGAAGAGCTAGCGTCAATTTCGGGTCGGTCAGGAACCGGGTCACCACCTGGCTTCCAATTTCGAAGCAAAACGCCGGGCTTTTTCTCTGCGCGCCGATTTACATTCTTCAGTGAGTTTCCAACAAAAATTACATTTGAAAACCTGTTCTGAAGGACACTGCGTAGGTAATATCAAGAAATCCGATGGTGAACATGCACCCGTCGCAATCTTGTAGCCTCCCGTCAAAATTGCAAAAGCCCTTGATAAACCCACCAGGTTCTAATAATCAGAGCTAGCCCCTAGAATTACGGACCTTGCTCTCGTATTCCATCATTCGGATTTGACCCAGTGGCCTGCAAGCTTACAAGACATCATAACCGAAGCTGCTGCATGTTACCTTGTTCTCGACAGGCTGTCCACCCCAAAGTTCGACCAAAGCCCCAGTCACCCTTCTGGTCATTCCACCGCTTTCAGGTTTAATCCACTGACCATTGCATTCTTTCGGAGGCGATCTTGAGTCTCTGGGTTCAAGGGTGAGCCAATTTTGTGCCAAAAGCCCCCAGCGAATTTGTCCATGCCTTGGAACGGGTTGCACCCGGGTATATGTGTCGACACAATCGACTTGGATATCGTCTTAATGATGCCAATGAGCTCCGTCACGCTTCCTAAGAATCGAGGTTCTCCAACCACTCGGAGTCTTCGTATAGCCATCAAAGATGCGACACAGTGTGTGATATCGGCGTCGTCGCAGGCCTCTATCAAAGATCCTAACACCATCGCGTCGCACGACTTGTCCTGGCGTTCGCACAGATTTCTGACTCGAGACGGACTGAGTGTTACATTTAGATATCGGATCAGGTGGGAAATGAACAGCCCTCTGGTACGCGTGATGGACTCTACAAAGGATGTCAGCCTGGAGCACGCATGGGGCTTGTCAAGAATCCATCGACCTTCTTGATCAAAGCCTTCAAGACTAGCGTAGTAGCATAGTGCAAGCGACGATTGGTTGGTGAGGTCTCCTCGTACGTCAATGCGAGCATTCTCGCAATGCGCCTTGACGTGATCGGTGAAGATCTTTTCATGGCCAATGAGCCAGGCAACATCTTGGGACAGAGACTGGTGGTCGGGACATTCGGAGATCCATTTCTGCAGCCAACCGGCCAGAATGGGCTTCACGGCGTACTTTTCTATTAGATGTAGGACAATTCGAAGTTCATCGGTGCCAAGGCAATCCGGAATGTAGTTGGAGTATCCATGGGCGGTCGCAACAATGAAGAACATAGCCCAAGGGTTATCGTCAGGCAAGTTTACGACCCAGGGTTCTGCTGCAGGCTTTGACTCGGCGAAGCCGCTGAATAGCATGCAATCGAAAACATCCGAAACTGTGGCCATTGTCTTTGAATCGACTCGGAATCTTCGGCTTTCGTGCTTGGTTGGGACAGACAGGGTGTCCTGGCCGGGTTGGTTATCAGGCTGCGGCGGTGGTCCTACAACCAGCGTCAAATCTCCCTCGTACTCCGAGAAGATCTCTGCGGTCGATGAGACAGCTTTCTGCTTCAGGAATTCCCACATGCCGTCTGTGCTATAATCGCTATGTTGGTCTACGTCGAAACTCTCGGGTGCAATGATCATGACCTTCTTTCTTCCCCTCTAACTTTTCTTCTTCGCAGTTTGCCGCCTGGAGGCGCACCTTGTTGACGGCCGTATGATTCTCACGGGGAAATGTTCGAGCGCCAGGATGGTCTGGGCTTCACAGAGAAACCTCTATGGCCACCTATCCGTAGGTCGCGTCAGCCAAAGTTGGACATTGCATGGGACGTTGACGAACCATGGCCTCCAGCGGCTCTCTACGATGGCTCTGTCACAGGACTCGTACTGTCTGTAGTCATAGGAGAATGTGTTGTGTTATGGTAGTGGGATTTTACGAGTGGAAAGATGGAAGTTGAGGTGGATGAAATTAATGAACTTTGTAGATGATGGCCCTGGCAATGCTGAGGAAGGTGTCAGTACCTGCGCGACTGCCGTCTTGCCCATGTCATTCATTAGCTTGTGTAAAACGGAAGGACACCATAACTGCATATGATAGGCATGAAACCAGTCTCGCCTCGGTTTCCTTCTGCCCAGTGACAGGACAACATTCGGTAGCTACTACCCACAAAGCAACTTCCAAGCCGGAGCGCCTTCACCTTTTTCGCATCAAAGGGTGTTCAAATTTCCATTCTTTATTATCTTCACTTATGTATGAGAACATTGATCAATGTTCCCTGCGCACTCAATCGCGATTGAATCCCGAATCCGCCATGCCGGGAGGTTTGCTGTCGTCAGGAACCAAAAGCCCAGCGCTTCGCGGATCCAAGCAAACTGTTTTCTCTCAATCAAAACCCTCAGAAACCTACAATCTCAGCGAAGACTACTTGGACGCCTCTGCGAAGCAACGTCAAATACCAGTTTTCTTCGCTTGATGTCGCAAGTATTCCAAATGGTTGTCAGTCACAGGGGATTCGATGTTAGCCAGAAGACTCGCGACCTTATCCTTAATATTATGCAATGGGTTGCAATAATTGTGATTCTGTTCATCCAACGAGAACTGGATCGATTGAATCGCCGACGATAGGTCGTTGATGCTTCCGAGATACTTAGGCGTGGCGCTCTGCAAAAGTGCCACATCCTGCAGGCCAATCTTGTGAACTTGGTGGATGAGGGAGCCGAGAACCAGCCTGATGCATTGATCCGATGTCATCGACCGTCCGCGACGAGAGCCGTAGCCATCATAATAACTACATCCACCGTTATTTGGGCATTGGCACGTGCCATTCTTCAGTGCAACCTCGATAGCGTCGTAGAGCACTCTGGTCATCTCGTGAATGACCGTTGCTCTGGTCGAGGCGATCGTCTCTATCGTCGTCACGTATGAGCAATTAACTAATCCAAGAGCTTTGATTGTTACAAGCTACTTACCGAGGATTCCCGGAGGCTCGAGGAACGTGTAGGTGTTCAGAGCGATGCTGTTGCTGTCAAGTAGCTCTCCCTCGTCATTGATTTTCGACTTGAGCAACAAATTCTTTGCCCAATTGCAAAAAGTCTCTTCATGACCAAGTTCCCACGAGATCCACATGACAATCTCTTCCCCATCGGTTGATGATGTGTTCGTGGCAGCGTATGGTTGGAACCATGTTACAGCCCACGGACTTAGAGTCTGCGTCATATCGTACTTCTCGGTAACAACCAATAACTGGTAGAGGTGGTCCTGCGGAAGGCTCTTGGGTATGTGTTGGAAGTGTCCATGCACAATACTCAAAAGTATAAAGACGGGAGAAACAGAGTCTTCTGGCATTTCGATCGTCCATGGAGCATCGTCCTTCGGCCGCGACTCAGCGAAACCAGTGAACAGCATCGCACGGAAGACGGAAGACCACCGTGCAAGGGACCTTGAGCACACAACAAATTCGTACACACACAGCTTCTGATCACTGCTGTCTCCAACCTTCAGAGTCAAATCACCACGAGAGTCAAAGTAGAAAGCAGTCCCGCCAGCGAGTGATTCCATGGCTGGTTTGATACATTCCCAGATGGCTGGATCTTCGATGTAGCTGAAGTTCAGTGATCTGTATGTCGAAGAGCAACTTTGTCAGGTTTCGCAATTTATGAGCTTACTGTAATACTTACAGGCTCCATGTCTTCTTGCTCTTCTCCTTCATAAATGCTGATGACGGACCAAAAATGTTGCCCAATGGTTCGTGGACTTGGCTCATGGTGTTGCGCTTAGTTGTATGAGGGCAGCAGGATACCGAGTAAGTAAAGATCTAGAGACGCGCTGCTTGAAACATGTGGCAGAACTGAATGAACGTAATACGACTGCTGTTGTGTGCACCTTTATAGTGTGCCGCGATGTTGGGCACCCTTGTTGGATGACAGCTGAGGAATGGCAGGGCTTGGGTTCATGGCCAATCAGTCATTTCAACAGGTATCGGGGTTCGAGCTAATGCAGGAGGCCTACCATCGACGATCAAGCTTTGAAATCGGGGATGCGACAGCCAGTGGAGTAGAACACCAATGATCGATCTTAGTTTTATGGGGGAACATGCATGCATTATCATATCGTTCCAGCTAGGAGGCAAAGCAGCTGCGACATGCAATTCTACAACTCGGCATCTTGGGCAGACCACAATGAGATGCCCTTCGTCACCTCACCCGTGACATTTGTACTTACTTATCAGCACAGGATATTGTGTGCATTCTTTTCAAATTTAATGATATGATCATGCAACTAATGATAGGGCAACTAATGATAGGTCAGCTAGGGTTGTAAGTGTCGGGTATTGATGCAAATGGCCTCCCGAGCCATTTAAGAACGAGCATCCACGACCACAATTACGACAATTACGACGAAGATGATAAAGACCACTAGTATTTCTCACGACAGCAAGTCAATTGAAAACGCCTTGGTATAGAGAACATAGTGTACCTTATCTCGCATTGCTTTTACGAACTAGCTCCGTCCTTGTCAAGAGCAACAAATGGGTCATCCATGGATCTTTGCAGGTTTCTACTTATCCAGCCCCAGAATAACATCTTCCGCTAGCTACAGAAATCAACAAGACATTTTCACCGTTCTCCTCGTCCCTGTGATCCGCATTGGCGGAGCAAAACAAGACCTGCCTGCCTGAAGAGAAAGTAGCTAACTGAACATATTTCTAGAAAGACACAACCAAGACGTTCTTATTCGCGCTTTTTCATAACCGCGAACCGTGTCTATCAATCCTTCTTTCTTGGACGCAGTCTGATCTATCTACACACCTGTCTTCTTGGCCTGGTTTCGCAGGTATTCAAGGTGCATCTCCGTGACCGGGGACGGCAACTCGTCGACCATCTGCTCAACTTCTATTTGGACATCAATCCAGAGGTCACAACTATCATGGCCCTCAACGTGCCCGTCAACCTCTTCGAGTATGATTAAATCCGATAGATCATGAATACTTCCGAGGTACGAAGAGAAGGTGGCGCGCGGCAGAACAAACTCCTCCAATCTCATCTCTCGAATACGGCGAATAATTCTGCCAAGAAATAGGTCGTCGCAGTCCTCTTTTGTTAAGAAGACGGATCGATTTCCGAAGTTAACGTCAGAGCAATTGCAATGGCGTATCTCTGCAAGTTCTTCCGCGCAGCGACTCATTGTAAGGGAGTCCTGCATTGCCCGGCGGAGACAGTTGATCATCCGCTCTATGAGTTCTGCTCGCTTGATGGAAATGTTCTCTGCAAATCCTGATCAGTCTATAAATCAGAAAGGAATGATGGTAGTAGTTCGGCAGACAAGAACATTAGCCGATAGAATTCATACCAAGAATACTGGAGGGCTCCAGGCATGGAATTGTGTTCAGAGGCACACTGTGGACGTTAATGAGCTGACCAGATTCGTCCACGCGACAGTCCCACAAGATGTCCTTGAGCATCTTGCAAAAGCTAGCTTCGCAACCCAGCTCCCAGGCAATCCACACGTCGCGGTATTGTCCCGTAGTGTTCTCAGAGTTATCGAGGGGTAAATTCGGAATCCACTTAGAAGCCCACGGTCGTAGAACATGTGTCATATCGTACTTCTCTGTCACTATCAAGAGGTCAAAGAGCTCATCGCGTCCCAAAACCGTCGGTATGGGCTGGTGAGGGCCATGAATGATCGCCAGGATGAGAAAGACGGGAGCCGCCCTGTCCTCAGGCAGTGCAACTGTCCACGTGCCGTCGCGAGCTGAAGGGATAGACTCCGCGAACCTGCCAAAGAACATCGCGTTGAAGACCTTGGACCATCGCGCAACAGTCCTCGAACAAACGACGAATGTGCTTCCGTCTTCGTGAAAGGCTTCGCCCACCTTCAGAACCAAGTCGCCACGTGAGTCGAAGTAGAAGGCCTTGCCACAAGAAAGGGACTTCATTGCATCTCCAAGGCAGTCCCAGCTGGCACCCTTGAACGCCAAAGCCGCAGAGGGGGGCGAGATGAAGGCGGCATCGTCATGCATGGTGTGGCTGTCTGCCTCATCATCTGCAGCTGATGATGTTGT
The DNA here is from genome assembly GCF_011800055.1 of Colletotrichum gloeosporioides. Taxonomy (NCBI): domain Eukaryota; kingdom Fungi; phylum Ascomycota; class Sordariomycetes; order Glomerellales; family Glomerellaceae; genus Colletotrichum; species Colletotrichum gloeosporioides. Next base: position 46,488 of record NW_025544692.1, read on the forward strand.
AGTGGGGATGCCCTGGTCGTCGAGGGTGTCTGTCGCTTGCGGCTGCGTTCCGTCAACCTGCGATCCTTCATCTCTGAGGCGGATCGATTCATAAGTAAGAAGCAGCCAAAGGCATTCGGATTGGAGGGCTGCGGTGGCTTCCTGTGCAGATAAGAACTCGGCGATTGCATCCGTCCGAGGAGATCCTGTACATCTCTTCTTTCTGTCGGCCATCTCGTGTTGACGATGTAAGGTTGATCGGCCGATGACACAAATTTCGATCACGTCAGAAGGAGAACTTCTTCAAGAGGTCTTCGGGGGCAGAAGCTGTGCTTGTTACATCCTCTGTTGAGGAAGGCAAGATGCTGAATCATCTAGATGATTCTTCCCTATATCACAAGCAGCTCTAGGAATACAAGTGCCCTCAAATATGCTAGCATAATAACGTTGACCATAGTCATATTCAAGACCATAGAATAATGAATAGTTTAGATGAAGGAAGTTTGCTTTATGATACCGACTGCCTAAGCGCCATTGTCACCCTCCTTCATGGATTCCAACTCCTTCCAAAGCAACCTAGAAAGACATGAATGAACTCGTTAGCGCAACTTCAGATAAGACTTCTTTGCCAATGCTCTCTTTTGGGCCAACAACCTTCTTTCTTCCGCAGAATAGAGTCCGTCTCCGGTCTTCTCTCCCAACCTTCCTCTTGAGATGTAGTTCTCCTCCAGCCAGTCCGTGTACCCCGCCTTCTTCGGATCCACGACGCCCATGTTCACCCTGTTCCGCTCCACCTGCCATACCGTGTCCAGGCCAACTTCGTCCATCTTCTCGCAAGGTCCCTTCTCGGCGTGGAAGAAGTCTCGGAACAGCGCGTCGATGTCTCGGGGCGAAGCCAGCTCTGCCTGAAGGACACGCAGGGTGTCTGACTTGACTGCAGACCAGATGCGATTGAAAACAAAGCCGACTGACTCATGGGGCAACGCAAGCGGGTTGAAGCCTACGCTCCGCATCTGCTCTTTCAAGAAGGGCATGAGATCCTTGTCGGTGGCTCCGCAGGTCATCAGCTCCACGTAGGTGTTACGTGGTGGAAGATGATAATGCGTGTTGAGGAGACGTTCCGGGCGAGAGATCAACGTTCGCAATGCCGATGTCGGCCATGTTGAGCTGTTGGAGGCAATGATGCAGTCTTCTGGCACGAGCGAGTCAACCTTTCCAAGCATCTCGCGCTTGATCTCGGGGTCTTCAGGCAGTGCTTCGATGACCATCCAGGGGTTGGCGCCGCAAGATTCCTCGAGGACAGTGCTCGTCGTGACGCGGCCGGGATGTGACTCGCGGACCGCGCAAACAGTCGTCAGGGCGTCACCGACGTAGACGACAGCAGACGAGAGCGCCTTCTCATTGATGTCCTGCAAAATGACGGGCCGACCAGTCGAGGCCCACATTACCGCGAGCCGGCGACCAAGGACCCCCGCTCCGAGAACTACTACGGGCCGAGAAGTGGGGTCCTTCGGCGGTGTCCATTTCGGAATCGGATGCTCTGTTTTCTCAGGAGAATGGCTTGAGTATGGGCGAGTTTGACGTTGAAATGAGGAGAAATTTGATTGCCGGCATTGAGTTGTAAGTCGGGCCTTCGGGAGGAGTGTTGCTGTCGCCACTGGCAGAAGTCTGCCGATTGGCTTTGTGATGCTTCGGTTTATGAGTGCGCTTGTGGTGGGCTGAATGCGCCATAACTGTTGGCATGTCTTTCTTGAAGTCATTGTCGCTGGTGCTGTCTTAGCGTCGATTTCGGTTCCGGGGAAAAAGTGGCCATTTTATGTCAATGGCAGAGTCGTTGCGCTCGCCCGATGATGATGGCACTGTCGCCTGATGGGAGTGGTCTGGGGAGTGGCGTGATGTTGTCGGCCAACGCTGGGCTGACCATGATCGCCAAGTTCGGGTCTTCGCGGCTCGCGTTCCAATTGCACAACACAACTGGGCAGTTTCCCCAGATCTCCCCGGAAAAGCCTGGTCATCTGCCCGCTCTGTCGATGCGGTTCATCATCGCGCCCCGCTCGCTCCCGTCATCCGCTGCGCCATCCGGGGATCGCGCAACGTGAGAGTACCCTCGAACATGGCGGGAGGGCAGAGCAGCTCGGTGCGGCAACACCACGCATTCTTCTCGCAAATATCAATCATTGACATTGTTTGACATCTGTCCGCCAGTGCTCTGAGTGCAGAGCAATTGATCTGCCCAGGTCCTCGAGGGGCACATCTCACCTGAAAACCAGCCACAGCGCCACACCGATATCAGCCACGGCTACGTCCTCGATGAAGATATTTTTCCCTGCAAGAGCCTAAAAACCCGTCAGGGTGGAAGCAGTGCTTATCTCTCCATCAGGGTAAGTCCATGTTAGCAAATTATTTTCTCTCCGTTGCGGTGCCCGCCCTTCCCTTTGCTTGAACAGCTTGACGGCGAGCCAAAGAGGCCCCACGTGTGACGTGTTTCTGCGATCTGCAGCCAGTACCTCCATAATTTGAATCATCAGTCTCTTCTATCAGCCTCCGATATGGTGTAATGGCTAACATTTGACGCTCTCACCGTCAAGCTCCGAGTTCGATTCTCGGTATCGGAACAGTTTTTTGACCTTTCGTACATGTCTATCATGATCTTATCTGTTCATGAAGGAGAAGATGATGTTTTTGAGCAGGAACATTGTGTGATTGTCTATTGTGCTGTGCGACGGCACATCCACTTTGCTGCAGGTGGCTCGTGCGTGCTGTTGGCGCCGAAAATTCTCCGGCAGCATGGAGCAGCGTCTTTTTTCCACCACGATACTGGATTGCCTCCTGAATCATCCACAGCCTGCGCGACAGAGTTGCACGACTCTTTTCGGATCGAAAACGCGCCAGTGGCCTTGAAAGGGGCTGCATAGGGCTCCCAGATGTGTGGCATACACCTCGTCGTCTCGCGCGACGACTCCCTGGCACTTCCCACAGAAACACGCACCTGTCTCTGCAATCGCGGTCCGGACCATCTTGGTGAAGTTCGCTCCCAGGCAGTACCCTCTGGCACCGACGCGCAACCCCTGCACTTGACATTCACATCAACGGTGCTGGCTTTGCGCGGTGACCATGTCACTAAGCAACCATTTCGCGACGCGTCGTCGGGCTCGGTGCTCTGCTGGAACGGCGAGGCCTGGAAGATTGGGGGCAAGCCCGTTGAAGGCAACGATGGCGAGGCCGTCTTCGCCCTGTTGGTAGCGGCCAGTAGCCGCGCCGCGGGCGAAGATGCAGTGCTGGACGCACTCCGCACGATCGAAGGGCCATTCGCGTTCGTCTATTACGACGCGTCGTCATCTCGGCTCTACTTTGGCCGCGACCGTTTGGGAAGACGGTCATTGCTACTCAATCGGAAGGATGGGCTGAGGCTGTCTAGCATCGCGGAGAGCACGTCGCCGGAGTGGTCAGAGGTCGGGGCGGACGGCATCTACGTGGTTGACCTTGCGTCATTTGTCCGCGATCCAAAAGTTCCCTTGGCACCTCGGCCTTGGTCTGATGAACCGGAGGGTACGGTAAGTCGTGGATCGCCGCGGGATTGGTCTCGTTTTGCTACTTACGATAATAGGTCCTCAACATTGGCGTCTTCAACACTAGATTACCGCCATCAGACGTTCCACCGCTCACTGCGACCTCTTCATCGGTCCGGGCGCTGCGAGAACAGCTGACTGAATCGCTCAAGCTGCGTGTCTTGAACGTACCAGAGCCGCCAGCCCACGATGCAGGAAACGACACGCGAATCTCTGTACTCTTCTCAGGTGGTCTGGACTGCACAGTCCTGGCGCGCATGGCAAGTGACCTGTTGCCGCCAGAGCAAGGCATCGACCTCATCAACGTTGCTTTCGAGAACCCCCGTCTCGCGTCAAAGGCGGAGAACTCTGCCGCTGGCGTTAACCTCTACGAGGCGTGTCCCGACAGAATCACCGGCAGGAAGTCTTTCGCCGAGCTGGCCGCAGTCTGCCCGGACCGCCGGTGGAGATTCATTGCCGTGAGTCCCCTCCACGTCACCTCGGGATTTCAATCACTAACCCGGAGCAGGTCGACGTGCCATACCAAGAAGTCCTCGCTCGCCGGATCCAAGTGATCTCCCTCATGTACCCCCACAACACCGAGATGGACCTCTCCATCGCTTACGCACTCTACTTCGCTGCTCATGGCATTGGCAAGTCCCAGAGTCACCCCTCCGACACCGCGGTCGACTACGCTACGCCAGCGAGAGTCCTCCTCTCCGGCCTCGGAGCAGATGAGCTTTTCGGTGGCTACGTTCGGCATGCCACGGCGTTCTCGAGGAGAGGCTACCCAGGCCTGCTGGAGGAGCTCAAGCTCGACGTCAGCCGCCTCGGAAAACGCAATCTGGGTCGCGACGACAGGGCTATGGCTCACTGGAGCCGCGAGGTGCGGTTCCCGTACCTGGATGAGGACTTTGTCAAGTGGGCAATCGAGTGTCCGGTGTGGCAAAAGTGTGACTACGGCCGCGGCGAGGTGGAGGGAGAGATCGAGCCTGGGAAGAGGGTTCTGAGGCTCCTTGCGGAGGCACTCGGCATGGCTTCTGTTGCTCGGGAGAAGAAGAGAGCTGTAAGTCCCTCGCTGATGGAGAGTTGATGGAGTCAAGCAGACGGCTTACCATTCGCCAGATACAATTCGGCTCAAGAACCGCCAAGATGGAAAGCGGAAAGACCAAGGGCACTACGCTCATCGCTCCTTAATGTTCGGATTGCAAGTGCATCCGAAAGCTGGCTGTGATGATCCACAGATACTTCCGAGCTGGTGGTCGCCGAAGCCATGCGTCCAGCGCTGTGCGTTTCTGCATCGCAGTAACCCTTCGCTGGACCGCGTGCGCCTAGGCTCAATAAACAAGACTACCAGCAATGACGTCGTAAAGGCAAGTCTGAGCCAGTATGCATCGATAGAGATTCAGTGGGTCTATACCACATGCTGGAATAGAGCTTGTGTTTGCGCAGTGATTATGACAAGGGCAAAATGCAACAAGACTAGCTAGCATCAGGAAGCGGATTAGAATGTAATGGCTTGCTAGCCTTTTCCTTTCGGTCCACATTTTACTTCCGACTAGTCTATTTAGCTATGTGAGAGTGGCAACAGCACCACCATCTGGCATCAGGGAATGAATGCTCTTTCAAATCGTTCGAAATACGGAAGGACTTGACAATGCTGAGCCATCAATATACATCAAGCCTCCACGACATGCACAGTTTCAGCCATCCGAATGTCCCATATCGTCTTTGCTAACCTTGTCAAGCCCATGCTCTCGGACTCCATCCATGTTGTCAGCCGTAAGACCTCAGACGCCAGTTTTCACCGCTTGGTTCCTCAGGTACTCCAAGTGCATTTCTGTAACCGGAGAATTAGCTTTCTTTACCAAGCTTTGAACTTTGGTCTGCATGGCTGGCAATGGATTGCAATGCAAATGCTCCACGGGGAGGCTAATTCTCATAGCGTTGATCGACTGTAGCAAAGCTTTAATGTGAGGTGTCGGCGTCTTCATCAACGCCACTTCTTGCCCCATCACTTTCTTAACTTGCTTGATAACAGAGCCGAATACCAGAGTGTTGCACATGTATGCTGGCAAAGTCAACGATAGAATATCCAGAGCCACCCATCCTTCGGCGGCACCTGGCTTCTTGCAACTAGTACATGTTGAGCGGAATTTTGTGGTGATGTTGTACCTTGTTTTGCATTCTGGGCATTCGCAGTACTGAGCCAAACCCCGGCATTTTGGCTGATTGAGCGCCACGTCAGTCATACTGTAAATGGCTTTGATCATTTGGCTGACAAGCTCTTGCCTGTGCTTTGTGACTGTCTCTGAATGAAAGTCAGAGAGAAAGATTTCAAAGAATTGGGAAGAGACGTACCGAGGATTCCGGGTGGCTCTAAACAGCTGTATGTGCTAAGGGCGACCCCATCGTGGCCAATTAGCTGTCCCTCGTCGTTGACCGAGGAGCTGAGAAGAAGGTCCTTTGCAAGCGAGCGGAAGTTCTCTGCGTATCCGAGTTCCCAGGAAACCCAGAGAAGTATCTCGTTGCCCTTGATTGAAGAAATCTTCTTGCATGGCTTAAACCACTGAGCCGCCCATGGCCGCACTATCTTTGTCATGTCGTATTTCTCCGTCACGGCCAGCGTCTGGTACAGTTCGAATTGACTCAGTGATGTTGGCACATGCTCGAAGCAGCCGTGGATAATGCTCAGGACAAGGAACATGGCTGAGGGAAGGTCCTCGGGTAGGCTGACGCTCCACGCAGCGTCAGCAGGCCTTGACTCTGCGAAGCCACCGAAGAGCATGGTGCGGAACACTGGTGACCACCGAGAGAGTGTTCGAGAACAGACGACGAATTCGTAGGCGACTCCATCCTCGCCAACTCTAAGTGTCAGATCCCCAATCGGGTCGAAGCTGAAGGCCTTTCCGCACTCAATCGTCGAGGTGGCGGGCTTAAGGCACTCCCAGAAGGGCTGGAGCACGGGGGTTTGTCTTCCTTGAAAATGTCTGCATTTATGCTGTCATCGTCAGACATCGTTTCTTCTCTCGACATGTTTGCGACTTCTCTGAACTGTTGTATAATGAGTTCGAGGTTCGATTTTGGGGAAGCGGGGAAGGCGAGATGAGGCACTTTGATTAACAATTAGTGGTGGTCCGTGAAGTGTTTGACATGGGGCGGGTTGCCGAGTCGTGCTCGGTATAGAGTCGGCGGCCGGGAAGAGCACCGTATGTAAACGAGGAGAATCAGAAATTCCTGCGCTATCTAGTGGCATGTGGAGTTTTTCGACGATTCCTAGACTATACTAGAATAATCTTCTGGTCGATAAACGTAAACCAATCCAAGTATGAAAACGGTGGATTGATACCGGAGTTCTTTGTCTCATCAGCCACAAAACCTTTCGTTCCTTAGATTGAAACATCACTGCTGAAGGGCAAACAAAAGTCGCTTCAATGTCATCCGCATCGACAACCAGTCAAGATTGGGCCAACGCACTTTTAACGGAGCTGGTCAGAACGATGTAATTCAATCTGTGTTTGGTCTCGGATACATTATTTGGCTTCGTGTCCATGAATTTGGAACTCAGCGATCTCAATTCTGTCAGCGTCCCACATCGCCCTTGCTGCCATCGTCACTCCAATCCCAAACCTCCAAATAGATCATACTGACACCTCACTTCATGCCTTGGATGCCGGTCTTCTTCGCCTGGTTGTCTAGGTATAGGATGTGCGCATCCGTGATGGGGGCAGAGACACACTCCACCAGCTTTTGCATTTCATCCTTCAGCGCTGGCAGAGGATTGCACTCCTTGTGCTCTTCGGGAAGATCGATGGTCATCGCCTGTATCTCCGTGGAAAGTTGATTGACACTTAGCAGGCATTCAGGCGTGGGTGTCTCCAGAAAGGCCACATCCTTCAGGCCAATACCTGCGACGCGCTTGGAAAGAGAGCCGAAGACCAAATCCCCACAGAGTCTTTGTGACAGATGGAAACCCTTCGTCGTTCCCCGATTGCATTTGCATTTGATACACGATGTTGAATGAGAAATATCACCGTGGCCGACGATGCATCCACAGGCATTGCATCGAACGGTTGGCTTCCCATTGCACGAGGGAGCTGTGTACAGTCTCTGGATCGTATTGTAGAGTAAGGTTGTGATATCACCTATCAGGACTTTCCTACCCTGGGCGATACTCTCTGAAAATGATAAGCTGAATGAAAAAGAAGTTGATTGGGCTGTGCAAAGGAGACATACCAAGAAGTCCAGGAGGCTGGAGGAATGGCGAATCGCTCAGACGACTCAAAGTGATTTCATCCGTCACAAGCTCCCCCTCGACATTGATCGGCTGCTGGAGCATTATGCCTCTCGCAAACCTACAAAAGGCTTCTTTGTGTCCAAGTTCCCAAGATGACCAAACGAGGGAAAATGAGGCTTGATTGTTGATAAGACTTCTTTCCTTATAGGGAGCGAACCAGCTCGAAGCCCAAGGGTACAGAATCTTGGTCATGTCGTACTTCTCTGTCACAACTAAAAGTTCGTGAAGTTGGTATTCCTTGAGGTCCCGGATGACATGATGGAAATGGCCGTGAATGATGCTCAAGACGAGTAAAATGGGAGAAGGGTCGTCGTCGGGAAGTTGGACGTTCCAGGCGGAGCCATCTGCAGGCTTGGATTCAGCAAAGCCGCTGAACAGCATGGCCTGAAAGACGGGCGAACTGCGGCCGAGTGTGCGCGAACAGACGAGAAAGTCGTAGGCTGAACGATTTCCACCAACTTTGAGAGTCAAATCGCCGTGAGTATCGAAGTGGTATGCCTTTCCAACCTTGAGGGGCAACATCGCGGCCCGGAGGCCGGGCCAGAGAGGGATCACGAAGACGGGAATATGTTCGCCTCCTTCACCGCTGTGGCTGGATATCGACGGATTGGTCACCCTGGCTACCGCAAGGTCGGCCGATGTATTGGGCATTGTGATTTCTGAGGAGAGTATCAGTTATTGATTGTCGAGTGCGCGCAAATGACCAGGTAGATGGAAAATATGAGGGAAAAGAGTAAAAAGGTGAGATTGCTACTTACTGAGACCGCTGGCGACACGACGTTTGTGGCGTCGTAATTGGTGTTTTGCTGAAACCGAAAGCTTAGTGTTTGCTGAAAATAATGTAGAGCTGAGTTCGGAGGGTGAAGGGAAAAGAAGATTCTGGGACTTTGACCTGGAGGGGACCTGGTCCCTCAAAGCCAGGCTTTTTTTTTTTTTTTTTGGAATGCTGGTGACCGAGAAGACGAAGATCCGCCCCGACGCAGAGATTCTAAGACTTTGCAGTCGAGAATTTCCAGCGTGACAACCCCCTCTGCAAGAAATTTCGCTTCGTATTATGGAAAGGAAGGAACAAACCGGCTGTCCAAGCCACTGCCTGCAACATGTCCTCCAGACCTTCCACCCCACCCCCATCCCCACCACTACAACTCTCGCTTTCGATTCTCGCCTTCGCATACATCTTGACTCTTACCTACCCGAGTTTCTTCTCCGTCTTTCTCTACCAACAACTTAAGCTGACATCGGCCTCTGTTGTGGCGTTCATCACCACATCCATTCTCGTCCTCACTGACGCTTCATTTGACCTACTGCATCCGCCTCTCGCGTTCGCTCACCTCCCGCAAACAAATTCTAGGTCCTGCAACAACCCACGTACATCAAGATGCCTGCTACCGAGGAGCCATGGCATTGGCTGAAGGCCGCCATGGAAGCGCCTGGTGCCTTTGTCATGGACCCTCGAGGTGATCTCCGCTTGAATGTCACCCCCGAGAGCGACATTGGGGATGAGGATCACAGCGGCCATGCTGCTTCAGACGCCACGAGCGAGGCAAGCGATGCCATCGAGCACATCCAGCAGTTCCTTGTCTGCTCCAAGGCGATGGCGCGGACATCGGCTGTGTTCTGCAAGATGCTTTTCGGACCCTTCTCCGAGGGCCAGCGCGACGACGACAAGGCCATCGATCTTGAGGATGCCATCGAGCCGATGTTCTTTGCCCTCTGTATCGTACACAGCCGCTACGATATGATTCGAACCGCACTCACCGTCAAGGAGGGTTTTCAGCTTCTCGTGGTCACCAAAAAATACGACATGACTTCGATCGTGCGTCCTTGGATTCACCATTGGGTGCCGTTGTTGAAATACATCGACGAAGATTTCGGCGACTTGGAGATGGTGGCATGGATCGCTTGGGAAGTCGGTGCTGAGAATATTTTCGAGCTGACCATCAAATTGCTCGCACTCCATCGTTGGGTCAATGAGGACGGAGAGCTTATGGACTAGAATGACAAGCTCATAAAGTTGAATTTCCATGTCGATGCAGCTGGCATCATAGGTACGAATCAACCAAAGCACTCCGATAATCTTGCTGATCAGAGTGACAGACGCTGCTACTGGGCTCAGACAAGATCTTATCTCTCGCATGCTTTCACCTTTGCAGCAGTACGCGCGGGAAATCACGGAAGGAACAACAGCATGTACTCACGACATTCAGTCCGACGCCTGCGATCCCGCCGCCATGATGAGCTCCATCGTTTCCGACTTGGAGTGGGCAGAAGTCGACCCAAGTCAGTTATACTCCACGGAGAACCTCGTCTACAAAGGATGTGCTGAAAACCTGCGCTGCGATATTGACCAAATGCGTTGTCCAACCTGCAAGTCGAATAAATGCAACCCAATCCGAGAAGCGACCAGAGTGGCGTGGAACTGCGAAGTCTCTGAAATGGACTCGCCAATGACGCAGAGCCAGCGGCAGCATCTCGCGAAGCAGGCCAGGATCACAGGTTGGAACCGCTTGGACTGAGGAGCTGCATTGCATAAGGGGATGGGAGCACACCTGATCCGGGTGGATGAAGATGAAGAGCACGAAAGGATGAGACATCGGATAGCTGCCATGGTGAATCTCAAGTGGGACTACAAAGCTTCGTTAGCTGAAACCGAGAGGGACAGAACACAGATAGGGGGCAACCTGCTGAAGACGCAACGAACATATGGCAGACAATCAACAGCATAACTTCAATCCGTCACAGCCCCAATGATTACTCAAAACAATCCATGAAATTCCTATGCTATACTTATGCAGCGTCTCCCGGCATTACTTCGCTCATGTCAAGCCACTCCATGGTAAACGCCGTCACAATTCTCGTCCAGTCCCTTACTGTTGGCATGTCTAGGTGCTCACCATCGTCCTCCGGCCTGTGCCACACGTTGGGGAATGGCGACGGGATCATGTGAAGAATATTGACGCCCTTCGCCATGAAAGGAACGTGATCATCACCAATCCCGCTCCGTCCAAATCGCGCCGGGTCCTTCTCAGCATCATTCAGGAATGGAATCGCGGGCTTGGTCTCCAGGATGCCGAGGTCGCGCATGCGCTTCTCGAGCTTGGCCATGCTCTTGTACGCCCAGTGAGTCGTCTGGAAGTACGACGGGACCTGCGGGTTGGCCGAGCCCAGGAGGTCGAGTAAAACGAAAATGCTGATCTGCTCGAGGGGGTTCTTGTAGTGAGACATGGCTGGGTTGTATGTTTTCTCCCACTCATCTGCCAATGACCTGCTTCATGTCAGCTCAGAGCTTCTCATTGAGGAAACTCCCAAACTCACCTCGCACCGTACAAAGAGTCGGTATCCGTCCACGCTTTGAACGCCTCCTCGCCGTCCAACAACAGAATCTGCAGTCCCATGTCCTGGGGCACCGTCCCGCCATTCTCACCAAGCGCTACCATCTCATCGTACATCTGTGTCAGATACGGGTCAACCGCCTTCGCAATGTGCATCAGCATCGCACACGGCGCCGCGCTGTCCGTCGCGCCAATGAAGCCCTCGGGCTCGATCTTGCTGTCATAGTGAGCCACAAGGGTGAACCAGTTGGCCTGTCCGAGCTTGTTCCACGGCGGCTCGCGGCGGAAGATGAGATTCTGAAAGGGAATCTGCTTGTCTCCCGTGGCGGGGGTCGTGCCAGTCGAGTTCTGCCACTCAATTGACCACTTGGGCAACTCCTTTCTCCAGAAGTTGACAAAGTGCTCCTGGGTCTTGACCTGGCCGGGCGTGCCTGGGACACGGGGAATGAGGATGGGGGCGAGCAGCGGGCCGTTGTGGATGTCAAAGTCGGCCTCGTTGATCGTGATGTTGCGCAGCGCGGTGTCCGACAGGTTCATGTAGGCGCGGACGGAGGCGGCGAACAGGAGGTGCAGCAAGGCTGACAGCCAGAGATGGCCGCCTCCTCTCACCAAAGGGAGGCCGGCCATGGCGGGCTGTGATGGGGACAGCAGACGCGATGGGATCCTCCTCGGGTTCTCATGAACTCATGCTGCGCCCTTCGATGAACAGGAAAGTAAGCCGATGTGTGCGCACGCGTGCGGGCTGGTGGTTCGGTTGATTGATGAGTCGGCGACGGAAGTCCGACGATTTGGATGAGAGTCGTGGCGATGGGTTTTGAGATTCCGAAGAGGTGTCAACTTTTGGACGTTCCCCCGACCGAGGAAGGGATGGCCCAAAGAAGTTAGAGCGAAACTCTCCTGCAACGCACCTCCAAAGGACCCCTGGCTGGTGTTTTAAAACAGTGGATCTGAGCTGATTAGTAAGGTGTTTTGCAGGCAGGGGCCTGTTCCTCGGCCGTTCGGCGCACCTCCACCTGCCTCCAGTCGCCTCCACATCGGCCCGTCGCGCACGTGCCTTCGCGAGCGCGTTTCCTGTCCAGCTGTCGCGATCAGGTCCGAAGCATTTGGCAGCTGTCAGCGATGTGGTTTCCATTTGTTTTCATGTCATCATGCCAAGAACAGGTAGACCCAAGATGGCAACAGCAATGGCGCAGCATCGTATCTTGAGCGCGAACTAGCAATAGCGCCTCCTTCGAGCCTGCCACACAGGAACGCGAACATCCCGAATCCCTCGCTAGCCTCTGCAATGCAAGTCGGCACGTGTGGAAGTTTATCTGGGTCCAAGGGGCTAAGGCCAAACGCCAGCCCACCTCCTCGACTCCTGTCAAAGGGAGCACGATCTTCAAATGGACGCAGGGAGTCACGACAAACAAGCTAATTCAGTATCGTAGGTATCATATGCCATCAACTCTACATCAAACCCTTCAAAAACATTCCTCCGTTCTTTCTCATCGTGATCAACATTAAACCCGAATTCCCCCAAACGTGGCCATGGACGTCTCCATTTACTTCAAGCACCGCCGCCCGCCGGCTTCATGAACAAGCGTTCCCTCTTGCAGAGCAAGCTGCTCACAAGAACCACCGCGCCAGCGACGATCACCAAGATGTACGGCAAGTTCAGAGCTTCGACGATAGCATCCAGAATCTCAGCCTGCATGTCCGGAGGCAATGTCTGCACAAAGTCTCCTCCGACACCAGCAATGGCAAGCTGGATTTGCTCCTCTGGGACGGTATCCGGAAGAATCTCCGTCAGCCGCTTCTCGGCCCTATTCAAGAACACAGCATTGCCGACCGCCAGGGCAATGTTGATACCGCTCGTCTGGGCCAGTGCCATCATCGACGACGCCACGGCCGCCATGTCCTCTGGCACACTTGCTTGCGCGATGGAGAAGCCCGCCTGAGTAAACGTTCCGACACCGGCTCCGAGCATGGCCGAGGCTCCGTATACCCAGGCCGTGCTTGTACTCGGCTCGACGACGTACATCAGCGACGACGCAGCGACGACAATCGCTCCGCCGACCGTGAACCAGGGGAAGTACAGCCCACCAGATGGATGCGACAGCACGCCGCCCTGGAGAAGCGTAACAAAAACCGCGAGAATGATGAATGGAAGCAGACGCACAGCAGCGTCGATGGCGCTATCGCCGCGCGTGAACTGGAAGAAGACGGGGATGAAGTACACCGGCACGAAGATGGCACAGCCGCCCGAGGCAGTGATGCAGAACATGAGGATGATGGTGCGGTAGTACTTTCTCGACACGATGAGCTCGACGGGGAAGAGGCGACGCTCCTTGGTTGTACCGATGCAGTATGCCTGCTGAAGGCCAAAGACGATGAAGAGCACGCCAGCGACGACGAAGAGGGCGATCTCCTGGCCAGAGTCCCAGTCGTACATGACACCACCGAAGCTGATGCTCATCGTGAAGCAGATGATAGCGCCGAGCATGAGAGGAGCGCCGACCCAGTCGATCTCCCTGAGGCGTTGCCACAAGGAAGCACCAGGCTGAGGGTCGGGGGAGGGAAGCATCCAGAGGTACACTGGTGCAGCGAGACCTCCGATGGGGAGGTTAATGTAAAAGGCCCATCTGCCCTTGTGTTAGTAGATTAAGCTTACCGTCAAGCAGGAGACTTACCGCCATGTCGCCCCGGAGTCGGCAAATGCACCACCAACAACAGGTCCCAAGACAGTTCCCAAACCCCAAGTCAACCCAATGGATGCAAGATACGCAGGCCGCTCCTGTATCGTCGTTGTGGCAGCAATGAGTGTCATCACCCCGAGATACATGCCCACACCCCCAAGACCGCATAGCGCACGCCCAACGATGAGAGCATTCATTGTCGGTGCCGCACCACACACCGCGCTGCCCACCTCGAACACGACGACACTCCCGATGTACAGCCACTTGGGCTTGAGGTGCGAGTACAGCTGGCCGAAGAGCAAGTTCGTCGACGTGGCAGCCATGATGAAGGCGACGGCCAGCCACGCAATGTCAGTGATGGCATCGAACTGCAGCACGATCTGCGGCTGCACGTCCGCTACGACGGTGTTATCGAGCGCGAAGAGGAAGGTCGAGGAGAGGATGGCGAAGACGACGATAATCCAGCGGATGCCGGTGACGGTACGGACGGGCCCAGAGGTGGTCTCTTTTGTGGCGCCACGCTCTGTATCGGTGTTGTCGCCTGAGACGGGGCCCTTCGTGGAGGCATTGTCGGCCTCTGCCTTCTCCAAGGGGCCTCCCGTGGGTAGAGTGCCTGGCTGCTTCTCGGTTTCGACGGCCATGATGTCAGTATGGGATGGAGATGGTACAGAACGAGGGTCTCAGGAGGTTACTTTGTCATTCAGCGGATCGAAGTGAACCGGGAGCCTGGGACACGGCGCGCCCATATATCACCTCCCTCGCCCACCATGAGGCCATCAGGCAAGCTGTCAGCCCAATCTCACGGCCTCGGAATGGGATCATCAGTGTCGTAAGCTGCAGGTTGTTCTTGGCTCGTCCACCCGGTCGTCCTCAGTCATTGCACCAAGTCAGCTTCTGAGGCGTGCCGAATTCGCCAGCTAGGCTCAAACAGCCTCGTCATCCACCTATCGACGAAGAAGACGTCTCTGAACGTACGGTTGGCTCTTTCAAGCAAGAAAGCCCCGAGCAACACTTTTCAGGCCATGAAAGCTGCGTGGAGATGAGGTCAAAGAATGCCCATCCCATTCGCATATCCGCTCTCAAAGACTGCCTGCCAAAGGGCCCCTGCCTACCGGGTACCTCACACCGCAAAGATACGAGAGCTGCATGAACCCATCCCACCACTCCAGCCAAATCCGAATCATATCCCTAACCCGTCGCATTCCGCCTAACCACCCACCCGGTCGGCCACCTTCTCTCAGAAACCCTTGACCCGAATTTGCGAAAAGGACCACCTTCAAAACCTAACGCTGACGTCTTGCATTCCAGAAGCGCCACAAACGGTGACTCCCAATCCGCACGCACCAACCAGACGCATCATAAACAGCCCTACGGAGACTCCCTCCCGGGACGCGATATCGTGGTCCAATCGTAGCCGCTGAGGCTGAGATAAGCTCGAGCAAACGTGGACAGCACACCGACGCCATGGCTTTGTACCGAACCTCTATCACCGGCACCCTCGGAGTTTGCCATGAGCTGCTGGAATTTGACTGCGTATTGTGATCCAATCCTCTCCATTACTATCGTCCATCGTGCCCTTTTGCGTTCCGCCAAGGCCACGTCCGAAGCGCCAGCGGCCGGCCGTCAGCAAGCGCTGCGTCAAATGAGATGCCCACCAGCCTTCGATATTGCAACATGGATGTCAATCTCTCCGAATAAGCCGCTGCGTTGGCCTAGGCCCAAACGGGACGCACGTAATATCAGACCAATCGCAGGTACGCATACAGGCCCTGTGAATGCTTGCCGCTGTAACCTGCAATTGCTTCTTTCAACCGCGAACACATGACATGCGCGTGGTGCTGACCCGGAACAGCGGTCATTGGCTCTGCGCATCTGACGGCTGTCGGGCTTGTGTGACATGATTCACCCATGATTGTGCTAACATAGGCTACTGCAAATTAGCCTGTCTTGAAGCGAATGCTTATTTGCTGGGCCGTCATGGTCAGTAAGAACATCATTCGATGATTCAATGTGCCTTGCGCTGTCCAATTGGCGAAGGAATGTTTGAAGAATGCCAAGTCCATCACTTCACGATGAATCTCAGCCACGTAGCTAGAGCAAAAATTTAAACTTTTCGTTACTATGGACTATCTTCTGCCCAAAACCTGCGTGCTGCAAGGATCCATCTCGCGATATGGCCATCTACCTATGTGGCGGTACATCCTTCGCGTAGAAAATCCTCCCTGTTCCTCAAATGCAAACAAATATCAACGTCTTGTGCGACGTCTCGTAAGCAAATTCCGTAAGTTGAAGAAAACCGGCCTCCTGTTTAAGCATCCTCCTCCGTCTTGAAGATCACCGAGACATTCTGAGCACCAACTTGCTTTCCATCGTGAAGAACGGCGAAGTCGACGCTGTTTCCAGAGCAAGTCATCTCCACACTAAACTCCAGCCGGCCAAGCATCTTGCCTGTGGGGCTTGTGTAGCGCCTCAGAGACTTGAAGTCGATCTTCTTGGACCAGGTGATGGTGCAAAGCTCTTGGACATCCTGGGTGCAGGTCTTGGGAGCAGGCCACGCAGATGTGGCATAGATAGTCTCTGAGACTTTCTTCGGAGTCGACTCTAGGAGGCGGTAATACTCCTTGCGAACCGGATCGGCAGTTGAAACGTCAGTACCCTGCACGTGAGAGTCAGTAAAATGTTTCCCTGCCAGCATGATCTAAAGCCGTACCTGCTCAAGGAACCACTCCATCTGGTTTCGCACCATCCACTTGTGCTCACTGGTGCACCAGTACTTGTCCTTGGGGTCGTGAGTAGAAAAGTCGAAAGGCATACAGTACGTGACACCGTAGCTCCTGCGAGAGATTCTTGAAGTAATTCCAACTGAAAGACCGGGGGCAAGATTGCGAGCGGTCAAGCCGCTGATGACTGCACCACGGCTGATGGCGCTCCAACTGTTTTGTGTTAGCAAAGAAAGGTATTGTGGGTTATTTTTCCTTACGGCTTGTTGCCCGATCCTTGAAGAATCTCAATTCCCTTGCCGATGATAGCCTGAAGACGCGTCCGAAGGTAAACGCATCGACCAAAGCCTCCGACCAAGATGACTTTCTGCAATTTATGTTAACAGCCAGCCTTCAGCAAGTTTGGGAGCAACCCATACCTTGGGCTTCTTATCTGTCTTTTTCAGGACAGCGGCAATCTGCTTCTGGACAAGCTCCGCAGTCTGATCGATGACAGGGTCGAAGACGGTAAGAAGGTCATCGCGGTCGAGAACCAAGTTCTTCTTGCGCTTTACTCCACGCTGAGAGGTACCCGGAGCGCGGCACTCAGCAGGCAGACCAAAAGAGAAGTCATCATTCTGTCCATAGAATCCTGTTTTGATTCCGTTCTCCCAATCATCGTTGAGAAGCTTCTTGGCCTCGTTCTTGGGTACATTGGCCCACGCTTCAGAGGTGACCTTTCTCTTGATGAGCTCAATGAATGCGTCATCAAGGAAGACACCGCCACAAAGATCACCATCTCCTTCGACTGCCTCTCGAACCACAAAGGGATCCATACTGAGGATCTCATAGCTGATGAGGTCAACGGTACCGCCGCCAGCATCGCACACAATAATGTGATCACCGACCTAAAAGCTAATGTTAGATAGGAATACCAATAATATCAGAGGATATCTCACAAAGATGTTCGGTCGCTTACTCAAGTCCCGAACGGTTGCAAGAGCAGCAGCTTCAGGCTCAGAGATGAAGGACAAAGTTGTGTCTCCAGCAGGGCGCTCCTTCAAGATGCCAGCGCTGTCAACAGCCCTCCGCATGCGCGCCTTGGCATAGTCGGGCCAAATGGCTGGAAGAGTGATGACGACTTGAAAGCGGCACATATCCACAAGATCCTGGCCAGCCGAGGTGATGATGCATTCGATTGCATGGTTCCAGAAGCGGGTGAGGTACGCGCTGATGACCTCAACCGGGTCCTTATTCTCCTCACCTACCATCTTGCGAGCAGCGGAAATCTGCGAAGAGTTCTTGACCTTCTTGGGAAGGTCCTTCTCGTCCACCAGCAACAACTTGAACCACCTCATAGGCTCTTGCTTTGCGTTGGGAGGAATGCCATAGCCCCAGGAGATGTTTCCCCGCTTGCCGGGAAAGAGAATGGCGGACGGCGCTTTCTCTTTATCGGAGTTGAGGTTCAGCTTAGATTCCCATCGACTGATTACCTCAATGTCGTTAGGCTCGCCCGAGTAAGCCCAGCTCGCACCTGAGAAACTGCGTCAAGTGTCAGCTTGAGAATTGAGAGTGAGATCTTGCTGTAAACTCACGTGGTGCCGAAGTCGATTCCGACGATAATGACATGCTCTTCTTCATCTGAGTTGTTGGCCATTTTGGCAAGTGTGCTAAGTATTGAAATTTGCAGTCAGCTAAAAGCGCGAGAAGATGGTATGCAAAGTTTGGTATATGAGATCACTTCGGGGTAAGAAGTCGAAGGGTAGGAACAGGCAGCTCAAACCAGAATTTGGAAAGCAAAGAGGGGAATGAATGGGCTTGAAGAAAGGAAGTGAGGCCGTACTGAATTTGTAGACTTACCTGAGGCTATTCTTGTTTGAAGTCTTGAGGCGATGGAGATAATTGTGAAAGACTTTGGATGTTGTTGTGAGGATGGAAGAGTTGAAGTCAAGTGAAGACAAGAAGCAGGTTTAAATAACCAAAAGTGGAGAAAGATCAGTTGAGATTGCTAAATATTGAGGCAGGAGCGGCCATGGATCTGAAATAAAGTCGATATGTGAAGACAGAAGACGTTCCTGCCTTTTCTGTGATTTATCAAGTGAGTATGGCCTGAAATCTCAGTAGGTCTACCCCATCGTGAAGCTTTTTTAGGTAGAAACGGAAAGAGCCACAGGAGCAAACTTCTAGATTTGGCTACTTACGTGGTGCCCAGCACTTTTCAAAATAAATACCTTTCTTCTGCTCCCCTTCTCAATCTCTTTTCTTTTCCTTCTGCCAACCTACTTACCATCTTTCACAAACCCAACCCAACTCACACCCAGCGCTTGGGTGATACAAAGACACCATGAATTCAAAGGTGAAGAAGGTAAGAATCAACATGGCTGTCGTTGAAATCTGAATGTAAATTATTTACTCATCATCTCATTTTAGGAAGAGCAAAGCTCGACTTCTTCTCTTGCCGAAATTCCATCTGTCACTCCCAAGGAACATGCGCGAGCAAAGAGCCTTCCAGCTCCTGCCACGGAGCATTCCACAACCGTCATGGCCGACAACCCTTCCACGCATCAGCAACTCCATTCGCAGTATTCCGCGACCGTCATGGCCGACAACCCTTCCACATATCAGCAATCCCATTCGCAGCATTCCGCGACCGTCATGGCCGACAACCCTTCCACGTATCAGCAATCCCATTCGCAACATTCCTTCGGCACGAAGAATCTCTCCGAAGTCATAAAAAAGAAGAACAAGACGATGAACAGACAGTGGAGAAAAATCAAGAAGCTCGAGAAGGAGCTTGAGAAGTGCAGCAAGCCGCGCCCAGTGCAGCAAGACGCGAATGTCATTCTTCTTCGAGCGGAGGTTGAAAAGCTTAACAGAGAGTTGCTCCTGAAGGAGGAAAAGTACACAAGCAGGCAGGAGTACGTCGTCTCGTATCTTGAGAAATCGATAAGCAATTATCGTGAACAACTCCACAAGGCCGAAGAAAAGGACCTCCAACAAACGCAGACAGTTCAGCATCTTCAGGATCAGATCTCTCAGCTGGAAGAAGGCTATCAAGGAGCGATTCAACAGCTTCAAGTAGACATTTCAACTCTCCAGAACAACAACAAGAAGCTCACGTCTCAGCTCATGGAAAAGAAGGCATCCATCGCAAAGGCAAAGTCACTTGCAAAGGCAGGCAAGGTCTCGGACGATGCGATCTTGAGTCTTTGGAAGAAGATGAAATATAGCATCCATAACCTAGCCTCCACGATCCTTACGGAATGTCCTTCATGGGAAGAGATCGAAGCCAACATCAAAGCCCCAGGTTGCTTGCTCAGCATCTTGAGTAAACGCATTTATGGCTTTCTCCAAGACGAGGACACGAGATCCAGCGTTGTCGAGCTGCTCATCTGGGACATGCTCCTGCGAGAAGTCTTCAAGCCATTCTCGCAGACGCTCTCAGGCGTATGCTGGGGCGGTTTAGAGGGTGAATGCTTTTCTGTCATGGTGGAGGGCATGGCAGGTAAGATGACCATAACTAAAATATCGCCCATACTATCAACTTGTGGCTAACACTATCCAATCCAGGTACTGCCTTGAAGAAGGATGCAGAAGCTAAATCATTCTTCCATTGGAAAGCTGAAGGCGGCAGAATGATTGGAGATCTGATCGGAGTCGACAAAGAGAAGCTTAAGCAGGTTGCCGACGATCATGCTGCGATCTTCTACCTGTTTGTGTCTCGAAACGGAGTTCGCAACCACAACGGTATGGACAGGCTCTTCAAGAACCTTTGCAAGATCATCGAAGATGCACTGGTTCTTCATGGCATCTTCATGGCATCGAAGGCACATTTCATGCTAGACCGGCCCCATGCTCCGAGTCGTGGCCGCCTCACCCGTTATGACGCTGACTGGATGGAAGCTGAGTCCTGGGTGAAGGAACCTTTGGACCACAGGAGCTCCCTGAAGTTCCCCATTTCTCCGGGTCTCGTCAAGTACGGCACAGCCGATGGAGAACACTACGACCAGCAACTTCGATTGGTCAAGGCTCGTGTTGCTTGCCACTGAGAAATACTGATTTGCGATTTTCTTTTCTTTCTTCAACATCCATTTGGAAGGATGTTCATTTGCTGCAAGGTTGCATATCATCCCATCACGATTGGGAATAATTGTTCAGGGAAGTGCAATGAGACAGCAACATAGCACTTGGCATCAGATAGCATCATAGACAATTGCAACCCACATATTCTTACATGCTGTGCTGCATTTCGAAATTTTCCGGGGAAAAGTTCGTGATGATGCGTTAAACTTATTACGAGGTGAATGGATGCAAACCTTGCATGCTCATATCGGGACCTTTTGGACTCTGGGGCAAACGCATAAGAAAAGGGAAGTAGACATGCTTTCAGGCTGTCAATGTCTCAAACTTGAGAGGCTGTCAAGGTCGCCGCTGTTTTCTTCACCATCTTGGTCTCGCCCGTCTCCGAAATAATTGCCACCACAACTATATGACCAACGCCTCGCACTCGAAAAATACCAACAGAGAAGATCTTCCAAAATCGCCCCCAAGCCCACCCGTCTCGCATGATTCTCCCTTCCCGCCTGCCACAAACACTGCCCATCATGAACACAACCACCATCAACCCCTCCTCCCCCTCCGCGGAGCTTCTCAAGCAATACCTCTCCCTAACCACCCACCTCTCGCCCTCCTCCGCGACCCTCACACATGAATACCAAACCGATGACACCCCCAACACCGCCGACGCCGCAGAAATAGGCGAAGGCTGCTGCGCCACAATCTACGCCCTCTCCTCCTCCTCCATAGCCAAAGTCGCGAATCCCAACAAGCAAAACGAGCTCTGGAACGATTTCGGCGCGCACCTCTCCGTCTACGAGGCCATCTCCGCCATACCCACTGCCACGCTCGTGCCGAAGCCGGCGTACTACCTCCACGCACAAGACGTAACCACCTGGCGCGCGGCGCAGGCCAAGAAGATACCCAGCGGTGAGCCGAACGACGTCCTCTGCGGTGAGCGCATCCCGCCCCTGCCGCGGATTATTCGCAGATCCCTTGTCGACGTATTCTGCCCGAAAGAACAAACGGCGCAGGTGCTCGAGAACAAGGATAATGACGCTTGTCTGGTGAGATTGTACCTCGGACTCCGGAGGCGGAGCAGTGTCCAAACGCAGGACAAGTTTTCCCTGCGGAACTTCGAGCTTACGCTCGACAAGATGGAGCTGCTCGGCCTCGACGCGATGCAGTTCGTCGCGCCTATAGCGGAGGCCTTGGCGGTGGTGCACTGGAAGGCGGGGAGCGATGGGCGCGATGTCGAATTCGTGCTTGGCGGGCCACCGGAGCGGAGGATATCTGCCGAGGGGTTTGGAGTGCTTGACAGCAATCTTCACACGCAGAGGGTCACGACGTGGAGGAAGGCGGGGGCGGTGGACGAGGTAGCGGGCTTGCAGCAGAGGTGCGTCTACGTCTGGTTGTTGGATTTTAACCAGTGTTCTAGGATCAAGGCGGATACGCAAGGGGTTCAGATGGCGGCGGACGCGTATTGGGATAATGATCCGTATTATCCACGGCCCACGAAGAACGACGACAATCACAGCACCGAGGGAAAGATTTGGAGGGAATTCAAAAGGGTGTATTTGGCAAAGGGTAGGGAGATACTTGGAGACGAAGCTACGCAGCCGGAGGACTTCATTTACTCTCTTGAAGCCAAAGGACAAGAGAGGCAGCAGGACTTGGTCATGGCTGGGCCCCCCAAGGCAACAAGCATTGGGCCAGGGAATGACTCCAAGAAAAAGAAAGGCAGGGAATATGTCGGTTTCTGATCGGGATCAATCGCCGCACGACAATACAGAAAGATGACGAGGGAAAGGACGATGCCTACCGGCAAGAACACCAGAACCCGGCATCACGAGCAGACGGTGACAAACACCGACGGCGGTGGTCAAACCAAGCACCGTCCGACCCCGGATTCCCACTACCGACCCCCCACGCCGAGTCGGTGCCGGCCGACGATGTCCCACTGCGATGATAGGACCAGACCCCGGTCTCGCGCCATCGAAACGGCGCTTATCTCCGCTCGCGGCGAGCCCTGCCTCCCCATCTCACTTACCCCAGCGGTTGTTCGCCTGTAGATCCATCGCGAATGGTCCCCTCACCAAGCGCGTCATAGAATAGCCTGGTAATTGCCGAAAAATATCGTGGAAAATTTCTCTTCCCTCGTGCCAAAGACTTCACCCGAGACATGTGTTCGCGACGAAACTGAGAGTTTCTTCTGGTTTGCAATCTTGGACTTGACCGTTGCCCGCCCAGACTCTCGAGATCGCGCAGTGCAATGACTTCGTCACCTGCTCTAATCAATTAGCCTCCCCAACGGACTTCCGCGCGAGCGCTAACGAGCGGGAATTTTCTCAAAGATAACGGCTCTTGAATACGCTTCCATTTGCCAATTGTTTGCTCGCAAAAGCGTGTTTGAGACGGCTTTGAAGGATTCGTTTTGCCGCTGTTCTACGGCGCGCAAGAGGCAAGATGTCGGAGAAGCGAAAGTCTGCTGATGGCAGAGGTGGTGACACGGACAGGGACATGGTTGTGGCGTCCGCCACTGCGGCAGCACCCGCCAAGGAAGCTTTCAGCCCGCAGGATTCAGCCCTGAACTCTCCCCGGGATGGCTTCGCAGATGAGAAGACGGAGAGGATACCGGACGGCGACGCTGGGACGACTTCGCCGTCGTCAAGTTCGGATTGTGGTTCTCAGAGGATTGGAGATGGGAAGGGACGGGACGGGGTCTGGAACCTCGTGGTGAGGGTGTTGACTTGGACACCGAAGAAGCTTCGATACGACCCGAACAACCCTCCGCAGTTTTCGCTGGCGCATAACTTTTTGTATGCTGTGGTGAGTGTCCCGAAGTGCGCCGAGAACGACGAAATACTGATGGATGCAGGCGGCGACCTTTACCGTTGCGGTTTTGTATTACAACCAACCCGTGTTGAATAAGATTGCCGAAACATTCAACATCAGCTTTGAAAGGGCGTCGTCAGTTGCGACGCTGATGCAGGCTGGGTATGCCGCGGGCTTGCTCTTTATTTGCCCGCTGGGCGACATGGTGCGGCGACGGCCATTCATCTTGATCCTCATCTGGGTCACGGCGATGCTGGTAAGTCTTCCGTCGCAAATATTGAAACCAACCTGACAGTATCCAGTGGCTCGGCCTCTGCGTGACCAACTCCTTCGCTGTCTTCTCCGCGCTATCGTTCCTCGTGGGAGTCACCACGGTCACGCCGCAGCTCATGCTCCCTCTTGTCGCCGACATGGCGCCGGCGAACCGCAAAGCGAGCTCTCTCTCCATCGTCACGTCAGGTCTGATGCTCGGCATGCTGATCGCGCGTCTGCTCTCAGGAATCGTGGCCAACTTCACTTCGTGGCGCAATATCTACTGGTTCGCCTTCGGAACGCAGTACCTCCTCTTGGTTCTGCTCTTCTTCTTCATGCCGGACTACCCATCGACGAACCCCGACGGGCTGAACTACTTCAAGGCGCTGTGGACGATCGTGACCATGTTCTTTAGCTCGCCAATCCTGGTGCACGCCTGTCTGATCGGGTTCTGCATCAGTTCCATCTTCACGTCCTTCTGGACGACACTAACGTTCCTGCTGGCCTCGCCGCCGTACGAGTACCCCTCATTGACGATCGGTTTGTTTTCGCTCATTGGTATTGCGGCGATTTGCGGCGGGCCGGTATACGGACGGCTCATCATGGACCGGTATGTGCCGTTCATGTCTTCAGTGCTAGGACAAACGGTCATCTTGATCGGGTGCCTCGTCGGCGCGTTCACAAGTACAATCACCGTGGCGGGGCCAGTGATCCAGGCGATCTGCATCGATATCGGCATCCAGACGGCGCAGACGGCGAACAGGACGGCCATCTACACCATCAACCCCAAGGCGAGGAACAGGGTCAACACAGCGTACATGGTGTCGGTATTCTGCGGGCAGTTGACAGGCACAGCGGTAGGGAACAGGCTGTATGCGCAAGGCGGATGGAGATACAGCGGTGGCGCAACCAGTAAGTCTATGTCTCGCGCAGTTGTCTTGCGTGGCGAACTCGGTTCTGACGTGGCACAGTTGGGTTCATCGGGCTGTCTCTGCTAGTGACCCTGTCGAAGGGTCCCCGGGAAAAGGGCTGGATCGGATGGAGCGGCGGGATGAAGCTGCGCAAAGACGAGGCCCCGGCACCGAAACCGGTCTCGCCCGAGGACGGACAAGGGGCGGAGAAAGTTGTTGGGGAGGAGAAGGGAGCGGCGGTGACCGGGGCGGGCGGGGAGGAAAGCCGGCGATGACGAGCAGAAGGACGGTGAACGGTTTTCGGGGACCGGTGGAATGGCGTGTGTATGCAGGTCGGAAGTGTTGTTGACGGGGCTAATGCAACCCCAGATGAAGAACGGCCGCCGCAACGCCATGACTCGAAAGTGGCCGTGTTGATGAATCTTTGATGACAGCAGTTGTTTGTCCATTGGTGTAGTGTTTTGGGTCCAGTCCTTGTCTTCCCATTCTTCTTTCCTCTTTTTTGAGGTCCCTCCTTCCATCCCCTTCCACCTCAATCGCACCTGCCTCTTCGCATCTTTGGCAGGTCCCGTGGCAACGGCAGGGTGCGGCACAGCGGCATGACCCCGGAAAGAGACCCGCCCAAACGCCTGCCAAGACCCATAGTGAGGCCTTCCAGGGTGTCCAGAGTGGCGGAGTCTGCCTGGCAGTGCCTGGAAATGTCACTGGGCGAACTGTCCAGACCCCCCAAGGCACCCAAACAGGCGGCACACTCCAAGCAACAGCCTTGAAGCCTCAAAGCACGTCGCTGAAAGTCTCAGCGAAACACGGCAAAAACACCCCCGCAAACAACGAAAACTGGAACAGCGCAGCACCTGGCAACCGAACCTGCAAATGAGGCCCACCAGAATCACGTTTCCGGGGTCTCTGTGGCCACTGGATACCGACCGAATGGCGGATGCGACCCGACCCAACCACCCGCCACAAAGCCAAGATCGGCAGCCCAAACGAGCGATTCTGCTGCACTGCGAAAATGGTCGATAAAAAAAACTGGTCTTGGCCCAGATCCCAAAGGACCGGGATGACACTGTGCCCTGCCTCTTGCCCGCCCGTCTCACTCTCACCGACACAATTTCATTCACCTTCATCTCACTGCATCGACATTGCCATTGAATCGACGCCCGTGTCACCCTGAAACCGACGGCAAGAAAGCCATGTTGAGCTGCGTTCCGTACGGCGCCAGCAACTCTCTCCAACGGCCCTGATGGCTCGATACCAGGGCCTCGACTCGTCCGACCTGTTCCGCTTCGATACCCTCCAATTGCGCGATGAGATTCTGCTGATTGATGGAAGAACCGCCTCCAAGGTGGAATACGATGAGTATGTTGTCTTCAAGAAGGACAGCAGCGTGCTCTCGGGGCTGACCCCGGACGATGAGGGCGGGAACGATGTCACTTTCAAGCTCAACCACGATGAAGAAAGACCAGGCTACCAGATGCTGGACCTCGCTTTTCGCCGCGGCTGGGTGGTGGATCACAATGTTTGTCATCCAGTCTCTTTTCACTCCTCTCCATGAGATTCAATTGCTAATGTTAATAAGGGCGACTTTACTGAAGAGCCAGCTCGCGATCCTTCCCTGGTGCTAGACGGGCGTGTCAAAAGAGTGTGAGTGACGATAAACCCCCACGCATGAAGACCACAGCTGACCCTCGCAGCATCTGCTTCCGTCACAATAAGTCCCTCGACCGCCGAGAAGACGGTCTCACCATGACCCCTCAAGACATAGACGCTCTCAAACTGCACCCAGCAACCCTCCAGTACTCCCGTCGCGTCACCAACGAGTCCCGCTTCTGGTCCCTCGACCAGAACAAACTCAGTCTCATCCTCTCTTTCTCCAGCAACCCCAGGACACCCTACGACTTCATGTCCATGACCTACGACATCCGCAGCCGCACAACAACGTTGCTCGTCCGCCAGAGCTACCACCCTAGGATGCACAACCTCCAGAACCTCGACGAGTACGACCAACGCCTCGAGGCCTGCCGCGCCCATTGGTCCCACCCCTTCATCACCCCCGTTGTCCTCCTCCAGGTCCAGTTCATGCGCACCGAGGAGGCCGTCATGGAGAACATCAATCACGTCAGATCTCTCGAGTGGGAAGTAAGCAGTATCGCTGGCTTCGAAGCCTTTGAGATGGAGCGCGAGCGGCGGTCTAAACTTATCCGTCGCCTCACCTTCTCCGCCAATAACGACAAGCAGCCGCCCATCGCCGGGCCGATGAGCATGGCCAACCTGATGAAGAGCGCCCACGACGTGTTAAAGGAGTCCATCAAGCTGCTAGACACGGTTCGCTGGATGGAGAGGGTGGTGAAGCTGATGCTGCTCACCGGCAACGAACTTGCGCAGCGCATGTCCACAGGAGAGCAAATCAATATGCGCCTGCATGACCTCAGCGCAAGGAATTTTGACGACGATGAACGCGACCGACAAGACCAGCAGGCGCAAAACGACGAGCCCGCGACCGGCCCGCCATCGCGGTCGTCTGCGAGCACCCGGAGAAGATCAATACCGCCCGACCCTCTAGCCGACCCTTCGGCCGACCCCCTAGGAAACCACTGGCACGAGATCAGGCAATACCTCGAGGGCCTTCAAAGAATGTGCATGGGCCTGGAGACAGACCGCCGTATGTCTGAAGCCCGTTGCCGAGCCCAGATTGATATCGTAAGTCGCACCGTTCCATCTCACCGACCTCCTCTAACAACACCCCCAGATCTACTCCAAAATGGCCCAAGAAGACAACGTCCTCAACGCCCGCATGGCCGTCGCCTCCTCCCGCGACTCCTCCTCCATGAAAGCCCTCGCCGTCATCACCGCAATCTTCCTCCCGGGCGAGTTCCTCGGCACCCTCTTCGGCATGTCCATGTTCGACTGGCAGGCCTCGGGCGAGGACGCCGACTCCTCCACCAACTCGTCCACCGAGGGCTCCTCCACCAACCCGAAAGACCCGATCCCTGTCCTCAGCCACCTCTTCTGGGTCTACTGGGCCACCGTCATCCCGCTCACGGCCATCATCCTCTTCGCCTGGCGCGCGTGGTGGGTCAGCCAGGACCGCTACTTCCGCCGGCACCTGTCGCGCGAGCTGAGCGAGGAGCGCTACTGGACTGCCGACGGCAAGCCGCGCGAGCTGGAGCACTCCTTCTGGTGGGACTTCTTCTACCTGTCCGTGAGGAGGGACGAGAGGCCTGCACCGACGGCGGATCCGTACGGTAGTCTGGACCTGTCGCCGAGTCTGAGCCAGGATAAGGATGAGCTGCGGTCGCCAAGGGAGACGACGGCGAGGAGGGGCCAGATATCGTTTATGAGGACGCAGAGTTTGCGACAGAGAAACCACGTTGCTGTATGATGGGCTATGTGTTTGCGTATATAATGTTCTGGTGGGGGGAGGCATATTGAGCGTTTGTTTGGAGTTGAGGCTGCATTTTGATAGATGTGATACGATATTTACGCTTGTATGCACGATGTAGAGTTTCTACGAATCTGAAGATATGCCATAATCATGTTCACAAATATTGCGCGGATCATCCTTTCGGGTGACGAGGCATTGGGCGTTGCGTGGGGGTCGTTGATGATCGATTACTGACCCCCACCTCTGTGGGGTACATAGGACACAAATTTGGGCACATTTTTCATCAAGCACGGTAGCTCAGGGGTAGAGCGCTGGGCTCATAACCCAGAGGTCCCTGGATCGAAACCAGGTCGTGCTATGTTTTTTGCAGTTTTTGCCAGTTTGCTGCACTTGTTGCTCGAGACCTTTCAACTTAGATCGTCTATGTTTTTTTGTTGCTATTTGCCCATTCCTTCCAGACATCTACTTTTCATTGCTCAGACTTTTGATAGTAATATTCTCTATAGCATGAATATTTGTTACACGGCAGGAAGAGAGGTCGAACATAAAGAGTCCGCCTATTTTTCTTGTGCTATACCGGCCACTTTTCCTGTGCCCATATTCCGCCTGACCGTTGTTACTTCTTTCATCGCCGCTTCTCGTCGTCGTCGTCGTCGCTGTCGTCGCTGTCGTCGCTGTCGTCGCTGTCGTCGCTGTCGTCGCTATGATCATCTCCGACAGGAGTAGGTAAGTACACAGGAAAGTTAGACGGTCTCAATATGAAATTCGCTTTGCCAGCACACAATCGACCTGACATCAGAAGCAAGAATCAGTAATCACATGAGTTCGACTCAATTATGACTTATTTTTCGTCGTATTCTTCCTAGCACAATGGTTCTGCACCCAACTCAAAGGTAGACTTTCCCATTGTCTACGTCTCAGACCGAGGGCCGAGTCTTGTTCAGACCTCAAGACCGTGTACTTGTTTGGGACCTTTGTCTTTGACTTCGGCTTTGAAGACCTTTCATTGGCATCGTTCACTCTTTCTGGGGGAACAATGGACTTGTATAAGATCACAAGAAAGCGCACAAGACCAAGGCTCAGAACAGAAGAACCAGAATACCAATACATTCCATCACACTTTCTAGATATTAAAGTGCACTTGAACGCCAAACGAAATCAAAATGTCAGACTACAGCCCCGATCAACACGATACCAGCACATCCACCCTCGCACTTTCAGACCACACATCTTCCTCCATATACTCAGACTCAGACATAGACACAGCCAACATGCCTGGCCCCGCGAATAACCCGAACCAAGGCTCACGCTTCACAAACCCTTCAGCTTTCCCCCTTGAGATCCCCGGGATGAGCCCCTTGACCTCGCCCGTTCTCGCCGAAATCTCTCCTATCAACGCCGAAGACGAGATTTATGAGCACGATCTCAATGGGATGGACAAGGATGCCCGGGATATGATCATGGTAGACGCAGGTCGTAAATATGCCATTCCCGAATCATCAGACCCTACGGAGCCTCCCGTACTAGCTACGGTATGGGACACCATCAGCAGAGACC
The DNA here is from genome assembly GCF_011800055.1 of Colletotrichum gloeosporioides. NCBI lineage: Eukaryota > Fungi > Ascomycota > Sordariomycetes > Glomerellales > Glomerellaceae > Colletotrichum > Colletotrichum gloeosporioides. Next base: position 76,017 of record NW_025544692.1, read on the forward strand.
AACAGCCCGGGCCTGACCGCGAGGTCCTGTTCAGCGCCGAGCTGGAGTTCTGGGTCCAGGTGTCAGGCGAAGAAGGCAAGGCACTCACCTGCCCACCCAGGAATTTTGTCAAACGCGCTGATATCCCCCCCGATGAATGTTTGGAAAGGTTCCACCTCCAGCATCGTATTTGCAGGTACATTCGAGACGAAGCGAACTTCTTCTCCGTATCAGAGTCCGCAGACCAAAAAACGACGGCACTCTGGGAAGAATACAAACAAGAGGTCCGCAATGGTTCACATGCCTACAACGCGAGCGGCCACTGGGACGTCATGGTGGAACCTAAGAAACAGCTGCCCGAAGAGAATGACAAAGAGTGGGAAAGATACAACAAAGACTGGATGCTCGTGCGCGTCTCGTCTCCTCTCATGCGGTTCTCCGAGGAAAACATCAAGTTTTTTGATGCCATCACGATCGCACTGAAGGATATGCCTGGCCTCACCATCGGGCTGGATCATAAGCCTCGTCTGCGCGTAAGCCTCAAACCGCTGACTGGCTTCACCCTGCCAGACCTCAAGAAGCTCCTCACTTTTCTGTGGTCTGTCTCCCCTCTAATCGACACCCTCCACGCAAAGTCCTGTGGTCCTGGCTCACTCATCGCCCCAGGCCTCGAGTTTTCAGAAGTCTTCAACTGCCTCCCTCATACTTGCCTGTCCGACGCCGAGTGGCGCGCTCCCAGGGAACAGACAATCTTCACTCATGGACCTCCCATCAAGACAACCACCAAGATGCTCCAGACCCCTGACGTGATGCGCAACTCTTCCTTCTCCAAGTACGCCCTCCTCGAAATCGCAACCGCGGAAGACATCCAAAGCCTTATCAGCATGACCGATATCCCCATACAGCACGAAGACGGCCAGGTCTACAATCACCCTGGCGCGTACGACTTTTCCGGCCTCCTCGAATCCAAACGCGGAGACCAGAGAGTCCAGTTCGCCCAGCACGCCGGCACGATGCACTTCGACGCAATCTCTAACTGGATCAAGGTATGTCACGGCCTCGTTTCCTTCGCTATCAACGCCCCTCGCGACCGCATCGAACACATCCTCTCTCTGAACTCGCCCGTCCAAGGCACACTCAACACGTATGATGTACTTGAACTACTCACAGATATCGACCTGTCCGCGCAAGCCGAATACTACCGCAACTTCAACCCGCGCCGCTTCCCCCCAGACCTTGCCGCCCGCCAACCCTGTCCCACCATCGACCTCGAAGAGCACTCCTGGCTCTCCCCTTACACCTTCGGCGTCGAGCTCGAGTTCCTCCTGCCCTACGCCCTCGAAGTCCCCGACCGCCACGACAGCCGCTGGACCTACGTCCTCCCATCCGACACCGAACCAGCCTTCATCTCCTCCACAATCTACGAGCACACCGCCGAACACCTCGCCTCCCTCCTCAACAGCAAAGGCCACTTCAGCGCAACCTACAACACCGTAAAACAGTGCAGGCTTGACCCGCCCCACGCCCACTACGCCGCCCACCTCGCCACCGTCTCCGCCGTCCGCGGCCACACCGTCGACATCATCCCCGGCGCCTCCCACATGTATCAGCTCTGGCACGTCTCCCAGGACTCCAGCCTGACGAAGCACCTAGGCCCCATCCTGGGCTACTCCGGCGGCGTCTCCGGCTTCGAGATCTCCTCGCCCATCTTCCGCGACCGCGCGTCCGACTGCCGCCAGATCCTCGAGGTGCTCGCCATCCTCCGCGCCGAGACGCGGCCGATGCTGGACGGTACCTGCGGCACGCACGTCCACGTCGGCTCCGTCCGTCCCTTCACCCTCACCGCGCTCAAGAAACTCGCCTGCCTCGCCTGGGTTGTTGATCCTATCCTCAGCACGCTGGTCCACCCCGTCCGCGGCGCGGTGCACCACGCCGCGCCTCTACGTACGGGGTCAAACCTGGCTGAGAACACGAGCATGCGCAGCTACGAGGACTTGGTGATCGGTGGGGACGATAAGATGTTGGTGGTTGAGATTGATTCCCATCTCCCCATGCGCGGCCTCCCCCGCCGTCTGCAGGACGAGTTTACGTGTATTTGGGGCGCGAATGACCATAATAGGCTAACCGGTCTGCTCGCTGCAGCGAACGGTACGATGCCCCCGCGCGGTAGCATCTCATTTGACAAGATCAACTGCATGAGTGGCAGTGCTTTCCCGTATGGCCCATGGGAGCCGGTTCTCGTAGGCACCGTCGAGTTTAGAGCGCTCGAGGGGACTCTTGACCCGGTGCTGGTCGCTCACTGGGCCCGGTTAGCTGTCGCTATTGTACAAACGGCGGTGGAGGCAGAGCCTGCTGAGTTCTTCAAGATCATGACCAGACTGCTGAAGGAGCGCAGAAACAGCAGAGAGCGACTGAAGTGCTTTCTCGAGGTTGTTGGCATGGGTCATACGTACTCCTACTGGAAGGAGGTGGCTGAGAAGAACAAGCCCCTGGCGGCACTGGTCGAGCAGTGGAATCCGAAGAATCGCTGGGTTGGTGATGAGCCGAATTTGGCGTGGATCGAGCGGAACGTGGTTGCTCTTTCCAAACTCCCCAGAGATGCAGCTGAAGAGCTGGAGAAGGCTTTCAAACGTTGATTGCAGGAACAAAGGAGGGTAAGTTACACATGTAAATACTGAGCTACAACATTATGCAGTAGCACCACCCCACAATCTTATAACTGCAAGGTCTTTTAGACAAAGGCTCCCCAAGCAGCAATGTTTTAGATAAGGTTGGTATCACAGCGCGGACAAGGAGGCAGCAAGTGCGATGAAATGTGCAATTGGAAGAAGGTATCTAGACTGTGTAGTCGCAAAATGTTCCACCTCGGGGCAGTACCAATCACCATTTCAGGTTTCCCACCCCAGATAGCAAATGATGAATGACCAGATCCGATGCAGGCTGTCTCCCAAACTCTGAACCATGTGTGAATTGAGAAACGAATCCAGATTTCAGCTGAAGCAGCTTAGAAGCTCCACTTGACATCTCCAATCTTGCCAGCGCCAAGGTCGGCAAAGGCCCTGAACACGGCAGGGCTGACGTCAATGTGGTCGACACCACAACCCATACACTTGTCGACGATGGTAGCAGTCTTAGTGATACCGCCGCGGGAGATGGTGATGGTCTTGCCACAGTTGGGGTTGTTGTTGGGGTTGCCTCCAGCATCACCCATGGTGATGTGGGAGATTGCGACGACCATGTCGTTGTCTCCGTTGGTTCTACCACAGGAGCCCAGCGAAGGGTTGAACCAGGTCATGACACCGGAACCGCCACCTCGGCGGTCAAGGGAGTTGTTCTCAGCACTGCAAACACACAGGTCAGAACAAGCCAGTAAAGAAGACAAAGCAAAGAACACGTACGGCTGAATGTCAGCGTGAACGCGGCAGACAGTGTAAAGAAACCACTGTGATTCCGAGTTGCCGTTGATAGTAGAGGTGGCGCATCCGATGCGAGTAGCCTTACCCGAGAGAAGCTGCTCTGTGGAGGAAAGGAATTAGCAAAGTGAGGAGCCACTGGTGTTGAAGGAACATACCAGCAAGACCAAGCTGCTTGATAACATCAGCAGCCTGCTGCTGGCCGTCGGCGTTGAGCCAGTTCTTGGAGGACTCAGTGATGGGACGAGTCATCTGAACAGAGTTGCGGTCCTCAGTGCGGAACATGCTGAGAAGCTCACCAGCGCCGTTGCGGTCAGAGGCAGGCGCGTGCTCAAGCTTGTTGTCAGCGGCAAGGTTGCCGGACCAGACGTGGGCATCCTGCTTGAGGGCATCATCCCAGGCAAGAGGGGCTTGGCCGACCTTCTGGCGGGCTTGGTTGATCAGAGCGAGGCCCTGGAGCTCATCGGTGCTCAGAGGGGCAGCCTGTACCATGCCGAGTGTGGCAAGTCCAATGGCGCTAGCAGTGATGATAGACTTGGGGAACATCCTGGTGATATTATTGAGTGGGTTTGGGGAAAGAGTGGATTGTTCAAAGAAAGATGGAAGCTTGAAGTGAAAGTGATGATTGAAAGATCGAAGGATTTGTAGAAGACTCTGGTGGTGATTACGACGGAGAAGTTGTGAGGTTGTTGGGAGAGAGAAGAAGATTATATAGCCTGGGGAGGGAGGGTTGAGATGGTGGTATAGATAGACGCAGGAAGGAGTTCGGATCATTCTTCCTGCCATGAGCAGCAAACACTACTTGAATTGAGGCCCTTTGAGCTGGAGCGGACTTATAGACAGGAAGAACAGGAGCAGGAACATCCCCAGAGAATCCACATCTCCACCCCCAAGAAGCTTAGTGTCAAGACTTCAGTCACAGCTTCTGCAGAGATCTCACGCTAACTTCACTTATTGGGGACGTGCCTTCCCTCTCACTGGTTGCTCCTGCTTCAAAGGAAGTTGCCATGTCTGAAGAACTGCTGTTTGTCTGCCAGGGAGAGGAAGCTACCCCGCTCCTGAGGACTGAGCTTCCTAGAGCTGAACCGATTCGAAGGAGGTCGAATCCATACCTCCATGGGATCATGTGTCTTTCTGAAGGAAGTCGGTTGCTTTCAGCCTTTTTGGAGAATGAGGGGGGATGGGGGGTGGGGGCTGCTTGCTGCTTCTGAGCAGCCTGAACAAACACACTTTTACATGAACGTGATAAGCTGTGACAAAGGAACTTAAGGTAGTACAGGTAGCTCAGTCTGTGAAGCAGATATGTTTTGAGGTTTCATTTAGAGACCGCCTATTTTTCTTATGCTGGAGCGACTACTTTTCCTGTGGCTTTACTCTAATCACTTTACCGTCGTCGTCGTCGTCGTCGTCGTCGTCGTCGTCGTCGTCGTCGTCGTTGTTGTTGTTGTTGTTGTTGTTGGCTTTTATTGTCGTCCTCGCTTCTATCCTTATCGTCACTTCTATTATCGTCGCTACTTCTATCGTCGTCGTTATAATCGTCCTTATCGTCACTATCGCTTTATAGGAGTAATTAAATACACAGGAAATATACATGTAGCCGCGCAAGCACAGGAAAATTAGGCGGTCTCTTCATTTGGTCCCACAGCCCATAACACTAGAGCATTTGTTTAGGTGTAGATACTCTCCTCATCCAGTGCAAGACATTCTCGGGGTACTCTAACCGCCACACCACAAGCATATGACTGGCTCTTTCCAGCCCTTGAAGAAAACTTTCCAGCTGACGCTAAAAGCAGTTCACTGAAGGTCCAAAGTCGATTGTTAAGCTTTTGGCACTGTTTGATGTGCTTGCCCCTTACATCCACGGCAGTTCTCGCCCCCTGACGACACCACAGTGCTGCGCGATTAAACACACGGTCAAGATCCTGCCGACTTGTTCCTTAGGATGAGAATTGAAAGTCTCCATGTGGGAGGGGGAGAATTCAAGGAGGCATTGACAACAGCAACTCGCATTTTGAGTGTGTAGGTGAGATGGTGGTAATACGTCTCTGAAATCAACTCAAACTTACGTCGGAGTTGACCACAACGGCTCACGGCCTCCTTTTCTCACATGAGCGCTGTCCAAGAGAATCGATGATGGAAGTGAAGCGAAGCCACTTGAATTATGGTTTATCGGTAGATTCTTTCCTAGTTTCCGAGGTGAGCGTGGTAGTTACTTCGGTGTAGCGTTCGGTGGATGCTGGCCAGCCAAAGTGGCCCGGTGAGATCGGTGAGTAAGCTTTGCGCTAAGCCACTTTGGGAGCTCAACGGTGGTCGGGAAGTGCCGACTTGATTTTTCTGACGCGCCTTGCTGCTCCCCAAGTGCATTTCCAACGCGGTCCACATCCCACAGTCGGCGCTCACCTCCACGACTAGCACCCGCGGCGTGCAAGCATCGTCACCACATCCAATCGAGCATTGTCGCCAACGAGACAGCGAACCACGATCGAAATCGCGTATGCGCATTGACTCTCGTTCAGCATCGTCCCGCCGCCCTTGACGTGTCCCTTCAACACCTCCGCCCTGCGACAGCTTGCGATGACCCATTGGGTTTACTAGCATCACAACATGGACGTCCGATCAAAGCCCCAGGCGTTCCTGTCTACGTATGCGCCACGTATTCGCAGCTACAATAACTCTCTCTTGACACCTGTCCTGCAAGCCGCGGGACCCTCTGCACCCCTCTCGCGAACGACAAAGCGCGGAACCACCATCATCAACTACGCCGAAGATGGATACGACGACATCGACGATGACGATGATGATAGCCGTCGCCGCCCGACTGGCTTGCGCAGTTTGAGAAGAGAGGACACTGCCAACAGGCTAGACCTGTCTGATAAGGCTGGCAAGGATACAAACGAGCCCGTCGACGTACAAGGCATCTGGAGAGACTGGTTTGGCAAGGGACGCCAGGTGCGAAGCGACCAACAAAACTCAGCGCAGGCCGACTTGCCCCTTACGCTGATTCCAATTCGCATCGAGCTGGACATTCCGGCTTTCGTCCCCCAAGTGCCGTTTCCCTCAGCGCCTCACACCGTCGACACCAGCCTGCCTCAATACCGTACGCAGGAAATGACGCCGCCCTACCGATTACGCGATAACTTCCTCTGGAACCTGCACGAGACTGTCATCACGACCGAACAGTTCGCGCAGACCTATGTGCAGGATCTGGACTTGCCAAACCGCCACAACACGATGCTCGAAATCGCCAAGCAGATTCGCACCCAGCTCGAGGAGTACGCTGGCGTCGCTTTGCACCCGCTGTTCCATGCGCAGTCGCAAAACCCCGGAAACAACGATGCGACAAAAGCAAGCTCTGTAGCCAACCACGAAGAGTCCCCCACTCCTGCTACTGGCGCCGTCAGCCGCTCCGATACCCCTATGCAGAATGGCGGCTTGGGCACACCAGCCAGGGCCAAAGAAACCACCTCAGCCCCAGATGTCACCGCACACGCCACTCCCATTCCCGTTGGCTCCGATGAGTACGACCACGACGACGCCTACCGATGCATCGTAACCCTGAACATCAATCTTCAGTCGACCCTCTACACCGACAAGTTTGAATGGTCTTTGCTGCATCCTCCTGGTATGCCAGAAGCATTCGCTGCCCAGACTTGCGAAGACCTCGGCTTGACTGGTGAGTGGGTTCCCGCCGTCACACATGCCATCTACGAAGCAGTTCTCCGGCTCAAGAAGGAGGCCTGTGAAGCCGGCGGTCTCGTCATGGGATGGAATGGTCTCCGCGAATTTCCCAACGATGCTACGGCTGGAGCGGATGCTGGATGGCGTTACGACCCCGAGAATCTGGGTGATCCTTGGGAGCCCAAGGTCGAGTTCCTCAGCAAGGAGGAGATCGAGAAGCGCGAAGGCGATAGAGAACGACAAATCAGACGACTCCGCCGGGAAACTGCCCGTTTCAGCTCAACGACTGGCTTGGTCGGTGGCGTGCCATTCTCTGGTTTCGGCAATGTGGTCGAGGCTGTAGAGGAAGAGCGCATGGGCAGAGGCGAGCGATCCAAGAAGAAGAGGCGATTTCGCAGTCTAAGCCCCGTCGGCCGGTCGGGCACGCCAGGCGGACGAGGCACTCCCGATGTTGGATCCGGTTATGGTGCTGGAAGCGGGTTGTCGGATCAGGAGCGGTTGTCTTGGAGATGCGCCCACTGCGCTCTCTGGGGCTCCAGTGTATGGGCAGTAAGACCTGGGCCCAATGGACCAAGGGTAAGTCTCTCAATTATCTTATTCCATCTGATGTGCCCTTGCTAACTTTGAACAGTCATTGTGCCAAAACTGTGGCCTGCTCTTTGAGCGCGACGGAAAATTGCCTCGCCAAACCAAGAACATGCACCTTACTGTCATCAGAACAGCATAATAAACAGATCGGTTACTTCTTTGAGGTGGGCTTCGAGTCGAATGGGAAAATACGGAGTTCCCGGCAGATGTCCTACGATTCTTCAGGATTTCGGGCTGTGGGCCAATGTTTTGTGTGTATAAGAGGCGAGGAGGACGGTTCTGGCAGGCGTTTCAGGGGTATTTGGGCCTCTGGCCAACAGGCAGTCAAGGAGTCCGGCTGCGAGCAGGGTTGCGAGATATTCCGTCTGCTTTTGGAGTAATACATATCGAGACACTGCCTCCTGGCAGATATGATAGTGTAGATTAGGTGTTCAAACCATTACACACTTTGGCGAGCTCTCGAAAACTCAGCGTCAGACCAAAATTCATGATAATTTTGTTGCGGCTATCGCTTTTGGTCCTACAGTTCTCGGGCATCGCATGGTGGCAGAGGAGGCACGTACAGTGCGTGTAACCGTGTCATTTCGGACCCATTGTAAAAGCGCACTGTGTCTGTCTGGGTTGTTAGCAGCGACGAGCACAGTCCCCTCATCAACACTCCCAACTTTACACGAACAACATCATCGGACCGGTCGACATGTGATGCTGCATTTTCTTCCACGGAACAGTGCCACTTTTGCGACGTTATTTCCGCTTGTCTGTTGATCACCAGCAGTCCGCGGCTCGCACTTCTAACGTTAACTTCTCTAGTTACAGCCGCCAATGCGACGTCGTGGCGAGAGGGAGCCAAATCGGGACGTGAAAACCACGGAGCCTCGACTTCGACCTCCGCAATGCGAACGCACGCTTTTCCTTTAGGGGAATGTCACCAGCGACGAATCCACCAGCACGACTTTTCCCGGGTGTTTGGGCAGACCGCCGACCCCTCTGCCCGTGACGGCTGGAGCTTTCGGGCGGTACCTGAGAGGCATTGACGCCTGGGTGCAGCCTGGCAACGCATTCTTCACATCAAGATCTGGACCGGGTGGTGGGGCCCGCTTCTCGCTTCTGCGGCGATGCCGTGAGATTCAGGAGGAGTACATGCGCAGAGTCAAGTGACACCATGTTGTTAATTGCGGTCGGGTGTATGCTCAGGCGTCGAAGACATCTGGAGGCTGACGGTCACCCAGCCGAGAAATATGGTTGAGCCCGTCCGTCGGCCCATTCTGCAAAAGCCTGCAGCTTGAGCATCGCCCGAAGCGCCAGATGCCAATCTCGGCTGGCCTTTCGAAGCAGACGAATATGAACTTTGACGCTCCTCGTTGCCGTCCAAACCGGCCCTGTCCCGCTGTTCGCGGCGCTTTGCTGTCCGCAGCTTCAGTTCGGCCCAGTATACTGCTCACGATAAGGCTTTCGCCCAGTCACAATGCCCTCTGGATGACGCGGTATGGGCTCCGTCATTCTTCGCTTAAGCGCCACGTCGATATTGCCAACCACACGCATTGTCAGCGATGGGTGCCCTCTGTCGTATCCCGCTCATTTACGGCTTCGTCGCGACACTCGCCTATCACCACGGCCGGCTGCTGCCGACGGCGGCGAGGTTTCACGTTCCTGGCTTCAATATGAAGTCGCAGACGTGTGGCGGCCACCCTTTGTTAGCGAGCTGTTCGTGCCTGGCACGACACGCGTCCAGGGAGACGGGCCCGAGATCGAGAGCAATACACCAAATGCATGCAACCTCACGATGCCAGAGCACAAGAATAACGCGCTATCGAAGCTCTGACGGCTCGCGTTCCCTTGATTCCGAATAGCTAGTCGGCATTCTCCCCGGAGCTGTCAACCAACTTCATCAGAGGCTCTCCACACCGTCAGCCTTTCTTCCCCGTGGAGTCCTCCGCACATTGACGCCACCGGCTTTGGACTGCACGTCGTCGGAACTGGCAACCGTCAGAATATCATTGCAACTACGTGGGCACGGCTCATCTTCCGCCCACCCTGACGCAAGACACATGCGCAATCTGCAAAATGACAAAACCCGAACGGCCTAAGCCGACGATCGTTTGCCTGGAAAGGGCTCTCCACACAGCCACCTGATGCTCGGCTGTGAGGATTTTCCAGATCTAGTTTGCAAGAGGTTATTCGGATACGCACGCTCCACAGGAATACCCTTTCGAGCATGATTCGCCCACCATCAATCCCAAGTCCAAGCATGATAACGACGAGAAGACATCTTGCCAAACGCGTGGCGAGGAAGGATGACCTAGGGTTTCGACACTGACTGCGGCGTCGTTGACATTTCTGCCGATCACCACCATATCTGGCCGTGATCTGGACCCTGCCATGATGGGAGGCTGAGCTCAAGCTTCTTGATCCTCGCTGCCCAGAGGCTTCAGCTTTCTTGGTTATCACGGCTAAATAGAACGTCCCTTGGCAAGTTGCGACGTGAAGAAGATGTTATCCGAGAGCGGGTCTGCCGCTAGAGGTTGCATGCTAGATGGCCAGGGGCTCGACAGAGGTATTGCTGAGTAGCATTACACCGTGCCAGCCCCCTAAAGAATCCCGCAGTACCGAAGACTAACCGAAGCCGGTTATGCAGAGGTCAATGTGACCGTCGAATGGTGTGGTGGTGGTTCAGCCGCCCTGCTCTTAACACATGCATTATGGGAGTCTTCATCCGCCGCCAGATTGGATCGGTACCCCATTTATCTTTCTACAAATTGCTGTCCATCTGGTTCTGAACCCGTCCACTTGGTGTGCATTGATTGCAGTGTTGATCAATTAATAACCTAAAGTAGAAGCCAAGTTGGCCGAGAGTGTTGGCAGCGCAACCGCATCTCTTGTTGAAGCTTGACGACTTCAAATCTTTCCACGTCTGGTCAGACGGTCTGGCGGCGACTGGAAACGAAGTAGCGTACCAAGAAACAGAAGATGGCGTTTCTGAAAGCAAGGAACATAGCGGGCGCATGGCAGTCAATGCCGGGCGCCCAATGGCGTTATGCGGGGAGTAGCTCATCCCGCAATGTTGTGCCATGAAGGTTGGGCGGAAGACCCTGGAATGGTGCCGCGAATGCGGGGAGCGACTCCAAAAGGCATCACTCGCGTATCTCTGGTATATCGCAGGCGAGAGGGGGACACAAAGGCACATTCCGAGTTAAGCCGACGAGTCTGACGATGTGTCTTTCAGCGGCGACGCAGGGACTCGGGAGCATCGTGAGGGTTGCTGGTGAGTTGAGGGTGACGGGATCTTCGGGAAGCGAAACGATCACGAGGTCGCGCCGGCTTTTCCAACTCAGGGAAATGAGTCGTCTTGATTTCTCACGATGGCTTGCGCCTTTTTGCAGAGACGTAGGCTGACTGAACGATTCGAGGCAGTAGTACTCGGCGGCTACCCCTCCGTGTTGGGCGCAGGGGAAATAAGTGCTCCAATGAGCTCGGCCGGGAGGCGTCCCACATCGGGCAACCTCAGTATGGATTTTCGACTCGGTCGCGCCAGCTGGTCTGCTGAGAGGTGTGACCAGCCGCATGGCCAAACGTGACATCGTGCGTTTACCTCGTTTGAATCGGGATCCTAGACAATTAGAACCCGCGTGGGCGGGTACCCCAATCTCGCCGCCCATTCTCCAACTCGACGCTGTGTGTGCCTCGTCTCCAAACTTGCCCAATTCGGCAACCCACGCAAACCTTGGCTCGACGACGAAGCATCATGACCCATGGTTGGGTGTGTTCCTGGAAGACGCCAAGCCGACAATCTCGCTCACGCTTCTGCCCGGACCTGCGCCTCGCACCTCACCAACGATTCCGCCCCGCTATCTCATGAGGTTTTCCAGCCTGTCAAGTGTGCCTGGATGGCTCTTGGCTACGCCAGGCCAGGATTGCCATGGTCAAGATCGTCTCACGGCCCGGATGCCGTTTGCTGTCGGATCTCGCCCTGGCTAGCCGTGAGCTTCTCCCGCCCCAGCTCGGAAAGCGGGAAGCTCGAAGGCTACTGTGGAAAATGCGCATTTTAACCGACTTACAGATCATCAGTTATCCTGAAGAACACTCTATATAAGATCATCATCTCGCGACGATAGTTCGGTTGATTTCCTTTCATCCTCATCCCAGTCATCACACTCTCTTCCTCTTTTCATCCCAGCATCCGCTACAAAACCAAGTCGTTCACGATGCAGACCAAGTTCGCCGCTCTCGCAGCCCTCGTGGCCGCCGCCCGCGCCCAGCAGGCTTGCTCCTCCCAAGCAGAGGTCCACCCCAAGCTGACCTGGCAGACCTGCGCTGCTGGCGGCTCCTGCTCAAGCGTCGCCGGCTCTGTCGTGCTCGACTCCAACTGGCGATGGGCTCACACAGTCGAGGGCTCGACCAACTGCTACACGGGCAACACCTGGAATAACACCTACTGTGCTGCCGGCCAGGGCGCCAACTGCGCCACCAAGTGCTGCGTCGACGGCGCCGACTACCCGGGTACCTACGGCATCACCACCAGCGGCAGCGAGCTGAACCTCAAGTTCGTCACCACCCACGCCTACGGCAAGAACATTGGTAGCCGTGTCTATCTCATGGAGAGCGATACCAAGTACCAGGTGAGTTGCCTTCAACTATTAGTAGACGCTTCCATGTACTGACCAACTACAGATGTTCACCCTCCTTGGCAACGAGTTCACCTTCGACGTCGATGTGTCCAACATTGGCTGCGGTCTGAACGGTGCTCTGTACTTCGTCTCCATGGACGCCGACGGTGGTCTTTCCAAGTTCTCCACCAACAAGGCTGGTGCCAAGTACGGTACCGGATACTGCGACTCGCAGTGCCCTCGCGATGTCAAGTTCATCAACGGTGTTGTAAGCACACAGTGAGCAGTCCTTGTGGAATTCGGACGCTAATCAATCATCAGGCCAACGTCGATGGCTGGAACCCCTCGAGCAACGACGCCAACGGCGGTGTCGGCTCCCTCGGTGCCTGCTGCGCTGAGATGGATATCTGGGGTACGCGAACTTTCAGCCAGCTTCAATATCTGACAGTTGACTGACATATTCTCACAGAGGCCAACAAGATCTCCACCGCTTACACCCCTCACCCCTGCCAGAACAACGCCTACCACTCTTGTGTTGGCGACGCCTGCGGTGGAACCTACTCCTCCGATCGCTACGCCGGCGACTGCGATCCCGATGGCTGCGACTTCAACTCCTACCGCCAGGGTAACAAGACCTTCTACGGCCCGGGCTCCGGCAACACCATCGACACCACCCAGAAGCTCAGCGTCGTCACCCAGTTCATCAAGGGCTCCGACGGTGTCCTCTCTGAGATCAAGCGCTTCTACGTCCAGAACGGCAAGGTCGTCCCCAACTCCCAGTCGACCATCTCCGGCAACTCTGGCAACTCCCTCACCCCAGCCTTCTGCTCCGCCCAGAAGAAGGTCTTCGGCGACACCGACGTCTTCAACCTCCGCGGCGGCTTCGCGCAGATGTCCAAGGCTGTCGCCGCGCCCATGGTTCTGGTCCTCTCCCTCTGGGACGACCACTACGCCAACATGCTCTGGCTCGACTCCACCTACCCCGTCGACAAGGCCGGCCAGCCCGGCGCCGACCGCGGCACCTGCCCGACCACCTCCGGCGTCCCCGCCGACATCGAGTCCAGCGTCCCCAACAGCAACGTCAAGTTCTCCAACATCAAGTTCGGCCCCATCGGCTCCACCTTCAACAGCGCCGACCCCGGCACCACCACCTCCGCCACCATCAGGACTAGCACCACCAGCACCGCCCGCACCTCTTCGACCGCCAACCCCGGCACCGGCACCGGCGCGAAGCAGTACGAGCAGTGCGGCGGCCAGGGCTGGACCGGCCCGACCACGTGTGTCTCGCCTTACACCTGCTCTAAGGTCAACGACTGGTACTCCCAGTGCCTGTAAGCGTTTCCAGAGGCGGAGAGCTTCCTGGTTGCTTCCACCCATGGAGGCGATGACGCTGTGAGAAGGGGATGAATGACGACAAAGACATGGAAGAAATAAAGACTGCATTGGCTGGGATAAAAGGGATCCTTTGAGAGCATTTCTCCCTTTCTAAGAACGAACCTTTCTTGTACATATTGAACAGTTTTTCCCTCTGTTGGCATGGTTTTCGTGCTGATACATCGTATATAAATCCAATCATTCGTTTGCTAAACCACCTTCGCTTGATCCTATGGGTGATGACGGAAGTCTGAAGTGCCTCGGGCGGAAAGCTTTGGATGTTCGAAATGCTTGAGGGATGACAGTGGCTTTCCTGATCGAACTTGATTCGGCGTAGTATGACGCGTGTTCTCGTCGAGACTCCCTACCTTTTCCCTATGCCAGAGAGACTGCCTTTCCTTAGGTTTGCACATACTCTATATTAAGGGCCTATGATCGCCGTCACCATCACCATCTTCCTCATCGAAGTCATCGAGTGCGCAGGAAAATCAGGTAGCCTCTTCTCGTCTATTCAGTTCGACTTTCGGGCTGTTTTGTATCTCTTCCAGCGAAGTCGGACCACACCTCCTGCCCCTTCACCTGGGTGACGTGTCTCGCTCACCCGCCTTCGGTGCCTCCTTACCAACAGGCAGCTACCTCCCACGACCACCGAGCTCTTTCCCAAACTAGTCTGAAAGAATTTTCACCTCACTGCGCGACCGCCTCGCTTAATTCCACCGCCCGAGGCGGTCCTCGATCTTCTTTAGTACCTTTCAGCCCGCCCACACCTACTACCGATTTCTCCTGCTCCCTCCCACCTCACCTTCTCTTCTTCCTCCCCGTCCTCCATCCAACTCAACCTTCTTTCTTCCCTTCACTTTCACCGCAACAACACATCACAAGAGTCGCATCAGATCACAACCACGTCGCTGCCCCTTCTTGCCCTCGGCAGGAAGGGGGAGTAATCCTATTCCTCTCTTTTCCCTCCTTCCGCTCACTCCTCCTTCGCGAATCCGATCAAGCGCGCCTTCTCAACTCACGATCCTCCGATCCACGCGCCCGCAATACCATCTCACCAAACCCATCGACGAAGTAGGTCGAGGACGCTTGCCGTCCAGGGCGTTGTCGTCTGCTGCCGGGGTTTGCCTTTTGGCATTCTCCTCGTACTTCGGTACCGCGACTCGTCCAAAACCACCACTATAGGGCGAAAGCCGGGCTAGGGGTGCGAACTGTGAAATCCCAAATCTTTTCTTTTTTCTTTTCCAATCAGATCTCCCATGGGCACGAGGCCGAGCTTGGGACGTACGCAAAACTTTTACTCACTCAAACAATGACGACACTATCCTATCTTCGCTCCTGCTGTTCTCCGCCAGGTCTGATGGGAGGATTGCCAGTCCGCCTATCTGCAAGCACCTTCAGGTACGTTCACGGCACCCTTCCTGCTAGCAGAAGTTCTCTCTTTCCTGTTTCCCCGTCCTCCGCATGATTTTTGAACATCGGTTTCCAAATGCTTTCGTCTGCTTGGTTCAAGAGGATGCGACGATCTTTCCCCAGCCATCTCTACTCCTCCAAACCTAACCTGTCTTTACTCAAACGACGATTTGCTAACGTCTTGCTAGATCCATCCGCTAGACAACTCACGACGCTCTGAATGTCTCATGGTCCTTAGCAATGACCTTAAACTGCTTTCCCCAGGCTGCGCACGACTTTCCTCCCTCGACCTCCGCGCGTGGGTTCATCCTATCCAAAGTCTTGCAACGCTTTTTCGCCTTTCCTACTTCATCACTATTTCGAGACTCTGCTCTCATCCTTCGACGGATAGACCCGTCCCACCCGAGCAATGCCGCGCTCAACTGTTCGACAAAGCAAATCTTCCTCGTCAAGTCAACTCGAGAGGTTTGCTCGTTCACCCTATCAATCCGAGACCACGCTATAGCGCCTTGGGATCTCACCTTGACGACGTTCGTATGCGTTCGTCCCTGTCTTCATCAACAAACTTCGGCCGGCGATTCAGTGTGGCGAGAATGGAGTAGGGGGTATGCTCTGCAACCCTTTTTTCTCTTTCTACAACTCTTTTTTCTGCTTATGCTTGCATTCCGCCGGACCCTGTGTCTCAACCGTTACAATCGATCTTCACTGCAACCGCCAAACTGACTGACTGACTAATGCCGTTCCTGGCTGGTGTCGTTGGTTTTCTTTGACACTGGACAGATTGGCGACGCAAACCGAAGCGATTATAATGGACAACCACAGCAAATCCATTAAAGCCCTTGGTACCCTGCTTTCTGTTCTACAAGGTACTCAAAGCATGTCCTTGGCACCTCATACATCTTCATGCCTCGGTCAATCATTCGACGGAAGGAGGTCCCTTGGCACCCTGTTCTGCTACCATTCATGGTAGTTGAAAACACGTCCCTGGTACCCAACCTACATCGACTGCACACCGGTCTCGGCACACCCGGCTCCCCATTCTTTGGGACACCGAAGGCACACTCCGATTGAAAAGATCTCGTTGATCTTGAAATCACAATTCAGCACGCATGGACTGGAATGGCTCTGGTTTTCCCGGCCGTCATCTCTGGTCCTGCAAACCTTCACAACACCACACCACTTCACAGCTGTTCTGATGGCTTCGGCCATTCTCTTCCTCACTTTCCTGAAGGGTTCATGCCCTACTACTTTCACCGGCTCATGCCCAACCCCTGATGGAAGCAAGCAAGGGACTGTTTGCTCCCGTCACGTACGGACTCCCGTCATTTATGTTCGGTGTATACCGGGCTGTAACCCCTTTCAAAAGCCCAACCAACAGGAATATCACCTCGTGTGTTTTCTATTCAATTGAAAAAGCTGAGACTGGTCCTGGGTATGGCTCACTTACCTCTTTTCTGTCCCGGCCGACGTAAAACTGCCCAGCGCACGCTCTCTGATGCACAACGACACCTGGCACCATAGCCTGAGATCTCCCCGACCTCCAGCGACATGTCCTCGTATTTCGTTTCATGTACATCATCTCACAACCGCAACTCCGCGTCCCGCTCAGTACAGTGCCGAGAGCGGCCGCAAACATGTTT
Organism: Colletotrichum gloeosporioides; assembly: GCF_011800055.1. Lineage (NCBI taxonomy): Eukaryota > Fungi > Ascomycota > Sordariomycetes > Glomerellales > Glomerellaceae > Colletotrichum > Colletotrichum gloeosporioides. The sequence continues at coordinate 92,703 of NW_025544692.1, forward strand.
GTGGTCATCGCCGAATGGAGGGGCATTCGTCACCAAATATTAGCGTTGCGCCATGGTCAGGACAGAACAACAAAAGACTGCCTATCTGCCGGATGGCACCTTCCGTCTTGTCGACTACTCAAGTTCACTGTGCTCACCCGGCCTTCGTGGCCAATTATTGGAGGTCAGATCTGGCACCATGCCATACAAGCATGTCCTCATCAGCTTTGCATATTATCGCCTCTGTCTAACCCAGGACTTCCGGTTCAGGCGCCGGTTGCGGTAGACACCAATGGCACCCATTCACCGAATACCTCGATCGACATGACACAACAAGGAAGGGGGCAGTTACTCGTGGAGGAACAGATATCGGAAGGTTTCTCTGGCCAGTCTATAGACACTGGCAACCAAAGTTTTCGTGGCGGAGGATGCTGGCTCGCCACCAGCAGGGAGGTGAGGCAGGATGCAGGTAGACTAGTCCATCTGAATGAATGTCTTCTTTCCCAATTAACTGTTCTCGTGATGTCGTGATCGTACTATATGTGCAAAGGCTTTTACTAACGGGGTGCACACTTCTGACTTTCGGGCCGTTGAGGAATTCGAGGACTCCGACAGCAACAACGACGACGAGCGAACTCTTCGTAAACTTCTCTACAGACACCTGTTCAAGCACCGAAGGAGAAGCGAGTCCTTGGTCAAGGCCGATTCCATCGAGGGCGCATGGCATACGCACAGGGTCATGAGGGGCAGCGGCTTCGTTGCTTGGGCTGAAGTTTAGATGGACCTTCGAAGCTTCTGGTATTACCAAGAACTCTACTCCTGCAAGAGCAACAGCAAAATTGTGGTAAGAATCCTTTGAGCATTTCTTCATAATCTAAGAATACAGGGTGTCCTGGTGTACTTTTCTAACCCACGCGCCGACGCACTCACTACCAGTCTAACTCACTATCTCATCTAGGGGGCCCGCCTGGGCCAGGTTGGCCGCCCGGCATCATCTGACCCGAGCCATCACCAACCCATCTGTACTGCATCATTGGCTGTTGCCCAGGCTGCGGCATCATGCCCGGGATCTGCATTTGCGGGTGTGTCATGAGCACCTGCGGATGAGGATGAGGTGGATGGGTGGGATGTTGAGGCTGCGGCGGCGACGGGCCGGGAGGCATCTGTTGGTGTTGCTGATGTTGATGGTGCTGCTGTTGCGGTTGCTGATCTCTCATTTGTCGTCGGACCTGTAGCCACGAGAACAACTCCGATGATATACTTTGAAACCCATCCTTCAAAGATGAAGCAATATCAAACCTCTCGGAGAATTTCCCGAGCGTCTCCACAACTTGTTGTAAGCATCGTATGCTCCTATCTACGTTATCCTCGCCACCCATTTGACGGTGTGGTAAAGGAGGAGGAGGTGCTGTCCCTGGGCGTGTGATGGGCGGTATGATGCGCTGTTCAGAGAGCAGAAGTTCGCGGGCAGCGCTGAAGACAGTGAAGAACTGCATTGCCACGAAATAGACCTTGAGCGCATCAAGGGATGTGTAGAAAGCCGGGTTGACGGAGTTATGGACGACAGCATGAATGGTGTTCATGTATGCAATCGCGTGTTCGAAGATCAGCTTTCGGGCGTAGTCGGTTAGGTGAGGAGAGCGATCACTAGGCGCGAGGCAATAGACGTAGCTATGCCTCAGTTCCAGCTCAAAGAGCTCCCGAATGCCAGCCGGAAGACTGTCCTTCTCGGGCAGGTTTTCGTGCCACTCTCTCATCTCAAGGCACATCTGCCAGATGAAAGAAGCAGGATCGGGGAGCGGCGCTGAATCTCCCTGGTGCAGGGTTTGATACCACTCCGATTGAACGCGTCTGAGCTGGAACAGAAGCAGCGCGGGATCGGCAGACTGAGCTCCAGTGATGGCCCCGGATGGTGGTGCCGAGGGGCTCGGGTACTCTACGTTTACCGAATCGTCTGTGAACGAGAATGATCGGGCGCGGCTCATACTGATTGTTCTACGCTCATTGTCAGAAGGTATTACATAGAGCAAAATGGAGAAGGAACCTACCTGTCAAGCGCGTACACACAGTAAAACATTCTCCTTCTCAAATCTTGGGCGTTTTTGTCAGGAACCTGCAGCTGAGGCGGGTCTTGGTGGAATCCCAAGTCAACTACTGCCCTGCTTGCGAACCCAATCAGATACCAGCTGTCAAAGTGAGCCGGATCCAGCATCGAGTACTGGGTGAAGAGAATGAGGGATGAGATTTGTGTTGGGTAACCGGGCATCAGCGCCTTATCGGCAAACGGCAATGCTCGAGCGACGAAGTCAAGGCCACGGCGATAGCACTCGTCGTCTTTGTTTCTGCTTTGGGCGGAGTAGCCGATGGCCAGGACCATGTACAGCAACCAGTAGTCGGAGTCCTGAAGCTTTTCTTTCACTCTCTCGTCTTGTTGATAGAACGCATCCAAAACGTTGAAAACATGGTCCCTGGGGAAGCAGGGAAACAGGGCATGAACGTTGTTCATGTAGTAGTCGATGGTGGCCGCGGCGTCCGTTCTCGTTGGGAAACTGTCTTCCGTCGGATCAGGAACTTTGTCATTAGTCGCTGCTGCCAACACCAAGCGAGCAAACGTCATGTTGCTGAGGGATGGCTCAAAATCACGAGTTGTTGCGTTGACCGAGCTGTTAGGGTGTCAGTGAGGAAAACGAAGCAGAGCCATGGGAACATCTTACAGAAAGCCAAAATCGGATACAAGAGCGTTGACATCAGACTCTTCTCTACTACGTGCGGCTTTTCGGTGGATGGCAGCTCGGATGTTGGCTAATGAGTCTTTGCGATCGGCCGGAGGAGCAGCTTCGTCGTTAATGTGATTGCTGACCGAAGCCTTCCGATTTTGGGCGAACTTTAAGCGCTTCTCCAACTTCTCGATTCGCAGTTCCAATGCGGCGACGTAGCTGCGATTCATCAGCCATCCGTGCCTTGATGAAGACTCATTGGAGAACGTACCTCCTTTCTTTGCCTCGGGCAAACTGGTCGTTAGCACTGGAGCACTCATTCTCACGGCCAGCCTTCTCACAGGCGGTGCAAGCTGGAAGCTTGCCATCACACTAGAGTAGCAAACCTATTCATCAGCATTTCCCCTTTGATACGTCAGGCTGGGCAGCTGAGGAGGATCAAATGTACCTTGACCTTTGCGGCTCGACCTGTGGGGCAATGTTAGCTCTGCATGAAGTAGAAGCAGTCAGCCGCGCGAACATGGTACTCACATCGCGAACACGCTGAGACGGGCCGCGACACCCGCAGCAACGGGTTATCTGAGAAACTTGATCGCGGCATTGGGAGCGATGAGATGCGACGGGGTGCGAGGTGCCGTGCCTCGACGCCGCACTACAGGGATAGTTGCCGATTGCAAGCCGTTGAAATACCCACGCGGTTATGATATTGACCTCCGGTGAGCTGCAGACGGATTGAATGGCGATAAGGGCGGTGCCAAATATTTCTAGTATGACGTCGGTGATAAACGTTGGGAAAGGGGCCGGGGTGGGCAAAGATGATGAAGTCGGGACGAGATGAACGTAAGCGGGCAGAGGGCCGGGTTGTCGTCGGACTTTGGCGGTCCAGACAAGGCTGTAGCGTGGGTAGCAGAGGCCGGAGCCCGGTAGAGAACAGGTCGTCAGATTGCAAGCGCCAGGTCGCGCGTATGCTGCAGTGGCGCGTCGGCTGTCGGATGGTTCTGGAGCTGGAGCTGAAGCTTAAACTGCTTGGATGCGTCTGGCAGGTAGGTCACTGTTGCAGTGGTGATGCGATCAAGAGGCGGCTAGAAGCTTTGCGGCTGTTGGGAAGCAGCACGAAGCGTTGGTAGGTATCTCGCAGTCAGGGAGTGATCTGCAGCGCAGAAGTGCAGCAGATGCGTGACGAAGCGCAGCAGGAGTGCGAAAGCGAGGGGGTTGAGCTCCAGGTCAGCCGCTCCAGACGAGACGGCGCGCGAGTCGTTCACCTCGGGCCCTTGCAAGCGGATGGGTAATAGATAGCAGCAGTGCCGAACGGCTGTCTGTCCCTTTGTACGTATTCGTATATCGTCTGCGAAGTTAGGGGGATGTAGACTGCAAGAAGACACGGAATTCGCAAGTTGGTATTCCGCGGGGTTGTACTGGTCGCAAGCAACGGCGCAGTCTTGAGGTAGGTCTTGCTTGGGCTTTGGAGAGGAGGGATCGACGGCACAGTCGAGTTCGACACGACTCTTCCCCTCTCCTGTGCGACTGCCAGGTTGTTGCAACACCGTCTTTACCCCGCCTGGGCTCCGTTCACATACCTACTTTGTATGTACGGATGTACCTGCGGGATACTTAGCACTCCTCACTGCCCTGGAAAGCACCACCAAAGCTACTCCGTGCTGGGGCAGGGAGGTACAAAGTGACTTGACGACGACACTTGCAAGCCTCCCCTGCCCCTTGCCCTCTTCTTCCCAAGATAAAGCCCGCCCCGGGTCCCTTCCCCTGGGCCACTGCCACTCACGTCCTGCTGAACGTCGAAAATTGGCCTGCATCATGCCGGGGTTCTGACTTTTTGGCAAGTCTTGTGCGCGGATGTGCCCGTCGGGAGCGCCGACATGGAAGATTTCATCGAGGCATACGACGTAATTTCAAGCTGATAAACGCAATACGCAGTAGTTTGGGGTCAAAAATAGCAGACGAACTATCGCTCAGGGCAACACACGACAACCTTGAGAAGGCGAGGAAGCATCGCGGAATCAATCAGAAGACCGTCCTGCAGCAGGAAGGAGGGTGCCTGTCGTGGTGATAAGGTTCTGCTCGGGCCCGTCTCACATCCAAGACGGCCTCCTTGTCAGTTGGGCGCGACCTTGGAGTCCTTGACCTTGACCGAGACCGTCCATGTCGGCTGTCGAGGGCTGTGATAGGCACATGTTGGGCCAATAGAGGCGTTTTGATGGCGCGAGTCCCTCTGGCTGGCCCCACGCTTCTTTTCGTTGATCAGATGACTTGCCGTCTTGCGCAATGCACAGCATCGACACTGCGGGATGCCGCAAACCCAGGCACCGTCTTCAGCTTTTCTCGGCTCGGGGCCACCGTCTGGCATCCCCTGTTGTTCCCTTTTGACATTGGAAGCCATTTTCGAGATAGACGAGAGCGAGCGTCGTTCAAAGTACGGCGGGTACATCGGACTCCGTCAAACGTTCAGTGCCTGCTGGGGGTTAGGTGGTCTCGTCTCTGGCGCTGAGTGCCAAGGTACCTGGGTGCGAATCACCAAATCGGGAATAGCGCCCACAGGTGACTCGGGACGAACAAGACGGGGGACGGAGACCGGAGACCAGGGCACAATGGACGTGGACGCGGACGCAGGCGCGGACGTACGTACTGTAGATGTAGGCGCAGGCGCAGACGCGAGGGTACGTGGAGCTCGCGAATGTGTAGATAAGAGTAGCGGCTCATTCATCGGCAGACGAACAATAAACCGGCGGCGAAGGGCGAAGTGACTCAGTTTGCGCCATTCGTGGCGGTGGAGAGGCCAGACCAGAGCCAGACAGCCACGCGCCGCATGGCAGGTCAAACAAGGTGATATTTTTCTTCGTGCAGCTTCGATGAGACAATCTGAAGGTGCGGTGCGGCGCGGTGCCGGTGCGGTGCCGTGGGCATGGAGCAAATTCCCCTCGCCGAGACTGGATGGCAGAAGAAGTGGGAGTCTGGGAGAAGCAAAAAAAGGGCCGTGGGATCCCCTTCCCCCACTCTGAAAGGGAAGGGGTCGAAGGGGTCCAGTCCAGCAGGATTCCAGGAGCTGAGTTGCGAGGGTATCGTTTGCGTTCCTAGGTTGCGTGATGCAGGGCCCTTCGCTGCTTGGTGTCCCACAAGGCGAAAAATTCTGACAGCTTCGCTGTTTATTTCTGTGATAAACTGGAGCGGCATTGACAGACGATGGTGATCGCGATATTGAATAAAGTGCGTGGTGCTGCGTTAGCATGGATGATACTACTCAGGGCCTTGATGGACGAGTATGGATGGCTGTCAAAAAGTGACAAGTGCAGTCCGGTCCGTCCGTACGAAGTACTATTCGTATACCGAACAGCGCAGGGCGTTCTGAAAATCTGAAAATTGAGTGCAGTCCAGACCGGCGAATGCCAAAGCATGAAGCGCATGCGTCAGGCAGTTGAGTTCGTGGTAGCGCTAACAGAGATCGATGCAGGGCTTGTCCAGAAGAGGCTTGCTCAGCGCCGGGAATCCTTCGAAATGAGGTTTAGGGCGGGGTAGAGGGACAGAGCCGCGAGGGCAATCGAGCAAGGAGCGTTGTGACGGACAGACAGCGGTGTGATGTGGACGTGGGGAGGGCGAGGGTCGAGGGCCGTTTAGTCATGGCTCCGTCATGAGCGGCACTTTCGGCCGTTGATGTTTTCTATCGTATCATGCCGTGTGTGTTTGGACTTGTTTCTCTTGATTGATTCGTGTTGCTGTTCAAAAATAACAATAAATTGTCGTCTGTGTGTTGAGCGGTCGCGATCTGGACGATCGATGGTTGACTCTCGGCTCGGATGATGTGACGAGGCCTGGGCCTGGACGTGGGCATGGCGCGGAATGGTATGGCATGGCATGGCCTGGCGAGCCTGGGACGAGGACGAGGGCAGAATGAAAAACATGGGGAAATTCTGCCGGCTCGGTTATCCGCCAGGCCGATCGCGCATGGAGGCAGCAGCAGCAGCACCGAATCACCGATAAAGGGTTGCTGCTGAGGGAAATGACCAAGGGCTGCAAAACCAGGTGAGTCGTGTCGTGTCGTGTCGTGTCGTGTCGTGTCGCGGTAAGGTACCTTGGACTGACTGACTGCCCAGTTGGTTAGTCAGTCACGGCATGCACTTGGACCTGGACTTGCACGTGTGCGAAAGGACAGGTAATTGCCAGGACTCAGGAGGTGATGCGACTGCGTGTGTCCCGTCTCCTGTTTCCCGTATCTGCTTCGCTTTCCTCTCCTGCCTCCTTTCCCGAGTCACATCTGCTTCAGTGTTCCTTCCCGTTCTCAAGTCTGTGTCGCCGTGGAAAGAACAGGAGCTCAGACAGTGTGCTGCACCTGCTGCAAGAGGTGGCCCAGGGATGTGGGGTCTGCGTGGAGACACACGACGAATCAGAACTTCGGATGGTCGGGAACGCGGGCAATGGAAAGAAAGAACGCACTGAGGAAGGAAAAGGTGGGGCCAGGCCTGCCGCTTCACAGGGCAGCCAGCAGGTGCAGCAGCAGGAGCAGCAGGAGCATGATCCCGTCGAGATGGAAAGCACAAGCACAAGCACAGGCAGGCCACAGGAGCAGGAGCTCTCCAAATGGCAACTTCGACTCGAGTAAGGCGGCCGCAGGAGGAAAGGGGGGGGAACGGGGGAAGCTGCTTTCCATTTCTGAGGTGTTCTTCCGAGTGCCGCAAACTTGATTACCATCCATGGATCTCTGTCTGGTCTTTACCGAACCAAAGTAGACACAACTCTCGGGTAAGTTGCTCATGGATGTTCCCTCCTTCTCTCTTTTCTGGCTGCTGTGAGCCTGTGAGAGCAGCCCCAAACACCTTCATGCCACTCTGGATTCGCAGATGCCTTTCCACAAAATGTCCGTCCTTGGGACTTCCCTCCCTTGGCAATATCCCATCTTCCAAGCTCCAGGGAAGAGCCCCCTGGGTAGGGCTACCGGTGGCGCTTGTACCATCCGGAGTAGTGCATATTGTCCACATTAATCTGTGATCACTGATAGGCACTCTATGGAATGTTCCCTGGGGGCGGCGGCGTCTTGTTCGACTCCGTTTTCACCCACAACTTACCTTGGTAGGGTCAAGTAAGGGAGGTACCTACTTGACGAGAAAAGACTGACTGACTGACAGACAGCCAGCACCCGTACATACACTACTATGTATGCATGTACAGTGTCAAAGTACGATACCTACATTGCACTTCAAATGGAGTCCCGCCCACCTGCCGTGCGCAGTGCTACTGTTCCAGCGTCCAACGTCTCCCGTCAAGGCCCAGGTGCCAGGCCAAGGAAAGCCGTCCCTTTTTTTCTTCCAGAAGGAACAGCGCTGTCGTCCCGTCTTAATGTTACTGTTAAGATCTCCACTGCAATGGTTCTGAAACGCCCCTACTGGCCCTTGGTACCTGTGAACCTTGCCCGTCGCCTTGTCCGATTCCAACATGCCGTGATTAGCGAATCAGCACCCCGTCATCTGGTGGACTTCGGGGGCTATTCTCCAGCATTTGCGTCTTAAGAGGTACATTATGGCCCGCCGTGATCATCGCTGTCACGGAGGTATCTTTTTTTCCCGGCAGCCACATTCCCCACTGCCTCCTGCACCAGGACAGGCACCTAGCACCACCACTGCCGCCAGCGCCCCCAACCTTGCACGCCGCACGACAACTGCGCCCGACCGTCACTCACTGTGAGTACGGAGTAAGGTAAGGCATGGGCTGAAGTGTGGTGTAGGTACCTAAGCCGATGTACCTTTTTGGCGTGCGAGCTGACTGCCAGTGCCTGCCCTGTCCGCTGGCCTGCGGATCGCGGTCGGCGGGCGTGCGGGCGGACGACCTTGCGAGTGAGTCCTTGGACTTGGACTTGGACCTCCTAAGTGGGACCTCCATCGTCCCTTTCGTCTCCCATGCTCGACGCCTCTGACCAAACAATCGACCACCGCCGAGTCCACGCGACGAAGAACGCCCCTCTTATCCTCTCCCCTCGCGCGAATAGCTTCGAGCCCGTTCTTCCGAGAGACTGGCCAAAGACGAGAACCCGTTGTCAAACCATGAGACGTACTGCCTCGACCTGTACCCGATCGAACCCCTCATCTACCACCATCTCCGCCTCGTGAACCATTCGCCGTTCTCCGCCAACTGCATCTGTCTTTCTAGTCCCCGGACTCTCTAGGTCTTCTTCGCTCCTCGCAAGCTTCGTGGAGAGCAGCACCGCCTCTTCCGGCCCTCGCGACTTCTTCAGACCCTTCACGACATCTAAGCTGGGGATTCTCCTCAGCTATTAGCCCGGCCGATGGATGCCGCAGCCGTCTTTCGCCATGGCCTGGGCAACATGAATAACATGAACATGATGGCGCGAAACCCGCCCTACCATCACCATCCTCCCCCGCCGCCTCCGCCTCACGCCTACCACCACCAGCAGATCCGCGGCCCGCCGCCTAGTCGTGGCGACGAGCACGACGGCGACGGTCCCTCGAATCGCATTGCCCATACTCTCACCGCTTGCTGTCGCTGCCGTCAGGTGTGTAAACCGTCCTCGCCCTGTTTTGGCCCCCACCGTGTGATACCAGGAGTGTCCTCCCTTCGTCCTCTGTTGACCTTTCCTCCTCTGTAGCGCAAAACTAGATGCGATCCAACCCTGCCTCGTTGCCTTCCGTGCGAACGTGCGGGCTCCGTATGCGAGTATTTCGATACTACCAAGGGAAAGAAGATCAACCGCAACTATGTCATCAAGCTCCAGGAGAAGGTGCGCGCCCTTGAGGCTGAACTGCGCCAGTACACCGACGAAGACGACGAGTTCTCCCACATCGACGAGGACATGGTGCGCCCTGGTGGTCTGGTGAAGCTGAACGATACCGATGAAACGCCTCGATACCTAGGCCCCAGTAGTGGCATTGCCATGACCCGATTGCTCGTCCAGGGCGCGAAGCTCTTCACCGATTCAAAAAGAATATCCGAGTTGATCCCAGAAGTACGCGCGAGAAGAATGACGCGCATGCAGTCAATCGTCATGACAAGGGACCGCAAGAAGAGCTATCCAATGGTCAGCGCGCACCCGGCTGCTGCTCTGCCTACACGACCTGTCGCGAACAAGCTAGTGGACGTCTTCTGCCAACGATGTAAGCTTCTTGCCGCGTATCCTGACTTCTCACCTTCTAACGCATGTCTCGTACAGCACAAGTATTCTGGCCCACACTGCATGAGAAACAGTTTCTGGAAGATCTCGAGGCCGTATTCGCGGGTGACCAGGATCCCTACAAGAATCTGATTGTCCGCATGGTGTTTGCAATCAGTCTACAGAAGCTGGATCCGCAGTACGCCGGACTGGCAGACAGCTACTACCTCGCGGCTATGGAGCACTTTGAGGCGGTCGTTTGTCCAAAGGACCTCAAGTCGTTGCAGAGTCTGGCCCTCATCGGCCAGTACTCGTTGCTGACTCCGACAAGGACCGCCGTGTACTACATGGTCGGCTTGGCAGCTCGCATCTGTCAAGCAGAGGGCCTCACCGACGAGAAGACCATTGCACAGGGGGGCCTACTGGATCCTCTGACCCTCGATATGCGCCGTCGTCTTGCCTACATTGTCACTTCAATGGAGGCAGGCCTGGCACACAGCATGGGCCGACCCAACGGGTTCTCCAAAGTTGACGACCGTATGGATGTCGAGCCCTTCGCTACTGTCGACGACGAGTACATCACTTCCGAAGGTCTTCTTCAGGGGCCCCCAAGCGAGAACAAACTTGTCGCCCTGCACTTCTTCAAGATGCGCATGGAGCAAGCCGAGATCAGGAGGGTTCTGTATGAGAAGAAACGGGAGGAGCCAAGGGACGAGAATCACCCTTGGTTTGCCAAGATGGAGCGCGAAATTCAAGGCTGGATCGACTCGTCGCCCCAAAACCCAGCTTGGTGCAGGCCATGGTAAGTTTATCGTCGCGATTGCACGATAAATCCATTGCGGACACTGCTAATCGCAAAACCCCAGGTTCACCGGAAGATATCATCAGATGCGCATCTTCCTCTACCGCCCGTCACCGCAAGTCCCCAGGCCGTCAGCTCGAGCCGCGTCTATCTGCTTCGAGGGAGCTTCGTACATTATCAACCTTTCAAAGCAGCAGATGGAGAAGGCAGCTGTCGACATAACATGGGTCTTCTTACTGAACCTCTACATGTCTCTCAACACCCTGCTGTGGACGATCTCGTACCCCGAAATTCGGCAGGCTCACACAAGAGAAGAAGTCGAGGAGCTGAGCGACCAGACGCTCGATATTCTCGAGCAATGTACGGAGCGCTGGCCAGGCACTGCTCAAGCTGTCCAACTTTACTCCATCTTTGCCAAGGCGTGCTTGCAGAGCTACGAAGCCAGAGACACTCCCGTCTTGCAATCCTCAAGCACCTTCACCACTCCCCCGTCCATGTTTGACGGTGATTCGCCGCAAGGCTCAGAGAACTCGGCATCTACGGCACCCTCGGCAGCCCCGACGTTTAAGGTCAACCCGCCCCACAATCCTCCTCAATTTGGGTTCGTCTTCGACGCAACCCCGGAGTCCATGAACACATTCCAGTGGGACAACAGCTTCCCGCCCCCTCAGCCAACTTTCCGCTCAAATTCTATCTGGGGCAACCCGACCGCCGACTCCATGGGCCGCCGATTCTCGGCGTATCCTCCTGATTCACCCATGCCGGACGATGCAACCCCGCCGGCGACAACCACGCCTGGTTATACTTCCTCATCGCCGCCGAGTACCATCGGCAACGCGCTGCCGACACCGCCGGAGTCATTCGGACCTATGAGCCAGCCGATCGGGACGCCAACAAATTCAAGCTCCACCATCTCGCCGCCGCCCATGAGCACACCTGGGCCAATGGGCACGCCGGGACCCATGAGCACGCCGGGAGGAATGGGAACTCCCGCAATGCACTCATCCCCTCTTATTCTTCAACAAGGTACACCGACTATGGTACAGCACAGCACAAACATGTCCCCACCGCCGCCGCCGCACCCGGGACAGCGGGGTCCGGCCTTTGGCATGCCGCCGACCTCGGCACCCCCGCAACGGCCGCTGCCGTCTTACAACCCAGTCAACGACTGGTTCAACCCGCCACCACCATTCATCAACCCCGACGCCTTTAGCTCCATGAGCAACAGCTTTTTCGGCGACTCCCTCCAGGTCAACGGGTTCAACCACCAGAATCCTGGCCTCGGTCTTGATCATCTCGGCGGCGGCCAGCCCTTCAACTGGTCGCAGGAGCGCCAGGGCAGTCTCAGCCAACAGCAGCAGATGGAACTGATGAACGTTCTCGAAAACGAGGGCATGAGCGATATTGATGCCCTTCTCAACATGGGCATGAACGGCACCGCCGGGCCCACGGCCAACTGGCCCCAAGCATGAAAGTAACGTATAGACAACAGAGAAAACGCAAACGCAAACACACAGTAGGAGTTTTGGGGTTGCGGAGAAGACATTGGAGACATTCGGGTTATGGAGGTGGCATTTCTTTTTGGGCATGGGTGCGTTGCGTGTGTGTATATATACCACGGAGTCAAACATCGGGTGGGGAGATCTGTGTTGGCATGCGGACGGTAGTCGCAGCGATGCGCCTCCGCCGGGTACTTGAAGATATTGATAATGGTTTCAACCAGCACTGTCCGATTCTTCAAATGTAGACTGAACCAGACCACTTATCATTTCATCGAATGCAAGGCGCCAACTCTGATACGTGGTCGATTCGTAGTCAATATCGCCCCGGTGAACGGCCGTGACCTAAGCCACTGTATCAGTTGCAGGCCCAGCATATCCTATATCCTCCGCCCCGGCAAAGATTGCTCTGTTCTAGGCGAGGGCTCTGGGTCATGATACGTCGAGGCCGTGAGCCCTCGGACGCCGGCACTGCTGGCCAGATTTACTACCTGCTGACCACGCGCTTCTCTCTGGCCTTGCCTCCTTATATTCCTCTTAATCCTGTGTGGCTGACATGAGCCCTATGGCTGACCTAGCACTCAAGCTGGCTTGGTGCTTCTGGGTACACGATGTATTCCTCTGAGGCCTGCCCTCTAAAGCCCTCCCATCCTGCTTCTCCCAATGGCTCTCCTTTCAGCCTTATCAGCAAGATTAGACGGTGAGAGAGCTCTCGAGAGTATCAGAGAAGAAGGGAGACCAGAGAAAGCAACAGAAACATTCTGTGCAGAGAATAGAATAAATGTTGCATGTTAACAGCTGATCTAGGGCAGATTTACAAATTCAGATATATCAAAATCGTTTGCATCTTCTAGAATAGCATTGAGCGATCCTCCTTCCGCCGAGAAATCGCAATTATCAATGTTGAACTGTGTGATTTCTGGGAAATAATCCTCCTTGTCTTCAGCATATTGCGTGCAAGGTTGTTGCGGCTCACCGTCTGTTTGAGGCGTCTTGTCATCGTCAAGATGGTCTTGGTGCCCCATCGAGCCGTAGCCAGAATCATGATTCGGTCCGAGTTGCTGATATGACACATTACTAGCCGGCATTTCACTGAGTCTTTGTGCTGTCGTGGTTGGGTCCCTGTAGACGACGGGCCCAGGAGAGTCTGTCTGTGTCGAAGCATCAACCATAGGAACAAGTTGGTCGCGGCGAAGCCCCCACGCTATGAATCCGTCCATGAGGGGTATTTGGTTGGCGGCAGATGCCATATGAGCTGGTAAAAGGTGTCAGAAAGGTTCTCGCGTCATGGCTTGCATGAAAGGTAGTACCGTTCTCTGGGAGGTTGTCTGGTTTCGTTGCCAGACCTAGGGTTTGCACAGTATCCCACCACTTTTCTCGTATGTCATCTTTCCCCATCGCAGAGCCCTTCCTGGTTGGCTTCTTTCTCCAGGCCTCGTATCTTTTGCAGTCCAGAAGCGGCGCTGTCCTGCCTCCCTTTTTGGCAAGGGCTGGACTATGCTGACGCGCTATATGTTCGCTGGCAGTTATGGTTATTCAACGTGTTTCTGCATAGAGGGCTGTACCAGAAGACGTACTTGAGCTTCTGATGTGATGGAAATCCCAGCCCATGGCAAGAGTTCACGCCATCGGTGTATTTATCAGACCAGAACAGCGCAACCGGGCAACACATGTTCACGAGATGGGCCGTATATCCCTTCTCAATCCGAAACTCCACGTAAAGTGCGCGAAAGCCCTTCATGAAAGAGCGGAAGCCCCTAGTCAGAACATCATCCGGTCTTCCGTTATCGGCATTATTCCATCGATCCTCGTCGCCATCTCGAAGGCGTTTTGCCATGGTGATCGACAACCTCAGGGAATGTCGTTCCAGACGTTCTGCCAATTATGAAGTTTACAACTGGCAGTCTGCGAAGACCGCCAGTCTGCTAAGGCCTCTGTGGTTTCTTTCTGGTCCTGGGCGACGAGATATAGTCGTTCTGCGACGCTTCCTTGCTTGCGTTCCCGGAGGTACATGTCTAGCATCGGCCGTTCTTTGCTGGCTTCTTCCGGAGTTCGAGACGGAAGAGACTCTACGCAGCTACTGATAGCCGACGAAACCGATGTTCTCCTATCTCGGGAGCCTAGTTAGAAACAAGCACCCATTGGTCTGGCAAAAGTAAAACATACCTTCCTATTGTTGGGCCAGTGTACATCACCAACAATGCTCTTCTAACATGGACGGCATGACAGTAAGATTTCGAGTGATTGAGGAGACGAACCAAGAGAGAGTGGGGTATTTTAGTTGGGAGCAGCTAAAATGATTATGGGAGAAGAGCCGCGGTCTTATTGAGGTGCCCTTTTTTCTATTTCACTGTCGCTTGCTGTTCGTCGCGGCTGCGTCGAACTGCGTCAGCGAATGGGAGCAGGCTGGCTTGGCTCGGCGCAATTGAGACGAGGAGCAGCCCTCCCCCTCTAAAACGACTCGATGCATCCCCTGCTCCAGACTTGAACTGGCCGGGGACCTCAGCTGCACTACCAATCATTTCCCCGTGCCTGTTGGTAGTACATGGCCCCATCCACCATAGGTGGCCGCTCCGGTTTGGATAAGACTACCAGCAGGCTGCATCAAAACTCCTGCTAGCTTTACGACTGTTACCGTTCAGGCCACTTTGAGCTCGTAGAAGACAGCCTCATCAACCAGGGCCCCGGGAAGATGCGAATCATTGGGCACAATGTAGGCCAGCAGTCCGAATTAGTTGGGGAATACATCTCGACGGCCAGGCCGGATTCCCAATAGAACTTCCAAGTTGGAGGAGACCAGCAGGGGCTACCATAACTGGACTCCAGGCCACACACCCACACAGTCAGGTCCTCTTACGGGGAGGAAAGATAACTTGTCATGGGTTCGTAGCAATTGCGACAAGGCGCAGACATCGACTCGAATGCGACGAGCTCTGTAGCAATGGCTCGCTTGCCTCGATGGCGAACCACTATTGATATTCGTGGTTTCCCACACGGTTTGCATATCCTACCTTTCTCTCCAAACTCAAGATCCGGTTGCCTTCAGTTGCCTTCTCTTGTATAAATCAACTACCACAAGCTTTCTCTCGGCGCCATTTCATCATGACAGCCATCAACAATGAGGGCGATGTGGCTTTGGACCCTGTCCCAGCCACCTTGCGAGTCCTTCCCGTGGTCGTCGCCGGGAAGCATGGCACGTTCTGGCTGTTCCATCTCCGTATTGGGAGCCTGCAAACGGTCGAAGAAACAATGGATCAAATCCATCAACTCTTGGATTCCGCGGAATACCGCCGCAGCCCCGCGGCCCCCCGCGGTCATCTCTCCAACCTGTTCGCCAAAGGGTCGATGCACAAGGCAGATATCTCGGCTGTAAGTTCACTCTGTACCACCTTGCTGGCTTGTTCTTCCATTGTGAATGGGGTCACATCATATCCTGGGCCATACTGACGAACATAGGTCGGCGGCTCAAACGGAGATCCTGAGGCCGCGACTCTGCCTCGCGAGGTCATCGTCACTGTACAAGAGTACTCCCCCGAGCTCACGGCGTTCTTTCGACGTCCTGCCTTGAGCAAAGATTGTGGCCGTTTTGAGGATCGCTTCCCGGACGTCCTCGTGAACGCGGCGCAGCCGCAATTCATTTTGATCCAGCACGAAATGAGCAAGACGGCGGTCGGAATTGCTGCCGCAATGGTGGTTACCTCTTGGTTGCTTCTCAGCGCCCTCATTGGCATCGTTCGAAAGAACATGGAGGCCGGATTCACCGTCGCTGGAGTTGGCATTGGAGTGATGGCCTTGTTTGTGGCTGTCATGAAGGGGATCCAGAAGTAGGTTGCCTTGCAATGGTTTCCACTACAGTGGGAGGACCAGGGAGATTTTCGAGAGTGCTGTTCATTATTTCTTCCTTCATGTACTTACAGGAAATGTCTATGGTATTGTATGTTAGAAATACTGGGCAGCTGGCAACTTACATATCAAGGAAATGAATTTGCGCATGATATCTTGTTGATTACATAGCTCCTGTGTAGCTGGCAGCAGCCTCGAGTCCAGGATCAACATGAATCTCTAAGGTCGTCCTCTGTACATATAAGAGATTTCTGAAGTAATACCAATAACCATATCGTTCCGGATGGTTCCTGGACTACGGGACGTCGGGTCGAAGCCGTCAGACGCCGGCACGGCACCCGGGTGTGTCAACGGGTAAAAGGCGGGGCACGGCTGCTAAAGGTACCTAGGTACCTATCCACATGTCACTGCCCCCAACTCGACGCACTGATGAGTGTCACCTGAGTCAGCACGTGACTCACTATCGGCCCCTCGTAGGTACCTTACCTCGATGGAAAGAGCAAATCAATCATCTCCAGGAATGACTTACAAAGGAATTTTGCTGCCGAGGACTCACGAAACCGCCGAGGATTGGGGCGTCAATCAACATCTTCACAGTACACGCATCGATACCAGCATGCTTTATCCGAAATAACTAAGATTGCTACCATGAGCTCAATATCAATTGGTCAATAATTCCCCACCATCAACGTCCTTCGCGTCTCGAGTCTGTGCCGTGTGCCCTGGGAATTCGACGACAACCTTTTGCGACTCGACGTAGCAGCACGTTGCAGATCGGACAACCCTGTTCTTTGACAGCTGCGAACATGGCAAAGAAGAAGACCAAGCAGCCCGTGTCTGACGACGTCGACGGTGGTGTCCCCAGCGGAAGCGCATCGCAATCGTCGTCCAATGGCTCTTCTAGGGGTCGAAATGCCTCGAGTGCTGTCGCGGACAATGTTCCCGCGCTGATAATTTGTCGCAACAAGTCCGTCTTGCCCCTCGTGTCGATGCCGTTGTCTCCCTGTGCTTGCGCGGTCTCCTCGCCGGCAGAAGCGCAATGCGACACGGACACCCGGCACTGCTTTTCTCAAACCCGGCACGGCTGACCACTGAGCGACAGGCATTGGCGCTTTATCTCATCCTTTCATGGCCCATGGCTACAAATGCCCATCGAGATCCTCGAAACGATTGCGAACATAAACTACAATACCCCGCGCCCGCGCCCCATCGATCCTGCCGTCTTCTTCGACCTCCTCAAGATCCGCCGGCTCGTCGACGAAGCTACAACTCTCGCAGTGCGGGCAGCCAGTGATATCGCCTCACCAACGTTGGCAAATCTGCACGGAGGACTGAATTCACATACGGCGCTGGGGTATGGCGGGCATGGTGCAAAATTAAGCAGAGAACGCAAATTCCGAATGAGAGAGCAGGCCAGCCAGAAGCTGGCCCGCGCATATCGTTTGGACGAGATCGCCTGCAGCGTTGCTACGATGCAGGGAGCGTCAACGCTTGAAGAGATCGGATCTCTGGTGTTGCAGCGCAGCAAAGAAGATCCCGATGCCAAATACGTCCACTTTTTCCATGAAAAGATACCCTCAAGGCAACTGGCTGAGTGTACCAGTTTGCAGCCCTTGGACGATATCATATCTGCTAGGCCGACCGAGGGCGAGGCACTTCGAACCAGGGCTACCGTGAGGATATTCAAAGACGATTACGAGGGGGCTGCTCAAGACTTGAGTAGCGCGCTGCAAGTGCACCGCTTTCATCAGCCACTTCACCGACCACCTTCGTCGCAGGATCTACAGCTAGCCACTGGATCCCGAAGACCCCCGGACGTGATTCTTACCGAGGAGCAGCAACCTAGCAGCTTGGAAACACAGCTGCTATTTCAGCGCGCTGGGGTATACTTGACAATGGCATGCCAGCATGTGGTTGACGGCCTCCCTGAGGCAGCTGCATCTCCGCGGACTGGTAGCTCGAAGGAAGCATCTCGTGATGCGAGTCCCGGAGGCGAAGTCCCGTCAGACCAGCCTTCAGAACCTACTGCGGCAGAGAAAGAGGCAGGGCGCCAACGTCTGGAGAAACGTAAAATCGTGAAGACGTACGCCAAGAGAGCTCTGCGCGACTACTTGGCTTACCTGTCCAAATTCGAATACACCCCTGATTTGCCCCTGAGGGTGACAAGAGAATTCACTGAGAAGGTTAATCTCGCAGCTCACGGTATCCGTCACCCTCGAGTCCCCGACTCGGGGCCTGCCCCTTCTTACAAAACTTACCCCTTGTCCGATCTGTTCGCTGCCGTCCCCCCCGCAGACATCCCGCCGTATCCCTCTCAGGAACTCGTGCGTCAATCTGGCCCCGCCCAGCCGTCCGAGCACGAGGCCATTACATATCATCCCTTGCTCACGGATGCTCTTCATTCGCTTCTTCTTTGCCATTGCCTTGTTCAAACATCTACGAAAGAGCTTCTGCGCCACGCGCACATGGTAGCTCGACTAGCGCGTCTGGCTGACGGATATCCGATCTTTCAAGCGAGTCGGTCTCCAGCGAGAGCAGATTGGATCGAGGTACTTCGAAGAGCTGGCAACTGGATTTCAATGACTTCATCGTGGGAACAACTTTGCGCCCCTGCACCGCTACCAATACTAGACGTTGCCATGGCTGAGCACCAGAACAAGATTCAGTCGTCTCCGAAGGCTGCCGCCCTTGCGGCTGCGTCAATCACCAAGGACAGCAACACGCTGGCCCACATTGGGGAGAATGAGGAACAGCGCAAGGAGCGGATTCGTCAGCAGGCCATCATGGACTCCCTTGACGACGATAGAGTCGTTGACGAGGCAAGCCTTCGTGCTGCTATTACTGCTCGTCAGAAGCGAGCCCAGGAGGATCACGACTACTTGCAAGGCATCAAGAACGGTTTCAACGGGAAGCAAGACACGGGTCTCGCTGGCCAGCCTTCACCTGCCTTGCGGCGGTGGAGTGTCGATGATGGACGAGAATATCCCATATTGACTGAGCGCGCCGCTGCAATTGCCCGCTGGGTGCTCGAGGCACCCACGGTGAGCCTGGGAACGGCCAAGCGGAAGAAGAAGTCGGGCCCGAAAAAGGACAAGGCCCCAAACGGGTCGGAAGCGGCGATGAGCGGTATGGCTAACCTGGCCGTCAGCGAAGCCGGTAGAGCTGTAGACGCGCAGGCATAGGGTAGTCTTGCCGAATCGCACAAACCAGTTGGATTATGTTGTTTAGTCATGATATATATATACACATTAGAACAGGCATCAGCCAACCGCTTAAGCGTTTTCAGCCAAGCTCAGCGACAATCCCAAAGAATCATAATGTCTCACGGGCATAGTTCAATCTCGATTACCCCCGTGCATTACTGATTCAGTCTCAACAGACGATGGTCAGGTATTGGGCATGTAGCGACTAATCGCTGACAACTTCAAGACTTGCGATTGAGGGTATAGCGCGACCGGCTCCGGCTTAGCCGTTGGGCCGATTCAACATTACTTGACAAATACAGCAAACACATTACTCATTATCCCGACTCCTTCAAACAACTTCCTTCCTCTCGGTCTGCTGGACCTGAGCTCCGTCCTTCTCAGAACCGGAAGCGGTCCCGGGGTGTTGATTGTCGACACCCATGATCTGGCCTCCCTTCTCGATGTGGTTCGCGCCGCCAAAGAGCACATCAACCTCCTCCAACGGGATCTGCTTCGTCTCGGGGATGAAGAAGTACACGAACACGCCCAGGACCATGTTCATTCCCATGAAGAAGAACAGGCACTTGAGGCCCTCGTTGGCGAGGAAAGTGGGGAAGAACTGCTGGAAGATGGTGTTGGCGACGTTCTGCATCTGCGAGCACATGCCGACGGCCTGGGCGCGGACGTTGACGGAGAAGATCTCGGAGGTGTACATCCACGTGGTGGCGCCCCAGGACGGCTTGTAGAAGAAGGTGAAGAGGAACAGCAGGAAGACGATGGCGATGCCGACGGACTCGCTCTTGGTGCCGTCGGCGGCGGAGGGCGTCTTGAGGCCGACGATGGGCACGATGAGCATGCAGACGGCCATGCCGGCGGCACCGACGATGAAGAGCCAGCGGCGACCGAAGCGGTCGGCAGTCCACATGGCGTTGAGGGTGAAGAGGATGCCGCAGGTGGCGTTGAGGGCGTTGATGAGGTTGATGGTGTCGTCCGAGGGCCAGACCTTCTTGTAGATGGCGGTGGAGTAGCTGTTGAGGGTGCCCTGGCCGGTGAGCTGCTGGCCGACGTTGAGGACGAAGGCGAGGTAGAGGCGCTTGCGGATGGAGGCGTCCTTGAAGAGGGCGGAGTAGCTGCTGCTGATGGCCTCCTTCTCGTACTCGACGGCCTCGCGGATGGTGAGGAGCTCCTCCTCGACCTCTTGCTCGGTGTCGCGGATGCGCATGAGGGCGGCGCGGGCGGAGTCGATGTCGCCCTTCTTCTGGACGTACCAACGGGGGCTCTCGGGCTGGAAGGGCAGGGCGATGATGATGATGATGGGGACGAGCATCTGGAAGATTACGACCATCTTCCAGTCCCACTCGCCGAGCGAGGCGCGGTGCTTGGAGCAGGCGTAGTTCTGTGAGATGTGTTAGCCAACTGGGAGGTTGACGTAGTGTTTTTGGGGGAAGGCTTCTCACAATCCAGTAGGCGATGAAGCTGCCGACGCTGTAGAACATCTGCCAGCAGGCCATGATGTGGCCACGGATCTGGGAGGGCGCAACCTCGCCGATGTAGACGGGGCCGGCGGTCAAAGCCATACCCTGTCCGAGACCGATGATGACACGACCGGCGATGAAGACTCCGAGCTTGTGGTGCGGGGTGAAGGTCTGCATGAGGGTTGCGATGATGGTGACGAAGCAGCCGATGGCCATGCCCCAGCGGCGACCGAGTTGGTCGGCCTATGAAGAATGAACGTTAGATATCACGGTCTCCGAGCGTGTTGGGGGTCATAACTTACCAAGGGACCACCGATGAAGAAACCAGCAACGATAGCACCGATGGTGTAGGCCGTGTTGACGAGACCGATCAACTGCGTATCCTTCTTGAGGTCGACGTCGACCCAGGCGAGCCAGTTTTTGGAGCCCTGGAGAGAGTTGTAGACGGAGGCATCGTACCCGTAAAGGACCATGCACATGGCCGCCATGAGGGAGATGTACCAGTTGTACACCCTCTTGCCGGTGACCGCCATCTTGAACGACCTGGTTGCTGCTGTTCCGATAAAATGATGGCTCTTCGACACAGGGGAAGCGTTTCGTCGTCTAGGTCCAGAGGCAGGCTATGAAGACAGAAGAATGCGTGTTGGACAACTCCGGCAGAGAGGTGAAGAGAGAGATCAGGCCATGAGTCAAAAGAGAGATGCGAAGCTTGTCTTTAAAGGTTTGATAACAAAGGTGACCGACCCCAGTCTCATCCAAACCAAACTAAACTAAACCCTCGAATCCCCGCAAAAAAAGGACCAAATTTCCCTTCCTCCCCCAATCCTCCCCCAAACTCCCCCGTCTTCGTTCCCCTCATTCCCCGGGTCTAGATAGCGAAGAAGGGGGAAGACGAAGGGGAGGGGATAGGGTTCCCCATAATTTGCATGTTCGAGTCGCCGGGGCTAGCGCTGGCTCCGGGGGAGTGGAGGTGGAGTTTCTCTTGCTCTCTCTCTGCGGCGGCGTTAAAAGGCAGTCAGGGTAAAGGACCGAGTCCGGTGGTTGAAGCCATCGCCGCAGGGTATGATGTGCCTGGGGTCGTTGCTCATCGAAAGAGGTGTGCGTGTGTGAGCTGCACAGGGGGCTATCTTCACACCCTCTCCATTCCGCCGCTCATCCGTCCAACAGCACAGCGAGCCGAGAACATGGGAGCAGGTCCGACGGGACAAGACGAACCAAGAGATGCGGCGACATCCATCAGCAGAGAGAGGGAAAAGGGCAGACCCGGAAATCTCTTGGCGCCGCGCCGCGTGTGGCACATCCGTCCGTCTTCCCCAGAACGAGGGCCCCCAACATCAGCCATCCCTGTCAAGGGCCGTTCTGGGGCCGAACTGGCGGAGAAACCCCATGCCCAAAACTTCCACCAATGACAATTTCACCTTTTGTTCTGGCGGCGGCGGCGGCGGGCCCTTTCCAATCGCGTTAAAGTGGGCGGGCGAGTGGAAACGGACAGGACGATTCGAACCACCGCGGGGTGGTGGCTGGTCTCGGTCTGGGCAAACGCTTGTTTTTGGGCGTTTTCTTTCCGCCCAGCACGCCCACCATCCACACGCCTGTGAGTGTTTCGACGTGCGAAAGAACGTTTGTGGATTTGCAGTACAACCAGCGGGTGCGCTATCAGATTCGAGAAGGAGACGAGGTCGAAGGTCATGCGGCCCACGCCTTATCGCGCTCCGTTGACGCGTGCGCTTCTGCTGGCGAGGCGGATGATGGCCCTTGGCGATGCAGGTCGTCCACCCACCACCTCGCCGACTCCAGATGCCGATTCCCGTCTTTGCGCACGCCTCTCCGTGGGCCCAGCCATCGTCACCTCTGCACTCATCGTTTGTGTATCATGATACTCTCTCCGAATGCTCGTCCTGTATGAGATGAAGAAAACTTCACAGCAACGTCAATCTCCTGCGTTGACAAGCTGCAAGTCAAATAGATTAAAGACGCAAGAGGCTCGGGCGTGCATGTGATGACAACGACTAGTTGGTCAGAGAGAGGGCAGCAACAGCTGAGAAAGAATGGGTCTCCCGGCGCCAAAATACGCGAGGTTATCTCTATGCCCCAGTTATTCCCGCTTTCTCATGCAACGACACGAAGAAACGGGGCCCGGTCAGTCAGCCCTCGTCTTTCACATGATGGTCCGCCCTGCAACTGCGTCTGGTCTGACTAGAAAAGCATCGGCAGCGCGCCGTTCATTCCTGTTTCTTTTCCTTGCAAAACTCTCTGATTCAATCAATCCGAGCATTAAACATTCAAGGATAGAGATGAGTTGACATAAGCTTTGTTTGCGGCTCATTGCCCAGAGGACACATAGGGCACTGGAGGACAGCCAAGACCATTTCATCCGCGGATCCCGTGTTGGCACTGCAAGCCACCCGATGCTGCCAAGGCGTTCGATATCGCTCACTGCTGGCCGTTGTGACTGTGAACACCTACCTGCCCGAAAGGCGAACTTGATATCATTTCCTTCCCAAGCGCCTTGGCGAGATTCGTCGTGGTGTGCTCGCACATCCCAACAGTCCGGTCACAAGTGTACCACATCAGCCTCAGGCTGACTTCTTCTCTCATCAATCTCATCCCGCCGGCACAATTTCTTCAATCCCCCGGGAAGCATGCCAGATTTCTCCGCCAGGAGGCCCAGCATGACTCCAGCTTTTAGTTTCCGTCTTCTCCGCGTCCACCAAAATCTCTCAAATCTCCCCCGCGAAAACCCCAACATTCCGGAGCAGGCTAGAGAAATGGAACCATCTGACATGCCAAAAATCGCGGAGTCCCCAACTTATTTCGAGGAGAAACCGGCGCCGCCTGCTGTCTGCGAGGCAAGCTAAGAATAAGCTACACCCCTGGAGCTGGCCACAGGGGCCGGGCCCGCCCTCGGACGCGGGCTGTGATTGATGGAAGAAATCAGAGCATTCCCCAGATGGGCGACGTGCTCACCCGGAGGCAAGAGCGGAATTAAGAGTGCAGGCAGGATGCGGCCACGCCTCGACACTAACATCAGGTCGCCGGTGACGGTGAAGGAACGACGGCTTGTGGGGAAATAGAGGCGAGAACGAAGGAGGCAAACATGTCCCAAACCGTCGAAGGGCGATGGCAGCATAGCAATCAGCCTGTCAAAGGGTCTGGCAGGCTGACGCAGCCTGCAACCCACTGCCTTCTTGCATGATGCACATGTACAATGTACGCACATACCGATACATACGCACGGCAGCAGAAATGGAAAGACGGGCTGATAGGGGGGACTGTCGGCCTTGGCCAGTCTGCGATCGTTGGGCATTTGATTATGTGAATTCATTAGCTTACCGAGGGGATGGCACCATTACACTCGGCCTCGGGCTTCGGCAGCCATCGGGTCGCGCTAGTTTCGGGTGATGGGAGGGTGTCGGTTGCTACGTTGATGGGCACGATGTCCTGGAAAGGTCAGGTGTCTTGGATATTTGGTGGAACAGGTCAGAGATGAGTCGGAGAGTCCTGAAGCGTCTGTCATTGACTGCTCTACTTTCGTCGTCGTCCTTGCCGTTGTCCTTTTCGCCGTCCTTGTCGTCGTCGTCCTTATCCTCGTCCTTGTATCCGCCTTCGTCATTGTCTTCGATTCCTTCCTATCATCGTCTCTTGTCCACAAGCTCGGTTGTTCCTCTAAATTTGTGACCTGGCATTCAAGGAATTCCAGTTCTTTCATTGGGGCTTTGACGTTGTCCTCTGAAGGGCTACAAAGTTGTCTTGTTTGAGAGCATTAGATGGTCTGAACACTGACTGTCGGGTCTAGTGATTTTCAACACGAAAGCTACGAGACCTTTTCTACTTCGAGTTAACCTAGAAACTCTATCGAGCAGATGCCAAAGTCTCATGATCATCAGTAGAAACCGAGAGACTTTGTTTCCACGAGCATCGCCACAAGCCACGAACCCTTCCAGAACCCGAAGTTTACAAGGCGTCCAGAAACTCGGCGTGTGTGATCGTGCTTGGCCGAAGACACATAGTACAGCTCGACCACCTTCTGATCTGTATCACAAGATGTTAAGGACAACATTGACAGATTAATTCGGAGAGAGATACAAGCCGATGCCTTTCGTACCCCGACATAATAGACCTCACATTCAGATGACGACTCTGCAGATGTAATTTCGATTTGGATAATTCGAAGACGGCAAACACGCGCTGCAGTTCCTTGATCCACTGCCCTTGTGAAATAGGACCCTTTGCCACGACGCGTGGTTTCTGGGCGGCTATCACGAGACGCCATGCCAATTTCTGTTCTACCCTAAGCTGCAATTGATAGCTCGGTTACGAGTGATCATCGAGACAACTCCAGTCAAATATCTAGAGAAGTCGTATTAGGGTCTAGACCGAAGGTTGGCGGCGTTGTCGTTGCGTCTGGACAGTGATCATGCCCTTTGGTGCATATCATCCTCAAGCCCACAACCCAGACAGTCTCTACGACCAAGTCAAGGTGACTCTATTATTTAAGCATTAAATTAGTGCGCCATAGATTTACCTTAGTCTACAAACAAGCTGGCGTTTCAGCATGTATCGTATCAGTCATCCACGGGGAAAGAGACCCAGGCGACACCAAGTATTCGCCAGCTTCCAGCAGAGATATCGACAGTACCACCCTGCAAAAAGTTGCGAACATCAATGCGAAGCCTTTCCCTAAAGTAAAAATACCTACTCTGATGGTGATGGACGAGTCTTGAAAAGCCCTGGTGTGGGAGAAGATGGAGATGGTGATAGCCAAGATCCATGGAAGGCACAATAAGATATACTAAGGTACTGACAGAATCTGCACATGTTTCGACATGAGCAATCTGGGCCTTTCACTATTGGTGTCTTTGCAGGTTCTGGTTGCTCACTGTAAGTCAAAGGAATCAAATTCTGGTTCCGCTGGATCTTAGTAAGAATCATCATTGGAGACATCACAAACACGACGCTCATTCGCACCTTTCGCGTGTTTGGGTGGGTAGGCTAACTGCAGGAAGGCACAACCTTGGCGGCAAACGCTGCTTCGTTTTTCCAACAAACGCTTTCACCTGCTGCCTACTTTGGGCGAGAAGTCTCAAAAAAGTTTCTTCGCCTTTTCTTTCCGCCTTCTTCCACCAACAAACAACCCAACTCTTCTCAGTCTTCCACAATCTACCAACATCGCAAATTCATTATCCAAAAATATCGATAGGCGACTACTCCTCTCTGTCTTTACCTCATTTATTGACTTTTTGGTCGGGAATTAGACCTCTGCAGTCACCGCAACGCTTGTCCGCTGCCACCACCCACGCGTGGCTTCCACCTCATGTCGAACAAACGGCCACCGGTGGCCTCCTTCCCCCCCAAGGAGGAATCAGAGCCCATGACACTCAAGCGAACAGACTCTGAGAAGATCGGCCCGGCATATCTCCCGTACGAAGTCTTCCTGCGCATCGTCGAAGCGCTTATCGAGGACGTTTTCGACTGGGAAGAGCCAGTTGATTGGGATCTCAGATACCAATATGATTCCTCGTCCAGGATTTTCGTCCAGGAGAATCGTGAACGATACGGATTCTTCCCAACGGACTCACAGATGATTCGCTGGTCACGCTCCCGACCCCTTCTCAGATCAACTACGAATCCCGCCAGATGGTCAACAGAGTGCTCCCCCGGGCCGCCATGCTAAACGAGGACGGAAGCGTGGCTTGGATCGAGGCATGGCTGCGCCCGGACATTGATGCTTTCATTCTCTTCTACACCAAGTCTCCTGGTCTCGACTTCAACCAAATGTGCTTCAATGCAGCTTTGACTTACCCATCCTCCCGCAACGCATTTGTTCGTCACATCGAATACGTCCGTCTCCAAAGTTATGACTGGATCACCGACGTCAATGACGACGATCTCGCCGCGCTCGCTACCCTTCCCAATTTTCAGGTGATCCAGATGGAGGTTCGCCGCATTATCTACCTTTACATGGAACAACCTGTTCACTTCGGATTCCGCCAGATCAACTATGAAGCCTTTCCTTGCTTAGGTGAATTGGTGGTGATTTGGGGTGAGAGTTTCATGAAGAAGTTTTCGCCCATGCAGGACAAAGGCGTCAGGCTCTACGGTGCAATGCAGGATTGGCCTAAGATAGAGATTCGTGGCACCAAGGAGGGAATTCTGGGCCGGATTCTGGGAGCTAATTGCACTTGCTGCAAGCCAGACGAAGGTGTGAGGGAGGTGAAGGTTGAAATCACGGACGAGTGGGAATGGGATTGGAATCCCTCCAGGTACCTTACGAGACGTCAGAGATATATCATGGACTATGTTGGTCTGCTGTTGGACGCAGAGCAGTAAAGAATAAGGGTCTGATTTGGCAAGAATGGATCAGGTTCAAGGTTAGCGAGTACGGATTCTGGCTGCCAGGACCAGAGGAATCATAGATTGTCGAGCAATGAATTAATGAGTGAGTGTTCGTCATGCCTTCCGTGCTGCTTTTCTCAAGTATAACCTCATGATTCGTACTCAGTAAGCTCGCTTCTCTACCGGAGATAATTGTGGAACGAGTTCGAGATCTGAGTCCAACGAGCTTTACAAAGACATGCAGCGCAAGAGGGCACCATGGGGGTTTGGACATATGTTAGGATTCAATATTGAGACCTGCTCACGTTGAAGCCTTCATAGCATCTAGCTACCTACTGCGGGCGAAAGGCCCGACTTCTCAAAGTGCTGCAAAGGCTTGGGACAAAGCATTGCTCGTAGACAGTGGACGAACATTCACATGGACTTCACCAAGATTCCACCTCCATTCAATCCAAGCTGAGAGGTAGGCCAACTGCGGGAAGGAGCAACCACGTTTACACATGCGACTTCCTGTTTTTTCTTTTATTCTCACCTTCGACCTGGATCCGGCCCGCTTTGAGCGAGCGTCCTCTGAATTTTATTTTTGACCCTTCGCAACTCAACATATTCGACTTTTTTGCAACTTTTGGCAGGTAGCTGGTGAAAACGTATCCGACAGCCAGCAAATTATGTCCGTCTCATCTCTATTCCCAATTCGAATTCGATCTTGATCTGACATTAAAATAGCTCTCGCTGCTACACGACTGGGCAGCTGCCAACACAACCTCCGCACCGAAGTTCACACAACTGGGAACAAGATGTCAGACATCCAAATCTTCTCCTTCCAACCTAAGGAGGCACCTCAGCCCATGCCGCTGCGGGAAACCCCGCCTGGCAAGGTTGGACCAGCTTCTCTTCCGCGCGAACTCTTCCTGAAGATCGTCGATTCGCTCGTTAACGACGTTACGGCCTGGGAGACACCCGCAAGCTGGAAGCTTGAGTACTGCTACGACGCCCCGTCCAAGCTGGTCGTCAAAGAGCAACAAATGACAATCGCCGAAGCCTCGCACTCGCAAAACAAGCGCTTCCAGCGATCCCGCCTTCCTTCACAAATCGACCGCGAGACCCGCCTCATGGTCAACAAGAAGCTCGTCCGAATCACCATGTTGACCGAGAATGGGGCCATTTCACCCATTAACGCATGGGTTCGCCCCGACATCGACCGCTTCGTTGCGTTCTGCGCCGCCGGCAAAGATCTCCGCAACCAGGAGCTGCACGCCAGACAAGCAATGACTCTCCCAACCCCTACTTGCGAGAGCTTGATCAATTCCATCCAGCGACTCCACTTTCCGAAGCTTGAGTATATCTCTCGCAAGAACGCCGCCGCAATCGCTTCCTTCGCTGCCCTCCCTCATCTCAGAGAGATCAGCACCGTCGTCGGAAACTGGGCACCGGATTACAACGAACGTATCGTGCACCACGGAATTAGGAAGATCGACCAAAAGACCTACCCGACCTTGCACAACTGGGCACAACGCCACGAGTCAACTTTCGCGTCCATCTTTCGGCCCCTCAAGAACAAGGGTGTCAAGCTCTTAGTTGACATCATGATCGGTGACAACCCGTTCCTTGAGATTTGCGACACCGAGAAGGGAATTCGCATCAAGACTCTCATTGCCAACTGCAACTGCTGCAGCCATGACAAGCTTTATTGAAAATGGGACTTGGGAAGTGCAGAATAACGCTTCGGACAATTTGACATGGGGTAATTACCGGAGGACAGAGATACAGCATTGGAGTCTTGAAGATATGAGACTGGCCTATTCTCAGACTAAGATAGGCGAAGAGGAATTACTCGAGAGAAATTGAAAAATGAGCTGGCAAGGGCGAATCACAAGGGCAGGGAGTTGGGTAGAAGTAGTAGTCAACCAAGCTTTTGACAATGACAAAGCCGTGCAATGGATAATGACTCCTCCACCTTCTTTTCCACTTTCATTGACTACACAAATGAAAAATGGACTCGATGTATTGTCAACCCGGTAACCGAGGCCCTCAAGATTTGGATCCAACGAGCTTTGCCGCAACCCAACATAAGCGCCGGCGGCTTCGATAGCTACACGGCACGGTGCATGTAACGCTAGGAATGAACAGTAAAGCACTGTAATGAAACATAAATCCACGCAGGCGCCTACCAAGGGCTGAAGTCCTTTTTGCCATCCCCATTTACCTGACCACCATCCACCAGCCCGAGCTGAACCGCAGAATACTGTCCAGTCCCTTCGCAACGTCTTCCATAAGGACAATCGTCCACGATGAGCCAACTCCACACGCAATCATTTCCAAAGTTCGGGCACCTTCCGCCAGAGATTCAAGACTTGATATGGGGCTTGGCCCTCGAAAGCCCTCCGGCCGCTCACTTCGCTGATCTTCATGGTTTGTCTTTTTCGAAACCCACGCAAGGTGTCAACGCACCAAAGGGAAGGAGAAAATGGCACACATTAGAAGTTCTCATCAAGTTTGGTCCGCGCCCGACGTCTATTATTTCGGGTCATTCATATACCGCACCTCATGCCCTGCTGCTTCAGACGTGCCGAGCTTCGCGCAGGGTTGCGCTTCGACTTGCCAACGTCTGGGGTCCAGGAAGAGCTCTACAACTATACGCAGGCGAAAGGAGCACCCTGCACGATGTCCTTAACCTCATCGAGTTGAAAAGATCTTCGGCGGAAGGGGACAGAGACGAAAGACAAAGTAACCGAGGACACGGCCAGTACCCCTTACCTGAGACAATAGATGTTCCTTCTCTTTGGGTCAATGGCACACAAGATCTTGTTATTATACCTAAAGGCTGGGAACGCGAGGCCGAACTACTGCGATGCAATATCTACGACTGCACATGGACCATGCCGATTCAGAGGGCGCGCTATATTGGCTTAGAGTGGTCATATAGCGGAAGACGTGTCTTTGACTCTCTGGAATGCTTCCTATTTTCACGATTTCGATGCGATGTCCTTTACGTCATCCTTGGCCCAGACGAGCTTGCACAACCTCCAGACGCGAATAAAATGACACCGGAGCTTGCTCGGGAGCAAAGACAAAAGCTGGAGCGACGTTTCGAGAGACCGGGAGTTCCGACTGAAGATATAGCAGCAGATATCCCCGAGAGATTCTGGCGTGGGAAACGGGAGTTTTACGTGGTCAGCTGGGAAGAGCTGGAACGAAAAATGGTGGACTCGCCCTGTCAAGATTTGATAGACATTGCAGCCCAGATACTCGAAATCAGAACAGCGGAGGATGATGTATGTAAAGGTTGCGAAGACAAAGGCTGCGATTTCAAACCAGACATGTTTCCAATTGCTTGGAGGATTATGTCGTGGCGCGATAAGGAGGAGTGAGGTCAACGCGTTAATCATGCTAAGCCGGAAACATTTGCGGATTTAATTCTCATGCTGCGAAGAAGAGTACGGAGAACCAGTTTGAAACCTATGAACTTGTACCTGATGTGACCTGTGTTACCGTTCAGCTTTCTCAGACAGGTTTCTAATATGTAACTGTCACACACTTCCCCTTCCACGCCATAATGTTTCCTTGAACAAGCTCTTCGAACATCCAGTTCGCCAAATCCAACCTGCTAACCGTATAACCTACGGTAACTCCTGGCTCCTGAACGGCACCTTCAACTAGGCCAGCATCCTCAACGGTCCAGCCCACCCTGAGGCTCTCAAGACCTTTCTTTGGGCCATCAGTCAGCAGAGGTGGTCTTACCATAACGTACCCTGCGAGTGGCGATCCTGGCTCTGTTGCGCACTTCCTGATGACCTTCTCCATAGCCGTAGTATCAGCTTGGGGCACGCGCAAGAGCCAGATGTACAGTGGGATCATGACCAAAGGCTGGTCGCGTTTGATGCCTTGCCCAGTCGAAGAGATGGGAACAAAGACAGGCCTATTATCGATCGCCCCCGCATTCTTGAGTTGACGCAATGCCTCAATAACCACAGCGGCTGAGTCTCCCGTGATCGTGAGGTCTTGCATTGAGACGGGTTTGAATGGGTTTAGTTGAAATTTGGGCAAAGCAGTGATTCCACTGAAGATGATTTCGGGATCGTGATGGAGAAGCTCAACACATGCATGTACAGAGCGGGAAGATGGACCCTCTACGATGGCGAGGTTTGTGTCGATGACGGACTCGGGGACGTCATACGAGATGAGCATTTTCCTCAACTTGTTGGCATCTCGAACGACTAATTGAAACCCGTAAGTGTATGTAAATATTTTGCAAGGTTTTCCGAACTACTTACGTGCTGCAGCTTTGTGACCAGCCATTAGTGTCCAGGCAAGGACATGACTGAGAGTTGCCCCAGTCGCCCCAACGAAAGCTGCTTTGACTGGCATGGTATTTGCCCTGCCCCAAAAAGCTTAGAATGAACTGTGTACAGCTAGATGGTAAGAGAGAATATTGAAGTTCGATTAGAATGTCAACCTGACCACCGAGCAGAACTTAGAAGCTGGCCCAACTACGGGGAACAGGATTGAAGATATATGCGCCCTCAACACGACACCTCTCTCTTGTCGGAACCCGCGGCCCCGAAGATGCGTAAAGCAGGTGGAATATAGTCTGAATGAGTTCCGGATCATCCTGTTCAATTCGGCGTTGGCCCGATGAACTCCGCTGCTTAGACTTACAAGTCCGTCCAAACTCCACCCGGACTACTCCGGTATGCTCGTGGGCGAACGCCAAGACGGCGTCATGGAGCAACTTGGCCCCAACGGAGACCGACTCAATCAAAGGCTTCGGGACAGTAATTGTTTTTATAATTCAACCATTGTCGTCATTCAATGAAAACCCCAGGCCTTGTAAAGAAGAGATAGAGACAGGCTTTTTTCTATGAAGCTGTTCGATTCAAGACCAGGCAATAATCGGCTTTACAACATCGCCTTTCTTCATCGCCTCTACGGCTTGTTCAAAGTTGGGATGCTCAAAAACCTTCACTAGCTTCTCGACTGGGAATTTACCATCTCTCCACCATTGAACCATCTGAGGAACGTAATCTCTCGTCCTTACGTGCCCTTGCACAGCTCCAAAGTACTGTTTGCCGCTGACCATGAAAGTTTGCATGTGGATCGAGATGTTCGACTCCGGCATTCCAGTGCCGACCTGGATGATCTTGCCCATATACCTGGTGCCATCAATTTGCGCGGCCAACAGTGGCGGATAGGCACTCGTGTCGATGCTGATTGTTGAGCCGACTCCCTCAGCTGCCTCCTTGATCTTCTCCGTCACCTGCTTCATATCGAGGCCGGTAGTGTTGATGACATGAGTGGCACCAAGGGATTTCGCAAGTTCAAGTCGAGACTCCAGCCGATCGATTCCGATGATGGCCTTGCAACCCTGGTTCTTGGCTGCAATTACAGCGGCGAGTCCAACACCTCCCATACCGGCAATGGTAACGCAGTCCTCTGGCCCAGCCTTTGCGACATTG
Source organism: Colletotrichum gloeosporioides (assembly GCF_011800055.1). Taxonomy (NCBI): domain Eukaryota; kingdom Fungi; phylum Ascomycota; class Sordariomycetes; order Glomerellales; family Glomerellaceae; genus Colletotrichum; species Colletotrichum gloeosporioides. The sequence continues at coordinate 125,103 of NW_025544692.1, forward strand.
ATGACGGTTCCGCTACCGGTTTGCAGTCCACAGCCAAGTGGTGCCAGGATTCTGAGATCGTCTCGACTGAGCCCAAGGCCGGCGACGTTGACGACCGACTTGTCACTAACAACGGTGTGGTGCGCAAGACTTGACTGCCCGAAGAATCGTCCCCCAATTCCGTCAGAGAAGACGGGCTCGCCCATAAAGTTGATCTCGAAAAAGTTTGTGCAGTGAGAAGGCGGTCCTGTTTTACAGACGTGGCACGACCCGCAGTATGAGAATGAGAGCAGAACTGGATCGCCGGGCTTGACGTGAGTAACCGCATTGCCGACATTAACAACGTATCCCGAGCCTTGGAATTATCAGCGCAATGCAGTTTAGACAAATGGAAAAGGGTTGTCTTACCCTCGTGCCCGAGAACTCTTGGATAATACACGCCGGGAACACCGGCGTCTGCTGGAGTGTTGCCACAGTGAAGGTCAGTATGGCAGATACCTGACGCAACTATTTCGACGAGAACCTCATCGTCACGCAGGTCTCGAAGTGTTACGGGCTCAATAGCCCATTTACCCTTAGAAATTGGGCCCCTGGCCACAATGGCCTCGGACTTGAACGACATTCTAGAAAGGCCTAACAATATGCCTCGGGGGTATTGAGAAAAATATGGTCATTGAAAGAGGTAGAATCGGCGTTGAGTAGATGGATGAGGGGAAACCATTAGTGAGGGGTCGCAGGGCGCCTTCCGGCGATAAGCGGAATTGGCCGGCGATTCTCCTGTGCTCCAATTTAGGTAAACCCCTCCTCTAATAAAATTGATAAGACAAGATGTTCACTTTAAGCACCTGCCATTTGGGGTTATCCCCATTATGATCCTACAAAACTACTATTGAAGAGAGACTCGTCGATGATTTGCAAATAATATATTGACTTTGATAGAAACACAGTCGCGCGAATAGTCCCTTAATCAGGTAATCCGGGCAATACTAGATTCCGAACAGGAAAGCACAAGTTGAACGTTGCAGGACCTAAATTCTTCGAATGCTTGTTATGGGCCTCACAGTCTTCTCCTCCTCTCTCCCGCTCTATGAAGAGCACGTTTGAAGTCTGACATTAAGGGATAATCAACACTGTCCCATACATCCCTCGATCTTTGATCATACGCCTCTGGACTCAGCGGCTTTCTCTCCCAAGAATCGCGATAGATGCCAGTATTTTCAATCGGCTCCTCTGGGTCTTCTCGACGAGTGTTATGCTCGTCAGCCAGTATAGGCAGAAGGCCCAAGTTGGGGTTCCCAGATGTCAAAAATTCCAGTAGACTGAGCTTTTGGTCTTCATTCAGCTGGAATATCCGATACGTTACATCTTCCCGATCAGGATGGAACCATACGGAGTCATCTTGCACATCGGAGGCTGAACCAGGCGGGCGTCGGTCGAATAAAACTACGCCGCCAAAGATGCGGGACTCAGCCCAGTATCCGACCATATCCGCAATCCCATCAGGATACTGATCATGGTCATGGTACCATTCGTGTCTGAAGAGTGTAGGCCACGCACCCTCTGGGCAAAATTCCCAGAATAAATCATCTTTAGGAGGTTTCCATGATGCTATACCGTCCTCTTTGTGTAGACTGGTGTCCAATTTGAAGATTTCAACTGCGATTTGATGGACTGCGACGGCAACCATCTCAATCAGGCGCACCTTGAAGGCTCGAGATCCCAGCGACGCCGCGCGGTAGTCGTTGATCAGCTGACCATGAGTTAGCAAAGAGTTTTTGGCTTATGCATACCGGGGAAGGGAGCCGTTACCTTTGAATCTATCTGAATTGTTCCAGGGTCGAACTTGTCCCGAAACTCGTGTGTCTTTTCTATCACACCCGGGCAAAGCTGTTGATGCAGATCGTGAATGGGATGTTCGTTTGGTAATGATCCATTGCCACTGTCTTGCGCGACTTCCGCTAGAGGTAGTCCGTCGATGATTTGTGCGAAGGTGAATTCCGCGATTTCGGTCGCCAGGACGTTCCATATTGCTCTCGTGAAGGTGTCGCGGTGGTCGCCGTCACCCAGTCCAACGTTGACCGAGATACGATGAGTAGTGCTGGCGTCTGACATTGCGATTGAATGGTTTGGCGACGCGGTTGTGGATGGTTCCATGATGGAAAAGTGATGGTCAACTTTGAGAGAGAGACGTGGTAGATGGAGGAGAGGTTGCAAGGTGAAGAACCTGAAGGGCGTAGGTTGCCTGCCTGCCTGCCAGCCGAGATCGAGTTTAGCATTGCTTGCAAGGGCGAAATCCAGTTGGTCCTGAAATAGCGTGATTTGACAGCGCTACATGCTTCACACGAGGGGTTTTCTTTTAAGGTAGGCGCCCGTTGGTCCAGAAGCCCCACAGCGTGCACTAGGTACCTACCTTAAGGTAAGTACCTCAGCGCGAAGTTGCGCAGCCCCGATTGGCTCTCAGAAACCAGTTCACCAACAAATGGAACGACCGCACTTTAGGATGCGCGCGGTTGGGAAGTACCACATCTTGAAAATGTGCAATACAAGGTAGTTCCGCCCAAATTGAAAACACCCCTGGCCATCGGTCTTCCCACAGTGGTCTTACGGGCTACACAACTGGCCGCATGTTCGAACACGGAGTATGATAGAGACTCGGATGTCGTTGTTGGTTCGGTCGCTAAGGTAGGCCGCAGCCCTCAGCAGCGACCTTGTCCAGCCATCTTTACCGTCTTTGAAGTATAACTGAGGCAGCCTCAGTAAACCCTCAGTCAATCTTCACTCCAATGAGATACTGACTTGGGCTGAGGTTTCATGAAGAATATGCCAGGGGCATGTTGGTGTAAGCGCCGGTCCCTGTATCCGTGAGGCACTGAGAAAGAGCGGACGTTGCGTTGGGAAGGTCCCTTTAGACTGGCCCAAATCAGGTAATCAGCACGCGAAATATTATTTAATCAGAGGCACAGTTCTTCTTCAATGACGCCTGGAATGATGCTGATTATCATGATTTTGCCTTTGATTCAATTTTGAGTGTTTCGAGTGTCATCTGTTCAGCCGCAATAGTTCGGGATCGTATCTGCCTGTAATCAGTATGTATTACCATCCCTTACTTGGGCGATCTAGGAACTCACGCAATGATAAGGCAAGCTCAGTATGTCGTCTATACCACAGAGAGTTGGAGGGCTCGTCGTCCATTACGAAGAAGCAGACGAAACCCATGTTCCACTCCCTCCGAATTCACAAAGATATCGATGCGTCGAAGCTATCATTGACATGGCACTTTGCATTCTGGAGTCGCCACAAGGGAGACAGAGTCTTATCAACCTCGCCAATCAACTAGTCGCATTACGCAACGCCAAGAAAACACCCGAGAAACATCTCTACAAAGGCTCTCCTGAGGACATGCACTTAACTATCAATCTGTTCTTGCAAAAGATCAGATCAAGCTTTCCACTTGTGTTCTTGACGCTTTTTGACGGAGAGGGCGTGACGACCAAGAGAAAGGGAGAGTGGGGCGATAACCTTCAGAATTACGAGCCTCAAGTGGCAGTCTGGTTGGAATTGCACAGCTACATAATCGACAACATGCTGTTTGCGCGCCAGCAATCGAAAGAGGTTGCGGGACACAGCTATGCGTTGTTCAAGTTTCAGATGGTGATCACCGTCGCTCACGAAATATGCCACATGTTGACCAATTTCTTGACCGGTGCACATCGACCCAATACCCCATCTAGCCTGAAGGTGGCAGGGTACGGAGGCCCTAGAACTGGTGAGTCTGGTCGTTGGTGGGAGGTGCAGATGTTTGGGGGTCTCGTCGAATTTTACGAGAATCAGAAAGACCCTTTGGGGGCTCGGCAAGCTGGGGTACCCTACTTGATGACGAACGGCAACCCCAAGTCTCCAGCAAGGCAGCTTTCCATCAACTATGTCCTCGAATTTGTCAACGGCAGTACGTTATTTCTGTCACCAACTTAGATTCAAGCTGACTTATGTTGCGGTAGATATTTCATACCCAGCTCGGGCATCGTCAAACGCGCCCTTGACGACGAGACAGGCTCTCCGTGATTCAAGCAGAGAGGTTTCAGACCTACGCCCGAAAGGCATCTCCAAAGCTCCATCTACATCATCTCCTCAACGAGGTAACACACCTTCGGGCTCTGGGTCTGGTGGGAGTTCCACGTCAGCCTGGCGCAGACTGCCATTTAGTTTCTCTCGCCGTTCAGCAGGGCGGTCCGGGTAGTTGTTCTTTGAATTGGCAGCTTGCGCTGCTCAGTCTTATTTGCAGTCGAGTTTGTCGTCTCTCGTTGCTATCGCTGTCATTGTCGTCGTTGCGGTTGTCGGTGGAGACTGGCTCCTTCAGGAGCTCGGGAAATAACTCTCAAACAGAAGGCTGGGCTTTCGCAATGGCGCTTGTGTATTACAACTCTTGCAGCATGGGCAAGGGGTGAGAGAGAGTCTTCTTAGTCAATTCGAATTCGGGTTCGGTCACCACCAATATGTCGTCGAAAGAAGGTTAATAGACAAGTGGATCGGAATAATTGAGATGTCTAGAATGGAGTACGGGGCTAGACTCAAACTTGGAAAGAAGTCATAGGCCTTGCTGCACATCGTGACTTCACCTTTGAATAATGCATGTTTCATTGCAGGGAGCGCCATGCCTTTTGCTGACTGATTTTCGGAATTCCAAGGACAATATGCTGCAAGGCACCGGTAAGCTTTCGAAAGACGCGTACGCGCGTTGGCAGGACCAGATCCTTTGCACTTCATTTGCTCAACCCCTGATCGCTTCATTTTACGGCCGAATTGTGATGTCGGCCGATGTCCCCGCAAACTCACTTGAGTTGGAGTTGCCCTCGGCTAGGCCTGCGAACAATTTTGTCATGATGGGCACCATCCGATAGGCTCCGTGGCTACACCACAGAATAAGCTTCGCCCGAAGGTTGAGGACGCCACACCCGAAAGTAGTAGTTCATTCGGGAGGAGAAAATTCACTGGCGCAAGCAGGCTGTCCAATGCCCCTCTCTTGGTGCACGTCAAAAGCTTGTTAGGAGCAGCAATCGATTCGAATTGCCAACTGTTTCCCTAGGATCTTTCTCGTGAAAATTAAGCTTGCTATTATTCGAACACGGCTGCCGAAATCTCCATCGATGGTTGCTTGCGGCACAGCAGACTAATAAAGATGTTCGGTTCTATCAATTGAGGCCAATTGAGCAGGGAGCAAGGCACATAGCTCAGAATTGTTCTGAACTACCTTTTCGCAGGGTGACAATGGTCTCGCCGGGGCTTAAGCGAAGTTCAATTTGCCTTGAAATGACATCACCTGCTGGGCACACTATCTCTGCTCTGGCACGAAGTGACTTAGCTGCGCTAGACTTCACTCGTTGATTCACGATGCTTGGCGGTTAACGGCACTTAGCGTCGATCATTTACCAGGGTCTTCTTAGGCCTCGCCCTGAATCTCGAGTTAGTGGTCTAAACCCCTCTCAGTGCCCCTAGCTCCCGTACTCTTCCGTCCACCAAAAGGGCCGCGATTTTAGGCAGGATCACGCCGTCGAGTGTCTAGCTCCGTAATGTGGCCACGAAAGATCCTTCGAGCATTTCGGTCCCGGAAGTTCACCGGTTTACGAAGGAATAAAGCCTAGACCGGGTTGTCTGCCTGGATGCTTTTCAGGGGTAATACCTATAAAGCCAAGCTGAGATTCGACGAAGCAATCGTACTCATCTATTCAGATCAACGGATTACTCGAAGCATCCCTACCATTCACTTATAAAGTTCGCACCAAAAATGTCTTCGCTCGCTAAGTTCGTCACCGCCACTGCCGCCCTCTGCCTGGCGGCGGCGCCTCTCACCGCTGCAGCACCGAATGTGACTGCTGAGCTGATCCCCGGCGACTGCTCCGTATACCCGGACTATGATGCGTCGACCGGCCAGGCGGGGCCGTGGTCGATGCAGGCGACGGATACAGGCGAATACATTACCGGCCACGGGCTGACAGCCATCTACTCCCGCGGCTCAACTGGCATCCGATGGGGATTCGTAAGTTGCATGCCGGAAGCCGCCAACCCCGATTGGAGAACTTTGGCACAGTTGCTTACTCCAACAATGATCAGATGGCCGTGCTTGACAAAGCTGGCGTGGCGCAGAACCCCCTTCGATGTGTCAACGGAGAAGGCATTCAAGGCTACGTGCCTACAGGTGTCTCGGGTTACACATGGCAGAACCTCGTTGCGGCCGATATTCCGTACGACGCTCTCCTGATGTACGAGGTTAATGGTACCGAAATCCAGCCGTACTCGCATTACATCAACGGAACGAAGCAGAGCGGAATCTTCTTAGGCTCCGAAGGCTACACAACGTGGGGCTTCAAGAAGGATACTGACACAGAGCAAGGGACTTACTGGGAGGCAAGACTTCTGGGAGCTGACAGCGAGGACCCTTCCACTGGCAAACCACTTTTTGATGGGGAGATTACTGGCTTCCTGAAAGTTTACGGCTCGTGAATATGACAGTGCATGACGACCTCGGCGTCTGTCAACCGGTGGGAGATGACACCTAGGCGCCCGCAAAGTTATCCGACGTATTGCTGTCCCGACTGGGAGGGCGAACACACCAATAAATCATTTTCAGAATCTTAGCAATCTGAAAGCAGTAGTTTGCTCCTCGTTCAGTCTGCTGAAATTCCATTATTTGCAGGTTTCGTCCAATCATTGGCCGCTTTGACCGCCTTGGAAAAGTAGCATACCGTGAATAGAAGCGTTTGAAACATTACAGGTCGCTTCCCGCATGAGAAGATGGGAAGCCTTGGCAGCGGGAGAAATAATCATAGCGAGGCTCCGAGAAGGGTTTCCCAACGAAGCTTTAGCGACGGCTTCTTGCTTGACATCGCGTGGGTTCACGATGGACAAGCGACTCTGCAACGTAGCGTCTTCCCTACCACGCTTGCATTCTAGGGCGCACCGTCCAGTTCTTATTCTTAAACGACGTCGTGCTTTACAATCTGTTTGGCTACTTCTGACGATCAGACTCGCGAATACGAAACCGATAGGGTCGTACATCGTTTACCACGCGAGCTTCAATCGGTCACCCTTGGCTCGGACTTTAAGTCAAGCCCGTCCACCTCCCCAACCTGGCTCCCCGCGTTTTGCATCCCCCCAGCACACTTGCCCGCAGCGCCAATGCAACTTCTTCAGATCACTTTGTCATTCGTCCCGTTGATCGGCACAGGGGTGAAGAGCCACCCCTCCGGTAGTTGAGGCGGTTCCACCCGGTTTCGCATGCCGCGGGCAAGTTTCGTAACCCACCGGCTATTCGCTCTACTCGTACTCGTTCGAGGCTCTCCCGTCGGTTGTGTGGCAGAATAACAGTACCTTTCGTCATGGTGGGGGACCTCCATGCTAACAAGGAGGTCAGGGTAGCTGGCGCGGTGTTTGCTGTCATGCTGGAGCCAACCAACTGGAGCGCGGATCCAGAGGGTGTGAAGGACTGCGAGACTATATTACATCCTTAGGTCCCAACTTCTTGTGAGTTTGTTCATCTGTTCAAGCACACCATCGCAGACCTCCCGATCGCCCAGAATGTCGATGTCGATGCTCCCCAACATGAACGCCACCACTATGCCAGTGGTGGACACCACCGTCTTCGAAGAGTTGGCCAACCGCTGGCCGATCGCAGCGACCGCTGTGTTTGCCTGCGTTGTTGCTGTTCTACTCCAGAGCGTTCTCAAGAGTGACCCGTGGGCGGACCTGCCCATGATAGGAACAGAATTCGGAGGAGCCGAGAGTCGAAGAAAGAAGTTCCTCAGCGGATCAGCGAAGGATATGTACCTTGACGGATACAGGAGGGCAAGTTACGATACTGAGACAGAGCGCGATCATCACGACTAATACCACATTCTTGCAGTTCAAAGAGAGAGCTTGGAGGATTACTACGACTAGGGGTAAGTCTTGGCTGTAGTTGAACTCTAATCCATTGACAAGTTGCTGAGACGGCTTCAGCATCACCGAACATTGTCGTCGCCCCCAAGTTCATGAACGAGCTGAAGAGACTGCCCGATGACGTTCTCAGCTTTAACAAGGCCATCGAAGAGGTTCGTCATCAGGAACAATTACGGTAGAGGTCTACAGATGACCCAGCTAATACTAGGTTGCAGTTTATGCATGCCAAGTACACCAAGGTCGAGACCGACATTGATTTGCTGCCTCACACCGTTAAGAGCAGCTTGACCCCAGCACTTGGTAAGTGATCTACGTGCTGCATAGCGGCAGCTATTCTTAACTAACAAAAAGCTAGTGCGATTGAACCCAATCATCGCAGACGAAGTTATCGAAGCCCTGCGCATCGAGCTCCCACACTCTGGAGAATGGACCGAGGTCAAGATCATGGACAAGCTCTTGCGTATTGTCGCCATGGCATCTGGACGCGTCTTCATTGGCCCCGAGCTTTGCCGCGAGGAGGAATACCTCGATGCTGCAATCAACTATACTGTTGACTTGATGAAGGCTATCCGCAAGATCTCTGACCTCAAGCCATGGACACGCCGATTCGTGGCCCCGGGACTGCCAGAGGTGAAGAAGGTCCACGAGCGCATCGATGCTGCGGACAAGTTCTTGAGACCTGTAGTCACTGCCAGACGCGAAGCTGCCAAGGATCCCGACTACCAGAAGCCCTACGACATGCTGCAGTGGATCATGGATGCGCAGACCAAGTTCGGCGAGAAGGATGACAAGGAGCTTGCTAGGTATCAGCTCGGCATAAGCTTCGCGGCTATCCATACCACAACTGTCACCTCTACCAATGCGTACGTGATCCTCTTCTTCCCGAGGGTCCGATAACTAATTAGTTTTGTCAGGTTCTACACGCTAGCGGCCATGCCCGAACTGATCCCCATACTTCGAGAGGACGTGCAACAGGCACTCGCAGAGAGCAACGGTGTCTTCACGAGTCTTGCAATGCAAAACATGAAGAAGTTGGACAGCTTTTTGAAGGAGACCATGAGATTCTATGCCCTTGGATCTAGTGAGTTGGAGTTCTGCCTGTGATCAGAAACTGGATGACTGACTAAAGCCCGTTCAGCTTCGTTCACGCGCAAGGTTCTGAAGACCTTCACTCTGTCAAATGGCCAAGTCATCCCCAAAGGCTCCATCATCGAGATCCCCATGATCGGCATCAACAACGACGACGAGTACTTCCCAGACCACGACAAGTTCGATGCCCTTCGCTTTTACAAGCTGCGTCAGGCAAAGACGGAGCAAGATACGGGAACAAAGCAGGCAGAGGTTGTTGCCCTCAACCAGTTCGTCAGTGTCGGTGGCCCCACGAGTCTGACATTCGGATTTGGTCGCCACGCATGCCCGGGTCGCTTCTTTGCTGTAAACGAAATCAAGATGATCATGGCGACGACCTTGGCGAACTACGACATCAAGATGGTCGAAGGTAGCACTGAGAGATACAAGAACTTGGATTTCGGGTCTGTGGTAAGTTACGCACCAAGACTGCGCTCCATTAGGCTTAGAACAGCAACGCTGACTTCTCAAATAGACCCAACCTGATCCCGACAAGAAGATCTTGATGCGCAAGCTGTGAAGAGAGCATTGCGTGACGGGACGCACATTCGAAGTCGATTAATGGGAGGATTATACACATTGTAATGGCATTGATGGCGAGACTGATCCAAGGCGAGGAGAGTTCCGGATGCCTAGATCGTCTCAGCTTTAGAGCGAACCCCGCAAAGACTGAGTTCTATCGAAAATTCTTTGGATCTGTAGTGCAAGCAATTATATCCACGCAATTTATGAAGTGCGACTATATACGGCGTTCGTGGGTTGGCTCTTCTCTTCCCGTCGCACCCGCGTCTTGGACCATCCTACGACGGGTCGTTGTCGATAGGCTTGAGCTGTGAGCAGCTCACGATTACGCTCTTGCAAACCTGGTATTCACCCCGAGAATGCCCCAAAGTCCAAGAACGACGCTGGTGCCGAATCTGAAAAGTCCCTGACCTGGAACCTCTTCGCAGTAACACACATAACCGTCGACAGCTCCCGTACCCACAAACAGGCTCATCATAGTATCAAGCGCCTCGAAGTTTTCCCGGAGAAAGAAGGTCCACATGGCAACCCCCCACAGCGACATTCGCATACCATAGATCTTCCAAGCCGACTGCGCCTCACCGGATGTCTGAATGTGTTCGGGAAGGCCGAACTCGCGAATGGCGCCGGACGGGTTCCAAAGAGGCATCGCACCACCGATCGTAAAGGTGGTGGCAAGCAGCAATGGCAGGGCGTGGACGGGATGGAAACGGGGCATATTTGATCGATTGAAAGCCGCCGATGACAGGTGATAATGGCGTCCGCAAAAAAGAGTAGCTGAAATCTTGGAGGCTGATGCAGTTGGTCTGGAGTTTGTGTCTGCGTAGTTCAAGTAAGCTGCCCTGATGACCTCTATGTGTGAAGGAAGCAGGGGCGCAGTGCGGGTCTCGCTTCAGAATACCGAAAGTCCCCAATAAAGGATGTTTGAATGCTATGCCCAGTGACGGCGGAGCTTGGGTGACTCTAAACGAACAAGTGCTGACGTTGGAACCACTGGACTCTGAACGGGGCTCGCGAAAGCAGTGCCAAGACCGCCAGATAATGCAATTGCTTGCATACTACCTGTCGCTGTCTGATAAGGTTAATACGAGCACGACTGATTTGATCCGGATAACAATCGGTTGGCCGGGACCCGAAAACGGAGCAATCGGGCGTAGTGGATCCAGCCACCGACCGGAGCGTCCGGATGCACTGCCGAATGCTACATTAGATCTTAAGCATTTACCACCCCAGATACATAACACAGCTAGGGTCTTTTCGCATGAGTTTCCTATTGCTTATGTATTGCTCCTTCCACAAGGTTCTGAACCACGACGACGAGGGCGACAAGGAGTAGGTCTGCTCTTTAGCTGGGCTGCACAGATTGAAGCACAAGCAGGCATTCTTGGTGTTCTTCTTTCAGCCTCAAGCTTTCATTTATGTTATCATACAGTCTATTTTATACAAGCCGTCCATGTCGTGCGCAGTCGCTCCATGTGCGAAGATATTGCACGAGCACCCAGCCATATGCCCATTTCCTATCCAGCCGGAATTACAAATGAAAATGCCCTTCGACAAAGAAAAAGTCACCACGCTCATCGTCCACCGGTGGGCTCGTATGCCCATTCCCTCCAGTCCTCGGTCGACACCCGAAGTTCTACCGTAGAGTCTGCGGGAAGCTCACCCCGTTTTTGCTGAGTCTCTTCACCTCCGAAAGTCTCCCTGAGTACCGTGATACGGCTCGTAGGGGCTCGGTGGTCCTTGATGCTGTTGCTGTTGGTACTTGGGTTGCTGGTATTGGCCGCTCTCCATCAAGTAACCCTCAGACAGAACCTCTGAGCTCGACACCTGCTTGAGGCTGGTGTCACGGTTGTTGATGACGCGACTGGGATGGAACCAGTTGAAGAGCACTGATGTAAGGCCCATGAGAAGCGCGTCAAAGATGTAGATGTACATCTCCTTTGACTGGAGCTCTCCCTCGCTTCCTTGGACGTATTCCGCGACACGGAACAGCGATCGAACCATGATCATAAAACTGGTTCCGTAGAGAACCCAAAGGAGGCCTTTCCAAGGGGTATCAAGAGAGTATGTCTTCGGGGTTGGGTTGCGAGAAAGGCGCATGTGGAAGATGAGGGTGACGACCATGAAGAAGCCGAAGAAGAGGATCTGAATACAGAGACCGCCGACAATGATGTTCTCTCCTAGTTTAACGGAATCTTTGTCTTTCGCCGTTGCAAGCATACCGCCACCTATTTGAAGAAGTTAGTTTCCTATCCAGAAACGATATGTAGGGGCCTTGAACTAACCTCCGCTCTGGGCGAAGAAAGATAGGAGATCACCGAGAACGAAAACCTTGGTCAGCCAATTCGGCCTGATCAAAGAGTAGTTTCCGGCATCCAAAAGGTTGATCAAACGACCCAAGATCATGTAAATCGATGCAGCGAACAGGGCTGGTCCTAACAGGAGGAGAATGGACTGGATGATGTATGGATTCTTGGTGTAGTCCGGTGCTTCTTGTGCAGACATAGCGCGACCGACATAACCAATGGCCTCAACTGGGCCACATTAGCCAAGCTCCAACCCACTTCATATTTGACATGGCAACTTACAGAGACATCCTATCACAAAGGGGATGAAATACCATGTTCGGGCTCGCACCAGCTGCCAAATGTGCAAGAGCCCCGAAAGACCGAATACACCAATGAAAATGACAGCTGCTACCATGGACGGCTCATAGTGGTAGAAAACGAAGCCCTTCGACGCACCCTCCGGTGTTGTACTGTTGTCGGCCATGATGTCTGTCTTGGAGGGTAGGCCTGAGTCTATGGTATAGTATTTGCTCGGCGTGATTCTGTGAAAGACTGGACTCTGCGAAAAAGAAGCAGATCAAAATGCCAACGATGGAAAAAAGAGAGAAAGGGAAAATAGTGTATATGTCAATGTTGAAGCTGCTGATCTATCCACAAGTTCTGTCCATCTAGAAACTCGGGCGATATAAGTAACTACCCTCCCCCATTCTATCCAACCCCTTTATTGCACTGCCCGTGTTGACATGCGCGTTGTTTGTGATGCAAAACAGCCATCGATACGGCCGCCCCTTGCATACGGCAGAATTATGGACAACACTTGCAGATTTTGAGATTATACGCGGAGACCCGGTAGGGCTGAGCCTCTTCCTCCGAGACTCCTCCTCCGGCGCCATCTTCGGAGCAAATCCGCACGGGGGCCATTGGCTGCGCATCGGATACGCGTATGAAATGACAGCCGATTAAGGACAAGGGTGTGCTGCTCGGGGACGCCTTACGCTACACCAAAAATGGCTTCAGGGGCGGCCTTTAGCGGTACAAAGCGAGAAGCCCGAGTGGAGGTGGGCGAATGGCAGGCTGCTCCATCCGCGTATTCGTCAACGGAGCGAGCATCCCTGACTTCCCGCGCGTTTCTCCGTGGCTCTAAAGGCCAATCATTGCCAGAGAGACCCCTAAAAATGGACCCAATTGCTTAAAAATTAAGCAATGACGGGTTGCTGCGCATTGAATAGCGTACCGTAACAACACGCGCATCGGGGCTGTCAGACCTCATTCAGACGTAAAGGCAGCCGAATCCGCGGATTTTGGCGCGATCGCTGTAAAGAGCCATCGAAAAAAGTGCGATAACACGACGATAAGAATTTTATCATGGTCTGTTTCTCTCGGCGCGGCATCCATGACGCGGCTCTACCACTTAGGAATGCCGGTGGTCTAGCCTTTCTGAGGGTCCTTCTCTCCGTCGGAGGTTCAACCCACGCCGAGTCAGAGACGCTTCGGTAGGCATTAGAGTCAATTTGAGGCTGAGGCCCCATGGAGGGGAACCCGTTCTAGAATGATGTAACAAGGTGGGATGTCAAATATTAATTAAGATCTTCGAGTCACCGTCTTCGCGGTAGTTCTCGGCCCTCCAGCAGCCGACTTTCGCATTTTAGAATTAACCTTTTTACTTGTTGTCGTTGATGTTCTTGTTCTACTCTTCACCTCACCTCTGCTCGGTCCTACATTCTCTTCTCCCAGTACGAACGTCTGTACCACCAGAGACCCTCGACCAAAGGAGTACCTCCGGACACCAACTAGCCGTCTGCGGCTCGTTATTCTGTGAACCAAATTTTCGAGAGCCAAACGAGACTTTACACAATGTCGAAAAGAAATACCGTCCAGATGCTTGAGGACGACACTGTCCCTCAGGACTACCTTCCCTCCTACGAGACGGCGATGGCCGAGAGCATGAGACAGCAGAGAAACAGCGTGAACTGTCAGTATCCTCTACCAATACCCCGACTCCAACAATCTAACAAAAAACAGCTGATGGCAGAATCGACGTGAACCTCGACTCCCGCCTCGCGACAACCCTGGCTCGCTTCGTTCCCGACTTCAAAGACCCCTCCATCGCCGCAGCAACAGCAGCCCAGGGCCCTCCTCCAGAATACGTCGAGGCAGCGGCGCGGTTCGCGGACAAGAAGAACTTCCCAGTCAAGCTCAACATCGTCATCCAGGTCGTCGGCAGCCGTGGAGACGTCCAGCCCTTCATTGCCCTCGGCAACGAGCTCCAGACCTATGGCCATCGCGTGCGCTTAGCAACCCACGATGTATTCGATTCCTTTGTCCGAAAATCGAACCTTGAGTTCTACCCCATTGGCGGCGACCCCTCCGAGCTGATGGCCTACATGGTCAAGAATCCCGGCTTGATTCCCAGCCTGAAGAGCCTGAAGGGCGGCGACATCCAGAAGAAGCGCAAGATGGTCAAAGAAATGTTGGAAGGATGCTGGAAGTCGTGTATCGAGCCAGACACCCTCACAGGAAGGCCGTTTGTCGCGGACGCCATCATCGCGAATCCGCCCAGCTTCGCGCATGTGCATTGCGCGCAAGCGTTGAGTGTACCCCTGCACTTGATGTTCACCATGCCGTGGAGTAGCACAAGGGCTTTCCCACATCCTCTGGCGAACCTGAAGTTTGGAGAAAAGGGCGTCGTTGACCAAAGCACGGCCAACTTTGTGTCCTACAGCATTGTCGAGTGGTTGACGTGGCAAGGGTAAGCAGTCTACTCCGGAGACTTTTCACGACGCCTGCTGATGACTTTTGGCAGTTTGGGAGACGTAATCAACGAATGGCGGAAGACGATAGATCTCGAAGAAGTACCATTCTCCGAAGGCCCAGTTCTTGCGGAGGTACAGAAAATCCCCTTCACCTATTGCTGGTCTCCAGCTTTGGTGCCCAAGCCAGAAGACTGGCCTGCTTACATTGGTACGTCTATGAATGTTGCGGACTGTCCATGAGCTAACAGAAGTCCCTAGACGTGTGTGGTTTCTTCTTCCGCGAGCCGCCGCAGTACACACCGCCTCCCGACTTGGCCGAATTCCTTGCAAAGGGTCCGACTCCGATCTACATTGGCTTCGGAAGCATCGTGATTGACCACCCCGAAGAGATGACCAAGACATTGGTTGAGGCGGTACGTGCTACGGGCGTTCGTGCTATCATATCCAAGGGATGGAGTAATCTCGGAGGCATCGAGGCCGACGACGTGTTTTTCCTGGGCGACTGCCCGCACGAGTGGCTCTTTGCAAACGTAGCGGCAGTCTTCCACCACGGCGGTGCAGGAACAACAGCCTGTGGTCTTCTGAACGGTAGACCAACCACAATCGTCCCGTTCTTTGGAGAGTATGTATCCCGTCCGACTCGGAGAACGTCGCTAACGGACTCTAGTCAACCTTTCTGGGGAGACATGGTGGCCATCGCAGGCGCCGGGCCGAAGCCGATACCACACAAGCAGCTGAATGTCGAGAATCTCTCCGAAGCCATCCGGTTTTGCCTAACGCCAGAAGCACTGGCAGCCGCAGGTGAGCTCGCCGCGAAGATGAGGACAGAAAATGGCGTAGCGACAGCGGTAAAGTCTTTCCACGCCAATTTGCCCCTGGAAGATCTGCCATGCGATATCTTCCCGGATCAACCTGCAACGTGGGAATACAAAAGGGGCAAGAAGCACGTAAAGCTCTCCAAAAAGGCGGCCGGTATTCTCCTCGACCACCTCAAGATTGGTCAAAAGAATATGTCACCGTAAGGTTCCCCGACGTTGGACCTCAACCGACACAATACTGATACTTGTAATCGCATAGACACGACACGAGAAGCATCATCATCGAGAACCGACGATGGGACCCAGTCACCGGTGCAAGCTCAGCACTCCTTGGGGCTGCGACAGGAATGTTCAAGGGCGCAACTGACATCGTCGTCAAGCCTGTACAAACGTACCACGAACGATCGAAGATGAAATCGGCCGAGATGGAAGACACCATTAGCAGCGGCAGCCAAACACCGACCCGATCCGCATCCGCCAGCCTTGCTCCCCCGTCATCTGAGGCGCTTGAACGTCCACGAAGCGCGGGGCCCGGTAGTAGCACTGGTAGCACCAGTGCCAGTGGAAGCACCACCGGCGCCGTTTTGAAAGCCTCAGCATCGGGTGTCGGTGGCTTTTTCAAGGCGTATGGCAAATTCTACCTCGATGTGCCGCTTGCCGTGACGGACGGTCTGCGAAACGTGCCCAAGCTGTACGGAGAGAAGGTCGAACAGCGGAAGCCGATCAATGATTGGAAGTCCGGTACCATCGAGGGAGGAAAGCACTTCGTTGTCGGTCTAAGTGAGGGTTTTGCCGACCTATTTGTACAGCCGTACAAGGGAGGACGTGATGGAGGCGCAGCTGGGGCGGCCTTGGGAGTTGGCAAGGGTGTTCTGAATATGGCCACCAAAACAGCATCAGGTATGTGTCAACTGGCAGCCGAAAGATTTGCAAGCGAGACTAACATTGTGATACAGCAACATTGGGAATCGTGGCGTATCCTGGACAGGGGATCTACAAAAGCATTCGAACAGCCGTTCATTCGAAGACGCGCCGTAACATTGCTGCCGCCCGCCAAGCAGAAGGCGATTATCTGGCTAGCAACAGCAACTTTGAGGTCCAGGCTGTGCTTCACAGATTTGATACATTATGCCGCATTAGCGAAGAGAAGAAGGAGAAGAAGGGACGCAAGAGCGACGAGCCGGAGCTGATGGAGAGGCAGACATATTAGATACCCATAGAAGCATAGACGTGATTATTGAAAAGTACTAGTCAACTCATTCATACCACCTGTTTCACACCAGAAAGATGTCAGATGCGGGTTTTGACATTTCCAAGTATCGTACTTGGCACAACATGGCCAACGCTGTCCAACACGAGGCTTAAGCGTGGTCGGGTACTGTTTAGAGAGAGGCGATTGCTTATCCTGGAAGTGACTGACCTCCACATGTTTTTGGTCTTATATCAAGATAACCGAAGACGGAAATGAGGAAACTTTTGACATGAAGAGGGTCTTACGCGAAGGGTTTGTGGACAGGACGGAGGGTAGGGCTTGGCGTGAAGCTTCGTAGGCTAGCGTCCGAATAGCCTGAGTATCCATCAGCGCCGATGGTTTAGTGGTAAAATTCTCCGTTGCCATCGAGCAGCGTCGGGGAGCCGGGGGTTCGATTCCCCCTCGGCGCAATCTTTTGCCCTCATTGAGGAAATTCTTTTTGTATGTCGCACTTTGAAGCGTGGGAGAAACAATGTCGCCCATTTGGGCGCACGCGGTTGAGGTTCGCTAATTAGAACACATACAACACCTTGAAGACCCAGCCAAACTGGTCCGCATCAATGAGCGCTTCATCAACGTTCACCTTCAACACCTTCTCATCGCCAGCACCCGAAGTCTCCCACTCCAGTTCGTCGCCGCCCTCGACGCCAAGCAGACTTACAATGTCGCCCTCGACAATGGGGATGGGCGCGCTGATGGAGACCCACCCGTTGTCGCCCACGGGCTTCTCCAAGAAAATGGTGTAAAACGCGTCCGCCGTCTGCGTGAACCTCACGTCCGGACCTCCGACAATCTCGCTCTGCACGAACCAGTACGTCGTGTTGAAGATCGCCTCCTCGTGCACATTGATCCATCTTCCCGCCTCACGCAGGTTGTCCATCTCAGCCTGCACAATGGTGCCGTCCGCCCTGGGCCCGATGTCGAGCAGGAAGTTGCCGTTCTTCGACACCATGTCGACGAGCGAGTACACGATGGTGGTCGCGTTCATGTACTCTTCGGGCTTCGTCGCGCGGTTGTATCCGTACGAGTAGGGGTCCATGCCCCGGTTCGACTCCCACTTGCGTCGCTGCGCGGACGCGAAGGTCTGGTACTCGGGCGTGTCGAAGTCCGCCGCCTCGGCGATGCCGCACCGCGAGTTGATGGCGACTTGGCGGCCTTCTGCGCGCGCCTTGTTCCACCACTCCGCCGCGAAGCCCGCTGTGCCATTGGCCGCGCCGCAGTCGCACCACATGATGTCGGTGCCGTAGTCGTACGCGAGCGTCTCCATCTGAGGGACCATCAGGTCGGCGATGAAGTCCCCGACAGGTACGTGTCCGGTGTACGGCTCCTTCTCCCCGGTGTAAGGGTTCGACGCGAGGACGCCGGGCCAGGAGACTGCTGAAGGAGTCGGGAACTGTACGAAGCCATACGGCCCAAAGTCTGGGTTGAACCACTCCGGGAGGGAGAAGTATGTGCCTCGCTTGAGGGAAGGCTGGTACGTCTCTGCGGCATCAAAGAGCTCCTTCAAGAGGTCACGCTTCGGGCCGTAGTGAATGGAGGAGCGGTTGGAGGTCTCGCCTGCGTCGAAGATGGCGAAGCCGTCGTGATGCTTGGTCGTGATGACGAAGTACTTGGCTCCCGCGTCGGCAAAGAGGTCGACCCATTCCTTGGCATCGAAGTTGGACGCGTTGAACTCGGGGAACGTGTCATCGTAGGCCCAGTCGGGGCCGTACGTGTCGAGGCGGTATCCATAGAAGTTGGACCGGTCGCCTTCGGGATGATGCGTCGAGTACCACCAGAACCACTCGGCATAGCTCTCGTACGGAGTCGAGTTGCCCCAGCCGGTGACCGAGTACGGGCCCCAGTGGATGAAGATACCATACTTGGCCTCGTCGAACCAGTCTGGACTCTCGTGCTTGGACAGGCTCTCGAGGTCAGAGGTCCACTGCGTCAAGCCAATCTCGACACCGTCAACTGAGGTAGTCTTCTTTGACGTACCGTCGCTGATCTCGACAGCGGCTGTGGTCGGCCCGCTTGAGGAGCCCTCCACGCCGACGACGACCACCTTCTGGTCACCAGGGCAGAGACGCTTGAGATGTCCAGCGCTCACAGTGGTGAATCCGTCGCCAGAAACAGTGACGTTGAGGCCAGCGCCAGCCACGCACTTCGATCCGGCATTGTTCACGGTGACCTCGACCACCTGTGTCCCGTTTCCAGTCCACTTCTGCGTCGGTCGCACCGATTGTACGCTCACGTCGGAGGATTGCCACAGGGAGATGGCAAAGACGTGCAGTCTTCCCTCGGTCGCGTTATTCTTTGTCGGCAGCGTGATGGAGCTCAGCGTTTTCCCAGTTGGCAGCGCCGTGGTCCGCTCGAAGATGTGTGACGAGTTGAAGTCGGAGCCATTGGAGGTGAAGCGACTCGGGAAGATGATCTCGCCGCGGTTGATGGTCAGGAAGCTGAACCAGTTGAGCGTACGGAGTTCAAACTCGGATGTGGTGTTGTCGGAGTAGGTAAACGACACGTTCCCGCTGACAGTGGCGCCCTCGACATCTCCCGCAACAAGGAAAGAGGCGGAGAAATAGGGTGCCGCTGGGACGGTGATCTTCTGGCCGGTGCAGATGAGGTTGTCCGGGTCGGTTGGCCCGGTGTATCCGGGGAAGCTATACTCGACGCCCGTGTCGGTGGAGGTGAAGTCGGGCCCGATGGAGGGCTCAGGGAAAGATTGGTTCAGGGCATCGAAGGACGCTTCGCCAGGCTTGGTGCCGAAAGCTTTGTTGTTGAACAATGCCGCGAGGTCGAGAGGGACTGATTTCTTTTCACTGTCAAAGATGCGCGCCACGAGAAATATGCGATCGCTACTCACTCCTTCGGGGGACGATGAATTGGTCGCCCCGATCGCGAAACTGGCCAACGCCAGCAGCGGGAAAGCATTGAAGCCACCAAAAGTCTTCATTTTGGAGTATCGCGACGTCCTCCAACAGCTTCATCAATGCTCTACGGAAGCAGCGCAACACCGCGCGTCTCATTGCCGAGGAAGCTCGCCATTCTTAATGACCGGCCCCAGCCTCTCGCAGAGCTCCAGCGGGGAAATCTGGTGATCAATCCCTCATCAGGTGCATCACCCCTCAGTTCATCCAACATATCGCTAATGTCGACTCCGAATGGAACGGTAACATTCCCCAACACGATGTCCACTATTCATGTCACCATCAACAGCCCGCGCATTCGGGGTTGCTAGGCAGTGAGGGGCACCGCTGATAAGACTGGTCAGAGTTGGAGATAGCCCAGCTGGCCGGGACGTCATCGCGACAGGGGTCAGCAGCTTTCGTATCAATTGAGCACTTCTGCAAGGTACGTTATCGCTCTCCTGGCAGAATGCCGGTCGCCGAAGCCGGCGTGGCTTCTTCAGCAGCTCTCTTTTTCATTTCACTTCCACCTCGATTGCTATCGTGAGGCGGGCGGGCATCATTGACCGACCTCGCGACACCACCATCGCCAGCGAAATGCAGGGCTGTCTGCAAAGTTTCCGAAACAGCTGCGGCTTCTTCTCAAGAACGAACTTTACTGCGAGACTCATTGCGTGCTCGAGCTTGGAAGAAACACTGCACTAAGGCACCGACTGCTCACGTCAACAAGGCGTGCATGGGCTTAGACTTTTCCCTTTCGCAAAAGCCTTTGCAGCCTGTCATTCTTGCCATGTTGGAGTCAAATAGCCCACAGACATCACGAGGGCATCGTTCGCTTCGGGGGGGTCGAAAGTTCGACTGGCTACCAAGTTGGTGCCGCCAAAGCCAGTAATTGACTGATATTTCAACGTTGGCATCCAATGTCGAGAGAATCGCGCAATGGAAATCGCACCACATCTCATTGATCGATTGCCTTCCGCGGCTCCCACTTGACAACACTCCTCTCAATTACCTAATTGGGTAAACCATGAAGTCCGGCAGACTTTCTCCTGATTCTTCACGCACACCTGCTTTATCCGGAAACGTCATGGAGATGGCAACCGTGCCAGCTGTCAGGAGGTGCTTCTGCGTCTGGCCTGGCCATGGCGATAGTTTGCGCTGTTTCGGTCTCGCTCCTGCAGGCCCTGCAAGTGCGGCTCTCTGACTCTGCGCCGATCACTGGTGCGAAAAAAAAGCCCAGACTACGAGCAACCGGATGGGACCGACCGTAGTACGGACGATGATTTGGAAGGGCGACTACTGTCTCGACTAGTGGCAAAGGCGGCCCGAGACTCGACTCGGTCTCTCTTTCCGGGTGTTTGGCGATGTTGACCCTGCAGACGTCACAATTGTCATGTCGGCTTGTCAGCCGAGGATCCACGCGATGGAATTGACTTGCCGACGCGCTTGTGGAAAGACCCTTATTGTTTCTTCGGAAGATGCCTAGTGGCAGACTGAAGATGTCTAGTGCCACGGAATGAAGAGCCGTCGCTGGAAACCGAGAGACGTGTTTTCAATGGCTGTGAGCATTTTCCGCGGGTTAATTTGAGTCCAATTCGACGTGCTGGGGCCAGGATATCTCCTCACAGAAAGATGTGAGAATGAAGAGTCACAGATGAAGAATTACACGATAATCACATTCCCAGGATCACCCAGTGGCAGGAAAAATGATGGTGTTCACCAAGAACGCTTTCTATTGAGTATTTTTGAATCCCCTCAAGGCCGTCTTAGCTTGCCCTGCAGGCACCCGACCGAGGGTACTATGATGAAAAGAATACACATCGAATATTATTCGCCATGCTACCCAAAAGTTTACCCCTTAGAAATGCACACCACCGAGACGTCGTCTCACCGGGAACGACCGTCTTCTCTTCGTCATCTCCTTCTTCTGCTCCGCCGACTTCTGCTGCGCGACGAAGTTGGTCATCATCTCCCAAGTGGCCATGGTGCCGCCGTTCTTCTTGTTCTCCGCCATCGCCATCAGGTCGGCCATCTTCATCTCGAAACCCATGGCGCCGGTGGGGGGGACTTGAGGAGCTTCTTGTCTGCGAGCGGGACGGCCAGGCTGAGGGGGAGGCGAGCCAGTGATGGCACCGCCGCCGGGGCCGGGCTGGTTGCCGGTGATGGCGCCGCCGGTGGGAGGGCCGTTGGGCTTGGGCTGCGCGGCGGGGGGAGCGGCAGGGGCGGGAGCAGCGGCAGGGGGCTGGGCAGCCGGAACAGCAGGAGCAGGGGCGGGCACAGCGGGAGCAGGAGGCGTCGCAGGTCTGGGTTCTTGCTGGGGAGCGGGCTGCTGAGGAGCAGGCGCAGGCTGCTGAGGACGAGGCTCGGCCGCGGGCGCCGCTGGTTGAGGCTGCTGTTGCGGCTCCGCGGCAGGCTGCTGGGGTTGGGCCGGGGTAGCCGGTCGAGGAGTCTGCGGCTGGGATGTCTGGGGTTGACCAAGACCACCCTGCTGGGGTTGACCACCGAGGCCACCTTGCTGAGGTTGACCAGTGATACCACCTCCCTGCTGAGGTGCCGGCTGAGGCTGGGTCCCAACGGGAGTTCCACCAACCATCATGGTGAGGATGAACTCACCGTCGATCTGGCCGACGGGGACGGCGATGCGAGCGTTCTCTCGGTCGAGGAGGACCTGCGCGTTGATGGGGCTAAAGGTCTGAGCGAGCAGAAGCTGGGTCGCAGCGGGGATGGCCGGGCCAGGCGCGTTAGGGTTTCCGTTGTTACCCTGAGGCGGGTTGTTGCCATTGCCCTGGGGAGGCTGGTTCGTGTTTCCTCCGTTGTTACCTCCTTGGTTACCTTGGTTAGGGTTTCCAGCGGCGGGAGAAGCACCAATAGCAGTTCCAGCGCCGTTGGGACTGGCGCCATTCTGCGGCTGTCCGTTAGGCTCGTTGGAAGCAGTGCCGTTGTTGGCTTCATTGTTCTGACGCTTCTGGCGAGGAGCTTGAAGTCCACCGGTAGCGCCGCCAGGGTTCTGGAGAACGGGACGCTGGGCAATGCCAAGCGTGATGGATGACTGGGGCGAAGCGCCCGCGCGCATGGCCATAGCCATGAGTCGGTCAACATTGACTGTTTCAGGTCCCGGTAAGTCGGAATTCCATGAAGAAAAATAAGCTTTTTGGCTCTTTCGGGCTAGACTTACGCGGCATCTGGACGACGGCGGTCATCTGGTTGAGGCTAGGAACAACACCAGCCAAGTTGCTGGTGACGAGGTAGCGGTAGTTGTCTACGATGTTTGCGTTAGCTTCCGCAACTTGGCGTGTAAGTCTGATCCAGGGGACTTACTGATGGACATGATGCCATTAGTGACCATGTCGGTGCTGATACCGTTGACGACATCGGTCTTGATGCTCATCGGCTGGCTCGCCCGGATGGACATGCGGAACCCGTCGGTGAACTCTGCTTCTTGGATGCCAGATCCAGCGATAGTGACGGGCTGGCCGAACGGGGTGAGGGACGTGCCGAGCTCGGAAGTCTGACGGCCAACGGCGACGTACTCGCCGTCGATCGTGTTCATCTTGACCATGCGGACGGTCGCATCGGTGATGTTGACGCTCTTGATGCTCTCCTGAATGATCCAAGCTTGGCGGTCTCGAGAAAGCAACGCGACGTAGGTGTTGTCGGCGGTCACTCCAGCTTGTTGCAGCATGTTCTGGTCAATGGGCAGCTCGATCTGAGCGCCCACCAGGTCGGTGGCTCCATTCGTTTGAATGGTGAAGGAGTTGCGCGAGAGCTGAACGAACGGCTGTCCCGTAGAGCCGACGACATGGCTTGCCGGGAGCGGGTTGGGGTTCTGGTTGACGATGACTTGACGTTGCGTCTGGGAGAATGTCTCAATCTTGGAGTTGTCGGGGAACACAAGTCTGTTCAATCGCATCTAGTGATGCCATGTTAGTGTTACCCCATGATGAGGCGGGGCCATGATCATCAATCATCGTCAACACCATGACCCAACCCGCGACTGACTTGATGATGCAAACCCAAAGGTTAATGGTTAATAACTTACATCCCCATTGAGGTTAATGACTTGATTGAATTGCGCCTGTTGATCTTGAGCAACGACCGGACAGCTAAGCCTCAAGCCAACAAGCAGAAAAGAAAGTGAAAACTTCATGAGCGTCATTATGATTAGCGAGGGTCAACCACCGGGGCTGTTAACAAAACAAAAAGGGGAAAAAAGAAAAAGAGGAGGATGACAAGGGAAGGGAAGGAGAGACACCGTTACTAAACCCACGGGTCCTAGGGGGAAGATGTTTGTATAGCGGAACGACCAACTCAAGGGATCATCAGCATTCAGACGAGGGCCAAGTAAGCTTAATGCCTTCGGGAAGGGATGCGGCTACCGACTTGGATATATGGCAAGGAAGACAAGACATTACGGTGACATGCCACATGGCGGCTCAGCCGGCAGAGTCTCATAGACAGTCGGGCGGTCGGACGCCCAGAGGAGCGCCCAGCCGAAGAGGAGTCGCATCCGCCAATCGCATGACTTGGCTGGAGGGAATCGAGCCAGTGCCACTGCGGCAGACGCCGCTCCCAGCCTCTTCCGGCCGCACAATCGCTGATGCTGATGTCTATGCCTCCTGGCCGAGAAGAAGGTGTATGGGGGCATCCATCGGGCTTAATCATCGGACCATGGCACTTCCGACGGTGCGATGGGGCGGGCCTGACTGATCCTGCTGCCGAGGAGGAAGGACAAGAGACGTCAAGACAAGAGGCGCCCTCGTTCACAGGCTGAAAGAAAGGAAGCAGCCGAATGAGGCAGATGGAGAGGCGAAGTGCAGTCACAAGAAAAATCGAGACCAGGGTCCCTCGGTTTCGTACCCAAGCGCGACGGTGTGAGGTGAGTTTCGTCGTTTCGAGCCCGGTCGCGTGGGGTTTCATCAGATGAGGCCGGGCGGGATGAGGAGGCAAACGTGACTATGCAATGGGCCTTACATACGCAGCTGGCTGCATTCTCTCTCTCTTTCCCGCACTCGCTCATGTAAAAGGCCGCCGACCCACGCGTCAATGTGCAGTCCTCAGTACGACGCAATAGTTGAGGGGGCGATCATCATA
The DNA here is from genome assembly GCF_011800055.1 of Colletotrichum gloeosporioides. Taxonomy (NCBI): domain Eukaryota; kingdom Fungi; phylum Ascomycota; class Sordariomycetes; order Glomerellales; family Glomerellaceae; genus Colletotrichum; species Colletotrichum gloeosporioides. Next base: position 149,754 of record NW_025544692.1, read on the forward strand.
ATAAACGACGGATCCTTGGCTCCCGGTCCGCCGTTTTGATCTTCTTTGCCAAGTCAAAGTGGAGAGGATTTTCGTTTCGTCGCGGCTGATGTGCGACCTGGAAGAAATGCTTGGCAAATGCTTGTCCACGGGCGGCTCTGCGTCTGTGTCTTGCAGCTCTCTGCGTTTACCTCAAGTCATAGAATGACCTGCTATAGCCCTTCCCTCCCCTCCCGCCCAACGCCTGTTGGCCTTCATCGTCACCTTACCCTTCACCCACCTTCCGACTCTTTGGAAACTGGGCCTTGCTGTTCCTTTTCCTTGGGGTTTCTTGGGACATGTTTGTGTCGTCATCAGAAACTTCATAGCATGAGTTAAAATGTGTCTTGCCTTGTTCGGTTTCGCTGGGCAACAGCCTAGTCCGTTACAGGCTGACGGGCCGTCTGTGCAACATTTTGCGTTGTAACACCTGGTGGTGATCTGTCCTCGAGGGTGTCGTTCATCAGCAAGGTTGGGGAGAATTTGGCATCACGTAGCCCTCCTGCCTCTTTTCTGCTGCCTCGAATTCCGTCATTCACTTGGCGACGTCCAATCCCATGGGGGCCACCACACCAACAGAGTTGACGAGAACGGATTTCGAGTGGGAGGCCAAGTCCGCCTTGCCACCGGAAGTGCCGTTCTGAGGAGGACAGGATGGTGCTAGTTCATCGAGCAACATGAAGCATCTGTTCTTTACAGACTCTACGAGACAGATGACAGCCATCTTGTTTCCCCCCCCTCTTTCTCTTCTCAAGCCAGCGAAGTGTGGTGTTGACTCGATCAGTCTGGCCTGACCTCTCTGTCCAATGAGCCTTGGCGCCGTTCTTCTTCATGATCGCCAAATGGCTCATGCGCCCACCCGGGCAAAATCTCCGACTGGGCATTTGCGGCAGACAAACCGCGAACCCCCCTGATGACTCCATCTGGGTCTCAACCTCTCCCATCCTTGTCGTGCTCACATAATGCTTCGTCTATGATCCGCCCCAGGTCGCCCCAGGTCTTCCATCCACACTGACCCCCATGCTTTGCTCGATACCCTCAGTCCCCAAGCCATCCCATTGGCCGTGAGACTCTGCTCGTCTTTTCTTAGAACCATGATTAGCTAAAGAATTCTGCTTTGTCTGCTTTGCTTAAACCAGCTCCCCTGCCACCCACGCCTTGGCGTTGCAACACATTGTTCTTGGCCGCGACATCTCGTCTGCTTCGAACGCATCCATCACGACTCCCCAAGCGCGGAGATGCGCCTGATCTCTCCCAAGAACCCCTCACCCATGACTCTCTTCAGACCAATATTTCGTCCAACGCGCCAAGCACAGTCTCAATTGTTCCATCTTCAACCACATCTTTCTGCTTGCGGGCATTTGATATAAGTCCTTCCACCTTCCTGTTCGTCCTCCCACGTTTCCGGGCCGGTGAACTCTTTCCGATCTCTGTCGCGTTATCTCTCCCCCATCTCACCTAATCAACCTTCTCTTCTTTTCCTTTTGTGTCAGCGAATGGTCGGACGCCTTTGGAAGGCCCACCACTCGATCACTTTCCTTTAGTGGCGGCCACCCACACTATTACTCACCTTACCATTATTTCGCCTTTGCATCTTACCGTCTTTTCTTAGTGCGTGTGTTGCTTTCTTCGTCCACTCGAGCTAGTCTTTAGTATCCACGACTTCAACAACACCGCCATAATGCAGTATTCGGTCATTTTCTTCCTCGTCGCTTCTTTCCTGTCTGCCTGTGTCTTCGCCTTGCCGACTGCTAGCTCAGCGGAAGGCGGAGCGGTGGACAGGAACTCACGGTATCTCGCTCGGGGCGTCAGACGCCTGGAGAATCGTCAACAAACTGGAGCCAGCCAAGGTGCGAACAACACCGCCGCCGGTCGCAATGGTGTCTCGGACGCTCAGGTCATGAACGCCGTCATGTCTTGGATGCAGGACACTGGCAAGGTCACGAAGTTCCTGAACAGCGCCACTTCCTTCACCGGCGCCGAGTTCACCAAGCAAGCCACGATTGCGCTCAATGCAGAGATTGACGAGCTCAACCACAAGATGGTCCTTGACGCTGCGCTCACGGGCATGGACATGGTCGCACAAGCCAACAACGTCCTCGCTACCCAAGGCACCTTCCAGCAAGTCGTCGACACCCTGCAGTCAATGGTTACCAATGGCCCGGACACCGCGCAGAAGGACGTCAACTCCATCAACAACAACCGCTGCGTCAATGTCCTTCCCAACATCGACATGTACTTCGCTGCCGCTGGTATGCCACAGATTCAGGCTGTTCGTCCCACCGGATGCTTGGAGGTTGAGGGCGCGAACGTGACTCCCGCTGTTCCCCCTGGCGGTGGCAACAACGCCGGTAACAACGGCGGTGCTGCTCCTGCTGCTCCTCAAGTTACCAACGCCCCGGCCGCACCACCCGCGAACAACAACCAGAACCAGGGCAACAACAACGGTAACTCGAACCAGAACCAGAACCAGAACCAGAACCAAAACCAGAACCAAAACCAGGGTATTAACAACGGCAACGCCAACCAGAACCAGAACCAGGGCAACAATGGCAATCAGCCTCAGAACCAGAGCAATGGTAATGGCAACGACAACACCGGCAACACCAACACTGGTAACACCAACACGAACACCGGCAACCAGAACCAGAATCAGGGCACCGATGGTCAGGGCAACATTGGCAAGGGTATTGGAAATGGTAGCAACGGTGGAAACCAGAACCAGAACCAAAACCAGGGCAACAACGGCAACGCGAACACCAACACCAACACCAACCAGAACCAGAATCAAAACCAGGGTAACAATGGCAACCAAAATCAGGGCACTGGTAACCGCAACCAGAACCAGAGCCAAAACCAGGGCAACAACAACGGTGGCCAGACTCAGAACACTGGAAACCAGAACACCGGAGCTGGACGAAACAACGGCAACAGCAATGGTGTACAACCTGCTACTCTGGGCAGCAATGGCAACAACGGCAATCGGGGCGGAAACGCGAACGCCGGACAGCGTCCTCAACAACAACAGCAGTCCCAAAGCCAGCCCCTTCAACCTGCCCAGTTGGGATCGCCAAGGCCTGCGAACAACTAAGGCCGCCAGCATGCCAAGAGTGGCAGTCTGCCTGACAGGTAGCTGCCCACGCGAACCCCGGGGTCTGAGACTTGAACCTACCTACGCCTGCGGGGTTGGCAAGGCTGCCCAAGACCCCCCACTCTTCGAAACTCTCGAATCCCGACTTGCGCCCTCTTCAGACTTGCTTACCAAGGTCCTTCAACATATTCGACGGCGGGAACATTGGACTGGGCGACACGTGTGGCGGGCCCTACGGGGCTAGTGTTACTGTGTTGGATGGTGTGTGTTTGTCTCTCTGTAAGTTGAGTTGAAGTGTCTCGGTTTCTGCATTTGGTGGGTGTGAGCAGGGGAGGGTCTTCGGCGCCTGGTGCGAATCGGTATTAGTTTGAAGGCCAGGTAAAACGTTTGGTCAAAAAATATTATTCCCTGTAACATATCATCCCGTTCTTCTTACAAAGCATTTAGAGCATCGCACGTCTTCCATAATTGTCTGTATTAATCCCTGTTGTCGATCGGGTAGGGGGGATTGGTCGAACGAGTCACATACTTGTACATAATTGGGCAGTCTTAATTGAATCCGTGCTCGAAACTCTTCACAAACTTGCGCCATCCTTGAAATGTTTGGAATGGAATATCATGAAACGAAACGTCACCTTCTTTTCCCCTTGCGATCCAGGGGTCCTGCTTGTCGCGCCTGGCTGGAGCCACATAGAGCCGCTTGGATCCCTCGGCCGAAGCCGCCGTATCATTCGTAGATCGGCTTCCCCCATCGTCCTCGGAGAGTTGCGATTGGTTCCCTCGTCCGGACCAGGGTCGCCTTCCACGGTTTCGGGACGAAGAGAGGGGAACCATGATTATTCCAGAATTGATGGTGGGCGATAGAGCCTGAGAAGGCTGAGCCCTCCCTCTCTTTGCGCCAAAGTCTTGTTCGCCCCTGGATTGATCTTTTGGTTTGTGTCGCCTGACCGTCTGTCGTTCGAGGGCTCGTCACAAAATGTGACACCGTCAACTTGCCATTCGCGTCCAGCAGAAGAACACCCTTTCTCTGCCCCCCGCGTGCCTCGTACAGCCCGATCCCCGACTCGGGTTATTCGTACCTGCGACGCCGTTCAGAGTAACATCTGCCCCTGGATTTCACTCGTGTATCCTTGTTCAATCGAGACAATCAAGCTTGATCCATCATGTCACCCTCTCGTAAAATGCCAATGGCCATTGGGCCCCCTCATGAAATGAGACATGACAAGCACGAACGCATGATGCAGTTCTGACAGTTAACGATGAAAATTGTCAATTCGCGAACCGGTCCGATTGCCTTTCTTCTTGGAAAACACACGGCTTTGAAGTGTCAGTATCTTGGCGCCTTCTAGTCCCGGGAGGCTATCGTGAATACGGGTTTTGCTCCGAGAGGACTTCGGCGATGGCCATCGTCTCGGCTCCGGTGGGCACTACGTAGGATCTGCGCTATTGCGGGTCTTCGGCCCCTCGGATAAGCTCCAGTTCTCTGACGACGATCATGTTGTGGTTCGTTTCGATAATCAACCGAGTCTGTGGAATAGATCTTGGAGTGCATACTTGATCGATAAGCTTAAGCCAAGTTGCCCCTTACGGCAGATCATGTTGTTCAATAAGAGCAAGGGAAGGTGAATCCCCCGGATTACCGATGGTCTATGCCTTTCAACTGGAGCCTCAAAAGTGGTTTTGTGTTAGTCACGATTCGGTAGATCATTCAAGGGCCAAGTGGTTTCATTACATTGCATTGAACATAAAAGGCCAAGAGCATCTTGGAATGCCACCAGGAGATGCGCATCTCCGCGAAGGTGGTTCGCAAGCCTCGCTCAGAAGAGCCAGCTTCCGAAGTCTGTGTCAAGATATCATGTCAGGCGGTCGGTAGCATCATATCCTAGGCGGGATCGGGAGTGCACGTTGACCTGTTTGATCTGCAGGACACGAGCCACGGAACATTGACGAAAAAAACAATTATCCTTGTCAGGCTATCGTTCTCGTAAGTGTACGTGTGATCCCTCCTTGACTACATCCCGCTTCGACTGTCTGCAGATTCAAAGAGCAGAAGCTGTAATGAGCCCGCAAGTGAGGGTGTCTACCTTTGTCTTGTATCCTGATATCGACGTTAGCAACTGCCGATCTTCATACCCGAGGGGCGCAAAGTTTCTCATAAGTATCGCAGCACATTACGCCTTATTAGTGCTGGTGGGAGAGACATATCTTGCAAAACATACCGATGTTTCTGTTTTCTTTCTCAGCTTGTACGCGCAAAATTCTACGGCTACGTTATGGGTTGCGTTCTCTCAAGCGCAGTCTTGGTGTGTGCCCTGAGATACCCTACGTAACACATCGCTGTTCCTCCGAGACATTCACTTGCAGACGTGCCCCACCCCAGTCTGTCCATGTTCAAGATAATCTTAGTGTCACCACTACCCATGTGGGCTATTGGGCAAGAAGAAAGAAGCATTCGGCATGTTTTTCGTTGTGTGTTGAACGAACAGAAATATGGAGACATTGTTGGCTAATTGCTGAGCTTCAAAATAACGTATCGCAGCTCCAAAAAGCACCGTTTATGGTTACGCTCCCTACACATTTTTCCCCGCCAGAGTCATACGGCAGTCAACAAGGTGCGCCTCCAGGCGGCAAATTGCGGAAGAAAAGTTAGAAGGGAAGAAGGAAGCACCGCCTATTCTTCATTCATAACACTTGGACACGATTCAAGGATAACCGAATCTTGTTTGGTAAGTATCAATGTGTTTATATTGATAAAATCATCACAAGAGGGACCCGAAAATCTCATATTAGACAAAACCGTTAGTCACGAATGGGAAATGAGGGACACTATTCGTAACTTGCATCTGTTCCACACAAGTACGCGGTCAAACTTAGTCTACGCACCACCAATTAATTAACACCAAATAGTTGTAATTTTGGGTTTCATGGCTGAGAGTTTAGCAGCCACAGCTACGCCTCTAATCTAGATCTTGAGAAGACATCGGACTTTGCCCATCTTCCGAAAAGTAGTCTGAAGGTAACGCGTTTTCCAGCATTTTTCGACCGCGTTCGCCTTCGATGTGTCACGCTTTCATTTACCAAAGTAGTCAGCGAATCAGACATCGTCAAACATTTAGGCGTCGGCCGAAATGTGGGGGCAAAACGAGCGGAAGTGGGACTGCCAGCTTTGGCCAAGAGAAATTGGCGATGGCGCTCGCTCAGTTGAAAACCCACAAGTTTCAGCCCACTCATCGCATATTTCATCACGACTGCGTGCTCTCAGAGTTACGCTCATATCCCACCCAATTGAAGCCACGAGACCCGGACTGAAAGCTTCCTGCCTGAAACTTTGCCAAATCGTACCTGACGCGATAAGCCGCAGTGCACCGCCAGCTTGAGTCCCCCACCACCGAGGATGTTGAGGGTGTCGGAAAGGACAGGGAAGGTTACCCCTGAAGCCACTTCAAAACACCAGCCACAGTATGTTTTCAACCGACCCTCACTTTGTGACTGATGATCTAATTGGGCTGCTATGTAGCAAGTAAGTTCTTTCTGCTACACTCTCCAACGCTACAGTAGTTGACATTATGGAGATGCTGTGCCAATGGGCATGCAACCTGTCAAAGGTGCAGATGTCTCCAACTTCGGCTGCGTCGTCAAGCATCAGCAATGCCGCCGCCAGTCAACTGGGACATCTCGGGAACACCGACAGAAAGGGCCATGTTCCATCATGTACGCAAGTGCACAGTTGCGGGCTTCGGGACTATCGCGTTCCTGGAGAACCTGTGGAGCAGTTACATTATCCCTCTAGGATACTATTCCGACTCAGTTAAGCACGCCCTGATAGCTTTGGGATGCGCACACCGAGGCTTCATAGGCGACTACACAGGAGATCACCAGGTTGCGGATGCACAAACATACAACATGATGGCATCTCAACAATTTTCCAAAGCCATGAACTTCACGGCCCTAGATATGGAAAAGCTTTCGCCTACCACTCTCAGGACCTCGCTCGTTTCTTGTTTGATTTTCATTTGCCTGGAAATCATGCAAGGACGCTACGACAAAGCTCTTCAACACCTTAGGTCCGGCTCGAGTATCATGGTCGCTCTCTCAAAAGCAGCAACCGATGCTCAGGCAGGAATACCTCTTTCAGCGCACCAAAAGTGTATGGCCGAGACAGTCAAGAACTATTATGATCAGTTATGCGATCTTGCCGACATGTTCACTTGCTTGGGATGCGATGCTGCCTACTTACTGGAAGAAGGGGAATTCATTCCGGACCTATCTTACTTCTTCCGGGCGAATAGCAACACAGATGCTTCCAAGCCATACTCCTCCGCCACCGAGGCTCGGTACGATCTCCACCTTGTAGATCAGGCCTTCGGTAAAGCCTTACGCTACAATGTTCGGGGCAGCATACCGATCTCTTGGACGTCGTTTTTGAATTTGCCAGAGGGCATGTCACCACTAAGAGATGATGAGCAGTGGGCCGAGGAATGGCTTCACGCTCGCTATCTCTTCGATGTCTTCAGTGCTCGGCTTGAGACTTACATTAAGAATCTCAAGTCAAGTCCATCAGCGACCAAGCAAGAGTTATGGGAGGCGCGGCTAATGGCAGTTATGCAAAAGGACTGGGCGGTAATTATTAAATGCCTAGAGGCTCCGGGCTCACAACCTCCGGATCGGCAATATTTCCAGGATCTTCTGGAAGATGCCGAATCGCTCGTGTATGCTGAGGCTGAGCCGATGCAGTATCCAGTCTTCACCCTGGCTGCTGATGTGATCCCGCGGATGAGCCTCATTGCCGGTTTCTCTGGTGAGCTGGATCTTCAGCAAAGGGCCATTTCGCTTCTCTATGCCATGCGGAGGAAAGAAGGCATGTGGGATAGTCGGGAGATTGCGAGTGTGCTGGAGTCTATCCTCCTTGCCAGGGAATGCAGCATCTGGGATCCGGAGTATGAGAGGATTTCTCTTCCGCGACTAGCGGGAATGCTGTTATCGCTGAAGCTCTATGATGGTGGCAGCACGTTACCTCTGGCTACGCTTGTAGACAAAACTTCTAATTGAGAGGCAATGGTCTGCTTTGTAACGTGGAAGAGCAACCTGAAACTTTTCATGAGATCTTGAAGTTGGTAGACAACGTCCAGCAGACAGTGGCATTTGATAGATAAGCTGACGATCTAGCCAATTAGTGCGAACTGATCCATCGATTTGCTCCCCCGAAAACCGGAGCCTGATAAACAGTCCCTGGAGGCTAGACTATCTCAACCCCTGCTTATCTCCCCGCACTTGGGTGCCATCAATTTCCCCATGCACGATGCCGTCGATCCAACCTCGCGCAGAAGCCCCGCAGTTGAATGGGCAGATTACTACCTCAACTAGGTAGGTCCCGAGTGATGTTGATAGTGCCAACTCTGTTGGCAGACTCGGCACTTTCACCCCCGACTCTGTCCCCGCCTGACCGCTGGTTAATGAGCTCACCTTGCAACGAGGGTAAAATGAGTTGGAGGAGATGTAACGTCGCTATTTGGAGATGCTGTTGCCCCTCAGTCTCCTCAGTGACATCCGCAATTGCGTCCTGATATGGTCGACGTCAACAGGAGTCGTCATCGCAGGGTGTGGCCCACTCAGCTTCCCGAGAAGCAACGATCCAATTCCTTGGGCCCAAGGCTTGGGCGAATGGTAGCAATCCCGCTGATATAACCTCCTCGATCTCAGAGATGGGATTCCAAGCCGCGACACTACTTACGCGGCATCAAAGACAACTTTTCCATCATGATGCTGGGAAATGTCGTTGGGCCTCTTGTGGCCTTGATTGCGGCGCTTCCCTTCGTAGACGGCCAGGCCATTCGCTTCAATAATCCAGAGGGCGTGGATATTTGGTGCGGCAAAGCCTACCGCGCAACGTAAGTAATGCAAGCAGCGATGCTTGACGACATGCTCATCATCATTCTCCAGAAATTCATCCTTCGACCCGGGTGGCTGGTTCCGGGAACCAGCCATCTCGCAGATACCGCTCTTGCGCCTCAAAGTCCGCCCCCGATTGAGCATTTATCTCGAGACCGACGACACCGCGAACTTGCTGATCGACGCTGCAATCTCGAATCAAGTCGGGTCGCCTCTGCCTACAGGATTTGGACAGAACACCACCAGTACTGCACCAAAGACGCTGAAGATTGAGATCATCAACGGGGAAAATGTTCTGGCGACCGAAGACATAGAATTGGGGTCGGTAGACAAGGAGGTGCCGCTTCCTTTGGACACCTTTGCACCCCGGATGGATGCATACAACATTACCGTGCGCACGACGCTTGACTCAACACACGTCTACGAAGGCTGGACCGAATTCTCCTTCCTCCCCTATCCAGAAGATTACGGCAGTGTCGCACGCATTGATAACCTCTATGGCGGTCTCCTTGCGCAAAGGGGAAAGGATGCCGAGTGGGATTTGATCTTCGCGTACACCTACTACAGTCAGTTGTCCTTTTGTTTCACTCAAATCACTTTGCTAACTTGGAGAAGCCCAATGGACTCTCTACTGGAACGAGAGCGTCGATACCCTTAACGAGTTTGCAGCGATGGGCTACAACGTTATTCATATCGTGCCTACAGGTAGTCTTGGCGAGATCCCCTTTCCATGGGACGAGTTTGAGCCCTACCTCCAGCGTGCCGATGAACTCGGGATCTACTTCCGCTATGACGTTCTCTGGACATGGCCCAACTTGACAAACATGGTTGATCAGGTTACTCGCCTGCGTACACACCCATCAATTTTGCTTTGGTACCAGAGCGACGAGGCGGATGGAAAAGCGAACCCGCCCAACTCGACGGGAATCGCGTACGAGCAGATCAAGTCTTTGGACCCGTACCATCCGGTTTCTTTGGCTCTAAACTGCTGGGACTTCTACTATGCCGACTACGCAGCAGGCGCTGATATTGTCATGTCGGACGTGTACCCCGTGGCTATCAATGCGACATTCTCGCCGGTATACGACACAGTTTGTAACACGACCTACGGGTGCTGTGGATGCGACGACTGTGAAGGTAACTTCGAGGATATTTCTGTCCGACTGGATGAGTTCTACCGCCGAGATGAGATTCTCGGATGGCAAAAGACGCAATGGTTTGCGCCTCAGGCGTTTGGCAACGAGACGTTTTGGGCCCGATATCCGACAGCAGACGAAGAGGTCGTGATGACCATGCTCTCGGTGAACCACGGTGCCAAGGGTATTGTGATGTGGAATTACCCCGCCACTGATGAGTTGGAGAACCTCACCAGTCGTCTTGCTGCCGTGTTCACGAACACAGCGGCAGTGGACTTCCTGCTGGGCACAAAGAGGACGCAGGACCTTGCCGTTGAAGGAGCCAAGCGAGTCGACGCGACGGTGTGGGTGGACAAAACCAAGGCGCAGGCGCTGATCAGCGTTGTGAACCTCAACTATGATGGCATTCCAGGCGAGGTAAAAGTTGTTCTTCCTGACGGAGTTGATGTTGGTGAAGTGGGTGAGGTTCTCTGGGGAGATGTGATCTGGGAGTTTGTTGATGGCGGTTTGGTAGCCACGGAGGGCCTGTTACAGTTGCAAACCTCCGTGATCATTGCAAATCTTCTGTAGTTGAACTGAAAACTTGTTCTCCAGCAGATAAGACTGAAGCGCAGTCATTGTACACTTTCCTCAAGATGACCTAGCTGACTGTTGATGTCAGAGGATGCCATCAAAGTCGTATCAAAGAAACGGCTGACTTCGGCTGCAACCTTGCAACCTGAAGTGATCCAAGTGAACATTCGAGAAAGAGGTTTTTACAAAATCGTGACAGAGAACCCAGAGCATTTCCGTAGCAGACGTCGCTCAGTGGGGTCTATACGCGTATGGCCGGCGTGCCCCCCGTATTTGGACCCACTCGTCCCGCGTATACCGGCGGCCCCGCCCCGAGTGAATTTTCGGATGGCCATACGATAATTTGACCATTCAGACCATTGCCATAGCCCCCCAACCGTACGTATGTAGCCCCTCGCCCTTGCTCATTCCGTAGATGAAGACATGGGATAATGCATGAGTGCCCCCGCCGTCATTTCGGACTTCGGGTAGATCATCAACGTTCACGGGATGCCGCAGAAGCGACCACCCCAAGCCCCGCAAGATCTCTCGGCATTTAGGCATATCTGCTGATCAGCCGAGGAAAGTTTGGAAATCCGGGGGTGGCTGAGGAGGTATAAAGTCGTTGAGGCAACATGAACCATTCTTTCCCTTTCTTGTCATTCATTCCACTTCGAGTCAAGAACTCCCAGGATGCTGTTCGATACATCGTTCGTTGGTGCCATCTGCCTCAGTCTCGCTCATGCCATTCCAACACAAGATCAAGCCCGATTCGGAAGTCATGTCAGATTGTTCGAGACTAGGGACTCCGGTCTCATGGGCCGGCAGTCTGAAGTACCACCGCCGCCCGAGCCAGAACCTGTCACCGTCACCGAGCTGCCTCTGCCACCAGTGACAGCAGACACCGGGGCCGGCGGCTGTACTAAAGAAATTAATCCTCGGGGAACAGGATGCATTGGCAAGTCCACCGGCCTTCAGTCAGGAGACTTCCTACCCGATGACCTTCACGTCGTGGCAGCGGTGAACTTCACCGGTGCCCCTGCTGTCCCTGACCCCGCGAGCATCTACACCGGACTACAGTTGATCATCGTCAAAGTCGATAACACCACATTTCCTAATGGCGATGCCTGGAAGTGCATAACCTGTGGTGTTCCTGAAGACAATTCCCTCGGCCGCAGCGAGCTGCTCGATTACCCGCAAAGCTTCAGCGATAACAGGCGCTTGCTTGCAGGCCCCAACATCATCGAGTGCGAGGCCGATCTCACAAGCGAGGAGTGTACCCCTGATAAGGTTCATGTCTACCCCATCCGATGGAACACCTCAGCCGACGGATCTGGAGTGGGTGGCAGCATCAGAGAACTTCGTATTCATCCGGACGACAAGCACCTGGGATGGAGCTCTTTTACGGTCCGGAGCGGCAAGGTGGACCAGTACGGATATGTTGGAAGGCTCGAGTTCAACCCAGCACCATCTGCAGGCGAGCCACTCGCGCCTCGTTATGATCTCGCGAACGTCAACGTTCTCTTCAACATCGACGAGCCACAGCCCATCGAGATCGATCCCGAAGATAGCACCCAACTTCGGATTAACCCCGATGCTATTGTTGTCGGTGAGCTTCGCGGGTTCAGCGGTACTGGCAAGGAGGTCACATTCATTGGCTATCCTATCGAGTCGTCTAATATTGACGTGATGGCCGCCGACTTCACAACCGGAAAGGTTCGGAGGCTTACAGCTCACCCTGAGTATACAGATCCTGTCGATGTTTCCCCGGACGACAAGTGGACTGTCGCCATGGACACACGCGGCACCGGGAGGCAGATGTTCATTGCCGGGCTTCGGGGCATACCACCCCTGACGGACCTGGTAAGCAGTAGTGCCACATCATCAACCAGAAACAACGGCCAGCGTCGCTTTTTTCAGCTTTGGCTTATCGATGGCTTTGGGGATCGGGGATCATACTTTGGCCAAAAGCTCAACGCAGAAGGAGACGGTGTTCCTGGCGGTGGCGCCATCAACGATCCGGAATGGAACGGCCGCGCCGACCCGAGATGGTCCAATGATGGCACTCGCGTTGTCTACTGGCAAGCCCTCACCACATCCCCGGACTGTGGTGGCACGAACCCTCTCCCATGCTATAAATCCACTGCACTCGGGGGCCGGACTGAGCGAATGATGCTGGCACATCTCACTAGCCGCAAACCTCAAAGTCGGACGCCAGTGGAATGCTTGCCCGACACCATACCGTGGGCAACACCATACGTCCCTGGCAGCCCTCCGCCTGCAAGACCGGTGCCGCTGAATGGGACCTTCACACTCAAGGGCAAGACCGGGGGTTGGGCGAACATCACTATCACGCCAAAGAGCGATGGGACTTTGCCAGAATCTGTGGCAGTAGAGTACCATGACTTTTCTGACGATGGTATAAACGTACTAGTTGGAACTGAGAAGGTCACGGCAAGGAATCCGACACCAACGCTGGAGCAGGTTGACTGGTTTTCCGACCTCATTCAGACAGGGCCTAACAACGGCACCAAGAAGACTAGCCCGGAGGGATTTCATCTTTCGATTGATATTATGACCAACATTTTCGACGCTAATGGCACCTTGACAACCACTACCAATGGCGAGGAATGGCATCAGCCGGCGAACGGTACTTGAGTCAGAGGTTGAGTCGTGTGATCTTACATAAAGAAGCTTGTTAGATATAGTATGTACATGAATGCTAAGAGAGATGAAGTCACGTCCTACCACTAGGAGTTTTAATCGGTCCACGTGCTACTTTCTGAAGGCCCAACCCTGTCATTCCGGCAAAGTAACGAGCCATTGCCTCATGCAACTGTGGTGAGAATATGTAAGGGCAAGCTGCCATCATGGGTTGCAGGGATAGTTGGGCGAATCTCCGTGGTACTGACGGCCCTTGTTGAGGTTCGCGGTCGCCTCCTCCGCACTACAGACCGGGATGCGGATGAGGCCGCCCCTGCGAATATCCATCCTTGAGCCTTTGTATTCGTCGGCGACGGACTTGTCTTTGATGTCCGGCGCCCCCACTGTAGCATCCATCACGTTCTTTCTGCCGTTCTTCTCGAACGTATTGACCGCACTGTCAAAGTCAGTCTTGCTCTACGTAAGTGTATAGGTAGGCCGGCGTCGAAGAAGCCAACTCCAGCAGTGACAGATGTAGGCTTGAACTCACCCAGTAATGAGGTCGTCCACCGTGACGCCTCCCCACTTGTCCAGGTTGCCATCCTGAAGCTGGCCGATGCCACCCAGTATGTCGAGAGTCCATTTGTGGGTCGGGTTGCAGCCGCCGCCGTCCCCTGGATAGTTCGGGCCGCACGAGCCTTGCGGGCCGTCTCGTACACCCGCGAGGATGTATGAGTGTCCATTGGGACATCGCCAACCGACGTTGTACTGCTTTGGCTCCTCAGTGAAGTAATCGCGCGCATCGATCTCGCAGCTGTTGCCAAAATCGACGACAACGGGCGCGGGTCGGTTGGCGGTCCAGGCGGCGGGGATGGCGGCAGCATAGAAGGCCCGCTCGATGTTTTTCTCCTGATTCCAGCTTGCTGTATATCCGTCGTATTCCTCTGCTCGTTTTCTACTGGTCTGTCCTCCCTTGATCATCTTGCCTTCCGAGATGAGATCAGTAAGAATCTTGATGTTGTTTTCTTCTCCGAGGAAGAGCGTCTTAAGTAACTGGTTCGTCTGCGATTTCCAGCTTGTGATGATTGTGTCGTAGATTGCGTTGAACGATACCTCAGCTCGGTCGTCCGAGGCCTTACTCAGCGCGTCGTTGGCAATCGAGGCACCGGCGTTCACAATATTGGAAGTTGCCGCCTCCCATGCATTTGCTTTGCCAGGACTCTGGAAGAAAACCTTTGTCATGAAGGCTGTCAGATTATCAGCAAAAGCTCCAGAGACAAAATAATTTGATAATGGAGCGACAGCTCAAATTACCTCTTCCAAACAAACGTGCTGCTGCTGTGTTAATAGGAATAGGAATCAGCGTCAACAGGAGGTTGAAACGGTCCGTTCCATCGTCCCTTTTTGGGGCAAAAGTGGCGATGAAGTTCTCAGGGTCGCCTTTTAAATCGTTTACGGCATTGATGAGGGTATTGTAGTAGTTCTTGATCCTCTGGAAAGCAAGAATCGTCAGCATTCAACAAGCACGAATGGTTTAGCATACTTCTGTCGAATGCTCGGACCCTTCTAAATCAACTTACCCGGTGGATCGAAGCTATCGAGTTCCAGACTTCGTAGCTCGCGGCTCCCGTGTGGAACTCGGGCTCATCATCGGCGGTGTTGTGTGTGACACAATCCTTGGAGCTTTCGCAGTTAGTCGCAGCCGCCAGATCATCGCAACCCTGCATAAGAATATTAGCCCAAACACTTTCCACTACGCACCAAGATCGGGTCATTCCTTACGACGTCAGAGTCGAAATGGAGAAATTCAGCGACAGCTTGATGGAAGCTGAGTATTCCCTTCTTTTTATAGCATGAAAACCATACGCGGACTGCTTCAGTCCAGGCATCCTGGGCCCCAAGGGCCTCCCATCTTTCAGTGGGGGTGAATGCCGATGGGATGGTGACCGGTCGTATGGTGCACTGCTTTGTAACCCATGTGCCGGTGCGAAGTCCACGCGAATTTTCACAACCAATCGTGTTGGCAACCTTGCCGCTCTTGATGCCCTGCTTGACCATGGCCCAACTGAGTCCAAGGTCGATGCCCTCATGGTCGATGCCGTAGTTGGGCGGATCGTGAAACTTGACGAGGTCCACGGCCCAGTCGATGGTGCCTCCCATATTGTAGCGCTTGTAAAGCTGGGTGCGGCTTTCCTTGAGGTCGTTATCCATGTATGAAACCCAGAGATCACCGTCGACCATGATCTTGGAGTTGCTTTCGGCGTCAGTCCAGGTCAAACTCAGCAACGACAGTCCAGTTTGACGGATCCGACCCAGCCTCGAGACAGGTCACTGGGCATAGGTCCTTGAGAGGAGCCAAGGCATTTATGGAACGAGGAATCAAGCCCGCCAACCCCAATAAGGGGAGGAAGTAGCGTCGGCCCATCATGTAAGACCAAGGTAGCGTTTATCAGCGAGAGAAGGGTCAAAGAGTGAATGAACAGACAAATAATGTCAAGGGAAAGACTGGTAAGGGGCCGCAGCAAGTAGAGGTGCTGTCAATAACCTCAGTCGCTGCTGTTCTTATATGAGAGTCTGGCCAAGCACAGCAAAAAGGCCTGGCCAAACATCGATGATATCAAATTCTCCCAGTCGTTGATCATCTATCACAGCTCCCGTGAGTCGGAAGGGCGGGGTTTGAATTATTGCTCTGCATCAACTTGCACAACAAATTTCAATTTCGGAAGGCCGACCCTGCGCCCAGTCCCCCGCTGATATTTTGAGGCCATCGCCACTGCGGTCTTCTCTAGCTCATCTGCATCAACATGGCACAGTTGCTGGATATGGTAACTGCTCGCCGAGGAATGAGCTAACTTGTTGGATGTTGTAATAACGGACCAGACGAAGATACTGTCCTGAGTCGATCCCTCGGCTGACTTGACCGAACCATGTGTAAATTACCTATTGTTGGGGGCTTTGAAAAGAGAGCAAGGTTTATGGTCTTGGCTTCACAGCTCATGACTTATGTTGCTCAAATAAGAAGGTCGCAAAAGAAGGGACCGGTGAGGAACCGCTTAAATAATGCATTCGTTTGCTCAAAAGGTTGGCTCATTTCCGCTCTCCCGTATTAGCGAACACAGGAGAGTATCACTCCTCCATTCGGGGTTGCGGCCCGCGGAGCGGAAAGTCTTGGCTGCTGTTCCGTAGCCCGACCTGAGGCTTGGCTTCATCTCAGTCACGCAAATGCAAACGTAGGTTCTTACTACGGTCATCTATTCTGCTCTTTCCATCTGTCCAAATTCGCTTCATCACGATCCGCCATCTCTACCTCACCATCCACAACGAAACCACCGCGAAAATGAGAAATCTCAGCTTTTTTCGCTCAACTGTGCAACTTCTCCTCGCAGCCAGCGTTGTGAACGCTGTACGACAGCTTCCTGCCGAATTAGAAGTCGACCTCATTTTCCCGCGCGACAACGAGACGTATGCGCCGACGCAGCTACTTCCCATCGTCTTCGGTTTCAACAATCTTGACGCTGTTTGGCCTCTGAACATTGGTCTCGACGTGAGCGTAACGTCCATCGGTGACGACTTCAATGAGAGCAGACCCGATTGGAAATCGCGCTGGATTGGGTTCCCTGGCAATTGGCTTGACAATATCATCGGAGATTCTCCACCTAGACAGTATCTTCACATTGAGTCGGTCAACATGACCAACGGAACAGCGGACTCGTTCAAACTTCTATGGGAGGTCAAACTCCCATACCGATGCTTTGCCAACAACGACACGGAGGCCGGATGGTCAAACGGACCCGGGCACGCCTCACGTGGAATCTTTTTTCAAACAGCACACGGTGCACAGCGTCCTGATATCGAAGCTGCCGTCAATTCATGCGATGAGTCCGATAAGAACACCTCGGTTGCGGTGCGTATCACCGACTTCAAAAAGACATACTCTTACGACAAGCCATGCCCGGTTTTCGAGACAGATGTAAATCCGGAATGCGCGTTCAAGTCAGCTGCTAAGGAGGTCGCGGCGAACGTGTCTGCCGCAGTGCTACGGAGAATGAGGTGCGAGGAGGGCCAATGGCAGACAATTGCTGCCCCATGCCCACGGAAAGTGAGCGAAGGGTGTGCCACAGGTTTTGTGGTTGGCTGGGCTCTGCTTCCGCTCTTATCAGCCGCATTCACCTTTCTTTGAGTCATTATTATACATACTCCTAGTAACGCGAATTCAACAATGTTTTGTGGTTGCCGCAGCAGTTTTCAAAACCCATCTAGAAAGATATCTGACCATATGCTACTAGCCATGGGCGTCTGAAATTAGTGTCAATATTGGCATGCAGATTATCAGCCTGAAAGGCATGGTTCGGCCCTAAGCGCTTAATATGCAGAGCGCGGGTACCTGACCTTGCTTTTATGATGTGTGCAACTACCAACATTGAAATGACCGTACAGATCATGCATGGACCCCGAAAGCTCTGCCACTCGAAAGCAGGTCCCAACTTGGCATGAGACATTGCAGATTCTACAATCTTGGTATGAGCTTTATGATCGGCTATTGGTGGGCTTTCTTATCCGAGGTGGCAAGCTACCATGTCATGATGCAAAGCAGGATCCAGGCTGACATATGTGCAATAATGAATCACGGGGAAAGTCATCCACAATCGATGTAGCATGATTTTGATCTCGGAGAACAGGAAATGAGAGTTCTAACCTTCCTTGATTCTTCCTCCTAGCCATGTCAACTTTGCCACTTACGCCGGTGGGTAGTCCCGGATAACCGATGAGGGGTCTCCTTTTCTATCACGAGGAGCTCTAGGCAGCCTCTGCAAGTTTGTGGCGCTGCAATTTTCAAAGATGCATGGTCACTTTTAAAGGAGGCAGACGACGACGGATAGACCTAATGAGGAAGCTTGGATGCGCTGGGTTGTTGAGATCGACTCACCGAGACCCAGAGAGCCAGGATATCCTTGACCCGATGACAAGAATCACATTCGCGCAAATCTTGGCTTGAGGCCATTACGTACATCTGCACCGGCATCATCGGCGGATCGCCCACCCAGCCCTCTCCAACGGCCACGCCCAACCCCACGCCGCAGCCCATCCAGGACGGCATGGGTGATAACTGCAACCGTTGGCATCTCGTCAAGGCGGGTGATACTTGCAGTACCATTGCCTCGTCCGTGGGTGTTACCGTTTCTCAGCTTGCGACTTGGAATAAGGGCATCGGCGGCACCGCTTGTACTGGTATGTGGGCAGGGTACTGTCTTTGCACCGGCGTTTCTGGTGGCTCAGGTACGACGCCGCCTCCGGCCAACACCACGCCTCAGCCTGTTCAAGACGGCATGGTTTCCAACTGCAAGAAGTTCCATTTCGTCCAGAGCGGTCAGAATTGTGACTCCATCTCGAAGCAGTATGGAATCACCGTTGCCAACTTTATCAAGTGGAACCCCGCTGCTGGGGCTAGTTGCACCGGTCTATGGGCTAATACCTATGCTTGTGTGGGCCTTTGATTGATAGTCATGTCCGTTGACTAGGCTTGACTGCATGGGCCGTGAGACCGATTCGCTATGAGCGACCTTAATTATTGTTTTTCGTCATGTTGTTTCCTGTTTCATGCGAGTTACTATAGCCTCGTTGCGGTACGCAATTTCAAATCGAGTTTAAACGTTATTTCTACTATTAAATAGCCCTGGAAGTGCGTAATATCCAGTCTAGGAGAATTCATTAACGTCGACTTTGTAAACTACTTCATATTCATGTCTATCAGAGTTTTCGAATTTTAACGTAAGTACGTTTACACTAAGTACGTGATACCAGGAATTTGAAGTAGATGTGTATTCTCATCCTCATAATCCAACTATGAGGCTTCCTTTTTCTTTTTCAAGAATGATAGTGAGAATCCATGGGAAGTTTGAGATTCCGGTTGTTTCGACTTATGCTGCTGCCGCGGGGGAAAAGACTCCAACTGCGTGACAACCACCGCGAACATGCGAACACCGCGAATGATTTTGATATTGATAGTGGCCATGATACCTGAGTCCAATCGCGAATGATTCGATTTCTCCGGCGCCGGCAGAGACTCAATCACTTCCTCGAGCCTGTCAGGCAACATTCCGTCGGAACCTTCCACAAGTTGGACGTTGCCCTGCATTTGATTACACCTCAGCGTTAAAATGACGGCAAAACACCCCTCAAAAGCAGCGCACCAAAACACTACAGCAGCCTTCAACATCCTATCACCATCCGCCGGTAAGGTGAGAGTCATTGATCTTGTAGACTCGTTGGATGCCCACATCTGACGTGGATACAATCGAACCGGTATAAACCTATCGTAGTCTTTGCGGATATACGAGTATGTGAGACAACATTTGCTGACCATGCTCTGGACTGCCCGACTTGTTCGGAGGAGATAAAACTCATTATGGTGTTCGGGGCGAAGTATTTCGCTGGTAGACGAAACCCGAAATTTCGACCTGGCCCTGCTGAGGATGACAGGCTCAGCTTGAAAATGATTCAGACCAAGCACAACAACAGAATCGACGTCTCCTGCAAAGCCGCATGGCAGATGTACCAGAGTTTGGCCCGTAGCGTTCTTTTTGAAAGAAAGTCGAGCGTGGATTCCTAAGTTCGAAATGGATACGGGACCAGCGACTGGGTAGGCTTCGATGCTGCCTGAGTCTTTGAAGAATTTAGGATGGGTAGCGAGAACGCCAATATGGGCGATGTTTTCCTCTGCCTGGGAAGCGTCCCATGCAAAGAGAGAATAATCGTCACTTTGTCTGAGAATCTCCTCTTGCAGACGGATGAACGCCCTTGAGCCTTCTCCGTAAAGTAGGGGCATATGCACATTGAATAGGCCGAGAAGACAATAGGCAATATCTTCCAGCCGTGTCGTTTCTCGTGTCGAGGCCCAGGACATCCTTCGTGCAATGCTAGCACCTGACCAGTCTCCCGATATGAGAGTTATCTCATCTACTTTCGTTGTGGTGTAAATTCGGGAAGCCAAGTTGACTTTCGTTTCGATACGCTGCCACTCCTTGTCGAAAAATACCAAATCGGTGGGAGCAATGAGCTCCTGTAGCGTCCAACCTCGGGTGAACCATCTTGATCTCTCAAAAGACGTGTCCACGGGCTTGCTGGGATCGGAGTAGACTACATCGGCGAGGTATACAAAGCAGGACACTGCCTCTTGGTAATATCGGAACATGGAGTTGATGCCTTCCGAGAGCTCCTCGCTGCTCGACTTGTCTATACAACAAGTGTCAACCCATACATATTTGACAGGGTCCAATAGATACTCATTGACAATCTTGCAGAACCTGGTGATCTTAATCCAACCGACTCTTGCCGTCGACCCGTTTCTGACTGACGTCGTGAAATGTCACTTCATCTTTCTCCCATGTGTGCGACAGAATCGCATATGGTGGCGGAGTGTCAAAGAACTCTTGAATATCGAGATTTTCAATGTGGATCAATCTCATCGTTGGGGATGTCACTGTCGCGAGGTGTATGAATTGCGGCTGACCTGGTAAAATCTGGGTCGAGACGAGACATGGCTCATATTTGTACCGCGACTGTGTACCATCTCCTGGAGGATTGGCTACGATATTTCCACTTTTATATATGCAGGCTGACATACATGGCGCAGATGAGTGCTTCAACCAGAAGTGATGATAGGCCCATGGGGCTAGAACAGCCTAGAGTATTTTGCACATTGACATAACCGAGTTTGAAGCTATAGCGTAAGTGCGAATACGAGGGCAGGTCACGTAAGACAGATAATGGCCAATTGCGACGCCTGGCGCGTTATTTTGTAACCCCTGATGACATACGACCTGCGTGGTGCAGCAGACATAGTAAATATTCAGCGGTGTCACTTTTGAGACTTTTGATGACGCATGGGTGTTATTTTGAAAATTGCGAATTGGCCGCGTCTTCGGCAATGAGACAGAAATAATAGTTGATCCAAACAACACGCAACAGATCAGCAAGTCTATTTCAGAAATTCTCTGCACCACCAGATTAAATACGAGATTCCTTGGTGTTCGGAGGCATGAATACTCCAGCTGCGCTGAGCTGCACCGCTCCACGGTTGTATCGGTCAGGATACAACTTCATCACTTCTTTGAACACCTCTTTTGCATCTTTTGGCCCCCTTTCAACGATTTTCCCGAAGTCTTGAATGTACTTCTTCGTCGCAGCAAGGTGCCAAACCCCATCAATCTCCTGAGCCTGTCGATGTCCTGGGATATCATAAACCGGGTCCAGTGCCTCGACCTTCTCGACCGCTCTGATCCATTCGTCGCGCTTCGCCTTGGTGTTGGCCTCGTAAAGCATCTGGTGCACCTGTCCGTAAACAACGTCTCCACACGCAGCGAGCTTGAGATTTGGTTGCCAAAGCACAGTTGAAGCGTACGTGTCGCTGTGCCCGCACTCAATGGCATGAAACTCCCAGCGGTCTTCAAGTTTGAACACGTGGTTGTGCAAGGCCTGCGGCAGAGCGAACGGCTTGTAGATTTGGCCGGGGAAGCGTGACTCCCAGACCTGATTGAAGTAGCCTTCTTCGATCTCCTGTTCCATGTGCTTGATGGTGCCGACGGTCGCGAGCGGCACAACCTCCGGAAAGCGTTTCAAGAGAAGAGGGAGTCCTGCCCAGTGATCTATGTGCCCATGGGTAAAGTACGCATAGGAGAGTTTCCTATTGGGTGCGACCTTTTCAATCCATGCAATGAGTTCCTCTGTCTGCTTGATCGTGATCGGGGTGTCGATGAGGACGGCTTCTCTGGTGGAGTAGACGAGGGTGCAAGAGATTGGGGACCAGAATATTGTAGTATCACGACCAGGGACTTTGGCGGAGATGGGAGGTGCGACGTAGACTGCGGCTCTTAATTCGGCCATTTCAGTTGATTCCACGAGGTAAAGGTTGTGTGATTATCACAGCTGCTTTGCAAGCCCAGTTATTGAGAACTTGTTGGTGCAAAATCACGGGTGGATTCATTCGCTCTTTTTAACTGTGAATATTGCAGCCGACTCAACGAAAGTCTAATCAGCACACTCGATAGGCCGAGGTTCTAAGATGTACGGGAAAGTCACTGCGTGCTATGATATGACGCCTCAAGTGGGATTCGGACTAGTTGAATAATCCATAATTCGGTCAACCGTCACTTCTGTGCGGGGAGCCTGTGCATATTCGATCCAACGACGCAACTCAACTGTGAGTTTCTCATCACATGGAATGAAAAATGCCAGGATACTATTCATCTCGTGTTTTTCATGACTTGAAATGCGCGGCAAACGACAAGCCGATGTAGTCTACGTGAACACCGGGGCCTTATACCTCCACCGTCGGGAAAGGCTGGATCAGTAATATAAAATGTCTTCCCCGCACCAAGTCCATCCCACCCGATCCGTAAGGCTGCTGACGAAATTCAAGAATTCTACACCGCAGTGCCATTCTCATTCTTTTAAGTATTGCATCACCTCGAGCCCTGGAGCCCAGAGAGTGATGGCTCAGAGACGTGTGCGCTCGGATCACTAATCCAAGAAATGCCCAGCCGGGAGCGAAGGGGCTATGGCTGGGGGCAATGTTCGAGATGGGAAGACAAGAACAAGGAGGTGGACCATCCTGTTTCACTGTCGCCTTGATCAAAAAACGGGAGACGTTGTCGATTGTTCATCAATGGCCATAGAGATATTTTGTGCATGCTCTTGGCAATGCATAAAATGCACTCTGACAAGCTGTCACAACACCTTGATCACAACACCTCAAGCATGCACCGCACCACTGTAAGTTTTATACGGCTCATTTTATGTTCTTTACAGTCCAAAGAAATAGAGCGTTTAATTTGACGACGGACTTTTTCTCATCTGTCAAGGCAGACTGTGTCGATATCCCTTCAGTCCGGATTGTCAAACGTCTAGGCGTCTGTAGTCTCAATGAGATACGTAATCGAGAGACAGGCGAATTGATCATCGGAGATGTGAAATTCGGCGAGCAGGAGAGGAGAGCCTCCACTATTCGGCGAAAGGAGTACTGTGGTCATCAGGTTTGTCATTACTGTGAGAGAACCGGCGAACAATGCAACCACTGGCAGCCATCCACTCTGAACACCACTTGGCGAGAGAGAGGTCTATCAAGACTTAGAATGCAGTGCAGCAGGGCTCGTGGTCCCTTTTGTATCAGAGAGCTGATGAAGCTGAGTGTCATGTCGGGGGGCGCATAGATGACTCGCGCAGTTGGGGCGCAGGAGCATCCCGGTTTCGTGCCAAAGCGAGGGGCTCGCCAGGTTTTTATGACCAAGCAGCGCACCGCATGGATCGGGAAGCATTCATGGTCGCATTTTTGCCCATTCCAGCTGTCATGATAATGTGAAGACGCGCAATTGGCCATGAAGAAACAAGATTCCCACTGAACTGACCCCTGCCCGGCCCATATCAGGGGCCCGGGTCACAGTGAATCCGACCAGCAGCGGGGACCCTTGCCAGGGGTGGGAGGACGGGCCTTGGATGAGGTCAGTGACAGGCAGCGAGGTCGCTGTAGAGTGACCCCAACGAAATAACCTTAATGCTTAACCCTAACTTTGCTGGCGCCCTTTCAGCGGCCAGTGTCTACCGGCTCCAACCCCTAGGTGCTCTCCTCCTCATCCACCACCACCACCCGCATCTGCCCCAGTGCCCTCTGTGACGAGCTCCCCGAAACCTCGGAACCGCTCTGAGCCCCCTTCCTTCGCCCTGCTGGACTGCTCGTTATGTGGAAACTGAGCTGATTCCGTTTCGTACCTCCTCGTTTTTCGTCCTAAGCATGCCTGTCCAGGTGGGCTCTTACAAGGGCTTAATCTTGGCAGATCTTGGCGGGGGTTTCGGATGACCCAGGACGGAGAAGCTGCAGGCTCTTCACACGCACTAACAGCTTGAATCCCGGCGCTGTGGCCCTGTGCCCCGGAGCCACCCCTGGGCGCCGCCACGTTCGTCTGGTCCCTCTGAAAGTCTGAGGGTCGCAGCGAGAGATCATGTTCGCTGGGCCGCTTCGAGTACCACATGGCTGCTGACATGTGTCAGGTGCCGGTGGGGGTTTGAGGCGCTGCGTAGAGAGAAACAAACGGGGACGACTTCATGCGATGTTATCAGCTCTTTTGGGGGGGACAGAGAGGATTGTGTATTGAGGTGTTGGACATTACTCTTCATGGCTAGTTTTCCCCCAAGAAAGCATGAAGTCGTCAAGAGTTCATCAGACCTGGATAATGATGGAGGGCTTAACCCAAGACTAAGTAAGGATTGGCACCAAGACATGACATTGCCACCATCTTATCCCGCGGCACGACGGCCAAGATCATGATCGCAAAGATTTTCTCATGATCACCACACCCAACCAGGGGAAGACTTGCAAGGTGCAACCAGTCAACAACATCCAGTTTCACGTTGGAGGCCCAGCCAGAGCTGAGCTCGCGTCTTCCACGGCTTCACTCGATTCCGGATTTCCTCTTCTGATTTCGAGGGGCCGTTGCTAGTCCGACATGGCAAACAACCCCTGAAGATCCCGAGCACGAGGGCTAAGCCTCGAGTTCTGCCTGTGGCCCGACAGATTCTGCCCTCGACATTCAGCCCTGGCTAAACTCCCCTGCCAGAGCCGCAGAGCCAAAACAGACGGACCCTGGTCTTTCATCCCTTCCCTCGGAAACCGTCCCGTCACTTTTCAGATGGCAGCGAGACTTGTGATCCCATCTTGGCCCGGTTACAGCCGCGCTGGAAACCTGCTAGTGCACCCAGTACCGCTGTCTCTCGCCTACAGACCCTCACCGCATCCAGCACGGCTTCAGCCTCCATCACGATCTAGCCCAATGCTCGACATCACGTCTGAGAACTCGCTCACGCCTTGCTACCCCCGGTCCCCGGCTCCCCACGAATGTGACGACAACACCACGTCTCCATCACCCTCACACCACGCTCCGGCACTCCCATGCCCAGGCCATGATCAGGAAAAGCCACCACACCTCCTGCCCTGCTATCGCCCGCGCGCATCCGATCTTCCGTGCACCGGTTGTTGCGGACGATGTGCATTGGCAAGACCCATCCCAACCCAGCAGCCAAGGCTCGCGATGACCAGGCCCCGTCTGATATAATGACTTGGCTCCCCTCCTTTGCAGAGATGTAGTGATCAGCAGGTCTGTCCCCCTTCACTTCATCCGCACGCGCGCCCTCTTTCATTCGTTTCTTCACGCAGCTAGCCCATCGCCAGCTCGCTGCGGCTTTTTGTTTACTTCGTTTCATTCAACAACTCAGAGACCGGTATCTCGACCCCATTCAGAGGCGAGCCTCGTACATTCCTTTATTCCTTTTTGTGTCTTTCCTTCTATTCGACGTCCGGATCCTCAAGTAAATGATATCTACACACACCCAACCACTCGATAACCATGTTACTTTCAAGATACGCAATCCTCTCATGGCTGGCCTCAGTGGCGTTGGCTGCCCCGAACCCTCCAGCAGCGGCACCTGCTCAGTGCGAGCCGAAGACCGAGACCATCGTCCACACAGTTCATGTACCGACAACAGTCCACGAGGTCAAGACGGAGACCGTACACGTCACGGTGCCAGGGGAGAAGGAAGTTGTCCATGTTACAGTCCCTACCACAATACATGAAGTCAAGACGGAGGTCAAGCACCTGACCCAGACGGAAGTCAAGCACGAAATTAAGACGGAAGTCAAGCATGTAACCGTCACCGCACCGCCCGAGACGAAGACCGAAGTCAAGCACGAGGTCAAAACCGAGGTGAAGCACGTCACCATCACCGCTCCTCCGCAGGTAGTCAAGGAGACGATCACCAAGAAAGAGGAGGTTAAGGTCACCGTTCCGGTACACGTCACACAGACGGTCCCAGTACACATCACGAAGACGGAGGTCAAGACAGCCATTCATACCGTCGTTCAAACCGCGCCGCCAGTGGTCCACACCGTGGTCGAGACGAAGAAGGAAGAGGTCAAGGTCACGTTCCCAGTACACGTCACGCAGACGGTTCCAATCCACATCACCCAAACCGAGACAGCGGTACACACTGTCGTCCAGACTGCCCCTCCTGTCGTTCATACCGTTGTCGAGACCAAGAAGGAGGAAGTCAAGGTCACGGTTCCGGTACATATCACGCAGACCGAGACAGCCATCCATACGGTTGTCCAAACGGCGCCTCCCGTTGTTCATACCGTCACATCCGAGCGCATCGTCTCCGCACCTCCCGTCACTCAGCATATCACCAAAGAGGTTCCCGTTGAGAAGATTATCACGCATGTGGCCACCGTCGTTCAAACCCTGCCGCCTGTCGTTCACACGGTGGTTCAGACTGCACCTCCCGTTGTTCATACCATTACCCAGGTGGCCACCGAGACTCTCCACATTACCCTACCCCCTCAAGTCGTCACCTCCGAACGAGTTGTGTCCGCGCCCCCGGTCACTCACGAAATCACCAAGGAGGTTCCCGTGGAAAAGATCATTACCCACGTGGCGACCGTTGTTCAGACTCTGCCGCCTGTTGTTCACACGGTGGTGCAAACCGCTCCGCCTGTCGTCCATACCGTTGTCGAGACTGCTCCTCCTCTGGTCCACACCGTTGTCCAGACCGCTCCTCCTCTCGTTCACACAATCACTCATGCGGTCACCGAGACAGTCCACGTCACTCTGCCTCCCCAAGTCGTTACGTCCGAGCGAGTTGTCTCTGCTCCTCCCGCTCCTCCCGTGACCCACGAAGTCACCAAGGAGCTACCGGTTCACGTCACCCAGGTCGTGACCAAGGAGCTCCCAATCGAGAAGATCATCACCCACGTCGCCACAGTCGTCCAGACCCAGCACGCAGTCCAAACTGTCACTCTCCCTCCTCACGTGGTAAAGGAGACCGAGACGGTGCACGTCACCCTTCCTCCCCATGTGGTCAAGGAAACCGTTCACGTGACTCTTCCTCCCCATGTGGTGAAGGAAACAGTGCACGTCACCCTGCCTCCTCACGAGGTCAAGGAGACCGTGACGCTGCCGCCGCATACCGTTCACCAGGTCGTCCACGTCACGCAAGTAGTCAGCCACTGCGCCACGACCGTGACAGCCGGAGCCGGCCATGTTGCCTCTCCTCCTCCGGCGGCACACCCCATGCCGCCGCCCGCTCACGAGGCCGCGCCGCCGGCCCATACCATGGCACCTCCCCCGGTGCAACATACCCCGCCACCGGCAGTGCATACCATGGCCCCTCCGGCCCAGCACACTCCTCCCGCAGCGGCACACCCCGCGCCATCTGCGCCGCCGGCTCACCAGATGCCCCCGGCTCACGTAGCTCCCCCGGCTGAGGCCATGCCCGCCCACCCTCCGGCCGAGACACCGGCCGCCCCTCCCGCTCATCAAGCGCCGGCGAGTCCTCCCGCACATGAGGCTCCCGCAGCCGAGAAACCTGCCGAGAAGCCTGAGGAGAAGCCCGCTGAGAAGCCTGAAGAGAAGCCTGCCGAGAAGCCAGCGGAGGCCGAGAAGCCCGCCGAAGAGAAGAAGCCTGTCGCCGACAAGCCCGCTGAGGAGAAGCCTGCTGAGCCTGCAAAGCCAATGATGAGATTCATGCGGCGTAAAATCTAATGAGGGTGATGGGAGAAAGTACAGTGCGACTCACGACGATAGGAAGCCGGGGAGGATAGGAACATTGATATATGCCTTGAAAGACGCAAGGAACTAGGAATTATCTTTCTTATATGTAATCTAAATATTAGACGGTAGCGATGACGCTGGACGAAGTTTGATACCCTGTCAGCCTGCCTTCAATGAGACTTAATACCTCTTATGATTGAATTGCTTTTTATTTCTACCACTGTATTTGAGTAATTCCTTGAAGTGGTGAATTCTAAAATGAGACCAAATGCTTAGCCCAAGGAATGCAGCAACATGACAGAATTTTGTGATTGACGAGGAACTACCAAAAGACCGTTTAAGTGATCTACAATGGGCTTGCCGTTTGGTTATCGACAGCAGGTGGATCGTTCGGTCCGTAGACTCGGACCGACGAACACGGACATTGGGATATATTAAGCAGTTATCACGGCATCCCACTCGCCGCGATTAGACTTTGCGGACCTCTTCTAGTAACACGGCAAGTCCCGAAGGAGGTGATAACCACAAGCCATCAATGAGCAATCAAGGATACTGGAAGCCTCGTACATCTCGTTACTATGCTAAGTATCATATTGAATCGTAACATCCATTATGGGGTATTCGTCGCGCGCTGCCATTCCGTCATCTATGTGCAACATATTTACATCAGGAAAGCCGCGAGCATCGTCAGTCCAGCCATCGACACGAGCATGCCCGGACCAGTGGCACCAGCCCCTGATGCCGGAACGGTAGAAGGCGTCGGGGTGGCCGAAGGAGACGTGCTGTTCGTCTTGGAGGCGTTGAACTGGGCGACGACAAACTCCACAGCGTCATCGGTGTAGTTGCCAAAGTACGAGCCGTGGACCTTGGTGTTGTTACCGATGTCGCAATAGACGTCGCCCGTGTCGCACCACGACGCGATCTTGGAGGCGTACTGCTGGCATGCAGTAGTGTTATCGCGAGGGAAAATCTAGAACAAGCATCGAGTCAGTGTCTCGCATCAGTAGTTGCACATCTTGACTCAACGTACGCCGTCGCGAGTGCTCGTGCCGCGGTTCCAGGTCGAGTTGGCGGTATGGGTTGGGTCTCCGAAGAGAATGACCGCAATTACTACGAAAGAATCAGCGTTCAATGTCCGAAAAGTCCACGCCGTACAAGCTCTTCGTGAGCTTTTACATACCGCTCTGATCGACGATGGAAGATGCAATTGGCGCTGTGTGGTTGAACTCTAAATCCAGCGCCTCGCCAGCGTCTTCGTCGACGCTGCCGCACAGGGTATCACCCGTCACTTGCGCACCCTGCGTTCATGCACGTCAGCGGGAAGAAGAAAGCAAAAAGCGCAGCCTCATCGCATGTTCGTGTCCAATCATCGTCCGCGCTCATTGCGCCCGAAGAATGTCTCGTCCCAAGTCATGTCATGAACTCCCGTCTCAAGCTTAGGAAGATGCAACATTGA
Source organism: Colletotrichum gloeosporioides (assembly GCF_011800055.1). Lineage (NCBI taxonomy): Eukaryota > Fungi > Ascomycota > Sordariomycetes > Glomerellales > Glomerellaceae > Colletotrichum > Colletotrichum gloeosporioides. Next base: position 179,133 of record NW_025544692.1, read on the forward strand.
CAGCTGTCTCACGTACCTGGGAATATCCGAGCAGGGCAACCTTTGAGTCGGGACACCTCGAGCTGTATGCCGTCAAGGCCAGGTTCATGGCGATGTCGCCATCTTCCACTGAGACGGAGTAGTTGTCGAAGGTCGCAGGGTAATCGAGCGGCTCGATCTGGGACCCGGGGATGGCGGCGACGACGCCATTGGCGACGCTGCCGATCCGGCCAACACCAGCTGGCTCGTTGCTGCCACGTGCGACGATGAGATGAACTCCGCTGGCGCAGGTGCTGGTCGAGTTCTGCGCGGCAGCGCTGGCCGCAAATAGGCCGGCGATCGCGGCGGTGGTCCTCGTCGTGGATCTCATTTTCGGCCAGGTTCGGTCGTGGATGATGAGCAATGGTGAGACAGGATCGGTTTGGTCGGATCGGACGGTAGACGAAGAAGCTAGCAGGCAGAGGAGGGCACAGAAGGAAACCGGGGAGGTCGGAGGGAGAGAGGTATTCATCTCGCCAGCCCAACGGGATGAATGACGTCGCAGACCTCAACGATTCTTGGCGCAGAGGCTGGCATGGTGCATCCGTACGCGCATTGCTAAGCAGCATTGCATGCCCGCGAAAAGGGCCGGCGAGGCAACGCCATCCCATCGCAAGTGCCGCACTGCCGCGCCATCAGCTCGTCGAAATTGAGCCCGGCGCAAATATCGGAACGCCGGGGTGGCTGCGCTGCTGTGTTGTGATCGCCAGGGGTACCCCGTCGTGGCCGAACGGCGAATCAGACGGAGGTTCATCGTCCCCCGGACGCCATGGATCGTCGACCACATGTTCGGACTGTCGTTCAAGTCGGCCAGGGGTCCAGGTCCAAGTCCGAAGTGGCTTCCGCGTGGGGTTAGCGCCTCGTGGTTTGGCTCGTAGATATGACTAGAAATGGCTGGAGCTACATAGGACAGAAGCTGTGCTGTGTGGGATGGGCGGAGGAAGATGGAAGAGCCTCGGCATTGCGTCCGAATAGAGCATCGTTCCTGTACCCCAGGTCCCTTAGGCGCGTATTTCCTGCTTTTATGTCCACTATTGGGCCCGCTTCTGGCCGTGTGACCCGATGAGGTTGGGAAGTTGGAGACGGACGGGCTGGGGATGCGGGGATGGCGGATGCGGGGAAGAGGGAACGGGACGCCCGGCCGGTTAGCTTGTTGGTTCATTCATGCAATTGAACAAGTGATGAGTTGTTCTCTATGAACCAAGACGGGTAGAGGATGAGATTGCAAAGGATTACGCAGCTCATTCTACTTTGGATGGAGGTAAGGTTGCGGGTTGGCTGCAATTGCAGGATGGATGCAACCTTGACAGTTACTTTGCCAAGGTCGAGCCCCGTTGCGTCAAATTGTGAATTCTCCATCCGTTGCTTGGCAAGCACTTACCCTTGTCATCGCAAAGCCACAGACGAGAATAATGTCCACGAACTTAACACTGCAGCAAACAAGCCCCTGCTACGTTCAGAGAAGCGTTTACAGCTTTGATTCCCAAGGTCTCGAAGCTCGGATATCGAACAGTTATTGACACTTGAGGTCTCTTCAAAACTTTCAGTGCCATCTTCTGTCCAGGATTAGGTGCAAGCGGCTTTGAGACACTGATTCTACCATGTAGACGAAAGAGTCGGTCTTGGCTGCCTCCACCTTGCACTATCACGCCAAAATACATCTGAATTGGCATCAGGCCGCCAAGGTTCGCAAAGCGCGGGCGAGTGAACCAATTAGAAGGTGTGGACTTCGACCTCAAAATGCAATGGCGAATTTGCCTTTAGACACGTGGTGCACCTGTGATGAAACAAACGGCTCACTTGGGAAGTTGAAAGTATAACTATGGTGTGTTGTGTCTTAAACCCACAAGATGTCAGCTAATGTGGTTGTCTCCCGACATATTGCCAAACAGAACGTGTAACCTTGCTAAGGCTCGTGGATCCACACGAAAGGCGAGCTGTCATAAGCAGGGTCTGTCTGCATATCCCCTATGCAAATAGATGCTTGTTGGTGAGATAGCCATCTCTCTGTTACTATGCTGCCTTTTTGAAGCTTGTTTTAGATTGACAACTGAGGACTTTCACGTCTCCAAAGCCTGTGTGGTGTGCTTTGTGTTTCTGTTTTTCTGATATTGTAGCCATGTTGTCCGCAGATTGTTCCTGCCACTGACTTTGATTATGTGGAACAACGTTGTCTTGTGTTTGCAGCCCTCTTCATTCAGGATGCTCGAGCTGCTGACCTCACAAGGCCTGGACGAGACATTGCTGCCCAAGACTCAGATATACGGCCGTTCATGTCGACGACTATTGCTACGATATACAATCTGAAGCTTTATTCAGCTAGTTCGCAACATCTCCAATGACCTTTAGTCGTACGTTCACGAGGACACGAAAATCAGCACCATCAGCCTGACCACCGCCACTCCATCTCTACCAAAGACTTTCTACTCGCCGAATCCTCCATAGTCGGTTACGTCGTGACCCAAGATACCAGCTGGCATAAGACATCATCCATCACGCGGAACAGCTCTCGAAAGCTCTGGAGCATGAAAGGCTGGAGCCTCACATTGGGAGACAGCCAGGTACCTTAGTGTAAGCAAACAGGCTTCGTATGACCTCAAGTATAAATACGGGGCCAAATGGCCTTGCTCAAGAAGAAGAGGTCAGTATCAATTGCTCAGAGACACATGAAATAAACACAAATCATCTGAATCTTGCCATCACTCCAGCTTCTACAACTTACAATGCACTTTGTATTTCTTCTTTTCGCCTCGATCGCTGCCATCGCTGCAGCTTTCACGCTCCCCAAGGATGCGGCGGACGGTTTCTACGTAGCCTACTACAACGAAACCGGCCATGAAGTTCACCTCAAGGACCCCGACATGTCTAGCCTCGACGCCCTTGTTACAAGTAGCCCTGCCCACCCTCAGATCCGCGGCACTACCCCTCTGGTACTGCCACGTGACGGCGAGACCTGTTGTGGTTGCAAGTACAGAATGAACAGCGGCAATTGTGACGGCGCAGTTCAGGGCCTGAAAAATCAGATGAGGAAGCAAAGGCTGGGCAGGGCATTTATCAACCCTGGAATGGCTTGGTACGAGATCAGAAGATCAGGCTCTGCCCGCCCGGTTGTGGCTTTCCTGTGCCGCACTAGGGGCGCCGGAGTTGGGGACATCGATGTCTATACTTATACCCAGAAGTTGCAGGAGATCACTGGATCATGTGGGCTGTATGTTCCTGGAACGAAGGCGCTCGGCGCTCTGAGGGTCGGATACATGATTTACAATGAGGGTGAGGACTTTTGCAGATCGGCGACGGGTTCTACTCAGAACAGATGTTAAGGGAACCATGAAGGGCTACGGGAGGACGAAGTATTTCGGTGAGATCAGAAACATTGGCATGGGCCGGTAATCTGTCAGGGGGGTTGGAATATACTCTTTAGCTCTACAGTCTGTCTTTCTCGTCGTGGCTTCATAAGAATCACACTCGTTTATAATTTCTTGTCGTTCCGCCCCTTGGTGTTCTGACTTGAAAGGTCAACATACTACACGCATGAGGACCACCATGTCGAAGGCACAGTCTATTCAGCCAAACCTGAAGGTTGTTGAATATGCACCCGCGTCTTTGAGCCACATGACTGTGAAATGAATGGGTTCGCTGGAGAATTGCCCATGTCCATCTTCCAGATCCGTTGTTCCATCGTCCTGTCCCACCACCATTCGTCGTTATCCCAGATTGTTCTTCGGGAACCAATCTCATGGAACTGTCTCTTACTCCCTGCCTGGCACACCATCCACGGTTCTTCGTAATGCCGATATTCGTTGTCTGTATCTTTCACCTCCGCGAGATCTTCAGATATCCAGCAATTAGCCCAGACGCGCTTCCCATCCAGCCACTCCGACCCCCATCGAGCTTCCTCCCTTGGCCTGTCCCAATCTCCCGAGTAAAAAGCGACTTTCCTCAGTTGGCCACCCTCATTCTTCTCCACCAGGAATTCAAACATATCTTGTGCGCTCGCAACATCCAGCCGCGGGTGAGCAAACTCGTCCTCACCCGGGCCGCAGTTGCTGCTCATTTCCATTTTCCATCTCTCCCGGCCCAACATTCTGTCCTTCCGCGCATCAATGGCTCTGCGACAGTAGCTCGCCATATCGAAGAATAAGGTCGCGTTCTCCAGCTTGGGGAACTTTGTGGCGAGGGATTCTAGGTGTCTGTACGGCCAGACATCATTCTGCCGCATGTCAATCGTGATGTCACGCAGATTGGGAGCCATGATCCCTAGCTCTGCGATCTGCTCCGGGTTGATGGACGATCTCCAATCTGCCTCTGCCTCGGACGCCCTCCACTCAAGACTCGTGAGTGACTTTGCGTGATGGCGAATGGCAGGTTCAGCCAAACGCCACGGTCTCCGGCTGCTCAACCATGCCAGATGTGCAAGCGAGTTCTCCGGCAGCGCTGTAATCAGGTCTCCTGCCCAAGGCCCGCGGGCCGTCAGAGATGTGAGAGACTTGAGGTGCGGTGCTAATTGGGTGGAGTTGGGCGCATGGCTCTTAGACCTCGAGAAAATGCTTGGCTCTGGTGGGATGAGCACGAGTGTTTTTATGTGGGAAAAGTCCATTGCTTCAAGCCACAAGTCGAGATTCGTCATCTGCTTCTGCTGCTCCGAGAGCCACACCCACTTGAGCCATCTCCAGGCCTTGCCGGACCCGAGCCAGTCGAGGTACTTATGGAAGGTCGAGTCGGTGGTTGACATCATTTTGCGCGCCTCTTCCCACGGCTGTTCGTTAAATCTGTAGCCCTCTAAGTCGAGGACTTCTAGTTGTGACGGGTAGCGCGAACCCGAGGGGTACTGGAAGGGAAAGTCATAGCGGTCAGGCTCAAACTCGCCCTGGAGCTTGGTGAAAAGCAGCTTCAGACTTTTGACGGACGAACAGTTGGAGAGCGTATTGTGTATTTCCTTCATGGTTTGCATCTCGGGATCACTTGGGTCTTCAAGCCTCCCATAGAGATATTCGCTATACTGCCCAATCGGAAGGACAGTGTCAATGACACTTGGGCACTGAAATGGTGGGTCAAAGAACTTGATCGTGGCCATTGCCCCGATAGTGAAGAAGGCAAAGCTGAACATGCACAGTAGAGGAGAGTCCATGGTTGATGCTTTTGGCGTGAGTCTCATCGCTGTGAAACGCAATCACAGCTAGTAAACAAGAATATGTCGTCTGAAACATTTGCTGCAGTGGGAACGGAAATTTTAATCAGAAAGTAATGGCACACGTGTCAAAGATGCAATGTCAAAAGTGAAGTGTCATCTCCAGACGACATTCCAGGCAGCCATTATCTTCCACCAGTATCCACAACTAGCCATTCTTGGCAGATCCACTAACTGCGGTCGATCCGGCGAACACTCTGAATGGTTCTGAAATCGTCTCAGGGGAACAATTAAGTCCAATTGCTTGGAGCCTTCATTTCCGAGGGAAATTCAGACCAAACACTAAGGCTTCAGAGAGACGTAAAGAGGGATCTATCGTACGATACGAGAACAACTGGTCGAAGTATGCGGGTTTTCGGGATTGCAGAGCAGGTCGCTCAGCATCGAAACAGACACAAGGTGGGCTTTGGAATATCTGTCACGATATATTCACACAGGCTTCCTGATATTCAAAAATTATAAACTTAGCAATGCCAACATAAACATCAATAGAGTTCAAACATTCTACGAAACTGCTTCTTTCCACGCTTTCCTTCGCCGATATCTTCTCAGTCTCGCCGTCGCACGAAAGCTGCCGGAGAGGTCGCCGCCTACTCCCTAACTTTCCATGTCGTCCCGTCATCATCGAATCTCACTCCCGCAAAAGCCAATGCAAGGTCTTGGAAGTCCTCTCGGCTGTCTTGGGCGCTCTTGATTTTCCTCGCCAGAGCGAAGTCGAGAAGAACGGCTTTGTCGTCCGATGTCCTGATCACAATGTTGCGGACAGAGGTTAGATCGCCGTGAATCCAGCCCGCATCATGCATCCTCTTGACAGCCTCCAATGCCTTCTTCGCATCGTCCTTGTTGTTGGGGTCTGCGAAGCGCGACTCGATGAACTCGATCAGAATTCCTTCTTCATCAACACCGCAATCATCATAGACAAGCGCTCCAAACTTTGGTCCTACGTCCTTGCCATCTATAGCTTTGTAGGCATCCTTCTCTTTCAAGATATGTTGCTTGTTGGAATAATCCTTCTTCAATATCCACGTGACGCTCCGATCCCATCCGGCGGCGGTCTCCCCGGTCACCGTCGCCTTGAATGCGTTCCCGTCTTTGCCACCCCCCACGTTTTCACCAATTGTCAGCTCATCTAAATTCAGCTCGCCGAGAAGGTCGTCGCCACCTTCTCGCCAGAAACCATCAGGCTTCCGTTTCTCGATTGTAATATGCTGTGGTGCCCAAGCATCGAGTGTAAGCGAAGAGCAAAAACTGCCAGAAAGCAAGAGTAAATAGACGTTACCTCAGATGCAGATACGGGGTGGCCAAGTACAACCTGGACACCAATGAGACCGAGCAGTTGAAAGGTAGGAAAGTGCATTTTGTCAAAGATATGAGAATCGTAGTGTGAAACAAGTGGTTACTGTGGAACAACTTCGCTATGGACCATGAATGACCTCCAAGTGGACATCTGCATGTTTAATATTCGCGCGCTCTTATAAACTTAAGAGGTGGCTTTTACTCAAGGTGTTGTCACCCATTCGGGCGATAATACCTGTAGTCAACCTGTGGACTGTGCAAATGCTCTTCATGTGGCTGAGCCTCGGAATTTTCGAATGCATTTCACCGTCGTCAGCACGGAGTTGGGGGCTTAGACAGGACTCTGAGGATTTCAATCTCAGCTTATGTGCTCGGACTTTTGGCGGCTGGACACTAGGTGATCAATATGAGCTGACATGGTGTTTTCTTCGCACTTTCGGCTTTTTCGCGAAAAGAAATAACCCCTCGGATTGGTTTCTGTAAGCACCTCAAGAGAGCACTGCTCGGTTTAACATACTGGCTTGAGTCCGAAGCTGACATGTGGCATGCATCAAGATAGTACTGAGGCTCTATCCTTGGATAACCGTAATCTGAAATGCGTGATTTCAATTACGTCCATTGGATGGCACTTGCACTTGCCAAAGAAATCACCTAGAGAAACCTTCATTTCCAGATATGGCATTCCACATGAGCAAAAAGACAAAAAGAGGCGGCAGATAGTTGAAGGGTCAAAGAACATCACTAGTATTTCAGACGTTCCAGCACGGAATGCAGACGTCAGCTGTGTGGACTCTGCAAACTTTATGTCGAGTTCATTTGCTGATTCAAATGTAGAATACTTCTGAGGGATCCGCGATGTATCGCATTATAAAGTCATGGTGTAACCCTTGCTGAGACTTGTTCAGATTTTCATAATCATCTGTAAAAATACGCAAAAACGTGATGACTTTATCATTTATTCGGGCCACAAAAAAATGGCAAAACGCTCACAACTAGGAAAGGCGTTTTTCTGCTCCGTCGTACTCTTCAAAGTCCATTGGCTTCCCTCATTGAGAGGTACACGTAAGCTCAAGGGTAGAAGTGAAGCAATGTAGTAGAGAATTATGAAAAGGAAAACGACTAAACTTCAAGTTGACAAGAGCAATCTAAACGACAAAGTGATCCAGGACATTCTCCCAACTCGCAAACCGCCACAAAACACCAGCAGGGCCTTACTCTTCGCTCTACGTAAATCAACTCCATGACAGTAGACAGACTAATCAAGCCGCCGTTCTCGACGGCTTGACTCCATTCAGACAATTCTTCCAGTTCTTGTTCTTGGAAATCGTGCGAGCCGCGTTCTTCATCTCGTCGAGCGTCTTCTTGCCGCCGCTTTTCGCAAGGCGGGCACCGCCTCTTGCGGCCAAATCCTTGAGACGAGCACTCGTTCGCTGACCGATGGTCGCGAATCTCCCGACCACGGTCCTGGTAGCAGATGCAAAACGCCCGACGAAGGCCAAAATGGCCCTCAGAACGGCCTAGATATTTAAAGTCAGCAGCTGCCTTAAAGTTTGGTGGGGCTTTCCTCGGAAAGCTTGTTACGTACCGCGACAGGATTGCGTTTGTTGATCTGGTGATAGGTAGCTTGAATATCCGCGGTGGTCTCATCTGAGGCCTCCATACGTGTGAACTCTCCTACCAGTTCCTTAGACACAGGAACTCTCGATGGCTCCTCGCGCTTCAAGCCGATGGGCACAATCGGATCCTTCCATCTCGTGTCTTTATCATCCTCAATCGCGGCCGCAATCTCCACGTATGACGTTGTGTACTCGTCCGAGTCGATATCCACGTCGGGGGCATCTCCAAAGTCGCCCGGCCAGAACTCGTCAATCGCGTCGTCGGTCACAAAGTCTTCGGAGAAGAAGTCCTCTGCATATGAAGAGAGGGGGACGATGCCGTCGAACTCGCCAAAGATGGACAGCGGGACGAGCAGCAGACACTTGCCCATGCGGGTCCGCTTCTTATTGCGCTTGTACTCGGTCCTCTTCTTATCCTTGACCTTGTCGGCCATTTCTTTTTTGGTTTTCTGTCTCTTCTTCTGGTGGTACTCCTTCTTCTTGCGTTCGATTGTGTCCTTGATTCTGTTATATGAAGTCAGCATGGCGCCTGTGATGCGAGGGCTTCTGTTTACAGACTTGTCATTTTTGTTCTTTTTCTTATCGTCTTGCGCCTTCTCGCACCCGTCACCCCTCTGTTTGGCCTTCTGGCCGTTCGGGCACTTCTCGCATCTGCAAGTGGCGGCGTTGCGGAAGTATGCGCTGCTGCTGCATTTTCGCCTCGGGCAGGCCTTGCACGAATCCTTCTTCTTGCCTGGCGCCGCCTGTGGCTGTTGCCGCGCTAAGAGTTCAAGAGGCCTGGCGGCGAACGTAACCGAGGAGATGGCCTGGCCCTCTTGAACGGATCTATCAACCGACAGTAATTGCGAAGAGAGCCGTGGCGCAATGGTAAATAGAGAAAGAATGAAGTGTAGCTTCATGATGAATACTGAGTTGTTCTGGAGTCTAGAAACAGAACTGGACACAGAAAAGATGTAACCGCGGATTTAAATAGAAGGGCGGATGTACCTAGTCACAGAAGTTGCAATCAGCGACGTCGATGTAAGGTATTTGTGTGCGTTCATCAACTTTATGATCTAAAAGACTGCATAATACGTTACAAGAAAATTCTGGTTATGCACCTATGACTTGAGCGTGAACGATCCTCAGTCCGAGATCCTGTGAGATGCGCTGCCATCTAGAGTGGCTGAGTATTGGACTTGGCTATTCCAACCAGTAAGCTAAGTCCGATATCAAAGAAGGAGCAAGCATGGTCCGAGATGAGATGAGAGAGTCGATGAGCTCAGTCTGAGGCTCAGTCCGAGATGAGAGTGCAACAAAACGTGACATACTGAAGCACAGGATCTCAACCGGACAGCCGTCGAGTCTGCAGGCCATTCCTCATTGAACGTAGCATGGCCATCCTGAAATCAACCTTCAATGATTGATTCCTCCAAAACGGCACTTATTTGGAAGAACTTTTCTTAAAATAATACAGTACTGTAATTCAGATGGGCAGCTACCGTAATACTCGGACTTGCAGCTGGGGCTGACTGCCAGTGAGGCCTACCATACGCGCATGTTCGGTAGCTGACTCTAGATATCCTTTGAAATTTCCACTGGCTGGCAATATATATTGTCGCTGGAAAACCTCCATTCCGATCTCTGTTCTCCACTTCTTCCACAATTCAATCGATTCATCGCATCCATCTCACCGCGATTTGCACTCTTCTAGTACATTTAATTGACTGGAATTACCCTCCCAAATTGCCCTCCAGCCGTCACAACCTTGAATACTCCCACGATGCTCTCCAACCACGTCTTCCACCTCGCCATTCTCGGCCTCGCCAACTCCGCAGCCGCCTTCACCTTCTACCAAAGCTGGGGCAACCCGCCCAGCGACCCATCCAAATGCAGCCGCGGCGCGCCGGGCGACTTCCTCGTCGACGGGCACTACTTTCACCTCGGCACGGGGTGCACGGTCGACGGCAACCACAAGGACCAGTCCATGATCGTCAAGGCCGGCGACGGCGACGCGGCGCTCGTGGCTGTCTTCTTCAGTAGTGACGACTGCGACCCGGACACGATCATCGCCGTGCTGGACGAGGCTACCGAGATTGACGGGAAGACGGGGTGTTTTGATGGCAAGTATGGTAGCTTTGACGTTTGGAGCGTTTGCGAGGATGGAGGGTTATCTTGTCCTGGTGTTTGAGGGCTTTTTGCCTCGAGGGATAGCATAGACAATTTGCTTGAGGGGGGAAGTACTGTGTGAGATATGAATTGAGGATTCTGAGCTTCATCTCATGATCCCGGTCATGACTCTAAGAGTGAAGAAGGCAAGAGTGAACACAGGGCGTAGATATCACTCCATGACAGATATGTGCTCATGGTGGGAGGCCTTGCGGCAGGAGAAACACTGGAAGCCCGGGAACAGCAAGATCTGCTTCAAGATACTTTCTCTAATATGCAAATACCTCACACTACAGGTTCTGAGATTGAGATTCAAGTAGACCCCTTCATCAAATCAAGCGAGGGCAATTGTCCTACTAGTTGCTACCCATCATATAGTGATTCCGGGCCCCCGAAGGCAGCAACGTATCATCATCAAGTCCTGTGAAGTGATGGTGTGTGGATAATGCGGAAATCATAATCGCTGTTCCGGCTGAGACAGGCTGCCCGGCTGGAGGTGTCATCACAGCTTCAGCTCTTCAACTACGGCCCCGCTGGCACTGTCAGTCCACATGAAGTGCCATTCTTCCACCTAGTCAGGATACCACAATGGGCATTCCTTCGCCGTCCTTCACAGAAAGCTTGAGGGAATTAAACATACTGAGATGGTAGCGATTAGTAATCGTATCACTGCAATCAACATCTCAACACCTCAACATATTTACACTTTCGCGCCCTACTACGCGCCCTGCGATCAAATGCCACCTCGTCGCGTCTAAATAAAGTCTAGAAGTAAACCCAGTTCTCGCAATCTTATGATAGCCCTTGGGACAGCTTTCTGAAAACATCTTCAGACGAAAAGAAAGTCCAAAGAAAAAAGAAGAAAAAAGACACATTAGCAATTCCCTCGAATTTGTCCATCCCACACAACATTGCCCAGCATGCCAAAGTGGGTTTTCAACACGCCCTCTAACCTTCTCACCGCCACAGAGAAGCAGCGCATCGCCGAGGGCATGGCCGCAATCTACACCAGCGCCGGCCTGCCCGCCTTCTACTGCCACGCCCACTTCCTCGAGTTCGCCGCGGACAGCATCTACACCGCCGGCGCGCCCTCGTCGGACGTCGCCACCGTCGCAATCTACCACATCGCCGGCGTCTTCGACAAGCCCGAGATGGAGCAGACGTTCCTCGCCGCCTTTGACGACGTCGTGCGCCCCGTCTTCAAGGCCAAGGGCATCACCTGGGAGTCGGGCGTCTACGAGTCGAGGAGGGAGCTGTGGAGGGCAAACGGCGTGGCGCCGCCAGCCAGGCTGAGCGAGATGGAGAAGAGATGGTTCGAGGAGGGACGGGTGACTGATGAGGCGGAGCTGTTGAGGGCGCAGCGCGGAGAATAAGGTGTTTTTCTACTGTTGTTCTGGTCAACATGTGTCTTGTCGTCCTCGGATTTGAGAGCTCTTATTTTGGTGACAGAGGCAGAAACCTAAGCATATGGAACACGACAACAAAGACTTCGAGTATAAAATAAAACACGTATTTTCTATGAAACGATGGGGTATCTTGCGCAAAGGAATGACTTATACCGCGCCCTCTAAAACAGCGACATCGACCTCCTCCTCCTCATCTTCAGGCTCATCCCGAGCCAGTTTTCTTAATCTCTCCTTGACGGCAGGATCCCTCTCCAATTCCTGCCACAGCTCCAAGCGCCACTCATAAGCGCAAACGTCGTCTTCCTTACGGACCCATGGCCATCTCCATAGACCGGCAAGGATGAGACACCGCTGCAAGGTGCGGAATATGGTCTCCATCAGGATGAAGAGCAGAGTCATTATGATTAGGGTCAACCACCATACGGCGTCGGCGCCGAAGATCTTGGAGAAGCCATCGCGGACAGCATATGGTGATGGCGATGGGGTGTAGATGCCTGATAGGAAGGCGTTCCATGCCCACCAGCCGGAGAAGGTGATGAAGAAGGATCCCATCACGATAGCGGTCTTGTGGTGTGTTTCGAGGATGCTGCAGAAACGTTAGCTATATGTCGTCGAATAGGGATTGGGTATACTCACAAGCACTTGTAGTTGATCCAGACGACTCCCAAAGTGAATGCCAAGTCACCCACAGCGAAAAGGCCTTGATCGCTCGAGTGCGCAAACCACACGTACCCCGCCCATACCCCCCAGTAGGCCAAGACACCCTGGCAGGCTGCTGAAAACATCCATCCGGCGTACTTGGCCAGGTTCAATCCCATGTTTCGCTGACCGTACACGTACAGTTCCGGGACGGCGAGAAGCGTGTCGGCACTAAGGTCTTGCTCCCAGATGCCCATACAAATAACGCAAAGACTGGTAAACAGGGTATTGAAGACAGTCAAGCTGGCCATCTCATACAACGAGGTACCAGTGTACCCATTGTAGCGCTGGTACAAGGCAGTAGGCAGATAGAAAAACATCTCCTTCCAGAAAGTGCAAAGAATGAACTTGGCAGTGCGGACGTAGTTCCAACGGCCATGAACCAAGAGCAGTCGCTGTAGGAACCGGAACTGAGCGATAGCATAGTCAGCTACACGCGCCGCCTGCAAACCTTCCTTGCCTGAGATGCCGACGCCGACGTGGCTGGCAGATATCATGGCCAAGTCGTTCGCGCCGTCCCCGATAGCAAGCGTCAGGCCATAGCCCATGCGGCCACCCTTCTTCTTACGAAGCTGCGATCGCACAGTCTTGACCATGAGGGCCTTCTGTGCTGGAGACGCTCGGCAGCAAATGACGGAGTCAACGAGTGGGACAACGGAGTAGAACTGCGCCGTTAGCTCAGGCGACTTCTCCACGGCGGCGAGTGTTTGTCCGTCAATGACCACGACGCTGTGAACCGTGCCTGAGTGCAGATCTTCTGACAGCGCAATCATCTGCCCGGAGAGATCTCCCTTTGTGACGTCGAGTGTATACAGGTCGGACACTGGCTGACAGATGCGGGTCGAATGCGCAATATTGATGGCGGTCTCTCGCTTGTCACCTGTCAACATCCAGATCTTGATGTTGGCACGCCGAAGCTTGTCGATTGTCTCCGGGACCCCCTCTTGAAGCTTGTCTTCGATGGCGGAAGCGCCGACAAGGTTGAAGGACTGCTCAATCGTCTCTGCAGCTGCCTCGATCTTTTCTTGCCGATCAGTCAGACTGGTGGCAGCGGCGTCGAAGGACTGCTTCCAAGCGCGGTAGTCCTGGTTAGAGATGAACTTTTGAGCGAAAAGCAGGGTGCGAAGTCCCTCGGTGGCGAAGTCGTCCAAATGCTTAAAGCATCTTGTGAAGATATCAGAGTCGTCCGCAATGGAAGGATCGTCGAGGAAGGCGAATTTCTCAGGCGTCTGGTTGGAAAAGGTCGGCGCTGTAGGGGATGCTTCAAAGGACGCTGTTCGGACATTGATCGAAGGTCGCAGTAGATCGCCGGATTTGCGAAGCTTGCTAGCCTCAAATGACACACTCCGATCCATTGTAGGTCTTGAACTTGGACCAGGCCCGGGGCGCTGCAGACCAAGACTTCGGCGTAATGTCATACTAGCCCGTCCGCCGATGCTTGTCCTTGGTTCATGTTGCTCGCTCTTCCGAAGGAGCTCGCGCTCGAGATCTGCGCTCTTTCTCACATCCTGAGCCTTTTGCATAGCTATGTTTGCCATCTTTAGCCTCGGCAGAATAACAGAGTCGGCGCCTTTGCAGATGATGCAGATTCTTCCATCGGGGTATCGTACGACAACAGACATGCGCTTGCGATGGCTGCTGAACTCGATGACGTCCAAAATATCGAAGGTGAGGTCCTTATCGGCTTCTGACGCGAGGCGGAGGGTGACGCTGGTGGAGGATCGAGAGACTACGGTGTACCCAAGCTCTTGAGCAGCCCGGACGATGGCCAATTCGTCGGGGGATGAAGACTGAAACTCCACTGCGCCATCTCTTATCTCTGGAAGGCAAGTATGGCACAATGCCATGGCGAGGATGTAGTCTTTTGCTCTTCTGGCAAACAATGAGTGCGGCCTCAAGGCAATGAATTCCAGGAGGTCCTTCGTCGTTACGTCAGGCTGAACATGGTCGGGGCGGCCTGTGGATCTCCACTGCGAAGAAGATCTCCTGGTAGGCGGTGCTCGGGACTGAGCCATTGAAGGCCTGCCAAAAGACGTCGGAGACTGGAGATAGTCGTCTGAAATTGCCTCGGGCCTGATGTACTGCGTGGAAATGCGGGGGCCATTCTTGACTTCAGAGAGGGTATCAACTGAGCTGTTCTCGCATTCCAAGTCAACATCAGGCTGGTGCAGCCAAGCTGTGCCCGCGATGCTCAACTTTCGGAACTTCATCACATTTTCAGTGAGCGTGCCAGTCTTGTCGGTGAATATGTAGCCCACTTGGCCCAGGTTCTCGAGGATGGTGTTTGTATTGCATCGAGCCGGCGTGTCCGTTTCGGCGTGGTACATGTCGATGTCGGAGTTGAGCATGAGTAGCTGGCCGACTTTGACAATCTCAAGACTGACGTACAAGGCCAGCGGAATGACGTTGTTGAACTGGATGATGTAGCCGATGATAATCTCGTGAAGTTTGACTTCCGCATCTTGAAGATACCACGTCCTCCGCTCTTGAGACCTCTGCCACATGATGTAACCCATGGAACACCCGATCGAAAGGACAACCACGTATATGGCCAAGGTGATGACGATCTTATTGGCCACGGTCTCGAGGGCCGGCTTCTTCGCCTTGGGATGCTGGTTCGCGTTCATGCGGATCTTACATTCCTCTCCAGTGTTGATCACGATGCCGATCGCGCAACCCGTATTGCGCAGAATGCTGCCGCGGTAAATAACTTCGGCCGACGTGAGTGGCAGCGACTTCCCGTTGACGGAGACGTTTCCATCAAACTTGTACAGGTCCGGGTTGGGGTCTTCGACAACGAACTCTGCGTCGCAAGTGGTGATTCCCTCAACAGTATCACAGCCAGTAATTGCGGTTGAAACTTGTTTGCTCTTCAGGTTCGTTTCGCCGTCGAGAGCCATTGTCTCGATGTACGCCAGACCATTCTCTCCGTCTGCATGCAGCAGCACGATGTCCGCTGGGACAGGGTCGTCGCGCGCCAGTTTGATCACGTCTCCAACCTCGATGTCGGCCCATTTCGTCCGAACCCAAGGTTCATCTTGTTCTTCGTACTCCTCATTGCCGTCTTTCTTCCGTAATCTGTCCTTCACTCGTGAAATCCAGCTGGCAGCGCTGGCGCGGTGGTGCTGGTTCGAGTGTTTGAGCACTTTGGCGGTGCACGCATTTTCCACCTTGTCCAGCCGATGTCGTTTGAAATCGTCATATCCCTCCTTCGCCACAGTAACCAGGACGAAGAATAACAGCGGGAGAATAGTCGTGAAGTTTCCGGTCGTGGAGAGCCCTGGTACGGTCTGCGGTACACCAACGCAGAGGAAGTAAAAGTTGCCGATGCGGGAGAACTGGAAGAACAATTGCTTGGGAATAAAGTCGTAAACGGTGTATCGGGACGTTCGGATGGCATTGGATACGTAGGGATGACCGCCTCGTCGCTCGTCCGTAAGCGGCGCCTCTTGGTCCAGTTGCAGTGGGATATGGCGCCCATTCTTTGATGGCGGTAACGTCTTGCGACCGAGGACGACTTCGAAAAAGATGCTCTTGCACCAGGTGAGGGCGTCGCGCCCGGAGGATGCGATGGTCTGTTGTGATTTCCCCGTTGAATTATTGTCGGCGCCGTGCGGCGGCTCGCCCGGCGGTGGCGTTTCGGTGCCCGGTTTCTCGCTCATGGTCGCGTTCTCAAATCATCAAAAAAGCGAGTGACAGATGCAAGATTTTCTTGCAAATTCGATCATGCCTCAAACATCAAAAGAAGCCAGCCGGGTCGACCGCATGGGTTCGTTCAGGTGCTGCGGTTCGTAGGGCTGCATCAGACTCGGTCGGGCGGGCGCGCTTTGATTGTTCGTCTCTCGAAGGTTGGTCTCCTGATGGCGATGCTTTAACGCCGTCGGACGTGCAGAGGACTGAGTTGGACAATGCAAAGAATAGCCATCCTGTCGCCTCTCCGCGAACAGCTGATGCTTTGACGGAAGCAAGAAAGCGAATTGATGGAGGCAAGTCGTGGGAAATCGTGGGGAGACGCGGACCCAGTGAGCAGGGAAAAACAGCGGGCATCGAGTTCGTCATTAACGAGGTGCATCTCACCCGGAGTGGGCTGCCAAGGCCAAAGACACCCTCGCGAAATTAGACACTGCAGGATGCTAAAGATATCGATCCAGCAGCAGCTTTCAGAAAGTCGTCCGCGCATGCGTCAGCGGGCGGCGTCCCCCGTTGGGACCGTTATCCCGCGCTGATCTCCCCACGTGGTGGGAACGCTAGCCTGGGGCCGTTGGGCGGCTGCTGGAGGCGATTGCAGGACATTTCTGTGGTGCGTCTGTCAATCAGGTCAGAGGTGAAGAAAACAAAGCCACAGTGAGCGAGCGAGCGAGTAAGCAGCAGACGATGGTCATGAACCCCTGATTGCCAAGCTGAGCGGCAGCGGAGGCATCAGCGGAGGGAGAGTTGGGGAGGTCGATTGAGAGTTGCCAAGGTTTCCGACAAACTCGACACTACCGTCTGCCAAAGCTGCCAGCCGCATCTTGTCCCACGTGTGGTGCACATGAACTTGGACAAAGTCGAAAGCTTAGCGATTTTCTGCCCTCCGCGAACAGAGTTGCCGCCGAGAAGGCACCCGGCACGACGGAATAAATCAGGGATGGCGATCCGTTTCGCTGGCCTCTGCCTCGGACACACTGCCAAAAACGTCTCTAGCCGCGAAGGGATGGGGATCGACCGTCCCGGTGTCTCGTTTGCGCCTCCGCAACGGCAGATGGATCAACGACGGGCAGGAATTCGACCCAGGGCTTTTGGGCCAGGCGGCTCCGCGTCGTGACGGTCCGGACCTCAACGTCCATGCCTTGCTTGAGTCCCCGAGGCATCTCTTAGCGACTGCGTCTTAAGGTTCACACTGCGGGAAACCTAAGAATCCCGAGGTGCGAGGCAGGGCGAGGCAGCACGGATGCCATCCGGTGTTCTCGACAGCGCATCCTGGGAATTTGGCCGCGGATTTTTTCGGGCGTCATACGAGAGGAACTGTTCAGGCGAAAGGTGGTGCAGGCAAGACCCTTTGAAGCTGCGTCGCACGCTGGTGGAGTCGTCACGGCGCACCGCAGGTATTTCATGGAATCATGGCCAGTCGATACTGCGCGCTGGCGAATTGACACGCTCGGGATTCAGCCCTTCGACATGTGCTTCCAGCTAAGTTGAGTTGGTCCGGTGTCCGGTGGGATGATGCCATCGTCTGTTGTTTGCGTTCAGCCGGCTTGATGGAAGCGGATGTTGAGAGGACGCCGATGACGATAACCTCTGTGGTGAGGTGTAAGCTGAAGGAAGGGAGAGACAGAGCTTGTTGAGTGGAAGTAGAGAATGACCCAGGTACAGTGCGGAAACTGTGGTATTGCATGTACCCACGGTATTCAACTACGAAGACACAGTGCAACTATCGAGAACCTCACTTCAGCACTGGGTGTAGGTACCTCGGCCTCTTCCGCCCTGTGGCTGCCGGCATACCCCCTCCTCGACCCAGTGACATGTCAGGCCTTCGATCAGTCACCGTTACAGAACACTGTCGGATGGAGCACAAGGTTCGGAGAATATTCTATTCATTTGCACATCGATCAACGATTGTCTGAGGCCTGTCTTGGTTGCCGCCAACTCCTTCCCCAAACATCCCAGTCCAGTCAGCTCACAACTCTCTGGCTGCCCCGTCGCCAGAGCAGTCTCCTCCAACCAAGGAGGCCCATATGCTGACGTCACACAAAAGTCTTGGTTCCCAAAATATGCAACAGAAGAAACGGATATCTCTTAATGCCAGCCATGTACAGAGAAGTGAAGAGAGAAGAGAAGAGTGGAAATATGTGAAGAAAACAGTTATGCCGCCGTCCCAACATTGAAAATGCTTTACTGGGGCATCAAGCCCCCGCTACTCCATCTCGAGGATGGATATGCAAATGCGTTTGATTCCCTTACTTGCGCCTCTGTGCGCCGGCCGCCGTGAGCTTCTGCGTGATGAAGTCCGCCATCTCGTTGGCGCGGGCGCCGTAGGCCAGATGGGGAGGCAGGATGTTGAGCGTGCCAACGCAGACGGCGTCGCCCGGGTTGCAGATGATCTTGGTCTTGGCCGGGTCGAAGTTGGCAATGACGCCGCCCTCCTGCTGCTTCTGCGTGTCGCCGAACATGAAGGCCGCCACGATCTGGTCCTTCTGCGCCTGCGGCAGGTCCTCGACCGCGCGGTGCGTCACCGCCGCGCCCTGGCTGTAGCCGCCGACGACCAGCATCGAGTTGGGGCAGTCGGTCGCCGCCTTGTTGATGAGCCGCTTCATCTCCGAGATGCCCTTGGGGTCGCCGCCGCCGGGCAGGAAGTTGGTCGACAGCCCCGCGGCGTAGTCGACGCCCTCGACTGCCATGCTTGAGAACTGCGACTTGACCGCGTTGGCCGTCGGCGGGCCGCAGATGGTACCCATGTTGCCGACCTCGGTCGAGCCGCGGGCGAAGATCATGATGACGTCCTTGCAGCCGCCCTGCGTGAACTCCTTGGCGGTGCTGCCGACGCGGCCGCGCTGGCGGGCCTCGAGGTCGCGCGCCTCGAGCTCTTCGTTGTACGAAGGCTGTTGGAGGCCGGGGAAGGCAGCCGCGGCGGTTGCGAAGGCGAGAACGTTGCTGAACCTCATGGTGAAGGAAGTAAAAAGGAAGGTTTTGGATTTGGCAAGAGGGGACTATGTGGGCAGAAAAGAAAACGCTCGCAGAGCAGACTTGAGATACAGCGTCGCAAAGAGTGAATGACTGCCTCCTGGGCGTGGATGAATTGGAACGAGCTGACCGTTGACGGGTATGTGGTAGAGTTGGACTAATGCAGGTGCTGATGAGATGAGTTTGAGTCAAAACGGTCTTGCAGCCATCTTATACAAAGTTCTTCTGCACGTCAAACCACGCCGCCGAGCCTTTTGGTGTTGAGATGACGATATGGTGTGGTGTGAGTATTGTCAACCTCGGGGAGACGTTTCCACACACAACCGTCGTCCAATTCCGTCCCAAAAGGCATCGACCCCGTTCCCCGTCCAGAATTCTGGCCAGTCGCATCTCTCGAAGCGCCACAGACAACAAGAGACATCCCGCAAAGAGGCGTCCCTTGGCATGTAAGACACATCTGGGGTTCGACAGAGATCTCCTGAGGCGCAGGCTGAAGGTGGACTGGTGGCAGGTTCCGAATCGCAAGTCTGTCCGTTTTGGGAAACATCTGGTCTCTTACGGGTGGGAAGCACGGTCGCAGGTTCCTGGGATGCGGCGGCCAAGCCATCGGGATCGGGGAGCAGCGCAGAGACTCATGTCGTTCAGCCGTTCTCGCTTTACCCAGCCGGCTGGTTTCCCCTGACGTCTACAGCCGCAGCCGGCATGTAGCCTGATGCACATCGTTTATCAGAGATCCAGGGCCAGGCACGGGAGCAACAGGAGGATCTTGCCAACAAACCGAGGCATATTGGGGTCATTTCTCTTCGGTAGCCTAAATCCGATAAGGTAGCCCCATCGAGTCTTGTCGATTTGGGGGTCGGGGCCGTCGTTTCGAAGTGATTGTTTGCAGAACGACCCATGATCTGCAAGGCCAAGGCCAGGGCAACCGTCTCGAAGTCTATCGTTCTGGCCTCATGCACCCGATGGCCTCGTACCCAGCCGAGAGGCCCATTTCAGTTGGGCCATGAGGCAATACGTGATTGGGATGTGATATCACTTATCATACTCTCTCAGCAGTCATCATTGAACAGTCACCGGCCGGTGATGGTGTTTGCTTCTTCAGTCGAAGGGCTTCAGGCCGAGGTTCGGCAACAGAAGACGGCAGTCGTGCCAGAAACAAAACACGTAGCGAATGACTCTTGTCTTCAGCTCATCTAGCTGTCAACCACGGCACCGAAACCGTGACTTTGCCGCTTGGCAAGCCAGAGTCGACATGGAGGGCTGGCACCAACCACGAGGCTTCCCTGATGGACGAACGGCGCTTGTCGATAAAAGTGCAGCTTGCGAATTTGACAACGCCCGTGGTGGGTCGTCGTAGTTGGGTTGAACACGATACGTTCTAGAAGTTCCAACCTGAAACTTGGGATGACCAGATCGAAACGGGAAAACGCTCACAAAGGAGACTCCTGAACAGGGATCGCACCAGACGTGAGGGCCACTCAGCGAGCAAGACAATCCGGTCGCCACGCCTCATCCTGACAACCAAGACAGTGAATTACCATCCTGGGTTTGACGTGAGGTGTGGTGGGCATGAAGGAGCGGACTTCGGAGGTTGAGGGAAGTTCAGCTTCACACCCTTTCAGGACAAGTAGGCGAAAGGCTCTTGCCGCGCTGACACTTGTCAGAGGACCGAGCGCGGGCCCAGCCTCATGGGCCGGAGCGCCGGAAGCGCAGAGTTCAGGTTCCCGCGTGCTGGAAAAAAGTAAGTTGACCAGAGACTGGCGTTTATTGCAGGTCCGCCGACCGGACGGTGGCTCAACACCAAAAGCAACAAGACTTCGATGAAAGAAAACGGCTCCGGTCGGGGGAAAATAAAAGCGGGAAGACGGGCCCAGAGCCGCGGTCTGAGCAAACCGAAAAAGAAAGATTTGCGAGAGGATCGGGGCGGTACAGTTCCCCTGTGCTGATCCGACGAGCTAGTCAAGCGTTTGGGGGCAGACTTGGCCGTACTTGGCGATGGAGGCAGATTTTCTCCTTGAGGGCATCGACTTTGATGCAAGAATGAGTCGAGGACGGTGATGCAAGTTGATGAGCCGAGGTCGAGGGCAGTATTTGAGAAGTCGAGCCCCCTTGTCAAGCTGAGACACTGGAATGATGGAAGAGGGAGCCGTGCGCCGGGACGGAAGAACTGTTGGACACCCCGACTCCGGCGCACCGGATCCGACGTGCGGCCGATGCGGGGCAGCGGAGGAGACGAGAGTCCGGACGTTGAATGACATAAGCGTTGATCCAGTCTCATCACGTGACGGCAGCTCAACCTCTCGGCAAATGATTTCCCCGAAAGACCGCGCGATGGTCTGGGCGTCTGTCCACTCAGGTGACGTCGTGAGGTCACAGCGGCTCCTGCAGGTCGTGGGACCCTGGAATCCGGCAAAACTCTGGCTTCCGGCGCAGCACATTCAGCAGGTGGTGCACTGCAGTTCTAGCAATCCCCCACGAATTGTGGGATCTAGAATCGCTGAGCACCGCTGCAGCCTTCTCCGCCGTCACACGGTCAACCCGCTACATTGCTGATCCCATCCCGTGATACTCCAATCCGATATCTCAACAACCAACCTACTCACCTGCTGCCGACACCCTCCACCCGCTTTGCCGCCTGCAGCACCGTCCCTCCGACACCCTCAATAATCGTATCCATTTTGAAGATCACTCACGATTCTTCCCTGCACCTACCCTGGCCCTGGAGACTGCGCATCTGCATGTCAGCAACAGTCCCGCCTCCGCCCTTTGCTGAGCTCGAGCCTCGCCCCCCACAACCCGTCGCCGACTTCAACAATAACCTCAGCCTCGATCGCTAGCCCTAGTTCAAGCTCCAAATCCGAATTCTCACTTGATCCGAATATCTGTGGTGTATGTCTCCTACGGATCCCACAGATAACTCCTCCGGCCTGTCTGGCGCCACGCAAAATGACAAGACCGTTCCGGTGACGAGCGCCGAGCACGCGGGGTCCAAGGCTGAAACAGACCTCGCCAGTCTCGAGAACCACAACGAGGATGGCAAAGCTACCATGTCTGCGAAAGCAGCCGGCAAGCAGCAGGCCACCGACGATCTGATCGACTTTGGCGACGATTCTTCAGCTCCTGCGCCAGCAGCTCCTGTTATTACAGATGATGAGAACAAGACGGAAGGATCTGCTCAGACCGCCTCCGCACCAGCCCCTGGAGGAACCGCAGAGACCATGACTTCCTCCATCGCTACCCTGAAGCCTACGAGTCCTCTGCCAGCGGAGACCTCCACACAGTTCCTCACGATAGAAGCGACCTCGGCACCCTACGTCGACCCAACACCTCCCACTCCGCGAACTTCCCAACCGCCTTCCCGAACCCCTTCGAACGCCGGTCAGCGCCGGATATCCTCCGAATCCTCCCCAACGAGGTCCGATGCGGGCTACGACGAGCGTCGATACGCGAGCGAAGATGAACAGGAGGGTTCGCGCTCCGAGATCCAAAGCATCATGGAGCAGTTCACCGGCGATGGTGGAGGTCCCGGAGAGGAGGAAGTCATGAGCCCAAGACTGGAGATTGCGTCGCCGATGCTGGGAACTACTCTGGGCAGCCCCGGGATTCAGCACCCTCCTCGCAAGTCTAGTCTCGAGCCTCTGGTGGCGCCGTCGCTTTCCCATCAGGTGCAGGAGCTGCAGGGCCTTAGGATACACACTGCCTCTCCCGCGAGCATCCTCTCCCGTGAAAGGCCGGCCGACGATCAAGGGCCCCCCGTGCCCCCTAAGGATGGGCCGCCCGCAACCCCGGCGCGTTCGCATGACGACCGCCAAATGAGTGTCGACTCCCAAATGTCTCCAGGACTGCACCGACCGCCGCCGCCCGAGCCCGAGCCAGAGCCAGCACTACCATTCGATTTCCACCGTTTCTTAGAACAACTACGAAACAAAAAGGCAGACCCAGTCGCTAGATACCTCAAGTCTTTCTTGTCCGAGTTTGGAAAGCGGCAGTGGATGGTGCACGAGCAGGTCAAGATCATCAGTGATTTCCTGGCATTCATCGCCAACAAGATGGCCCAGTGCGAGGTGTGGCGGGATGTTTCTGACGCCGAGTTTGACAATGCGCGCGAGGGTATGGAAAAGCTCGTCATGAACAGACTCTACACGCAGACTTTCTCTCCGGCGATTCCTCCGCCCCAACCTATTCCCGGCGCGAAGCCAAAGAGGAGAGGTGGCGAGCGACCCATGGGACCCGGACGGAGGGGGCAACACCAAGAAGATATCGAGCGCGACGATGTCTTGACGCAAAAGATCCAGATCTACGCCTGGTTGAGAGAAGAGCATCTAGACATTCCTCCAGCTGGCGAGAGTGGTAGACGTTTTCTGAAACTCGCCCAGCAAGGTTGGTGGCCTTGTTACGAGACAACTTTGGTCGCTGCTAACTTCTCATAGAACTTCTCAAAATCAAGTCTTACAGGGCCCCTCGAGACAAGATCATCTGCGTCTTGAACTGCTGCAAGGTCATATTTGGTGAGTCTCGCGCTGAGATTGTACCGGTTTCGATGTCTAACCAATCCAAGGCCTACTAAAGCATTCCAAATCGGATTCTTCCGCAGACTCCTTCATGCCTCTTTTGATTTACGTTGTCCTCCAAGCCAACCCCGAGCATTTGGTCTCCAACGTACAGTACATCCTACGTTTCAGGAACCAAGAGAAGCTCGGCGGCGAGGCAGGCTACTACCTCTCATCATTAGTAAGTCATCGACGATTGCTCGGTTATGCAATTCATTTCATGCTGACCCCACTCAGATGGGTGCTATCCAGTTCATCGAGAACATGGACCGGACAACGCTGACCATCACCGACGAAGAATTCGAGAAGAACGTGGAGGCGGCTGTTTCGGCCATCGCAGAGAAGCACCGCCTTGACTCTCCTCATCCTGTGCAAGAACCCGTATTCTCAGAAAAGTCCGGCTTTAGCTTTCCACCAAGCGAGGCTTCCACAACGAGGCCATCGCTAGACATCGCCGTCGGCGAATCATCAGTCCCACGTCGCTCGACCTCATCGAATGAGGGCACCCCAGATACGGACCAAGCTCCGATCAGCGGCCTTCTCCGCTCAATACAGAAGCCCCTGAGCACAATCGGTCGCATGTTTTCCGACGAGCCCTCGCCTCCGCCTGCAGGACCAAGCAACCCGCCCCGAGCCCCTGGTGGCCCCGAGCGCTTGTCTCCGAGACCCAGTATGGAAGTTGAGGGACAACGGCCCAGCTCTCGGCATCAGCTGTCGGCAGAGGAGGCGGCCGCGAGACAGGCGAGTGCCGAAGCTGCAGAAGCTCAGCGCCTTCATAGGGCAGAGCACAACAACGTCGTCGAAACGCTTGCTGGCATGTTTCCCGACCTTGACAGGGACATTATTTCGGACGTGGTATACCAGAAGCAGGGCAGGGTTGGACTGGCTGTAGACGCCTGCTTGGCCCTCTCGACTTAGGCCATCTATAGCTAAATGAATCAAGGCGCTCAAAGCGCTGTTCAAGAGCTACGACATCCGTTGCGAACTGTCTTTGTGAGTCTTGACTCCATGTCGTGACATCGTGGTCATAGTGTTCGCCCTGCGGGGAAGATGCCTCGCGATGGTGTCCCCTGTCGCACGTAAGCTGAAAGCTCACTGGCTGGAAGCTCTTCAATGATGTCAGGTTCGTCGGAGCTATGATCATCTCCAGGTACCAGCACTTCCGGCACGCATCCCGGCGAAACTTGACACCCCACGGTACTCCGGGTATCCTGCGCGAGAATGGAACTTGCAGACCCACATGGAACTCTGTGATGGAGTTGCGCCTGTTCAATGATGAACATCCGGCCGGCTGTGTTTTGACTTCATTCTGTGTTGACGAGCTTTGACTTCATCAGAACCCTTCTCAAGCATTCCTTCAGACGGATTGGCACAAATGGAACCTCTCACGAACCCGGCCAACGAGGCGATAATGCGCCGCCTCCTCGAGACCGTCTCGAAGCTGCGCAGCATGGTACAAGAGCGGGATCAGAGCTACGACGAGTTCACCGCGGTGTACGACGCGCTGGAGGCACTGCTCCCTGTGCGGCTGCCGGAGCTGTATCGCGTCTGTGACGTCTTGACGAGACTGGTGCCGGAGCTGCAGTGGCAGATTGTGGCGGCGGGGATACCGGCGACCAGGGAGGATTTGGACGCTGCTGCGAGGAGAGCCTGGAATGTTGTCGAGGAGATGGGCTTTTTGAAGGGGTGAGTGTGATTTGTTTCAGTTTGTATTGGCTGTGGTTGCGGTAGGCAAGATGGTCTTCGTTGCGGTTGAGGGGCCATTAAGCTTTACGTGTATTACGGGCAGGGGAAGAACAATAAGATATGAAAATTAGCAGGACGGCACGGTTTTCCCTAAAATCGTATGTGACGTTTAATTTCTTCGTATTTGATTTGACGTGATATGCTTCTAGATTTGTCCAAATCGTCAATTTGGTCGCCTGCCGGGAATAGCAGTCCTGGATCCATCCCGAATCCTCTATCCCTCGCCTTCTCATCACCTTCGGCTTGCCATTCTACACGCGCCTCGTTATGCTTTCGACCTTCAAACCCGGAACAGCGGGTGGCGCGCTTTCGCGGCCTTGAGGCCGACTTGCCTGCCCGTACTCAACTGCACTGAACCAACCAGTCCAGATTTTACACCGCGCTCAACCCCCTCGCTCCACTCCTGCGGTAGTGAGGGACTTCGTT
Source organism: Colletotrichum gloeosporioides (assembly GCF_011800055.1). Lineage (NCBI taxonomy): Eukaryota > Fungi > Ascomycota > Sordariomycetes > Glomerellales > Glomerellaceae > Colletotrichum > Colletotrichum gloeosporioides. Next base: position 204,886 of record NW_025544692.1, read on the forward strand.
TCTTTATCATCGAAGGTTTCGTGTTTCGGATTTTGTTCCCCATAAGCGACTTTCTGAACATGTAATTGTCCCATTCCCGGAGCTCCTGCTCCCTCATTCTCTTCCAAGCCATTTCTACGCGGAAGTCGGTCACCATATCCTCGATGCGGAAGATGTGCTCCTCGATGTCGCTGAATTCCTCGGTGTCGCTGCCGTTGTCATTGTTGTCGTCGACTGCGAATCTGGCCCTTTTTGTTGCCAAGGATTCTTTTTTCTCCAGGTTGGCGCGCTTCAGAGGTCTGTCCGGCAGTTTTGTTCTCGGGTTGGGCTCTTTAGCAGAGGAGTCCTTGGGTGGCGACTGATGCTGTTGTCGGGGAGGCTCATGCTTGATGACATCGGTATCATATTCAAGCGCCGCGTTGAAGCGGACGGTTTTAGGTGGTACCGCGGGAAGTTCGTAGTTTTTGGGCTTCTTCATGCAGCTCTTGAGGGGAGCGCAGGTGCTGATCTGCTCGGTCCGAACAGGGCTACTGCTGGGCGTGCGGACTGTCCGTGTGCGACGGATGACCACGGGCTCATCTGGAAAGTGATCAAAGCAAGCCATATCTTCTGGCTGGGCGAACATGAAATTGTCCAGGGTGTGTGAGAGAGCAGATGGGCGAGGATCAAAGGTATCCTCGGTAAAGCGAACCTGCTTCTTGCATGGATTGTAATCAGAGGACCAGGTGGACTTAACGCAGCTTTTGTTCGAACGCATTCTGATTGCAGATGCAGAAATACCCATTAAAGTAGGCTGGATATGTGTTGATTAATGTCGCAGTGGTAAGTAGTTGCGACTGAGGAAGTTGGTTGTTGTTAGATGTTTGAGACGATGATGGTGGATAGACGACAATGAGCATTGAAGATGACAATTCGGATGAAAACTTCCTCCTGGAGGCGTGCCTGGAGCTTGGAATATATGGGTTTGTGTCTAACATCGGAGAAGCCAACAGCCACTATTGTGGAAGCCCACGACGGTGTAGTACGATTTCACGATGGACAAATTTTGTGTGATGGAAGGCAGCAGAACCTTATTGAGTTACTAAAAACCTGGAATACATGTAGTCATTCCCTTGGGAGCTGGAGATACATGAGCTGCCTGGAGGTCATAAGGGTACGATCAACAACTAGATGGATGGAAACCCCTTGCCAAAACCCTTACCGGAAGAGCAAGAGATATGCACGTAAAACTGAGCAGAAAGTCTCCAATAAACGAAAAAGATTGTCAACCAGCACGTTATTTGAATGGCCTTCGTTTCGACAGATGGTTAAGTCAACAGATACCGGCTGATAACACGTTGATCTGAGCCCCAGGGTTTGAAAGTAGGCCCAGCCACGTGGGGACATAGAACCCTGAAAGCTAGAAAGTGTGTGTGGGCTACCTCAGTGACCTACGATATGACTCACTAAGAGAATTGCCTGCAAATATAGCCTCCATTTTGCCCTCAACAAAATCAGGTCATCTATACCACAAAGCATCAGGACTTGTGCGGCATAATTCCTTAGCGCATCTAGGTTCACAGAACGGCTGGCTGCTGCTGCCGCAGGAAACACACTCGATCTACTGACCGCTGCATAGAACCGTATCCTTCACATCATCACCGTCGATGAATCGATGCTTCAGTAAGTTGCCTATATAAGTCGGGGAATGCCGTTGCTTGACTGTAGGCGAGCAGCCAGTATCACCTGTTCTACCCTGACCAGCATAATATTTCCGTCAGATAAAGGGATGTTTTTGGCACCGGTCTCGGAGCCTTTTTCAACATCTTCAAGGCAAGTTTCATTGGTGGTGATCCCGATCGAACCTTTTATGGATGATTGGTGTTCTTCATCAGCGAGTATGACATTGGCCACCGCGCGATCCTTACAGCCTTTTTGATGGCAAGCCAAGAGGTGTACACCTGCAGCTGAGGACAGATTCATTGACATAGAAACCTCTTAATCATACCCACCATCTCATGGATAATGGTAGATGAATGTGCGGGGTGGCATGCAGACACGGGAATCGAGCTAAATGCAGGCAACATAGCGGCCCCTGCACATGGGCAGTTTCTGTTGTGTAATCAACGTTGGCCAAGAACCGTGGTGGTCGGAAGCAGAGTCTTTGTTGTTTCTTCACTAATACTACCCTGTTCACCGATTGTTTGCTCCCAACACGCCCGCAGTGAAGAGGTCGGAACAGGGTTGTCTTGGAGCAAACATGGCGTTACGGCCCTACGCCGCACGGCCAAGGGACAAGGATACGAGGCCGGCGCTACCAGATGACTCTGATTGTTAGAGACAGATCGTCGTGATGGTGCGATTCGGGGCAGTTCAATCTCACAGCATTGGTCGGACGCCCGTATTCTATTCTGTCGGGTGGAGTTGGTTGCGATTCAGTCGCCGCAGACCCAATTACAGAAACTAGTATGTCTGACATTCTGCTCATCGCTTCGGTTGCAATGTGGACTCGTTTGTGCCATGGAATGTGATCTGCTCTAGCAGCGACCGTCTGCTACACTATGTCTTGGTCCCTGCGGGTCGATAGAAGATCATCACGGTTAAGCTTGCGAAAGACATTTGACGAACAGAAAATGCATTACTTTTGTCTAACCAGCAGCGCCTCTGCTTCTACTTCTTCTCAACTTCTATTTCTGTTGTAGTCGTGGCCGCCTCCTCGTCCCTCTTCGGCTCAGGCGAATCAGCCTTGCCAACAATCTCTGAACTCCTGAAGAAAACACAAACAATGACAAGGGAGGTGATGCCCAGGGCAAAGTTCATCCAAGAAGCTGCCCTAAGACCGTCCAATGAAGGCTGATCCCATTCCATAACCGGCCCCACATCCTCCACCGATGTGCCCCTGGAGTTTGCCATGACGGCTGTCTGAACGGCAGTCGAAAGAGCCAGGCCAATGGACCGACCGACCTGGCCGACAGAGTTGACAAGCGCTCCGCCCAGGGCCTGGTCCTCTTGGGGAAGCGACTTGGAGACGAACAGAGTGAGAGATGGCCAGGCTGTGTCTGAACCAATGACGGCCAGGATCATGGCCGGCAGACCATAGGCGAAGTACGACGTCGTAGATGGGATGGGTATCGCAAACAGCAGGCAAGCAATGGAGACGGAGGCGCTGCCACAGACCAGTAGCAAGTAGGTGGGCACTCGAGAGATGAGAAGCGCTGCGGCCCATGCAACGAGAATTCCAGCCACACCCGTGGGAAGAAAGTAGAGCGTCGTAGTGATGATGGATTGACCCTGGTATTGCTGGTAGAAGTATGTCGCGTAAGTGAGGAAGTTGTTGAAAGACGAGAAGAAGAGAGCCATGATAGCCATGGCGGCGCAAAACCTGACGCTTTGGAAGATTGAGGTCTTCATGAGAGGAGGGCGGCTGGTCTTGAACTCCAAGTGGCGTTGCCAGAACCAGAAAGAAGCGATAATAATGAGGGAGATGACGAGGAGGACTGAGATCCAGGGTGTGCGCCAGCCGACGACGTTACCCTCCGTCAATGCCAACATGAGCGCGAGAAGACCCACGGTAATGAGACCACCACCGATCCAGTCCACGGACTTCTTCGTGCTCACGCCCTTCTTGTGCAGAGTAACAGTCTCGGCAGGAAACACGAATACACCAGCGATGGCAACGAGACCAGCAAGAAGCGCCAGAACACCAAACACCCACTTCCAGTTGGCGTACTCGGCGATGATACCAGAGAGAATGTTGCCGAAAATGCTTCCAAGGGGTGCGCCAGCGCCGTAGGCTGCAAAGGCATACGTCTTGGCCTTACCTGGAGGGAATGTGGTCCCCAAGATGCCGATTGCTGTGGGAACATTTGCGGCGGCTCCGAGACCTGACAGGCCGCGGACGAAGTCAAAGGCGATCTCGTTGGGAATAAATGCGCAAGCTACGGTCGTGGCGGCAAGCCAGGCGGTACCGAGGACGAAGATAAGACGCTTGCCGTAGATATCTGCGATACGGCCCCAGAGGAGAAGGAAGCAGCCGAAGGTGAGCGAATAGGCGGAGACGATCCATTGAACGCGAGATTCAGGGATGTTGAGATCTCGGCCTATGGTAGGGAGGATGATGACCACGGCTTGAATAGAGAGTGTCTGGTAAAATATGTTAGAAGATCTGTTTCTTGGGGCATCGGCGGGGTGATGGCTCGACTCACGTTCAAGAAGCATGCGCCGGTAGCGGTTGCCGTGAGGGCGATGGCCTGGAACTTGGACAGAGGAGCCTGCTTCGGTTCGCTGATGGTGCTGCTAGTGTCGTCGTCCGACTGTGTGCCGTCTGAGGATGCCGGCGCATTTGATGTTGGGTCATACTTCTCTTCCGAGAACATGCCCTCGCCAGCATGGTGAGTCGTGATGATCTCGACGTCCTTCTCCCCAACACCAGGGAGGGAGGATGACGAGTTGTTGTCCTGGAAGCCGCTCATGATGGGAAGTCACCTGATGGAAGGAGGAAAGATGTGACTTGACCGGCGTTCTCCAATATGGGAGTGATGTGAAATTTTGCTCTGGCTGCTGCTTTGGTGAATGTACCACAGGATCCAGGCGAGCGGCCCCGGGCTTTTGTATTCTTCGAAGTGGACGAATACCTTGGCCATGTTTGCTCCCCTTCCTACTCGAAGTAGAAGTCACCCGAGCACAACATCCAACCCTAGTCTCCCATAGCAGTGGAGATCGCAAAAAGGATCATGTAGGTCAGCTTGGCCCTGTTGGTCGGATGCCTTGAGAAGTTACGTCGGCTAGGCCCATCCCGGTCTAGGACGCCAGGGCCGTGTGGGATGGGGTTCAAGAATTACACAAGACATGCGGAAGTGCAGCCGGTGGCAGTAGCCCTGTAGTTTGCTCGCCTTGGCTTCGGTGGGTGAAGAAGCACGGCGTGTTTGCCCTTGGTCTGTGGCTTCGCTGAGTCGAAGCCATGTCTCCCGGGAGGGGGGTTCCGGGATATGTCCCGCCGGCGCGGGCGGGCGGGCGAGACCACCCTTGGCAGCCCCATGCACAATGATCGTCCGATGGAATTGGATCTTATTTGTCTCCTCGGAAAGATGAAGCTGAGAAATGCCCGGTTGGAGGTCTACCTCCGTTAATTTTGGGGATCGCCGTAAGTCAGGACGTTACGTCAAAGATGACTGCTGACGCAGACGATGTGGCGCTTTTCGATTGGGACTCTAGTAATAAGGTACGCCGGAGCAATTAGCAAAGCCCCCAACTGTGATCTAACGACTGTGGTCGCATCATCTGCTGACGAAATCAGTCTCGAGTGAACAATGTGCGCGTTTGGGTCCCTTTGTGATTTGCAAAATTTTCTCGAAAGAAAAAAGAATAATAATAAAGACGCCGCATTGTCTGAGATCCTCCCACCTGGTAGACGTCGGTAGATCAAATGTAGGGGGTCGATCCGAGTAAACAAAATCTTTTGGGAATCAGCCCGCCCAGTCGCACGCTAACGTGAGACATTGGGTTCCCGGTTCAAGAGGTGACTCGAAGAAAGTGAGAACTCGTGTTATTGAAGAAGGGAGGGAGAGAGCCGGAGGGGGGAAATCTAATGCAGCGAGGCGTCATTGGGCGCTCTGCCGAGTGTTTCCCCTCCCTTGTTGAGAAAAGAACGGTGCCGATACGTAGCGGGTTGCGGGTTTACATAATGGTTACATTCCCAGATAACCGGCCGGCCGACAGGAGACGGCCCCCCCGGCGCAGGAGAGTTTCTCCCATCACTGCAGAAAAAAGCAATTATAAGGAGATCCGAGGGCCCCAACAAGCAACCAGAACTGCGAGCTCAGACACCATGATGCAAGGTCTCGCGTACGATGAGGCGGTCGCGACGAACCCATTGGAAGAGCTGAGCGCTTACTCGATTCAATTTGATTTCGTCAAGGGCCCCCTTCCTCTAGCTTTCCTTTTCCCCAGATCTACACCCCTTGTCTTGTGAAAGAGCCCAAGATCCGGTTGGGTCCCCGGGGCGCGTGGATAGGTGCATTAGGTTGGGCCGGTCGGGGTCGATCGATGCATGTGAGCTTCCATCAGAACAGTGATGTGTAACCGCCTGTCGTGCTGGGTGTAAAGACATCATCCGATTGTCACATTCGAAAAGAAACAACAAAACTGACCATCTTGCCTCACTGGCTTAAACGTGTGCAGATGACCGTAAGCTTGCAGCTAGAGTTCGCTATGGTCGCGCTGCTGTGACGCGGCAGTTGTTTTTGTCAATTCTTTTGTGAGGGCATTCCGGTCGTGATGCCCTCAATTCCTTGGCCAGGAGATGTGATTCACCGGGCTTTCTTTTTTTGGGGCCCATGCCCCGCATGTTCTTGTGGAACCCCGACAATCTTGCCATCCCTGAACCACAGACGAGGAATTCTCGCTTCGGGCTGCTCGAGAAGGTTCCCATTCCGTGGCGCTGGTTCCCCGGGTGAGACAGAGTGACCAATTCTCCTGTGATGGTTGACGTGAGGAAACTCCCCGGCGCAAGGGAGGATGCAAAGGAGCCCGACCGGGGCTGATCTTGCGATACGAGGAGCAAAACAAAACTAGAAAATGCAATAGTCTGTCGTGGAAGCGGATCACTGAGGCTGATTTGGAAGTTGATACACCTGAAGGGAGTGAAAATTTGAGTGGGCATCTTACTCAGCCGCCGCAAGTCTGCCTTCTGGCCTCTGCTGTGCCATCATGAGACCTCTCGGCACGGAGGATCGATGTTGACACAAGACTTGGGGTCCATACTGCCTCGACTGCGCTCCGGCTCTGGTGCACGAATTGGTTCAGCCCGGGCTTTCAATCGCAAGATGAGATTGTCTCGGCGGGCCAGAGATTGTTCGGCCGAGAGAGGACAGAATAGACGACGTTCCATGTCGTCGAGGGACCGTTGCAAAAGCCGATTGGGAATTTGAACTTGGCGACGTCCTCAAACGCGTGGCAAAGAGTCAAGTCTTCGGGCGGCTGCAGCCGTTTTCCCGACGTAAGCAGCCACCCGACTGCAGGCTAAACAGGCTGGAAGAAATGTGCAACGGACGTGAGGTGATTGGATGGCCCTTCGCTCTGCGATGTCTTGAATCCTCGCAACGAGATTTGTCCCACCTAACACCGAGATTGTAACGTGGTGACAAAACCGCTGGGCGCAGACGCGAGACACAAGGCACCTGGCACAACGATGGACTCGAACACGGCGTTCAGGCAGAATCTGCCACATTGATCTCGCGGGTTCCATTTGTTCCATGTGCTTTAGCGGAACATGCTTTGAGGTTCAGACGTGGACGTAGTAGAGTCATGCTAAGCGTGAGGCTCTGCAGTCTCTGACGGGATCGTATTTGTTGTCAGTGGTGAGAGCTCGCACGAAGTCGACTTCGTCAAATAGGTAAGACGTTACCATATTCTAGGCGTAATTGCTTGTTTTCTGACTAATTTCTTGCTTGAGATGACAATAATAGGGGCTGATATCGATGAACTGAACGTCATCCCCATCGAAATTTGGACGTTTTCTATGTGTTTTCATTGCGTTGCCAGTATGAAAGCTTTGTTGAAACAAGCCATATCTGTTTGTTTGGATTGAAAACCAATCACACTTGGATGGGCAACATCGGAATGTGTTGTAGACACAACAGGCGTCTGACTTTTCTATTCTCGTGGCTTCCTGTCAGGCAGCTTTATTGGGAGTAAATTGAACGCAGTATCGCGCGACGTGGTAATAAGGAAGGCTCACACAGCAAGAGCACAAATATGCCCACATCAATCCTTTTCGTGGCATTTCACTTAAATATTTGCCTTGGAAGGATGATCGCTTGTTGAGAATCATGTTTGGGCTTGGCAAAGCACAAAAGGCTGCAATGCGTCTGGTTCATATCTTCTTGACGACATGAAGTTAGAAGTTGCCCAGAGTTTCGGAATAAAATACTGATCCCACGAACAGCCTGCTCAAAGCTTTTGTTCCTTGCTCGAACAGCCCAGATGTTTCTCCTGGCCTTTCACGCCGACTCCTCGCTGACTGAAGGCACGGTCTTACAACGGACAAAGGCATCAAGAACACCGGACCAAACATCCCAATCTCAGAAAACAATGTGGAGGCTCTGACTCTGATTCTGCCTCTGATTTACTTACATTTCTCCTAAAACAGACCAATTGCTTCGCCCATGTCGTTGACTTCAACGCTTGGCTTCAAACCCCAATTTGATTCCTTTCATCAACTTTCAAAGTCGTCGAATTACTGCCTACATGTGCAAAGAAACCACTCCAAATCTCTAGCAAAAATCAAGTATCTTGTGAAAGACCTTATCTCCTTCACTACCCTTAATCCACATCCGGCTTCAAGTTTTGGCACATTCAAATCCTGCCACCAAGCAACTCTCGAACTCCTATTTTGTTTGGATGCAAGTCGATCTTCGGGCAGTACCGCGGTAGCATCATCGGAAGTCTGCTACCTTGCTGATTTATGAAAGGCACATCGATACCGTTTCCTACGCCATCTAGCAGCTTCTTCATATCACACTGATGGCCTGTGCTGTGACGTCGATATTCAGTATGTTTCCACTCGACAGAGCTCTCTAACGTTCTTGAGAACCACCCTCCGCTGCTACATTTGACTGACAACATCGACGTGATTCGACTGACTAGAGCCTTCTGGTTCATACAACTCGCCACAGGTCCTCCACAAAATATCCTACTTGAGAACAGAAAGACCTCAACGTCGCCCAGGTGAATCTCCTACGAACTTTCATGCTAAAGTATAGTCTTTTTTGGCTTCAGAAACTCATACTTCATGGGAATCACCATCGCAAAGGCATTAGGGTCAAAGAAGTAGGCATTTTGAGTCTCTATTCCCCGGGCCCTGGTATTCGTGAGAATACGCTACAGTGAGTTTACTTCCTGCTTACTGCGTCATTTCCACCTACAGGCATGGAGTTTCTGCTCTGATACCAAAAGTTCTCTGTACGGTTCAGTAGGCATGCGTTTTCCCTTGTGAATCTATGAGCAAAATCGTACTTGTCCCGCCTTTAGACTTATGCGATACAGCCATCGATTTCGTGGTCTGGCCGACCTACACGGTGGTAGGATAATGTTGTCACGTCTGGGTGCAGTGACGATGCGGACGACATGACCTTTTCGGCAGATGACTGCTCCTCTGTGGTGGCCGTCTACGAGCAGTCGTAACGCCCAGACTCAAGCACTTCAATTGCTGCCTTCCAGCTTCAGCGAACCTCATCAAATGAGCTAAAATTTCACCCTGAGTATCTCAATCGTGGAGACTGCCTTCCTGGTACGTACTCTCAGTATTTTTCCTCCCACCTTACCTCACTTATCCCACCTCACTTCACTTCACCTCACCTCACTTAGTGCTACCTACCTCACTTCACTTCTGCCTACCTGCTTCACTTCAACCTACCTGCTTCACTTCAGCCTACCCACTTCACTTCAGCACAGCCTACCTACCTCAAACCAACAACTTCAGCCTCACGCGATCTTGTGCTCGTGTTCCTACCGCTATCTGCTTTGCGTCTTCTCCGCTCGAAGTGCCCCGGGCCCCCCTACGACCTACTCGCCAACCTTTCACAGGAGACGAAACAAAGAGGTAAGGACCTCCTTTAGGCCATCATCTCATTGTACCGCTACCTGTCGTCTCCTTGTCGCCCTTCACCTCACCTTTTTCGGTTCTTCATCGCATCTGAGGTGCTTCTAGGCGCGTCTCATTGCCATTTTGGCACCTAAACTACTCTCGACGACGCGTCGGAACCTTCACCTCACCTCCACTGGGTCCAGGTCGCGTCCATCACAAATCGCGACTGCCTTCTCCCACCTCCCAGACCTTTCAGGCCGCCATTCTCACCTACACACCACGACTCTTCTCCCCCGACAACTGGGGATAAAAGATCGTCCCACCTCTTCTCCCAACTCCAACTTCCATCTCCCTCATCCACCATCACCTCCACCAACTTTCATCTTCCATCTTCTTTCACAATCTCACTCGATCCAAAAGCTTTCAACCACAGCACAACCCTTCCGTCCAACACAACAAAGGGTAACAGACATCATCACAGAAAGCTATTTTCGTTCACTTCTGCACGCAATCGTTCTTGTCCCCAGTTCAACGCCACAGACCGTCGCTACTACCTCCGCGTCCAACTTTTCACATCAAGTGAGTTGCTACTGACTGAGTCTGTGAGGGGTGTGAAACTGACTCATTGAATCGCGCAGGCAATTCGGAGCCCTAACCTGAGACCACCCGTCAACGATTCCAAGATGGCGCCTAACAACACCCGAGACAACTTCAACAGCCAGCGCATCATCAACCAAGACAACAGCCCCAGTGCCCTGGCAGAGCGTCCTCCGACTGCTAACCGGCTTGAGCGAACCAATGGCCTTTTCCGCCCTTACACCCCGTCGACCCTCGCAACCCTCAACCAGGACGACTCTCCAACTCCCGCCTTACACCATGGCTCCCGAGTACAGTCTCTCCGCAACCAGTCGGCAGTTCCTACGCCATGGCCAGTACCCACCCCTCCCTCCATCGGCGACAACTCTTCTCCTTGGGTCCGTTTGGATCCAGTCCCTCCCTTGGCCTACAACGGCAGCTCTAGATCGTCCACATCTGCCCCCAATTCGAACTCGCTTTTCGGAATCTCTGGAACATCCACCTCCAGATTCATCGAGAATGGGGTGATTCTCACTCCCTCATCGTCCGGCAACTTGACACCTACCTCGGGTCCTCAATACCCAACCCGTCCCCCAAGGTCGACTTCGAATGCTACCAATGCATCTTCCGATAGCAACACTACCACGGTGGCCAACCCAGGCCTTGGCCTGAGCCGATTGTCCATGAGCTCGGGTCCTAGATCCCAGTCTGGTGCTGCGAAGTCGGCTACGGAAGACATCTTTGATTCTTCCGATTCGGACTCAGACTACGACTCCGACTCCGATCGCGAGCTCGTTATAATGGGCAATTCGAGCTCCGTCCGCGCCAATGCGTCGGTTCCCACAGCCGTCGAGAATGCTCCGCTTCGGCACCACGTGAGTCCCCTCATACCAGAACGTTCTGAAACATTGATGCTAACTTGACCGCGCAAGATGGCGCTTCCGCCTATTAGAAGCCCTTTGTCGGCGCTGCCTCCGGGGCCTCGGGGAGTTCCCTGGCACAACTTTAGTAGGCTTCCGCATCCATTGGACCTTGTCCCCATCAGACACCGCAGACGTCCATCTTTCCACTCCTCAGACGAGGAAGCAATGCCCATGCCCAGTCGTCGCATCGCAGGTTCATGGGAGACTCGCCTGGCACGTTCACAAGCTAGAATGCAGGCGGCCACGGCCAACTCGCAGCCCTCTGGATATCCGCATCGCCCCCGTCAGTATGGCCCTCCCAGCAACGCCACCTCTTCCCAGCCAAACGAAGGTCGACAGCCGCAGGGTTTCCGCCCTACTTGGGCTGCCATGCGTGCCAAGCAGGGCCAGGCCAAGGGCAACGACAAGGATAGGGCCGCGCTCAAGGCCATGTACGGCATCTCGCCCAACTACGCCGGTGACCCGACCATCGAACGCAACCGTTCCGCCGACATCCCAGACAGCGAGAATTGCGCCCTTTGGATTACCTTCCTTCCGCCCGACGTCACTCACCGTGAGATTCTCGCCGAGATCCGCAACATGGGTCGCATTTGGAGCGTGGTCATCAGCGGCCCCGAGCCCGCGAAGAACCACCACACCGCGGCTGCCAAGGTGGTCTTCTTCGAGCTCGGCGCCGCGCAGAAGTTCTACGCCATGAGCTGCAACCCCGCGCGCCGCTTCAAGGTCCGTGGCCACGTCACCAAGGTCGAGCTCAACCGCATCAAGACTGCCCAGGACAACCGCCGCAACAACTCTCGCGTTCTCCGCATCAAGGGCCGCCCCGATGTGGTCAACAAGGATGCTCTCACTGCTTACTTCAAGCAGAAGATCACCTTTGAGGTTGACGAGGTCATCACCATCGTCATGAACGAGGACATGGGCGACGTGGAGTACCGCTTTGGTAGCTTCGGCAACCAGGCGGAGTTGGCATACCTGGCTCTGCAGCGCGAGTATGATGTTGGAGGGATTCAATCCCCCTACTGGGAGGTTCAGTACGGCCACGACCCCTGCGCGCCGCAGCCTAGCGCTTACAACTGAGTGCCGTCTTTTCGGCTACAGCGGACAGATGTTTTGGTGGTAGATGGAGTTTGGTAGGATACGGATTGCTTTTTGAACTTGATTGTTGGAGTTTGCCTTGATACCCAGCTTACGGCTTTGTACTGTTGCTTTGAGTTGCTTTCACTTCAGAAAACAAGCAACTGGTATGATGGACATCATGCTCACGGCACCCGGTTTGGCCCCATTGGTCCAGATAGCTTGGAGAGATCTCAGGTGGGCTTTGCTAGATATTTCGGACCATAAATTTCCGAAAGCCATTACATCAAGTTCACCATTTCCAAGAGATTGAGATAATGTTACCTGGCATCAAACATCGTGAAGTGAAGGTAAAGGGGAGAAGTTGAAGTCCGGCAAGGGGTCGGTTGGTCATGGGAGGCAGGCGGTCAGTGGACCTCCTGCTCCGCTTGATGCATTCTGCCGCTTATATAATCTTATGCTCTCTGCGATGGTCCGTGCAGCCCCCAAGACCGCCCATTGGCGGGGTTCGGCGTGACACATTCGGCGATCGCTCCTCCTGCTTGGCGGCTTGTGGCGATTGGCGAGCTGCAACCTTGAGTGAGGTGCTCGACTACACCTCAGCTTTTTTTATCGTTCCGGGACGGCTTTGACTTTGCTCATATCCCTTTCAAAAATGGGCACTTCTTCGGAAACAACTGGAGATGAGAGTCTTCCTCCTGAGATGGAGACCCTCACCGTCTCGGATAATTTGGAGACCTCTCAATCATCCAGCGAAGCGACTGAAGCGACTGAAGCGACTGAGACGGCAACCGACACGGCTTCCATCGCCACCACAACCGACGCCTCACAAGAAAACCAGACCTTTCTCCGGGGTGAGGCAACAGAGGCCGTCACAGATAGCGATCGCGTCGCCGCCTCTGGGAATCTTAAGATACGCTCCAAACGCACCGAGCGACGTCAGCGTAAGATGCTGAAGAAGACCGCCAAGAAGTCGTCACAGCCAACACACATTTTCGACCTTCCCAATGAGGTCCTCAACAACATCATGGTCTACCTTCTGCCCAGCGATCTTTTCAGGGTTTCCCGCACGTGCCGCCATCTCTACGAGTACGTGAAGCACGACGAGGCCATCCTCGCTCGCGAAATCATCGCCGCCAGATACCCCATCCTGGAGAAATGCTTTCGTCTTCCAATTCCTCTAAGCGAGGTAGAACCTGAGACCCACAGCCGTCTTCAACATCCAGACAGAGTGGCCGCGCTTAATATTCATCGCCGTTATCAGCATATTCCTCCTGCTGATCCTTATCGCACCTGTACTTGCCTCACCTGCGTCATCAGATGGAACGCTCTCTGCAATGCTGTCGATTTCTCCAACTGGCAGCAGAATCTGGAAAAAGGCGAGCCGATTCCCATGATGGATCGAGGCAAGCCTCTGCCAGAGTGGAATCGCGTTCTCGTCGACCAGACCATGAACCTCGTATCCAGGGCAGTTACTTCTCCCCTGCTACATGCCTGTATACTCGAGAGCCACCTCAAGAACACCGTTGTCGCCATCAAGCGCCACAGTCAGAATAAGGGCAATAAGAGACGTCACTTTCAGATGACGCAGGCCGACATCGAGTCTCAGTCCGATGTATTCCTCGATAGACAAGGGCCCGTCACTACTGAGCTACCTTTTCACCGCGACAACTACTACATGCTCGAGGCTATGATGCCTAGCCGCACGTGGCTTACTGAGAAGAAGCGGTGGGGGTATATGCCAGCGGAGGCGCATGACAATGACCTGGCGTGGGTCGCGACAAGATGGCAGATGCCACGGCCGTCTTAAATATAAGATTAAATCAGCAAACCGTATAACGTCGGATTTGGCTCATTTTTGTAACGAATTACAGTCAAACTTGAGAGCTATGGAATCTACTTCAGATTTCTGACATATCCCATCTTACGTTTTGCTCATGACGAGCCAGCTTCAGGTCGCTTCTTGAACACGCAATTCAAACTGCCCGGCTTCACAATCAACTGGAACTTTGACTCTCTGTGAAGTCTCTCTGCATCCTCACCCGGCGCGACTTCAAAATCATAGTTCCAGAGCGTGTAGGCCACGGTCATTCGGATGACGTTCATCGCGAGCCGTTTACCCACACAATCAAAGCGGCCTGGTGTAAAGCGTGAGCTTCGTCATGAAAATCATAGTCACGTGTGACTTACCGTAGTGGAAGGGAACGAACGCTCGTCGGTCGATGATCAAATCTGGGCGAGTGGTCCAGCGCTCGGGGATGAACTCGTGGGGCTGTTTCCAGTACTTGGAACCTATTCGTAGTGTGTCAGTTTCTCCCATCTTGCGAATGTAGAAATACGGGGTGACATACTTCGTTGGTACACATGCAACGGGGTAAAGACTGTCACACCACCGGTGATGTACGTTCCGTCGGCCAAGGTAACACCTTCAGGAGGCACGACTCGAGGTCCGTTGGTCGCCGCCGGGGGGTGCATGCGCAGTGTCTCGTTGATGAAGGCGTCGAGGTACTCAATCTTCGCTAGATCGGCGACAGCGAACTCTCCAGGCACGGTTTTGCTGTGCACTGGGGCTATTTCATTGTAGAGACGCTGGCGGAGCTTCGGGTCTTTGGCGAGGAAGTAGAAGGAATATCCCAATGCGCAAGAGATTGTGTCTCTGCAAAGCTGTCAGTGGAACCTTCTTTGGATGATTTTTGGGCAGATTCTTGCGTACGTTGCCCCGATGAGGATGGCCAACGAGTCCGAGTACAATACATTGATGTTGCGAAAAGACTTTGGCTTCTCTGACTTGTAGTCGTCAAGAAAGTACTTCATCATGTCGTGCGACTGTTCGGAGTCGGTCTGAAAACAATTCACAGTCAGCTTTCGCCCACATTTGAGGTCCTTGGCTTTGGTCTCACGGCCATTCTCTCATCCACTAACCGCGCCCCAAGGCCTTCAAACTCCTTCACCATTCCAAAACGGGGAATACTCGAGAGCAGCATCAGCGGCCACGAAATCCCACCCATCTGGGCAGCCAATTTGAAGGATGTCTCGATGAGTTCGAGCATTCGGTCGTCGCGGCCATCTTGTACCGTGCCAAAGTTGTGGCTGAAGCCGACGCGGCCCATGTTGTCGAAAGGGATCAGCTTGGCGTAGAGGGCGGTGTCAATGGGTTTGCCTTCGACCTCTTCGATGCGGCCTAGCCAAGCGCGCAGAACTGATCTTGTCTCTTCCTCGTATCGTTCCAGAGCTACAGATTACCGCCGGCATCAGTGGAAAGCTCCTCATATCATACCTCAAGCACAGATGGTGAAGCTACATACCTTTTGTCCCTAGTGCTGTGTCCCAGACCCTTCGTCGATCCCGATGCGCCTCGTTTTCCCAAATGGCGTCAAGGTTCAGCTCGTGTTTCGAAGCAAGAGCGCCGTAAAACCCAGTCCATCTCTTGGTTACCTTTGACTGCGGGCCGTGGAACTTGATGTACGTGTCTATATCCGACACCGATATTTCATTAGGACCTGGATTCAAAATTAGGCTCACTCTGTTCTTCCAGCAAAGGGAACTAAGAAGACTTGGAGTCTTACCGAGCCGAACGACATCTCCGAGTTTCTCATGAAGCCTCAGGATTCGATCGTGTAATTTCCAATCTCGGTTGGCCCACATCGAGTAGAACTTGGTAATCCTAGCGGGGAACGGGCCCGGGAACTTGCGGAGGGGGTGGAAGAAGATGCGGTAGACCCCGATGCTGGTATAGAGGGCAGCAAAGTACGATCCAGATACAGCCGCGGAGACCACCAGTCCGTCATAGAAACCGTAGGACAGAACCGTTCTCGCGAGTAGCATGATCAGCGCAACAACATGGAATGCCACGATGCTTGCGGCATCCATGCTCTTGGGACCGTGGATGAAGTAGAGCCAGTGTGACAGAAGACCGGTGATGGCAGCCACGCCGCAGGAGAAATTTGCGGCGCCGCCGAACTTGGCGACCTGCGCGAGCACAACATCTTGCATCTTGACGAAAGCTATTGACGAATGATAACATTCAACTTGATAGAACACATTGATGTGGGAAGGATATAACACACTTGCATCCTTCTCAACACTGAGGATTATGCCCATAAATGTAGTCTCGCACCCCGGCGGCGCCGCGGCGCGGAAGCAATTTACGACATCAGAGTTTCCTACCACATGCTTCCTCTTCCATTTAATATCAGGCCGACGGTCCGCTTGTGGTCACTTTTGATGTCAGCTTGGCCCAAGTGTTACATCCGTAGGCTGGGGTACCTGCCCAACCGGCGGGATGCTCAGAGTTTCACCTTACCCCAGCGGTTCCCCGCGTCGGGAGTGTTCCCTAGTGGACGTGATAAGTAATCTGATTCGGAGACATATTCCCGAAAATAGTAGAATTTGCAAGTTTGTTGGCTTAAGCGAGTGCGAGTGCTGGCCACGAATGTCTCAAATTCCGGGAATTATGGTCAAGACACGCCTCTGCGGCGGCCGGACACTTTTGGATGGCGAGTTCAACTGAATCATTGAGAGGTGGGAAACCATCACGATCCAAACTCTTGTGCAAAAAGCGTTATGTTGAGGAAAAGAAACTGAATTGGTATCATTGAGGTGCTATGTAAATCTCATCCCTCCCATGTTATATTGCGCCGTGTAAACATAATCCCATCCCATCATATGTAAGCCTCTTCTGGCTTACCATCTGCCTGGGCCACCGAAACCACCACCGGGACCGCCAAAGCCGCCGCCATGATGACCATGGTGTCCGTGGTGGTGTCTTCCTCCGAAGCCATCACCCATGCGAGGCCCAAAGCCGCCGCCGAAGCCCGGACGGGGACCGCATCCAGGGCGGGGTCCGCCCATCATGCCGCCGTGATGGTGGTGGTGGGACTGGACCATTACCGGACGGGGGCCGTAACCACCGCCGCCGTAACCGTGGTGTCTGCGGGAAAGACCGAAACACATGTTGTGGTGTTAATTGAGTTTGAAGTAGATGAAGTTGTGCCTTGTGTGTTTAGTCAATGAATTGACTGTGTACTTTGTTTGTTGTGATGGTTTGAAGTTTTGGTTGGGGTTGAGTTAACTATTTGACTTGATGGGTGTGGTTGTGTAGAAAATTGTGATGGAGATCTTTGTTTGTTTCAATTGCTTGAAGATGTTTGGTTGGTGATGATGAGCACTGCAGGAATGGAAGGGGAAAACGTGACAACTTTATACAGAATGTTTCTTCAACAGAGTCCCGCATTGAGGCTGTGATCAAGACCCTTCGTGCGTCATTTCGGCTCGTCGGCCGAGCGCTAGGATGCCCACACCCGGCTCGGCACTGGGATCAAAGGGCCAACTTGGCTCATGTCATGAGGGGCCGCGCAATTGGGGGCTCCGCACGGGATCTCGTTTCAGCGTACTAAACCGATAACGTCACTCTGAGCCCCGAGCTAGGCGCAATGCGCACTCAAGGTTCATCCCAAATCACGCGTTGTGGCTTGGGAGGGAAAACCGTCGAGCCACAACGGAAAAGCAGGTTCATCGGTCAATGCCGAGCCACACCGAGGTCGGCAAGGTTTCTCGCCTCGCGGAGAGTGACGCCACACCTTCAGAGACGAGACCATGCGAGTCAGCCCAGCCCCGCGGTGTGCCGGCCAATTGGAGCCGTTGGTCTTGGGGGCCGGCATTTTGGTGCCGCAGTCAGTGTTCGCGCTGGGACAGTTGAGCTTGGCCCACGTCTGTTCGTTGATGACATCTTTACGGACAGTGCAGGATTTCTGACAGGTTGCCATTGGGATTCTGGTAAAGATGGCGGACACGTGAATTCGTCTGGTTGCTCGCGTCTTCGTCATTTGTTCAAGGCCCGAGCTAACTGGATCGTTCTGGACCAATGGGGCCATGCAAGAGTCTAAATCTCGGAGAAGATGAGGCGCAATCGTGGCTCAGGCGCCGTCTTCAGTGACCGAATTCCAAGAGGTCAGGGAACCCCCGTTCGACAGTGTGGCTTTAACGGCGGCGCCGACCGAGATGTTGGTTCACAAGACCGCATTCGCTCCACTTCGCCGATGGCTGAATATTTGCTACTGTCGGGCTATTCTCCCACATTCCGAGAACGGCAAAAGCCAATAGATCGGATAGCCACGAACTATTCATCGATCGAAAGAATGCCGCCAAGCACGTATCTCTTCGATCCAAATAGATCGATGAAATCCTGTGTGGTAAGCATAGTGCCACGGGGGGATGGGAAATCAATGAGATGGATCTCGAAATCGCCGGTTTTTGACAGCACACATGATCGCCTGTGTCTCACTTTGAGCCTAAATAGGCACGACAAAAAATACAAGTTTTACTATCCGGGCGGATGCTAAAAGCTAAGTAGGCGGATTACTATCCCTAGGTCAACCCATTTATTTACACATTGACTTGAATCTTCAATAAAGGCCTCATTGTTTCTAATAGTACTATCGTCATAATCATTATCTTTGTTCTTGCTGTTGACAATTGTTTTCGTTGTCATCCTCGTCGTCCTCTTCGTTCTCGTCCGCATCACTGTCGTCCGTATCAACTATCCGCCCGAATAGAGAAAATGAACAAGACGGGGATGCAGTCTACGATCCTCGTCGAGAACATGCGTTCTTATGGACGTGTTGCTTGAATTCCGGCCAGCACACACTGAATAATGCCGACCACAACTGCAAGACCGAATACAAGCACCGCTATCCAAAACGTCCACCAAACCACTTGATTTCGTTGATCATACCACCACTGTGATAGGGTCCTCGGTGTCGCTTCGTCATAAGCCTGTTTGAGAACAACAAGGCGATCTCGCCAAAACCTAAATCGCTCAATGCGCCTATGCTCCGCTCTTAGGGTACCACACGAGCCTAATCTGAGGTCAATCACGTTTCCATCGATGACCTTCCTCAAATTCTCAAACCAGGCTCTTCGATGAGTTTTGTGACCGCCATCCTCCCCAAATTCAGATGCGGGGAAGACCAGTCTTAGTGTTTCCAGAGTCTCAGTTAGAAAGCCGTCTGGAAATATTGAGCTATATGGATGTCAGTATCTGGACCGTAGGAGAAAATATTTGTCAAACCTCGTGTGGCACTCTAGAAAAGAGACGTGATGGAAGATCAAAACCTTCATTCCTTTGCTGCGTTCTACCAACAACAAATGGTCATCGAGATTATCGGTAAAGCCTATTTCGATTGCCCCAATAGTTTTCAAAGACCAAGCGTTGAAGTTCTGGGAAAGTCGAATTTCATGGGTGTCAAGAATTGGGTCTGCATTGAAATGCCGACGGAGACACTCTTTGAGGCAGCCGGATGTCCACTGCAAGAAGATGTGCGGCTGTACCTCCCCAATTGTCGGTCCAAATTTGACCATGAGCAGTAAGCTGAGAGCAAGATTCAGGGTATGGCCCCCATGCTCGCTGTCCAGCGATGTGCCCCAATTCTCTTCGAGGTATGATGACAGATCTTCCTTGGCCAGAGACTCTGCGGCAGATATGTGCGAAATGAATGCGTTCAGATCTTGTGGAGTTTTGAACCACACATGAATGCCATTTTGGCCTGCCATAGTGATCCACTGACGCTGATAGTAGTCCGTATAAGCGGCGGAGAAGTGGCTTGGATTCTTGACAAGAATTCCGTATTGACCATAAGAATTAATTGTTGGCTGGTGCCAAAGTCTGCGAATCAATTCCTCAGCGTGAATATCGGTCAGCTCCGTCATTTTGAAGTTTCTCCGGATGGGATATGTGTTCCTAGGTTTAGATTGACTGGGGCATCTCGGGTTGTCAATTTGTATGGGGGTAAAGTCAATGTGCTGTTGATCGGGCTGAAACGCACCATGAAGACATCCATAGCTTCAAGTATTTCATGTCATGTTTGCTTTTTGCAGGGGAATGTAACTTTGTTTCTACAGTTCGCCCTTCAGTTGGTGATGCAAGTGTAATTGCTGACCATGCATCAATAGGTCAACTGTGGCGTTCTTTTGGTCGACGTCTTATTGGGCCTTTGGATGTTTTGTTGGCCACCAGACGTGGTACTTAGTCAGACTGTTCGCCTCACTTGGCAAAACAGCAGTTTGACTGGTTCATTGTCCAAAAATGCATCTTAAATGTGCGTTGTCTCGTGTCGATCATTTGCCCTGATGCCCAAAGCATCGCACAACATGGGGAATGCCCAAGACACCGGCACTTGACATTTATTTCTACATGACTCTTTCGCCGAAGTTCCAGCTCGATGCTGCTGTACACTGTCACCTCCCGTCATTCCTCCGTTGATACATGTCCACTCTACTGTGGATATCATTTTAGAGATGTCTAGCAGGTCATCTTGGAAGCACGCCGAAGAGTCTTGTGGGCGTGAAATTCCCGCTGATCGTCTCCCGCGAGGTTTCCCTAGAGGCAATAAAGCCTGGCTTGCCCAAGGGCCTGCTCGCGACATCTACGACAATCTACGACCCACCATCAACAACATAATCATGAATAATTTGAAAGTCGAACGGGCTAACATATTCATCAATATTTACATGGTGGGGAGATCGGAAGTGTTGGCTCGGCCGATCATCATGGTGTGCTGTGATGGGAAAGAGGAAGGCCGCGAGGTGCGGAATGCGTTGCGGAACAGTTTCAAAAAGCCAAACGTCAGTGATAACGAGATTTCTAAGCAATTCACCGAGGCTGGGTTTCGCTTTGATAGGATTCAAAGACCCTTGGAGGCACCCCGTCGTATTGTGCCGCTCGCTGGCGACAGAAGTGATTGGTCTTCTTCTCGGGAAATGGAGCCGAAGGCGTTCGAACCTTCACATCACAGCATATTTTCCGCCTCAAGACAACCAACTGTTGGCAGGCAGTTGCTCCGATCTGGACCAGACGGTAAACTCTGCCTGTGGGCGACAGGAGGAATTGTGCTTCAGCAAGGGGAAAAGACCTTTCAATTAACTTCGGAACATGGCTGGGCTATGGACGTTGAGGATGACGATGAGATTTCAAATTCTGGTAGCCAAGATGAGTGCTCCATGGATGGTTTCAGCGAAGATGAAGAGGAGGATCTTCATGATGTCCAAGTCTTACGCCAGGGCAGTGCCACTCCCGAGTCTAGTATTGCATCGTCCAGCATGCTCTCCCTACAAGGATCTCCAGAAACTAGCTGGCAGAGCCCAACCCACGAAGAAGCGGATCAAGGTGTCACTGACGAGCCGTTGACCCGAACAACACCAAGTCCATGTGGTCTCGGAATCTCCCGAGGCCAATTACCTGTTGAGTCAGAAACAATCCAGTATGCACTTCATCAAGACACCTCAGCCAGAATTGGCATCTGTTCGATCCAGGCCAGTACAGGCAACAACCCCGGGCTTGACTACGCTCTGGTGGAAATACCTCATCCTTCACCACTGGACCTTTTCAACACAGTTGTTTTCAGTGACCGAGGCAATCATCGACAACTGACTGTTCGATCCGTTGCCACAATCCTGGGAACAGAAAGACGTGTGGTATTAGTCGGACAAGATGGCGAAGCCAGAAAAGGAGTTCTGATGCCAGGAACAGCCATGTTCAAGAGAAAGGATATCGAATCATTCAGCACTTTGCAACTGATACAACTAGAGGGAATGGTATCCAAAGGAGACTGTGGCGCTGCGGTGCTGGATTCAGAATCTGGCGCATTCTGTGGACATCTCGTCAGAGGGTGTCCTGGCACAGGAATTGCTTACATCGTGCCAGCCTGGGATACTTTTCGGGATCTTTCAGTCCGAGGATTCAGTATGAATTTAGCGCTCGTGGATACCTTCCACAACTCATCAACCAGCCTGATGCGACAAACAATCGATCTAGTCGACCAAGACTCTCGAACCTGGGGCGATGGATTTCCTTTGGTGACTAGAGAGTCACCAACACTTTCCTCAGACACGATTCTACCCGTCTACGTTCCGGAAAACAAAGGTCGTTCAGTCAATGGATTCGAAACAGCAGACAGCCTCGCTGTTTCTTCCAAGCAAAGGTCAATTGATGTTTTCTTATCGTCTGCCGAAGATAAAGACCCCTGGAGTATGTTTTGGGGGCAAAATTCACAGGACAATTGCAAGTTCGGAGAACTTCGCGACTTCTGTCGTGGGGTGACACATCGTGGTGTCAGCCGATACACTCCTCAGAAACGTTCGATCTGGCTTCGTAGATACCATTACGAGAGTCAGAAGAATACCTCATTTACAGCATCTGTCACGCCATCAGAGCTGATCAATGAATTGGCAAAGAAGGTACGTCCCAGTGGCTTTGGCCAGATAAATTCATGGAAGGTGCTAACTTTTCAGCGATGCTTTCCTGAAAAGGAGGGGCAACATGCTAGCAGTAACGAAAAACGGCTAATGTATACTCATCTCCCACACCACTCTAGACCTCACGGCTGATATTCTGTAGACACATCAGCAATCTTGATCCCTGGGCAGCCAATGCTCTTGCTGCGACCAGCTCTTCGTCGGAGAAGGCGGTTCTTAGACAGTTCATACAGAACCACCTGTCTTTCCAGAGTGAATATCAGGCCAACGTAAGCTACACCCTCTTACGGTCGATCCATGAACTTACGCAGGCATATAGTGGACAATCCAACCAGGCTTCACCCTTGAGTTCCATATTCCGTCCTTTGCTTGGAGGCGCCAACCAAAACAAAAGCACGATCACCGGATTGGCCCAGGCAACCAACCTCTTCGGAAATCGATAGATCTTTCATTCTTGTCAAGCCCGAAAGATTCGTGTGGAATAACGAGCGAGGGTGACTATCTTTACGAATGTCAGATGTCTATGGTAGTAACTGGCTGGGACATAACGGCATGGACGGCGATATGTTTGGCGGATTCATACTTCGATGATGAAGATGACAGCTCTGTTTTCCTATATCGCGATGATGATAGACAGAATGGCGACTCAGTCGACCCTCTGTCTATTGGCTCTTTGTGTGGAGATCAAAACCTTTCATGGGAGCCGCGGGAATACTTCAAAAGGATTCTCGAGCTGAGACTTGGACAGGTGGCGGAAGAGTGGAGTTGCATCTCGCATAGGCTGAGTATTCTTTTCAAAGACTATGTAAGTCACTCAATTGAGGCTCATGCAAGACCTGCTGACGTATCTTCATCAGATATGCCGAGAATCCTACCA
Organism: Colletotrichum gloeosporioides; assembly: GCF_011800055.1. NCBI lineage: Eukaryota > Fungi > Ascomycota > Sordariomycetes > Glomerellales > Glomerellaceae > Colletotrichum > Colletotrichum gloeosporioides. The sequence goes on from NW_025544692.1 coordinate 228,131, forward strand.
CACATCGCATGGCTTAGCGTCTTCAGAAGTCTGGCGTTCAGAATCAACAAAGGTTCTAGACAGGCTGACCGAAGCGTTGTCTGAAACGATCCAGAAGGTGGACCTCTTTGATACAAGCCAGGGTCAGAAAACCTTTGATGTCTCCAATAAGGGCAAATCGGTTCGGCGAAGAAATGGGTGCTTGCAAACCATTGCTTCATCAGTCGCAGATTTGAGAGAGTCTGAACGGACACTCCAGAGCCTCAGAAGGCTTTGTAATTCTGCGGATTGCCAGGTAAAAATGGCCCGCGACTATGTCAGTCCGTAAAACTAATTCGACGCAGGCTAGAAATAGTCTGTTGGGGGACATAGTATCTCGGACTAAGCCGAACAGATTATCGGTAGCGGCGCTTACGCTGGCTGTCGTGAGTATCTCCATTACTGTCTACAATGTGCCAGCTGTTATTGACTGTGATCGGCAGCTTATCTTACTCTCGTCATTACCTGTGCTTTGGTTGTTGGCCATTGCTAATCCGCCCCTGCCATTCAAATGGTACCGAGTAGGCTTGGTAATGGTCGCAAGTGCAATCTTTGCAGTCATTGTCATCGCAACGACCGTCCCTGCCTGTAACTACTTCCTTGGGAAGCTCACGGGTCAGAGTGTTACCCTTTTCGGGAGTAGGACACCGACTAAGCAGAATTAGTTGGCTAGCACTTCTTACAGTGGGGTTTTGCCGAGTGATCTTCATATCACAGTTTAGTCCTTGTTCACTTCGAGGAACATAGGACGAGAAAAGAAGCAGCAATAGCTCAAAATGGTTACAGGGCGACATAGATAGGATCAATTGGTTTGATTCTGAGTCTTAATCTGCGCCTAGATGTAGAATTCATTACGTATTTGGGGAAGTTGTATTTTCTTTTTCTTTTTCCTAAGCGGTGCCAGTCTCTGCTTTGTATACGGCGTCTAGACAGACCAAACTTCGACAACTTCCTTTCAGCTATGACAGCTTGTGCTGATCCTATGAAGAGTGTCATCGGAGGCAAAGATCTCGGACTCACACATCAAATGGTCGAATTCATTTCAGAGCCATTACGCTATCTCTTAACTACCCTGACTAAGATATGGGCCCAAAGGTTCGACCAACCATTGACATTTAATATCCTTCCCATGCTCGATGAGGCTCTCTTGTCTCCACAATCTCCTTATTAGTAATTGCGAAGTACTCCTCGTTCCGCAGCAAGAATTGTTTGATGCTTCGAACGTCTGTTTGCTTTCCAGCTTCATGGTCCTCATCCAGCTTTTTCAACATGGCATCTAAGCGCGCCCTGACAACTTCCGTCCTGTACTTGGCCCATTGGTAGTAGAGCTCAGACAGCTCCGAGATGGGTCTGATTGAGGTGAGAACAGAGTCATCCTTCACGCAAGGGTCACGTGGTCGGAATGAAGTTATCATCGTGATGCGCTCGGCGCCTCCAGTAGCTGCCAGGGCTTGATGTTCGACATATCTCCCCTGAAGAATGACAGCGTAGCCCTTAAGAGGCATCAGCAGAGAAACACTTGGGCACTGTGATGTCTTGCTTACCATCTGAGGCCCTCTGACTTTGAGGACCTCCCCTGTACCGGTCTTGAGAGCGGTCTCGCCTCCGAGCATGTTGGTAGCATCGCTCATCATCACAACGCACACGAATGGGAAGGCATCGTAGTGCCATTTGGTGACCGAAGTGTTGTCCCGGTTCTTCGCAGCAGCTTTGTCCTCGTCACTGGCAGCTTTCTGGATGGATATGTTGATGTTGCCGATTTCGTACTGGATGTTCGGGATCAGGTCAACTCCGGCGACCTCGGAGATAACTTCAAGAGTCTTCGGGTTGTTCCAAGCTTGGTCCATGAATGGTGCGTATCTATAAGATGAATTAGTCAAGGACGTGACGCGAAAGTGGGTTTCCTACTTTGGACAATGACCTCGCAGTTGACAAGGAGCGAAGGAAGTGCTGTGCAAGCAGTTCTCCCACACTTCCGTCGTGAAGATCTCCTGCCTCATCGTTTGGATGGCCTCCTCAGTGAACAGGGGGAATGGCTCTGAACAGGCAACAGGGGAGATGCCGATATCCTCCGGAAGAGAAACATCCTTGAGAGTAAGCTTCTTAGGATCTTCGACGAAGGCAAGGTGCTGGTCTGGGTTGAAAGTGACGGTGGGCCTCCCAGAAGATGTTGGCTTCAGCTCATCCTTGATGATAGGCTTGAAGCTCAATTTGGCCAAGGGAGATGGAGTGGCGGAGACGACTTCGGCCATGACTGAAAATATGATATTTTTCGTAGAGCGTGATAACTGGGAGTAATCTTGAGTGTCAAGGTTGCTTCTGAGTTTCCGCCTTCTTGAGTTTTTGATCTGCTCATCAAGATCACTTCCACGACAGCTTCATTGTTATAGATGATATAGGCAGGTCACCAGGACGGCAACACGGAGCCCAGGCCGTGTTGCTCTCTTGCGAAACCCCCAAACCTAGAAAGAATGAGGTCCGGAGATTGCCATGATTGGCTCCTTGACCGGTTTCTTGCTCCCCGACCCGAGATGGTTTCGCAAGTATGATTCATGTCGGGCATCAACTCAAAAGATAGTCATGAGATAGTCATTGGCTAGGAGCTTGTGGCTCACATGCTCTTCATTCCAGCCTTGTGATCGTTTCGATAAGGAGCTCCATGCGGAGAGTTAGCCGCTTTCTTGGCTTCGGCTTCGTGTTATGCAGCACAATCGGGTTCCGATCCTGGTCGCGCTCACCCCACCAAAGCCGAGACCTGCATGCCCCTCCCGACCCCGAACCCCGCTCAGGTGTGCGGAGTAATCGGATCTCATTTGGTTTACCACTTTCGGGTAGCGCAGCAAGGGTCGGACACCATCTTGTAAGTATGACGATGCACGTCTCTCCTAGATAGACAGGCATAAAACAAGCCTCAACAAGTATTGCCAGTGAGATACCGAAACAGACTCATTATTCCTTCTATACCAGGCGTCAAATCTTCATTGCCCTATTGTCTTCGTCTCATCTCATCTCATTTCCCACACAATGTCACCCTCCCTGACGTCTTCTCTGAAGGACCCCAGCCTCTTTGTCGAGAAGTCCTACATCAACGGACAATGGGTCTCATCAACAACAAACAAGACCTTTCAAGTCACCAATCCGGCAACAGAAGAGCTTATCGGGACATGCCCCGAGTCCAACACGGATGACCTGAACAAGGCCATCGAGGCCGCTGCCAGGGCCTTTCCGGCCTGGAGGGCAACGTCAGGCCGACAGCGCGGTCGCATCATCAAGCGTATCTTTGAGCTTCTAATTGAGAACAAGGAAGATCTCGGGAAGATCAACACCGCCGAGAATGGCAAGGCAAAGGGTGATGCTGAGGGCGAGTCGCTATTCGCAGCCAGCTTCTTCGAGTGGTTCAGCGAAGAAGCTTCCCGGATTTACGGCGATATCATTCCTCACAGCAACCCGAGTTACAGGACCCGCGTTATCAAGGAGCCTGTCGGTGTATGTGGGTTGATTGTACCCTGGAACTTCCCTCTCGCCATGGGTGCTCGAAAGGTCGCTGCCGCTCTTGCAGCCGGATGCACGATTGTAATGAAGTCAGATGGTCTCACGCCGTTTTCTTCCAACGCCCTCGCGGTCCTGGCCGAACGCGCCGGTGTTCCTCCCGGTGTTCTTAATGTCGTTACGGCTTTGGAGAACACACCTCAACTCGGCCTTGCTCTATGTCAGTCAGATACCGTGAAGAAGATTTCTTTTACCGGGTCCACTCGAGTTGGCAAGTTGTTGATGAAGCAATCAAGCGACACTCTGAAGAAGCTGAGCTTAGAGCTGGGTGGTAATGCACCTTTCATCGTTTTCGATGACGCCGATCTTGATGTTGCCATCTCCAGCGTTCTCGTCTCTAAATTCAAGGTCACTGGTCAGACCTGCGTTTGCGCAAACCGAATATTCGTCCAGGAAGGCATCTATGATAGGTTTGCTCAAAGACTAGTTGAAGAAGTCAGCAAGTTCAAGGTCGGCCACGGCACGGATGCATCGGTCACTCACGGACCCCTCACAAACGGCGTGTCGAAGGTTGAGGAGCACATCAAGGATGCCGTCAGCAAAAATGCAAAGGTACTCATTGGAGGAAAGCGACTTTCTTCTGTGGGTAACAACTTCCATGAGTTGACGATCCTGGGAGACGTCGATGACTCCATGAAGGTCACACAAGAGGAGACATTCGGTCCCGTGGCGGCGTTGACCAAGTTCAAGACTGAGAGAGAAGTTATCCAGAGGGCCAACAAATCCGAGGTCGGATTGGCATCATACCTCATCACAAATGACCTGGGACGATCGCATCGCGTATCGGAACAGCTAGAGTTCGGCATGGTTGCCATCAATACCGGAGTCATCTCCGATGCTTCCGCTCCGTAAGTGACCCACACCGGCCGGATGAGTATATGCAGAGTGAAAACTGACGATTTCCCAGATTCGGAGGCGTGAAGCATTCCGGCATGGGGCGTGAAGGCAGCAAATACGGGGTGGAGGATTATTTGACGATAAAAATGATCGTCACGGGAGGTATTTCACCCAACTTGTAACATTATTCAAGAATAGATATCGGCGAATTCAGTCAGAGGCCTGAAGTATCATAGTTGCATAGTAATGATCAAAAGTCATTTGCATTGAGACTATCCAATAGTTCAACCCTTATCATCTAGTATTCCGGTGTCGCTAAAATCAAACCGGTTCAACATCGCTTTTTTATTTACGGCCGTGATAGTTCGACCACCCTTAGACGTAATGCAGGGTGCCGTCGTTGTTTCCAATCTTCTCATCCAGGTTAATTGAGGCGCGGACCCACTGTCCGTGACGGGACAGCTCCGCCTCCAGGCGCTGTCCGCCGTCGACGAGGCGGACATCCCGGGCCGAGGCACCGAAGTTGCCGCCGCCGCCACCGCCGCCGCGTCCCGGAATGCGGAGGTTCTGGCCGGGCCAGATCTGGTCAGGGTTGGCAATGTTGTTGTGTCGCGCGATCTCCTCCCAGCTGGCGCCGAAGCGGTCGCCAATATTGCGAAGAGTGTCTCCCTGCTGGACGGTGTAGTTCTGCTCGCCACCGCCGCCACCGCCGCCGGAAGTCCAGCGGAAGCTACCTTGGTCGTTCTCCAGGTAGCGGTTCAGGCTGATGCAGCTCTCTTGCCATCCGCCGTCGCGGCGCTTGCAGGACGCACGGAGGTTGTAGTCACCGTGAGCATCGATGCGGATGTCGCGGGAAGACCCGGTGAAGCCGCCGGCGAAGTTACCGCCGCGGGGGCGGTCACCAGAGCCACGGCGCTCGTGGTGGTGGTGGTGCTCCTCGGGGCGGTGGTGGTCCTCTCTCCTGCGTCTCTCCTCCTCCTCGTGTCTACGCTTCTCCTCCTCCTCTCTGCGCTTCTCCTCCTCCTTCTTGTCGTCACGCTCGTGCTTCCAGTCAGAGACGCCGTCCTGGAGCTTGTGACCGGCAAAGGCACCAGCTACTGCACCGATGAAGGTGCTGGTCTTGCTGTGGCCGAAGTTGCCACCGACCTTGTGGCCACCGAAGGCACCGGCAGCACCTCCGGCGAGGGCACCGGTGAGACCACGCTCACCGTCCTCGCCCTGCTGGCCGCCTGGGCCGCCGTAGCCTCCAGGTCCGTCGTTGCGGTTGTGCTCGTTGTAGCCTCCCTGGTTCTGGTAAGGAGGAGGGGAAGAGAAGTTGTTCTGCTGGTGGTTGGGGCCCTGGCCATATCCGAACCCTTGTTGCTGATGTTGCTGGCCTTGTTGCTCGTTGTAGTAAGAGTTGGCTTCACCGCCGGGGCCTTGGTTGTGACCCCCGTAGCCGCCCTGGGGGCCGCCGGGACCGCCGTAGCCTCCACCCTGGTGGCCGTAACCGCCGCCCTGGTTGTTGTTGCCGTAGTAGCTCATGATGTTTTACTTGTGAGGAATGAAAAGACTGTGTTTGTTTATTGGTATCAAAGTCCGAAGATCTGAGTGATAAGAAAGCATAACGATATGCGGGGAAGCTGTATCCCTTAAATAAATTCTAAGCTAGTGTTGAGCCTCCAAGAATGGGTCGATCCGAAGCTTGTGATGCTACAGATTACCCAATCGTCGAGATATTTTTACACCGCCGCCATTGTGGAGAGAGGCTGATGAAAGTCTCGACTCAGAACGTCCGCGCGTTATCCTCGTCTCGGTCCAATCGGGATGACCGCGTCAGGGTTCACGGCCCACCCCGCAGACACAGCCCCGGATGTCGGCACGGCTCTTTGGTAGGCAAAGGCAGGGAAACAAACGCGTTAAAGTCTGGGCACTCTCGGGCCCCTGCCACGTAGCTTGTTTTCTGACGTGCCAGAGGGCAAAAGAAGGGGGCGTTGGGGGGTCCTTGGGGGTCGCGGAGAGGAGCTCAGAGAGGAGGATTCCGCCACAGACCCCTGGATCCGAATGCGCCAAACAGCGCCACTATTGAGCTCTGAAGCTAACCAAAGACGGCGGATCGACCGTCCTTTGCCGCAGCTGAACCCTTCCCCGCACAGGTGGCTGAGAGAGAAGCGCGTCGAAAGGTTGGCGGCTGGTATGAATGGTATCCGATGTTCACCACGGAAACCGACGTCTGACATGCTAGGCGCTTGCACATGTCACAGGTGGGCAGCTCTGTGATGAGCCTTAGGCGAACAGCTGTTGGTGACGCTCGCCTTGCAGAAACCTAATGCCAACCTCGGGTGCGAGATTTGCGGTTTCCGAGAGGGCTCCCGGGGTCCAAGAGAGGGAACGAATGCGGCCGCGGACACTGCTTGCTGAAGTTCAGACAATGTCAAAAAGGTCAATTGCCGTCGTCGTAGCTTTCTTGGAGCTTCCGAGGCTCGCGTCGTGTCACATTAGCTGAATTAAGGTTGAACGATGAACCAGCCACTTCTGACACCATCTCCAGCTCAAACGGCCATCAGGCCAGTCCCGGACAAGTGGCAGTCAGACGCAAACAGCCTCTGCAGCCGCGTCAATGCCACCTTGCGGCGAGAGCTTCTGCAGGGGACCGGTTCAGTGATGATCCTTCCCTAGTGCAGTTTAGCAATCCATGGACAACTCCACTTCGATCGTTCGTGAAACGAGATCCCAGATCCGCAATTGCTGCGGCAGCGTTTGCAGTTGGAATACGAGTGTTTGATCGCGTGCTTTTGTTGACATACGGATAGATTGACGAAGTCGCTCGGGAATAATGTTCTCGGTGCCGTCGGGACTCCCGGAAATCTTGGCAGGAGCTGACTTGTGGGATGCCGCCCAACAGCTGTCGTCTTCCTCGTTGGGTGTGTCGGTGCTGACATCCCCGAACCTCCGTCGCTCCTTAGTGAGACACCATAGGGATTACTACGAAATATTTCAAAGTTCAAAGAGGGGATGCGGAAGATAGCTAGAAACCTTGTCATGATGGCAGCATTCAAGAGCTACACCCCGCAAATAACTGCCGGCGCCATGACACATCCTTGAGAGTTCGTCACACAGCATGCATATCACTTTCAGGGACCACGAGCCCTGGCGACAAAGTAAGCGCAGGATAGCGGGGGATTTCTCCGAACACCCGGATATCGTCAACCTCCGGCGCGGGGATACGCCGGTTGGACGGGTCCCACAACACCGGCTCGACCGGATGAACCTACAAACACTTTGTTCCTAAACGGGGCCAGTTATGCATTGATTCAAAATTCGAGAACTATGCGTTGGAATTCTTGGCCCGTTAGAACTTTGATTTTCGTCGTTATCTCGCTCGCAGAAGCCGTCAACGGAGCTGCTGACAGTGTGCGTTTGGACATGCGGAGGTCTCATACCGCTAAATCGGCGACACCATACTAGAGTTTTGCATAAGAACACACATAGACTGCATAGTTGCATGATATTGACGGGCCGATTCTACCTTTACAAAGCGCTAGATTGATAACCCATCATTGAGCGACTTTGCAAGTGCACGTCTGAACGTAAGCCTGCGTACCGATGATCTAGACCGAGCGTCGCTAATCTCGGTGAAATCTAAAGCCAGCATTGAGCAACTGTGCCATGCGTCTGCGCAAGCCCAATTCCTCTTTGTCAATCATGGACGCTTCGTGCTCATCGACTGCGGGTCGGATTCCGACTAGATCAGCATGCTCAGGCCTGATGAACCGTGTGCGGTTGAAGATCTTCCATCCACCAAAGAGCAGAACTGCAAGAATGGCCATAGTGTAGCTGCTGAAAAATGATCCAATGTCCCAGCGGCCTTTGAGAAATATGGCGTAACCATAGAAAAGCTCGACAGCAATGAGCCACACCAAGGCGATCCATGTGCCATATGGTTGTAAGTACCCGACATACGGGAGATCCGATCTGTTGAAGTTCTGGGCTTGAAGGGCTCGATAGAAGAAGAGGTAGTTGACGCAGATGACGACGTATGTTACCAAGGTTCCACCAGTAATTAGGTTCGTCAGCCTATTGAAGTGCCGATTAGCAGTGATTTCACACTCATCATAGATGAGACCCCAGATAGTGAAATCAGTCATCGTGCATGCTTACCAGGTCAAAACGGTAACGGAACCGCTCCCCAATTTCAAGTAAGAAAGACAGGCGAAAGCGACCGAAACCAAAAGGCAATAGACAGGAACACCTTGCTTGGTGCACTTGGTCAAGAACTTCGGCGCATGTCCGTTGATGGCCAAGCCATACAGACTGCGGGATGAGCAGTAGACGTAAGCGTTTCCGGCAGAGTAGATGCTTGTCAGAAGCAGAGCATTAACGATATGTGGGAGAACACCAATGTTCATGTTCTTCATGGCAATGACAAACGGCGAAGCGGCGCCGGTGCCCGTCTCGCCGTTGCTCAGCACCCGGAGCAGAGTAGGATCATTAGCTGGCAGGACAATTCCAACGCATAGTGCGCCGCCAATAAAGAAGATACCGAAGCGCCAGTAAACGGATTTGAATGCAGACTTCATGGTATTCCGAGGATTTTGGGCTTCACCAGCCACAGTGGCCAAATACTCGGGACCGACGATTGTGAAAGCAGCTTGCCACAATGCGGCGAGAAAGCCATGGAATCGACCGAGATTGCCTGTGTCGATATACTCAACGAAAGGAGCCTTGCAGTTTGATCAGTACTTATCACGGCATTGAATGTGATACACGGAAAAAGATAAAATGGAGCAATACCGGTTTGGACCAATTACGGAAACCGTAGGCGTCATGTTGCGGGTTGCCTCCCACCATTGTGATGAAGGTGAAAAAGAAGAGTATGCAAATGAGCAGGAGCTTGCCTCCAGCCAACCAGAACTCTGTCTCGCCAAAATACTTAACAACGAGCACGTTGCATGCCCTGGAGGGCTTATTGTCAGCTTCACAGAGATAAGCCATGAACATTGGAGCCCTACGCGTAGAGGACGATGCACGTCGTGATGACTGCAGCGGAAGGAATATCGTCTCGCCAAAACGTCAGGACCATATCCAAAGCCGTAATCTCAAACGGGATGAGCAGCGCCTCAAAGAGAAAGAAATTCCAGCCGACCATAAAGCCCCAGGCATCGTCAACCCAGGTCCTGGCGTGGTGGATAAAAGATGCACTGATTGGCATGAAGACAGTCATCTCCGCCAACGAGTTGTTGACTTGGGCAATTACGCAGGCTTGCAAAGCAAACGCTACCAACAGGCTGCCTGCGCCACGCATCAGACCGTACCCGATGCTAACGAAAAGAGCGGTTCCAATCGAGCCTCCGATTGCCACGAATTGGACTTGACGTGGAGTGAGATGGCGTTGCAGGTGTTCAGGATTGTGGATAATCTCGCCGCTTCCCACTTCACTCGCGCCGCTGTCCTTTTTCAGCTCAGTCATCTTTGCGGACAGCTTTGACTCGGTTGAGCTCATGATGTGTGCTTCCAAAGTTGTCTGACGCTAATGATGTGCCTAGAAAATGATATCAATGAGAAGATGACGTATGTATAATGATGGGTCGAGAGTGCGATGATGATGGGAAAGTTTCGCGGACCGGTCGATGTTTAAAACTTCCCAGAATACAAATAGAGGCCAAATCACCGGTTATTATCATTGCAACGTCGGCGTCGCGTATACGCCCTGAAAACAGCAGGACTAGCCTATCCAGGAACTACGCAACAGTCCCGGTCGCCTTCATCGGTTCGTAAGGGTCGGATGGCATACAGGCCCCTGAGGTCTAACCCGAGATGGGATAGGTTCAGCTGACAGCTTGAGCAGTCGATCACATGGTTCATCCAGTAAGGTTCCGCCCTGATTTCTTGATCTATTACGAGGATGTCAAGCTAGAAAGTGAGGGCCCCTTCCGGCTCGGGACCAATGAGCTGCTTGACATTACGTCTGCACAAAAGCCGAGACACCGGACAGCTAGAGACGATCATCTGGGGTAGAGGCGCCAAGACGGGCGACACTATGACACACTTCTTGGTAGGCAGAGTTGGCAAAAGCACCAACGAATTCAGTATGTGGCGGCTATGGCTTTAAAGTGCAATGCTTTACGTTGGATGCAGCCGAAGCGATTCCGTCCAGCCTCCGTAGTGAGTCTCGGATGCGTTTTTGCAGGGATCGGGAGCGGGAGCTAGGGTCCGATAGAATCGGGCGCCCGACTACAGGGGGTTCAATTTCAACGGGAGGGTCGGACCAAAAGATAAGACTATGACAACGGAATTGAATTCATTCGTCAGTTATTTGAAGTTTCGGATTGCCATGTTGCGTTCCAGATAAGGTCCGAGCCTCGCCGATGGTTAACGTAGATCCCGAGGTGCTCCTGTCGTTCCGGGCATCAACCATCGGTCTTCAGTCGGCTTATCAGAAAAGATACTGGGCGGGCAGAAGAATTCTTGGAACTTGTCCATGTGCAAATGTTTATGAGACTTATATAGCTTGAGGACATTGTTACTCTCAATACCATGAGATAATAGAAAGCATCAAAGCGCCTCTCTCATTAAGCATCGCTTCACTATCCTATGCACTTGACTTTTGATCGCGGCCTCTTCCACTAAGCCTCTACTCTTTCGCCAATACAGTAATGCAAGAATCCGAACTTGAACAAATTTCAGAAGCTCTTAGAGCTGCTCGTATAAGCCGAGAGCCCATCGACCCGCCTGCCAAGACCTGGGAAAGTCTCGATCCTGACAGCGCCTTTGAAGTCCAAAGGGTAACCGTCAAGAATGCGGTCAGCAAGTACGGCGACCGTCTTGTGGGGTACAAGCTAGGGAACATTGCGAAAGTCATGCAAGATGCTTTCGGACTCGATCAGCCAGACTATGGTTTTCTTCTCGCGAGCACATTCATCTACGAAGGCACAACATTACCGCGGAAGGATTACATCAAGCCATTTGTGGAGCTCGAACCAGCCTTTGTGCTGAAGGGTCATCTGAAGGGGCCGAATGTTACCGTGGCCGATGTCATCAACGCCATAGACTACGCCATACCCGCCATCGAAATCATTGACTCGAGGGTGAAAAACTGGGCCATCGGCTTGGCGGATACTCTAGCAGATAATGGCTCCACTGGAGCTGTGATTCTTGGTGGCACCCCCCGGCGGCTTACCGACCTCACTTTGAGCAACACTCGAGGGATTCTTCGTTTCAATGACCGAGAGGTTATGGTTGGCAACACCCGGAACGTACTCGGTAATCCCGTCTCAGCTGTTGCCTGGCTAGTCAATAAGCTTTCTAAATATGACGTGGAGTTCAGCCCAGGCCAAGTCATTTTGCCTGGTAGCTGTCTACAAGCAGTTCCGATGGAGGAGCCGGGTCATTGGTCTTGCAACTTCGAAGGCTGGGGTACTATCGAGTTTGACGTAGTTTGAAGTGGATTTGTCCTAGCAATAACTCAGAACTATTCTGAATGAATATCCAGAGACAGATATCAAGCAACCCCAACCGAAAGACGCCTGTATTCCTAAACCCACCGTTGTAATCTGAACAATCCATAAGTAAACGCCTTGAGGTAGCCCATAATATTGCGCCTCATCCTAGCAGATACTGATTTTGCGTGTATCCATGTGCCCCTGGCTGACACTTCTCGTCCATGATAGACCCCCACCAACTTCCGGATCCGTATTTTGCCCATACTTCCTCGAGCAGAGCGGCAGCTGTCAAGAACATGTCATACCTTGTCTTATCATTCCACCACTCGCAATACTGCTTCGCCTGTTCTCTCAGCTCCGAATTCGTTGTTTCGCACCCTGCCAAGAAGGTTGGGAGCAGGAGCTGCTTTTGCAGCATGGTGCCTCGCCGGCACGAGCTGACATGATTGAGAGCTTTTCGGGCCAGCAAACCCAAAACTGGAAGGGAAGTAGACTTCCTGTCCCATTTGAATACTCTCTCAATGTAAAGAAGCAGAGCATATCTCCAAGCTTCGGCGCAGTGGTGTAGATCTTGCTTGTAGTTCAATGCTTCTTCAATCTCCTGCTGATCCACATTCTGGGACCCTTCGTTCTCCAAGGTTTCGATATCAACGCAGTCCGAATATGCAGGTGCCCTCCAGTCTTTGATAGCTTGCTCCACCGACAGGACAGGACCTGTATCAAAGGTGACGCATGTCATCGTGGTGGCGAGCTCAAACTCTCTTGCGTACATTGCTAAACGTGTCATATATCCAAATAACTCTTCTGGACAACCAGACACGTTGTAGAATGCCTTTTCATTATCGGGAGTCTGATAATGAAGATTGGAGTGATATGTGTGAGGCAGAACGCAGCCCTTTCGTTTTGTCAGAGCTAAAGTCACGTCCCACCTGAGGTAAGTATTAGCACCTGCTCACACGTTGTAACAGAGATCATGATTTACCAAATGAGCATGGAAATCTGAGCCTCTACTCTAGGCGTTCGTTTTCCTCCGGACTTATCAAATGTTGTGAGAACCCGATGTGCAGCGTGAAGCTGCGACGTCCACGAGCCATACGCAGATAAAGAGCACTTTTGGCGGTCAGTTGATGATTTGAGAAGCACCCTATTCGGCAAAACGTACGTTGAGAGTGAATAGAATGAGGACCGCTTCAAGAAGATCTCTTCAAGCATTTTTAAAGCAGTCGTTTTGTGCTGGCTAGCTTCTCTTCCACACTTCCCTGTGACCCGATTGATATGTCGATAGGATAATGCGAGAATCGAGTGGAGGAGTATATCGGATTTCTTCCACTTCAAGGACCCGCATCTGAAAGGGTTGGCGTCAAAATCAGATGTCAATGGGAGTACGCAGAACTCTTGGTCGTCTAATTGGTTAGTTAGCTATGTAGCATTAATCGTGATAGGTATAAATACACTGAAGCAGAAGGTCATCGAGTGTGCTAGTCACCTCGTTCGGTGATGGGACCTTCGGCGATTCGATGGTCCTTGATGCTCGGTGCACCGAGATCATAGCGGGGTCAACTTGGCTTGAGATACCTTGCATTTGGTCGTCTCTCTGTGATTCGAGATTCTCGGAGGCATCAGTGCCCGACGGACTACAGGAGGAAAAGTCATCGACTCCAGCAAGGCCATCTAGGGTCTCCAGGAATGGTGTCAACAGTGAGGAAAATTCCATGGAGTCGAATTCGTAGCCCGTGAACTGCCCGTTGGCTCCCCAGAAAGGATCAACATTCGACACAGGCAGGGCTTGCATGGGTAAGGTCGCGTCTATTCCAGGCATCTGCGATGACGAAGGCGTAGTTGGAGGTAGTGTGGTACCAGAAAGCCCTGATGGCTCTGAAGACGCTCCTTCGTTCATATTCATGGGCTGTGGCGTCCGAGATCCAGATTCATCCTCCGGTCTTACAGTAATGCAATCCTGCGACAGCCCCTCTGCCTGGGCATTCAAATTAGCCGCAGAATGCAGATCGCCATTCGTGACACCCGGGAATTCTGGATGATCTCGAGAATGGTCGTTCAAATTGCGACGAGCTCGGTTATGACGGTAAGGGGTAGAGTTCGGCTTGCGTTTACGGCTGGGCCCCCCAACGAATCTGAATCCTCGTGACGGCTTCGTTGCTGATTGCGGCATATTCGGAAATATTACAGTGGTGAAACGGTCGATGTGAAGAACATAAGCAGGCAATGTGAGCGTCGAGTTTGGAGAGTTCAAAGGCCCCAGATTCTGTTCCAAATAGGCGACAGTTGCCGCGTTGGGGCATCTGCGATGTCTTATCGGGGTCTAAGCCTGTCCGACCCATCAAAAATACGAAATAACGCGGGGTAATTGGAGACTGGTGGGCAGACTCCGGTGCCGGGCCCTCTTCCGCTCTGCGGGTCATATATTCCGCTTCAGTCCGGAGGCCGGGATCTGCGTCCCATCTCACTATCACCCTATCTTACAAGCGCCAGGGCATCTTCTTAGCACAAAATTCCCATGTGCACCATCTATTGATGCGAGAATTCTTGCGGCTGGATCTGGAACCATGATTTATTTTACTAAATGGGATGCTAGATACGTGTCCAAACGTCATACGTCATAAACAGATCCTTGTTCTACTTGTTCTAGTTGTACAATCCTCCATTTGCCGACAAGGTAGAGCCGGTGGTCCAACGAGCGTCGTCAGAGCACAGGAACGCTACCAAAGGAGCAATGTCATCAACCTCGCCAACCCGAGCAGCCGCCGGAGTAGACTCAATCAATGGCTGCATATCCTTCAGAAATTGCTCATCACTCTGGAACCATTGGTCTAGATGTTTGGCTTAGCATTAGCGAGAATCCCCGTACACATACAGGAAACGTGTATTTGTGCAGTGACTCACCTGTTGCGATCGGACCTGGGTTGACACTGTTGACTGTGATCCCATGAGATTGCCCCAGTTCCTTCGCCCAAGTCCGAGTAAGGGCTTCATTGGCCGCTTTGGTGGCGGCGTATACCGTTTGTCCTGCGACACCCAGGCGAGCGCCTGCAGACGAGATGAAAACGATACGTCCACCCTTTGGGAGGTGTGGCTCGACGGCCTTGGTTAGAAAGATCGGGCCTTTCACATTTGTATCGAAATGCCTCTCATAAAATTCGGGTGTGGTGTCCACAAGATTGGCTTCATTGCCTTGCGCGGCGCTGGAGTACGATTGTCAGCATCAAGTGATGTTCGTCCCGGGGGGAAGCCGTACTTGTGGATGAGAATATCAATCTTGCCGGTGGGACTGATGCTCAAGGCGCTGTCAACGATCTTAGGAATATCGGCAAGCTTGCTGACATCCGCCTGACAGAGTGCGGCTTTGGTACCGTTGGCCTCGATCGTCTTCACAATTTTCTCCGCACCCTCGCGGCTGCCCTCGGACACGTAGTTGACGACCACATTGGCCCCACGCTTTCCAAGGAGTTCGGCGATACCTGCACCAAGCCCTCTATTGTTATTTTGTAATTAGCAAAGCGCGTCGCCATGATACTAGCAAATCGATGCCAGTTCATACCTAGAAGCTCCGGTGACGATGGCAACTTTGCCTTCAAGGCTCAATCCCTTAAAGTCTACCATGGTTGAATCTGGGAATGGTAATGAGATCACACACTAACAGCAATTGGATGGCTGATGTATTGTGAAGTATTGGATATGAAGGTTTGATGAAGATAACAGGGGAAGATGAAGTTTGTCGCTTCTTCTTATTTACAATCAACGTATTGATGACGATGCATTTCTGCTGCAATTATCATCGGCGACCTTACGACCGATTACTCTTGAGTGGATTAACTCCGCCTCTTCTGGCAAGTCAACCAATTTCCTACCCTTGTTGGGTAGATGTTCCCACCTGCTGCGGGGAGGACCGGAGTTCGGACCCGGTCCAGGGAGTACGAAATATTTCCTAAATAGGAAATAATGCCAACAACCCCGCAAACTTTCTCCAAAAGTCGCTGAATGGCCACAACCTGAAACTAACAGTGGCTTTGATGCAACCAAAGACCAGGCTCTCCAAGACATAGCTGGAGTGCATTCCAGTAACCCGGCATTGGACCAAAGATGGAATTGTCTGATATCTTCTGTCAAAACGGATCAGCATTCTTAACTGCTGTGGATCAGGCACTAGACCTGGGGCATGTTACCATTTGTTGCATAGTTGAGTTAACATCTTTACAACATGGCGCCTGAGAAGAAGACCAACGATGGGTACGAATGGACTCCCAAGTCTGTCTCGGTTTCGAAGGGCCTCGAAAGTGATGCAGTTATTCAACCTTCTAGACGGTTGGAATTGGCTCCCAACCGCTCATATGACACCATTGTGATTGGCGCAGGATATGCTGGCCTTGCAGCCGCGCGCGATCTTTCAACCAAAGGTAGGATCTTGGACCTGTCCAAGACTTATGCTGTCCCAGATACTAACACACTAGCGCCAGGCCACTCCGTGTTGCTGCTTGAAGCTCGAGACCGTATTGGGGGACGAACCTATACGGTAAGAAAAGATGGTATGTTGTACGAGACTTACGTGTGCATCGAAAGCTTCTGCTGACATCGTCGAACAGGATTTCTCTACGAAATGGGAGGCACCTGGGTCACCCACCACATGGGATACCTGCTCAGAGAGATGACAAGATACAACATGGATCGTGATCTCATGGAAACTGGCATCGCGGATAAAAGGGATGGATACTATACCATTAACGTTCCAGGTATTTTACCATTGCAATCATCACACCCGCTTCACTGAAACTGATCCTATCGGACTATTTAGGTGCGAAGCCGAGAAGAACATCCCACGAAGAAGCCGGCGCTATGACATCTCGAGCCTGGGATCTTTTCGTCAATGTCGATGGCCAACATTGTCGTACAATCTGCCCTTTGCCTCACGCACAGCTCAGTAATATCGTTGTTGATCGATCGACCATCGAGAAATGGGATCAGATGTCTTGTCAGGACCGATACGTGCAAATCAAAGACCAGCTCAGCGCCGAAGAAAGAGGACTTCTTGTATCGTTGCTCTTGCACATTTCAGGAGGCGACATGGAAAACAGCAGCTTTTGGGACATGGCACGATCTCACGCTCTTATGACGCACGACTCCAAGAACTTCGGGGATATCTGGCTTCGATACAAGTTGAGACAAGGACAGACAGCCCTCGCCAAGCGAATGTTCGGGGAAGCCGCTGACTATGGGCTCGATTACATCTTCTCGTTCCCAGTCAGCTCCATCGTCCAACGATCGGATGGTATTCAGGTCCATGGTCTTTCAGGACAAATGTTCAGGGCTCTCAAAGTGGTTTGCACCATTCCACTTAACGTTCTGAAGGATGTCCAGTTCATACCCCCACTCTCGACGACTCGCCGCGAAGCCATCGAGCTGGGACATGTTAACCAGATGTCGAAGATACACGTCGATGTAAGCAACCCTGAGCTCGAGGGTTGGAACGGCATGCGCTTTCCTGGTACTCTTATGTACGGCTACGGCGATGGTGTCCTTCCAAATGGGAATGTCCATCTTGTCGGTTTCGGAAAGGATGAGAAAGGAAGATTTGTACCAGAGGAAAACCCGAAGGCAGCTGTCGAAGCCTTTGAACAGCTCCACCCGATGAATGTTCAGAGAATGGTAAGTCACTATGATGATCTTGATCCGATTCCACAGATGTTAATGATGCTCAGATATTCCACAATTGGTGTACCGATCCATACTCTAAAGGGGGTCCGGCCTGGTGGAGGCCTGGATACATGTCCAAGTATCAGGATGAGCTTCAGAGCAGACATGGAGATATCTTCTTTGCTAGTGGTGATTGGGCTCATGGCTGGCGAGCCTCTATTGATGGTGCACTTGAACAGGGCATCATGAATGCTCAAACGATTGCCACGGAACTCAGACCCAAGGGGAGGCTTGGTCAATCTCGCCTCTGACGAGGGCAACTAGGAAGAAGAAGGCGCACTTGTAAATTAGAAAATCTGTCATAGGAATCGATTTCAATTTTCGCTCTCTGCTCCTCAGTTTACATGGTCTGAAGTATTTGTACTGAAAATGGAGATGAAGTGCAATGGCCATTTCCACACATCAGGTCAACATAGCAATCGTGAGGAACGTCAGAGGCGAAGACAAGTACAAATCACGGGACCATAGGATACTGTAATTCTCAGCCAGGAGGAGCAATCGTCATCGCACTAGTTCACAGAAGCCATGAATTACAATGCATTATTGGAAACAGCAATACTGAATCTGCTAAGTACTCGTACGATCTTTTCGATAGATATCCTAGGTGTACCATGACAACGACGGTGGGCCATTCCATTGCCTTAATCAATAGCGTTCTGGTCGTTGAGCATGGCCCAGTCGATAGCAGGCCCTTGAAACTGCTTCCTAATACAGTACCATGTCCCGATGATGAGACAGCCAATTGCCCCCAAAGTCACACATACGCTAGATTACGTGTCATGTCAGTAGAAATGTTCCAGACCAAAAGGATCAAGTCATTGGAACGGAACTTACTAATTCATTGAAGCAGCCGTCACAGGTAGGATATTTGGGAAACAGATAACGATACCGATGACGGTTATCCAAACAGGAGAAAATGCATTGCAAAAGTACCCCCAGATTCCAAGATCGAATGAACGATTGGGAAGAGTCTTCCCTCGGCCTTGCACGAGGCAGATAGCTTGCGGGACAACGTAGGAGATGTTTACTGCGAGGACTGCGGAGACGATGATGGAGTTGAACGCTTGAGTACTCGCAACATATAGCAATCCATAGATCGCACAGAAGGCTGCCGAGAGAAGAGTGGTTCGTACAGGAAACTGATAGTATGAGTGGATCTCAGTCCAGTATTTTGACCTCGGAAGTCCGTTCTGATGAAAACGTCAATCTCCGTCCTTGGGACACACCAATGCTCAGCACTTACATCTCTAGCAAAAGCCCATGTCAGACGTCCGCATGTGATCCACTGACTTGGCATGCACGCTGAACAGCATCATCAGTCTCTCTGACTGTCAGATCTCGAGGGGCGGAACTTACTATAAAACAGAATAGTCAACAGTATTTGCAAGCCTAAAGCGGCAGTCTTGCTTTCTGTTGCTTGATAAAACGCTTCAAGACTAGGTAGAATTGCACCCCGCACAGCCTCAACATCTTTTATCACGAACATCATCGCGATGATGAACGGCACTGATGTTACCAGGCCGATCATTAGAGTCAAGTTGCTAGGCATACACATCAGCTGCCGCTAAATGACGCGATATCTGCTGCATCGCAACACTTACATGACACGAGGAATCTCTTTCCCGGGATGATGCATCTCCTCCGCAATGTGGATTACGGCATCTAGGCTCGCAAAGGCGTACATGGCGTTGCCGATGCTCATGAACCAAGCCATCCCATTCGGCCATCCACTGGCACCGTCGAATTTGATGATCTGACTAGCAGGCTGAAATGACTTGCACATCGTCAGGATGACAATGGTGACAATGAAGAATCCGAGGATTGACAGAACTAAGCAGAGAGTTGTCCACTTCCCAATATGGCGCTGAGGGATGGTGAAAATCGGCACGACTTGGGAGACTCAAGTTAGCTTTCAGGAGTTGGGTGGGAAGCGTCTGCTGATGGATGGAGTAAGATGGGACTTACGAGTAACAACTAAAAGTGCAAGGTACACCAGATAAAACTGCCAGCGTTGGGGTTCGAAGCTGGGATTCACAAACTGAACCATACCCATGATCGACTGAACATTATTGGACAGCCCTGAACAAGTGATGACCCACCACCCGACGATGCTGAGCAACCCAACCGAGAAGGCCGCAAACTTTTTGTGTTTTTTCGGGGCCAAGATAGATGTAAAGTGGTATTGGCCTGTAACTATTTGTTAATGACCATCGCATGTTTTGCTCTTTTAGCGTTTCAAATGGCGTACCTCCCGAAGACGGAAAAGCAGAGGCTTCTTCAGCCATGCCAGCGGCTACAATCCATTGTACAAAGCAAGCCACGATCAGGCCAAATACTGTTGCTTGCGGGCCACCATATATCATACTCTGCCCAAAGCAACTCGCATACGACAACCACGAGTTTGTGATACTAAAGACATCACAACGTTAGCATACTTCTACCTCCAAGCTTTAGTTTTCAGCGAGCCCTGCAAGGTTTGAACATCAAATTTAACTCACTGAAGCCTAAACCAAGGGTTCCAAGAGTATTGAATGTCCTCTTCAATGCCGGGGCGTGTCCTTGTGCTCGTAGGATGGCATCATCGTCCATACCATGGAGCTCTCCAAGAATAACCGATTGCCCATCGCTTCCAACAGCTTTTGGCTCGGCTGTCTTGCCGTCATTGCGATATTCGCCGGTCATAGTCAGTCCTACGCACGGTCTGGTCGAACGATAGTGGCACAAAGATCGGTCGAGAAAAGCACTACCCGAGACTTTGGGATGATTATCGTATGTTGATAGAGAGTTGCAAGGAATCTGAATTCCGTGGTCTGACTCCAAGAACTTTATATGTAAAGCTGCGGTGCTCTCACGTCCACGTCTTATCAAGACCTCGGAGATTCAGCCGGACAAAGGTACGTGCACTACCCCTCCCTCCCCTTCTTCAGCTACAGACTGACTGCCGTCTACACCGACGCATTTCTGAACACACTAAGATCCAGTCAACCCATTACCTGCACCAACGTCCAAATCATGGCTGGCATGTCGCTCGATTCGTCTGCTTGCAGTGTGACTGGGCTTCGTCAGCATGGAGAGAGATACCACCAGAACCATGTCTCCGCCTGTCCGAATCTCCTTGCACGTCCAAAGAATGCATCGTAGATCTACATCCGTGGCTCATGATTGATTCAGGTCCTTCCCCAGATTTCCAAGCCGCTCCCCCGCAAAGATCCTAGTGTGCCGAGCTTTCCTATCTTGAACGGCACCGCACGGATCCCAGCTACCATGCAATCCACTATCTTTAGTGGGGGGCCATCACGGGGAGCTCCTGCATGCCGATAGTGGCTGATATCTTGTCCCTGCGATCAGGCTTCCTACAAGTCCTTCGCCAGCCCAGGACTTACATATTAAATCTGATACAGGGATTTTCGAATATATAGCGTGACTGCATTGCCGAGGGAAGTTTCTAGATATCAACACAATAGGCCCCAAACGTCATCCTTGCTACACATACACGTAGAGACCAAAGGTACTATTAACTAGCGCTACACCTAAACTAAGTCTATTTAAATAAGTTAATTAAATAACTAATTAAATTAAGGCTATTTAGAGATTTAAATAGCTAAGTTACTATTACTATTAACTTATTTAACTTAAATAAGTTAGAAGTTAATTAGAAAAAGGGAAAGTCTAGCCTCTAGACTAATTATAATTTTTAAAAGATTTTTTAAAAAATAAAAAAAGCTTACTTAGATATTTTAGTACTTAGCCTTATTCTAATCGTTTAAGGTTATAACCTTTATAACTTTTATATTTAAAATAAATAACTTAAACTAGTTTTAAACTAATATCTCTATAATTACCTATATAGTAGACTTATTACTAGCTTATTAGGTCTTATTATAATATATTTAAAAATAAAAAAAAAGGTAAGTAGTTATAGATATTAGTTTAGTAATACCTTTAAGCTAATAGGTAGTAAAGTAAGGCTAAATACTTCTTAGTAGTAAAGCTAATATTATTAGGAAGTATTAGAAGTACTAGAAATATATTTTTTATTATACTATTAGATTAATATATTCTTAGCCCCCTTATTAAGGCTTAAAAAAAGCCTATTTTTAACCCTTATATTAGCCCTTAAAAATAACCCTTTTTTAATATTACTACTAATATTACTACTATTATTATTATTACTACTACTATTAATTAATCTCTTAAAGCCTTACTTATTTATATACTTTTTTAATACCTCTATTAACACTTTACCTACCCTTATAATATTTCTACCTAATATTAGAAGGGGGCAGAGAACTTAGAATTTTTAGCAATTTTAACTTAAAGGTAAAGGGTCAAATAGGTAGCTTTATAGGCGTTAAGCGTTATTATAGAAGGAAATAACTTATATAAGTAAATAGAGGCCTAATTAGTTTATAATAAAAAAAACTAAATAGATAAATAAGAAATATACTTATTTTTATATTTTTTCTATTTTTTTCTTAATAACTTTAGTAACTATCCTTTTAAAAGAGCTTTTAGAACTCTTTAGCTTAATTTATAGAAAAAATTTAGTAATTCCTACTTTTTAAAAATTAAATAAAGATAGGTATTTTTAAGCCCTTTTAGCTTTAATTAGCTTTATTTTTATCCTCCTTCTTAATCTCTACTATACCTCTTTAATTATTTAAAATAAAAATAGAGTAAAATACTATAGAAATAATACTACTAAACTTCTTCTTAATAGCCTATTTTCTCCTATAAGATTATATAATTTAAAGTATAATAAGAGTAGAAAATATAAATAAAATATAAATTAATTAAGCTTATATTTATATATTTATTTTTATATCTCTTATAGTTATTTAGAAAATTAATATATAAGTATTTAAGTATTTTTAAAGAATTTTCACTTAAAGTAGAGTATTTAGTATAATTAATAAGTTTTCTCTCTTACCTTATTATAAAATTAGTAACTAATATAAAGAAGTAAACTAAATTACTATAGAGGATTCCTTTTATAATTATCTTATATTATTCTATTAAGTTAAAATAAGAAAAGCTTAAAATAAGAAGTAATTTAAGTATTACTATACTAAAAGAAAATTTAATTAATACCTTTTTAACCTCTATTTTCTTAAAATAAAAAGTAATAGCTTAGATACTTAAAATTAAAGATTAACTAAACTTATAGAAGTCTAAAAAACTTTAAAAAGAAGAGTATCTAATTAGATAGAAGAAAGTAAATAAGGTTCTATATAAACTTAATTAGTCCTCCTTATTAGCTTACTATTTACTTATTTAAAATTATTATATATTACTTTATTATAAGCTATTATAATAATAACCTAAGAGTAACTAAGATAAAGTAAACCTATTTTACTCTTACTTCTAAAGCTAAAATTATAAGGGTAATAAGATTTATTTTACTCCTCTTATAAACCTTAAAAAGAATAAAATTAATTAATCTATTCTAAGAAACTTCTCTTTACTTAAACTTATTAGAAGGTTTCTAATAATATATTAACTAATAAGGGGAAGTACTAAAAAGCTTAAAAATTTAAAATCTAAGTTATATTTATATATAGAAATATTAAGATCTAACTTTCTTAAATTATAAACTATTATAAGTATAAAAGTATAAGAAGTTAAAAAGGAAAAAAAAAAAATATTATAACTATATTAACTTTTTAAAAATAAGAGAGGAGAATATTTTCTAAGCTTAACTAAGAGTATTTCTCCCTTTTAAGAATAATTCTATACTAACTCTATAGAAAGGAAGATATATATATTTCTTCTATTACTCCTCCTCTATATTCTTAAGTAATAAATAAATAATTAGAGTAAAATACTCCTTTTAAAGTCTATAATTAGTATTATAGTTTTCTTATAGATTTTATTAAATTTTAAATTTAATTTATAAAAGAGGAGTATTATAGAATAAAGTTATAAAAAATACTACTAATAATAACTAAACTTCTCTTATAAAGAGAAGAAAAAAAAACCTAAAGTATAAAATAATTTTACTATTAAAATAATAGAAAAGAAGAAAGATAATAAATATAAATATACTTTCTAGATAAGAGAGAAAAATAAAAATAAAAATAATAATAAAAATATCTTTTTCTTTCTTTATCCTTTCCCTTACTTTTAATTATCCTTTTAAACCTATATTATAAGAATTCTTTTATTACTCCTTCTATTAATAAATTATTAACTTTACTTAAGTTTTATATAATCTTTTTATTTTAGCCTTCTTTAGAAAAGCTTTCTTCTACTTCTTCTTCTATTAATTTACTTATATCTTCTTTAGAATAATATTACTAAACTCTAAAGTTCTAAAAACTTTAACTTTAGTTTAAGATAAATAATTTAGATTAGAAATAATAAATAATAAAGTTAACTTAATTATTAGTAATATTTTAATAAGTCCTTTTATAAGTCCTTCTTTTTATTAACCTTAATAAGAGAGATCCCCCTTAATCTTAAATTTAAATTAAAGTTCTAAAGTAATTATAGAAACTAAAGTCTTTAAAATAATAATCTCTAAAAGTAATACCTCTAGTATAAATATAATACCTAAAGAGAATTCTTTAAAAGATAAAATAATATAAAACTATTTAAACTCTATTAAATCTTATTAAAAAGCTTCTAGAATATATAACTTAAAACTCTAAAAGTTTAAAATACTATAACTTAAAATAACTAAAGTACTATTTTTTATTAGAAATAATATTCTAAACTTTCTTAAAAGTTATAAAGCTATAGTAGAAGTAGTAGAGATAACTAATATTTTAAAAATATTAAGTATTATTTTCTATATAGATATACCTTTCTAAACTAATAATTAAATAAAATTTAGTAAGAAAGCTTAGTTATAAGTAAAAATATACTTTATTTAGTACTATAAAGCTATAAATAAGGATTATTAAGAACTTCTAAATAACTAAATTAATTAGATTATTTCTATAACTCTAATAATAGATAATTTAGACTATAAAGTAGTAATATAGTTTCTATAAAAAATTAATAATATCTAAACTAAAACTATAAGATATAACCTTAATATTATAACTAGTTTTTAAATTATCTAAGTAATTATATTAAGATTTAATTAATTAGCTTTAGATAAAATAGCCCTACTTATAAGAACTAATATTTATAAATTATTTAAAAAAAGAGATTTTAATAAGTTTAAAGTTAATTTAATAAATTAGTTTAGTTTTAAAGCTATTTAGAAGTAAACCCTCTAAATTACTACCCCTATTTATACCTTATTTTCTTTACCTCTAAAAGTATTAAGAGGGGAAGCTTCCCCCCCTTTATAAACTAAGAGAAGTAGAACTAAACCTAACTAAAATATTAAAAGCCTCTAAAATTAGCTTTTAAACTAATAACTCTCTAACTTAGTAAAAATAATAAATAACTAGAAAATCTCTATTAAAAGGATTATTTATTCTTCTCTAGTTATAGAAAACTACTATTTAGCTTTAATTTATTCTATTAAAATTAATAAAGAAAATCCTAAGCTTTTCCCTTATAGCTTATATAGTTAATATTAATATATAAGCTATATAGATTATAACTTTAAGGAAGGCTATTATTCTTAAAAGATAGCTAATAAAAGAAGTAACTTAATCTAATACTTCTAAAGATACTATTCTTATAGATTATAAAATAATAAGTTTTTTATCCTTTAGATAATTATTACCTTATTATAATAAGATAGTAAACTTAACTAAGAAGCTATTATTACTTACTTTAAGAATTAAGATAGCTATAAAGCTATAAAAGTTTAAGCTACTAAGATTCTTAAGTAAAATATTAACTAACCTTAATTTATACTTATAGGAGTCCTATAGGATTATAATAACTTTAACTTAATTAAAGTTTCTTATAGGTTTATAGAAGAAGGAAGTATTATATTAAATAATAAAGTATCTAGTTAAGCCTCTATTTTCTAAGTTTTAGCTATTAGTAAATAAAAATATAAGGATTTAGTCTAATCTTCTTACCTATATAACTTAATATAACCTAATAGTTTAACTAAAAATAGTTTATTTAATTTTATAATATCTAAACTTATAATTACTTAGTTAAAAATATATAAAACTAACTTATTTCTATAGAAAAAGCTAAAACTACTAAATCTTAGAAAAATTAAAAAGAAAGCTCTAAAATCTCCTTCTAAGAAGGTCTATTTCACTATATAAGATATTAAAAATACTCTAACTATTTTAAAAAAGCCTTCTTCTTTATAATCTTACTCTAAAAATTATTTAAACTTATTAGAAAAGTTAATTATAGAGAAGAACTCAATTTTTAACTAAGAAAAATAAAAAAAAAATTTAGATATTAAAATAGAAGAAAAAAGTTTTTCTAATTAAACCTCTATTTCTATTAATACTCTAAAACTAAAAAGAACTATTAAGATAGAAAGAGAAGTAATACTTAGTAAAGTTATTAAAATTCCTTTTTTAAAACCTATCTTAAAACTATCTTTTCTAAAAAATAATTTCTAGTTAACTATATTCCTTAATAGTAAAAATTAAAAATCTATTAAAAATAAAGAACTTATTAATAAATTTATCTTATATAAGCTTTATAGTTTAGTTAATTTATTAGTTAAAAAAGTCTATAAAATTTAACTAAAGTATAGAGAAGAGTTTATTAGAAAGATATATATTTTTATAAATAATCTAAAAGGAGTTATCTATATATATATTCCTATTAACTTTACTAACTTTACTAAAACTTTAAAAGAAAGAACTTAATAAACTAACTAGGTTTCTAAATATAATAAAATTATTTAAACTTAAGACTATCTAAAGATCTTTTTAATTAAAACTATTATCTTTATAACTATAAACTAAATAGCTCCTATAATTATTATATTATAACTTATTCTAAAAATCTCTATTAATAGTAAGTACCTTAATAACTACTTACCTATATAAAGTATAATTAATACTAATATAAAATCTAATCTTATAAGTTACTAATATATCTTAAACTATAATATTCTAATTTCTACTACTACCTTAATAATAAAAATAATAACTAAAAGTAACTTAAAGCTATACTTTATTAAGGTATACTATATACTTATTTAGACTAATAATTATAAGATTATAATAACTATAATAATAGTAAACCTTAAAACTATTAATTATAACTTACTCTTTAAACTTCTATTTACTATTTCTACTAAGTTTACTTTTAAATATTTAAAATACTTTATTACTACTATAATAAAGGTAAAAGATTATAGAAGTAGTAAATTCTCAAAGATTAATATTTTAATTAGCTTTATATAATTAGATTCTTTATATTAGATTTAGTACTATTTCCCTAAATAGGAAAACTATATAAAAGATATCTATAATACCTCTAAGGCTACTAAAGGCTAACTTAAAACTAATTAAGACTTTAATAATATATATAATAAAGTTTAAACCTACTATATTAATACTATAATAAATTATAAAAAAGAGTACTTCCTTATTTAAAAAAGGAAAGAAATTAACTTTCTTAAATAAGAAGAAGCTATTTCTAAGACTAATTAATACTTTACTTTAATCTTATTTTTAATTATACTTAATATATTAAGAACTATTACTAAAGTAGTAGTTACTTTAATTATAGAAACTATTTAAGCTTACCTTCTTAGGAATATTAAAAACTAGTAAAATCTTCTTAAAATCTTAAAAGATTAAGTATTCTTTAAGTTAATTAGGAAAGATTATAAACTTAACTAAAGTTTTATTAATATCTATATAATATATAAATATAAAGATAAGAAGGTTTATCTAATTAATAATCTACCCTTAGATAGGTTTATTCCTAATAGTTAGAAAAACTAAAAGAAGATCTTAATTTAAGAAGTAGAGGGCTATTATTAGTTTTCTAACTCTCTTTTTACTAGCTATATATATCTATAATTTATATAGTTTAACTAAAGGACTTATTTTACTTTAAAGAGGTTTTTAAAACTTAAAGTTATATAGCTATATCTTTTACTAAGAGAGATTAAGTTACTTAAATATATCTTTATAAATTAAGAAGGGGTATTAATATAGAATTTTATAGAATATAGCTATATTAATCTTTATATAGCCCTACTATAAAAGATTAAGACTATCCTATATATTACTTAATAAGAGAAAGGAATTCCTATTCTAAAAGCCTTATAAAGTAAGGTTATTAATATACTTAGATTATAAGTTATTTAAGGAGTTTTAGAAGAATCCTATAGATTATATAAGAACTTCTAATTCCTTATTACTAAGAAAGATAGTAATATAAAGCTAATTAACTTATATATAAAACTTAATAAGATTAGTATTAGAGATACTTTTATTCCTCTAAGTACTAATAAATTCTTAGAAAACTTTACTAACTATAAGATTATAAACCTTTTAGATTTATTTTCTAGATATAATTAAGTTTTACTTAATAAGTTAAATTAAGACCTAACTATATTTATTATACTTTTAGGGCTATTTAAAATATATACCCTTCTTTAAGGGGTAACTAATTTAGTTACTTAGTTTATAAAGGTTATAATAAGAATTCTATATAACCTAATTCTAAGTATTTACTAACCTTTCCTTAATAATATCCCTATTAGAAGACCTAAAATAATATATAATAATAACTATATAGTTAAGCTTCTAAGGGTATATTTATATATTTTTAAGTACTTTATAAACCTAGATATAGTACTTTAAAACCTTAAGCTTATTAATACTATAATTTCTCTTAAAAAATCTTAGATTTACTAGCCTACTATTAACCTCCTTAATTATATAGTAAGTAGTAGGGGATATAAGCTTAACTAAAATAAAGTTATTAAGATCTTTAAATAAGAAAAATATAATAATATTATAGTAATTAAAAGTCTTCTTAGTATTATTAGTTTCTATTAAGTATAGATTAAGGATTATAAAACTATTTTTACCCTACTAGTAAGACTTTTTTAAAAAGGAGTACTTTTTAAGTAGGGGCTAGAATAGTAACTAGTTATAGAAACCTTTAAGTTCTACTTAATTAGCTCTCTATTACTTTAACCTATTAATTATAAAGAAAAAGCTAGTAAAATCTATCTATCTATTAATATAAGTACTAAAGGATAGAGAGCTATACTTAAGTAATATTATTAAAATAAGAGATATATTACTAGATATAAAAATAGAATCTAAATAGGTATTACTCTTAACTATAATATAGAGAAGTTTAAACTTTAATTAGTTTTATTTACTCTTAAGAGACTTAAGAACTACTTATATAGTATATAATTCACTTTTAAAACTAATATAAAAGTCTTTATAGATTAAATTAATAATACTATTTTAGATTTACTTAAAGTAGTTCTAATATAATAGATTACTTAGATTAAGATATTTAATTTTAATATTTATTATATACTTAGTATAAAGAATAAGGTAGTAGATAGTTTTTTATATAAACTAATAGGGGAATTTAATATCTAAGAAGTTAAGTAAGAAGAAGACCTAAATAAAATAATTAATAACTCTATCTATATACTTAAGGCTAAAGAAGACTTTAGACTTAAGGCTAATAATCTATTAAACTTTAAATAAACTTAATCTTAATATTTATAATAAATTGCTAAATACTTAGCTTTATTATTATACTTAAGAACTATTTCTTAGATTAATTTTAAGAAATTTAAACTATATATAGTAAAGTATATATTTTAAGATAGTTTTCTTTTTTAAAAAGGAATAAAGTTAAACTTTATACTATAATAAGTAATAAATAATAAGGATAAATAAAAGAAGTTAATTTAGTATATATATATTAAAGGAAGGTATTAAGGTTAAGATATAATATATACTAAACTTTAAGAATAGTATACCTAAGAAAATATATATTAGATAATAAGCGATAAGATAAAGGGCTATCTACTCTATATATAAGCTTAATTAAGATATTTTAAAGACTTTTATACTTTTTCTATACCCCTAAGGATTCTATTTTAGTATATCTATATTAATATCTAAAAAATTAGTAATTACTTTTTAACTAAGACTTATAATATACTTACTAGCTATATAAAAGCTTATTAACTTCTTAAGAATATTAACTTAAGGATAATAGCTAAGTTTATCTAAGAAGATATAATTTACTATTATAGAATTTATAGACTTCTTATAATTAATAGAGGATTAAAAAATAAAGAGTTTATTAAGAAACTTAATTAAACTTATAGGGGATAATATCTTATTATCTTAGTATATAATTTAAAAGCTAATAGATTTATTGAAAAGGGATATTAACCTCTTATTTATACCTTTATAACTTAATTAGACTTTAGTAGAAAGAACTAGATTTTAGTCTTTTATATAGCTTTTTTTACTAACTAAATATTAGTTAGATCCTCTATAAAGTACTCTCTTTTTTATTTTATCTATAGTTATAACTTAATTACTTTAATTAAGACTAAAAGTATTACTTAGTAAGTATTAAACTAATTAAAAGTTAGAGATATTAAAACTAAACTCCTTTTATATATAAGAACTTTTAAATAACTTAATTCTAATTAGTAAATAGCTTTTAAATATATTATAAAGTAGTATTATTAAGTTATAGAGGATTATAACTAAAGAAATAAATATAGAATATAATATAAGGAGCTATAAGTTAGAAATATTATTTTTATCTATAATATAAGATTATCTATTAATAAAAGCTCTTTTAGTAAACTTAGTATATATTAGTTAAGCCCCTTTTATATTTAATAAATATCCCCTTAAACTTTATTCTATTTACTTAAAACCTTTATTAGAATTTTAATTAAGTAGATAGTAACTAGTAATTACTTAAAGAAATTTATAGTAAATAAGGATAGCTATCTAAATAATATCTCTAAAATAGAAGTCTAATTAGACCTTAAATAAGCCCTTAATAAGGTCTTTCTTACTATAAACTAACTTAATCTTAATACCTCTAGCTTAGTAGAGATCTTAGACCTTAATAAGTTATCTATATTAGAAGAAGTAGAGATTAATAATTTTAATATTGTAAAAGTATAAATTAAATAATTATAAGAATAAAATAAAACACTATAAACTAAAGTTAATACTTAGTAGAAAAAGAATAAAATAGTAGTAGGTATTTTTATAAAGAATAAAAAGTTTAATAATTAGTATAAGGATATAGAGGAACTAAAGGATAGCTAAGTCTATAAAAATTATTTATTTTTTATCTATTTTTAGTAAGTAAAATATTATTTTATTTACCTATTTTTAGTTACCTCTATATTATAATATATATTAATTATATATTATATTGCTTCTTTTACTATTAATATATAAGGTTATAAAAGAAGGGGGGATATATAATAATAAAAACTAATAAATATTAAAAAGACTAAAAAATATTAAAAAACTTAAAAGAAACTAATACTACTCTCTAAAAATTTAAACTTAAACTAGACTAATTACTTCTCTAAGTATAATAAATAATAGCCTCCTTCTTCTTCTTCTTATCCTTATATTTTAACTTTATTTTTATTATTAAAAAACTAATTTATTTATAAAAGTCTTTATTAAGGATCTTATAGGAAACTACTTAGGAATATTATTATAATTTAAATTTATACTTTAGAACTAATTTAGTAAATTAGTTAATTAATAGTTTATATATTAGTATAATAGTCTTACCTCTAGGATATTTATATTTAGAATAAAGTATTATATTAATACTTCTACCTTCTTTATAAGAGGTACTATTAGGAATACTTTTCTTCTTATTACCTTTCTTAATATACTTAATCTAGCTAATAGTTTCTTAGTTATAGTTAAGCTTATATAAGTATAAAGAGCCCTTTTTATAGTAAATATAATTAAAATAAGCCTTTTCCTATTTAGTTTAGTAAGAAATATACTCCTAGAAAGGAATAAATATAGTAATTTAGTAACTACTCTATTTAGCCTTAAAAGATATCTTTACTTAGTACTTAAAGTATTTATTATATAGAAAGAGATTTTAGGTACTATATATATAAATTAGTAAAGTTTTAATTACTTCTAACCTATCTATCTTCTAATATAGCTATCCCTAGGGGTTAATATAACCTTCTATAATATAAACCTCTCTTATATAAAATAGAAACCTATTTAGTACTTCTCCCTTATTAATTAGCTCTATATATATTATTAAGAACTTAGTAAGTAAATATTAAAACCTTAGAGTAACTCTTTTAACTCTTTTATTAATAGTAATCTTATAGATAAAGCTTATTTTATATTAAACCTAACTAATAGGACCTTTAATAGGAGTCTAAAAAAGAGAAAGAGAAGCCTATATATAGTTCCTTCCTTATCCTTATGATTTATAGAAGCTAGTATAAGAGAGAAGGGGAAGGGCTTATATACTTAGTTTAGAGTAGTAATATAAAAGTAACTTATATTAATTTTAATATCTATAATTATATTACTTAGAAGTAGTTTAGTTATTATTATAAAGCATTAACTAAGCTAGGGATTATAAAAGATAATATATTAAGAGGAAGAAAGGAGAGATATAGTTAGGTAGAAAAGATATACCTTTTTATATCTAACTAGAGGGGTAGTTAATACTAAAAACAGTAGTTATAATAACCTAAAAACTTATTTACTATATTAACCTATTAATAAGATAAAAAAGAATAATTTAAAGAGCTTTTTACTATAAAACTAAGATTAACTAAACTAAAAAGAATATAATTATTTAGGTTTTAATAGTAAGAGCGAAGTAGGTATATTAATTAAAATATTACTATTTATAAAAAGGAGGCCTTTAACTTTATATATCTTATAATTAAACTATAAAAAACCTCACCTCTTTTATAGTTATAAGTAATTAATTTTCTATTTAAAATATATAATTATAAGCCTAACTAAGTAGTTTATAATTATATCCTTTTTTCCCTTATTACTAAATTATATTAGTTACTATTCCTTTTTTAACTTATTATTTTTAGTACCTAACTTCACTTTTATCTAATTACTAGCTATATCTAGTAATTACTAAAAATTTACCTTTAAAAAAGACTATTTTATATACCTAACTAGCTTCTTCTTTATTTAAAAATTATATTTTTAGAAGGAGTATTAGCTACTAATATTAAATTCACTTTAATAATACTTATAAAAGGGGGTATTTTAACCTACTAACCTTTTACTAAATATCTTTATATATTTATATATATAATAACTACTCTACCTTAATAAGTATTTTTATATTTAATTACTATTTTAACTAAGCCTAACTATTATTTATATAACCTAAAAATTATACCTTTTTTCTTCTTATTTATTTCTACTAACTTTTAATAAAAATTATTAGTATTATAATTAACCTCCCCTTACCTACTATAAATCTACTTTCTTAACTCTTCCTTTCTTTTTAAAATATCTAATTACTATAACTTAGATAAGTAGTAATATAAGCCTATTTATTTAATTTTATATACTTACTACTTAATAATTTTTCTTTTAGACTATTATAAAACTTTATATAATATCTTATTAAATTACTCTTATTACCCCTTAATCTCTCTCCTCTAGAGACTATAATTTTAAATCCTAAAAGGCTTATAAAACTATATAGGATATTAATTAGATTAATAGAATTAAGTAAAAACTTATAATTTATATTATATACCTTTATAAAACCTAATTAGTTTCTTAAGGTAAGACTCTATAAGTAGTAGATATAGCTATTTTACCCCTATAAGGAGAATAACCTCTTTAGTCTCTTAATTCCTATTTTAACTACCTTAGTATAGTAAATACTAAGCTAAATAAAACTAAATATATTTAGCCTATATAATCTAATAAAAAACTCCTTAAGATTATCTTTAAGATAGTAAAGCCTATTAAGTCCCTTATTATACCTTATAAACCTTATAGAGTACTTAAATTTAGTTAAGATAGATCCTTCTTAATACCTAAATAGATATAAATTAATAATAACCTTACTAATATAACTTTAATTAGATATTAATAAGGTAGATTCTCTTATAATAATAGTAAAAACTTAATTTAGGGAGTTTAAGAATAAGGTATATAGGTAAAGGTCCTTTCTAACCTCTATAATATATTTAGGTTCTTATATTAAAGTAATCCTCTCTTAAAAAGCTATATTAAGGTAACTTATAACCTAATTATTAGAAATATAATTAAAGAATAATATATAAAGGTTCTTATTATTTAGGTCTCTTTTTATAATAACCTTAAAGTAAAGTATTATAGAGTTCTAGCTAATAAGCTTACTTTATATAATTTTATTATCTTTTTATAATATAATAGTAGAGAAAAGTATATAAGCTTAATTATTAATTAAAGAAATAACTTATACCTCTATTTAAATAGTATATAAGATATTACTAATAATAATAACTTAAATAAGTTAGAGACCTCTTTTAAAACTATAGTTAAGCTAGTTTATAATTAGTATAGAATCTATAAAGTACTAATAGAAACTTAAAAGCTTATTAATTATACTTTCTTTATTATCTTATAACTCTAAATTAAATTAAAAGAGGATTTATAGAAATATAACCTCTATATTATAAACTTTATTAGATATATTATCTAATAAGGTATCTTTAGTATAAAAGCTTTATATTTAGAAACTACTACTAAAGCTTAAGAAATTAATCTAAATCTTTATAAAAACCTTTTTAACTACTAAATTAGGCTTATTACTAAAGAATTTAGTCCTTATACCTTATTTAAAAACTTAAAGCTAAAACCTAAAATTAGATTTAAAAACTAATTAAAGGCTTTAAAAGGAAAAGGGTAAGAAGAATAATAAGAAAATAAGGGAAATATAAGTTTTAGAGAGGTTATACCTAACTAGATATTAGTTATTTAAGAGTTAATTAGAGTTAAAATAGAAGACTTAATCCCTCTAAAGGAAACTAATAGAATAAAAAATATAATCTATAATAATAACTTTAATCTTATAACCTTTATTATTACTATAAAATAAGAAAAGTCTACTTTAGAGAAGTATTAAATAAAGTTAAAGATATATAGGTTAAAATAGAGAATAAGTAAAGGGAACTCTACTATATAAAGATTAAGAGAAGAGTTAAAAAACTTAAGTTATTTAAAATAAATAGACTTAATAACTTAACTCTAAAGTAATTTCTTATTACTTAAGATAACCTAATTAAAGATATAGTTTAAGCTATATAACCTTAAGATACCTTCTTAATCCTAATTATACTAAAAGGATAAATAGTACTTAATATATAATAAGTTAAAGAAATCTAAAAAGAAGATTATAATTAAACTTATATTAAAAAGAATTAATAGAGAGACTAACTATTAACTAAGATAATAAAAGGTATAAGTTAAGGGCTAGAAAATAAATTAAATATATAAAATAAGGTTAATTAAGTCTTCCTCTCTTTAATATATAAAAAACTTAGGGGATATATAGAAGGGGGTAGAGAACTTAGAATTTTTAGTAATTTTAACTTAAAAGTAAGAAGTTAGATAAGTAGCTTTATAAGTATTAAGTGTTATTATAGAAGGAAATAACTTATATAAATAAATAGAGGTTTAATTAGCTTATAATAAAAAAGACTAAGTAGATAAATAAAAAATATATTTATTTTTATACTTTTTCTATTTTTTTCTTAATAATTTTAGTAACTATCCCTCTAGAAGAACTTTTAAGACTTTTTAGTTTAGTCTATAGAATAAATTTAGTAATTCTTACCTTTTAAAAATTAAATAAAGATAAGTATTTTTAAACCTTTTTAACCTTAGTTAGCTCTACTTTTATCCTCCTTCTTAA
Source organism: Colletotrichum gloeosporioides (assembly GCF_011800055.1). Classification (NCBI taxonomy): domain Eukaryota; kingdom Fungi; phylum Ascomycota; class Sordariomycetes; order Glomerellales; family Glomerellaceae; genus Colletotrichum; species Colletotrichum gloeosporioides. Next base: position 263,455 of record NW_025544692.1, read on the forward strand.
TCTCTATTATACCTCCTTAATTATTTAAAATAAAGATAGAGTAAAATATTATAAAAATAATACTATTAAACTTCTTCTTAGTAGTTTATTTTCTCCTATAAAATTATATAACCTAAAGTATAATAAGAGTAGAAAATATAGATAAAATATAAGTTAGTTAGGCTTATATTTATATATTTACTTTTATATCTCTTATAGTTATCTAGAAAATTAATATATAAGTGTTTAGGTATTTTTAGGAGGTTTTCGCTTAGAGTGGAGTACTTAGTATAATTAATAAGTTTTCTCCCTTACCTTATTATAATATCAGCTAATATCTTAATTATTTTATTAGTATCACTCTATTATTAATACCTTATAATATTACTACTTAACTATATACTACCTTAACTATTAGTAATATATTAAGTACTAACTTAAGTATAAGAGACTCTCTATAAGCCTTACCTTAAGCTAAATAGAAGAATAAGACCTTCTTTAATACTAAATTAATCTTAAAGAAGAGGTTTTATAGTTATACTTCTTAGATTAGAAATAAAGGCTTCTTTATTTATAAGCTTCTACTTAATAACTAACTTAATATACTACTTATAATACCTACTTATTCTTATACTAATACTCTATAAAGGTAATATATATTAGGTCTACTACTATTATAATAAAGCTAGTAGTATTAATAAACCCTTTAATACTTCTACTATAATTACTACTATTAACTATCTTAAGATAATATACTATATTAAGTAGGGAAGTTCTAAAGTTAGAGGTAACTTTAATAATATAAGCCTACTTCTAAAGTATTATTACTCTATTATAATTACTATATCTAAGTTAAAAGTCTATTAGATTAAAGAGCTTATTATAAGTTACTTTATTAATATAAATAACCTATTTATAATATTTAGTAATTAATATATTTAGTATATCCTCTATCTATTTAATTATAATATTAGTAACTAAGTTTATTAGTTTAGAGAGAATATAAAGCTTTAATTTAATTACTTATATATATCTAAGATAGTATAGATTAAGTAGGAGATATAGGATACCTTTAGCTAAATATATCTATTATTTAACTTATAGACTTCCCTTAATTAATATATAATTATTACTATCTTTAGCTACTTTATTAATAAATTAGGTAAGTAGATATAATACCTCTTAGCCCTCTATTATTAATTTAGTACCTACTTAGGTGTTAATATTACTCCTACCTTATATATAGTTATTAATAACTTCAGAATATTTAATTAAGTTAGACTTATAGTTTATAATAATACTATAAATAATAATACTTATATTAAAGTACTCTACTTATCTATCTTATTATTATATAATAAAAAAGATACTATCTATTAATAGATTTAATATTATAGTTATATCCTTAATCTAGTTAGTTAAGCTATTATCTATAGTATTAATTAAGATATTTTTAAGGATTAATCTAAACGTCTTATTAATATTAGTAATTTAGAGGTAAATATAGTACTTTAGAGGAGTAAGAGATCTATTAGTAAATTCTATAATATTATTAAGTATATTAGATTATTACTTTAATATATAGAGAAGTTTTTAGAGTTTAGTAATAAAGTTAATAATTAATCTAATATATTTATAATCTTTAAAGAGTTATCCTAAAAGCTTAACTTAATACTAAATAATACTATAAAATAGAACTTAATATATATAATAATCTAAGAAGCCCTACTTAAATATAGCTAAATTAATACCTTTATATATAATAATAAGCTTTTTTATAACTTAGTAAACTATCTCCCTAATAAGGATTACCTTTCTAATAAGGATTAATATATCCTTATTAAGCTTAATAATATTCTTAAGCCTCTCTATAGATAGACTAAGTAATATAAAAGTTAAGGTAAAGGTAATAGGTATAACTAACTTTAGGAGGTTCTTATAAATATAAAATACTTCTTAAATAAGTTAGAAAATTAATAGAAGTTATATAATATCTTTATTAATAAAAAGATTAATTAAATAGCTTTATAGAGTTAATTATTATAATTAACTTAATATATAAAGTTATTATAGTAATCTTTATATTAATTAGTAGTATCCTTATAAACCTTATTAATTAATAGTATCCCTACTTATACTTACTCTAAATATAAGTCTTAAAGCCCTTAAAGTGAAGTTAATTTTAACTCTAATATCTACTTATATATCTCTATTATTAATAGTTAGAAAGTACTTAATAAGTATTATACTAAGCTTAGAGAGTTATCTATTTATACTACTATTATGATTTTATACTTTAGATAAGGCTTATAATAGCTTAAGTAGTATTAAGATATACTAGAAATAAGTTTTTAAGTTATTAATACTAAGTAAGGTTTTTATAAATACTAGGAATAATAGTATTATAAAGTAGCTCCTATTTTAATACCTCTAATACCCCTAGAGGGTTCTTTTATATTAATCTTAATAGTATTATACTATAAAAACTCTAAATATAGTTAATAATTAGCTAATAAGACCTAAGAAGCTATTAATAATAGGGCTTTTAAACTAAATTAATATTATTATTTATTAATTATTTAGTTTATTAATAACCTTATTAAGTAGTAGATTTTATATTATTAGACCTTCTTAACTCTTAGTAAACTTATTATTAATATCTTTACTATCTTAGTAATAGTAATAAACTATAAGAAGGTATTTAGCCTTACTAAGTTTATATTAACTTTATAGAAGTTATTAATAAAGTTATCTCTACTTAAGAAGACCTAATACCTCTAGAACTAGGTTTAAAGTAGTTAAGTTACTATTAGTAGCTATATATATATAAAGAGGGGTTAATAAGGTTAATATAACCTTAAATTACTATATAGTATATATATTTAACCCCTAGAGACCTTATAATAATATCACTAACTTCCTAATTAGGTAATTTTATATTAAATCTAATAAGTTAAGTTTAAATCTATTAATTAGTTAAGTTTGTTATGATCTTTAAGTTAAATAGTTAAGTTGAAGCCTCAGATTTAACTTGTTTAATTAGTATGTAGCGCTGCTGTTAAGCATCAACTTTAGAGTGAGCCAGACAAAGGATATCACGCAATGAGTTCAACTAGCTATCGTCGTTGATCAAACCCCAACATGAAGACACATTCCGCGCCCGTGTGCGTCTGAGCGGGGCATATCCCTGGTTGGACTGATAGCATAGCGGGGTAAAAGCTTGTGGTCGAATATTTCCAGATTCGGAAATGTTCCTTTGTCCTCTTCTGGAAAAGTTGGAATAACCCCCATGTATAAAGTAGTTCCTTTTCGTTATGACATATCGATGTCAAAACAAGCCGTCGATTTCAGAAGGAACGAAAGTAACCGAACACCGGTCTATTGTCATGGCTAGAACAACGAAGAACAGCGAGATCATTCAGCTCGCCAAGCAGCTGAAGGGCACTCCCTGGTGTGAGGAATACGAGCGCATGATTTCTGGAATGTTGTGAGCATGCAACATGAACAATCAAAGTTCTTGAGATGTTGACGTAGATAGGTACAATCCGTTGCATCCCCCCCTGCTTGCGGGACGTCACCGCGCGAGATGTCTACTTTACAAGTACAACAATATGGATCCAAACTCGAAGCCTTACGACGAGCTGATGGCCACGCAGCAAGAAATGCTGAAGGACATTTTGGGAAAGGTGGGCCCGGGAACTTTTATCGAGCCACCTTTCATACCAGATTATGGATGCAACGTGGTCATTGGCGAGAATTGCTTTATCAACTTCAAGTAAGACGATTTTCTCCAAGATCAGAGCTGAAGTGTTCTAATACTGGTTAGCTGCACCATCCTTGATACCAGCCTGGTCATCATTGGTAACCGTGTTCAACTGGGCCCAAACGTGAGCATTTACAGCGCAGGGCACGAGACCAGTGTCCTTTCTCGGATTAAGTTTGTCGAGTTTGGCGATCCCGTGTACATAGAGGATGACGCGTGGATTGGTGGGGGTACAATCATCTTGCCAGGGGTCACTATTGGGAAGGGAAGCACTATTGGGGCAGGATCAATCGTGACTAAGAGCATTCCACCATACTCTGTTGCCATGGGGGCCCCCGCAAAGGTGGTCAAGAAGCTCCCAACCGTCGAAGAAGAACTGGCGGATCCGAACAATGCTTACAGAAACATGCCTGACCGGCAGTGAAATTTCAGGGAAAAGATGTATTGGGGTTACGTAGATTGATTAGCTGAAATACGACTCGCTAGCCTCCTCAAATGCAATGAAGCTCATATCAGAAAGTCTCTCAGCCGTGGCGGACAGCTTCCGCTTGAAGCTCGACGTGCATGCCCGGGACAACCAAAGCCGCAACCACTACCGACGTCCACGTTGGCGAATGACCCGGGTACTTCTCCCGGAAGACCTTAAATAGTTTGGCCTCATCTTCCGAACGAATAAAATACGCAACAATTTTATGCGCCCCCCCAAGCCCGAGTTCGACTCCAGCGTCGCGAAGAGCTGCATCGAGACAATCGCATACGGCATTAAACTCGTCTCGAATGCTGGATTTGACGAGTTCTCCTGTTGAGAGGTTGACGCCGACATGTCCGGTCGTGACAACTAGGTGACCCTGTAGAGGTATCGTGGCCGTGGTGGCAAGGGATGAGGAGCGAAGCATCTCGCCGACTGGACCTGGAAGCCATCTGTACTCTGCCATTGTGTGGATTTGTCAAAGATGGAATGAGACGATTCTCTTTGTTGTTTCGTTTTCTCTGAAGCCGTAGATTTCAAGATTCAGCCTTAGCTGAAATGCCGGACGACCGCTTCTCAAAAGTAGCTCTGGCACAGTTTTGCTATCATCCATCCACAACCTGCCTGGTCCAGAACAGGCATGTTCAGTGATGGGCTCAACATGTCCGCAACAGGAGATATTTACAATGCTTGCAACCCCACCCTCCTCGGCTGCACACCACCGAAATTATACCTTTCATCCTCTATGCGCCTCAGAACCATAGAGAGCCTGATGTTACAGAAATACACATGCCAGCTTTTGTGCAAACACGAATATTGATAGAGGACGTTTACCGCCTAACGTCAACCCACGCAACGCGAGACAAATTGGCCAAGATGCCCGCCATGACTGCAGCTTCGGCACAAGGCCTGCGCGATCTTATCGACCAGTACACGACGGGGGAAAATCCGAAACTTCCGGGGGTTGTGTATTGTGCATTTGGACAAGATAGTCTTCCGATATTCCAGCATGCATCCGGGAAGAAGGGCTTGTCGACAACCCAGCCAATGACGTTGGACACCACATTTTGGCTCTTATCATTCACAAAGTTGATAACTTCCATAGCTTGTATGCAATGCGTGGAGCGAGGCTTGCTCAAGCTAGACGACGCAGACCAGCTCGAAGAGTTGGCACCGGAATTACGTCATGTGCAGGTGCTCCAGAGGACAGCCGAAGGAGACTTCCACTATGTTCCGAAGAAAAGTCGTATCACCTTCAGGATGCTTCTGAACCACACAGGTATCCCATCCAAAGTCTCAAACCGCTCATAGTCACTTGCTGATATACATGCTTCGCAGCTGGTTTCGGGTACGCCTTTGAAGATGACAAACTGGCTGAGGTAGCCCGTCCGGTCGGCCTGGACGATTTCTCCTGTGACAGATTTGATGTCATCAGCCGCCCACTGCTGAACCAGCCGGGTGAAACATTTCAATATGGGACATCAATGGACTGGGCGGGCATCATTGTCGAGCGTGCTACAAGAGTGTCCCTAGAAACGTACTTTCAGGAGAACATATTCGGACCCCTCGACATCACCAGCATCACGTTTCAACCTTCGGAAGAGACGAAATCACGATTGGCTCATATGCATCAGAGAGATGTTGACGGTGGATTTTACGAGATAGATCACATTTACAGAAAGCCCCTGATCGTGAAAACGCAGGAGGAAAAGGGCGACCTGTTTTGCGCTGGGGGGCATGGATGCTTTGGCAAGCCAGCAGAGTTCTCTCGTAAGTCTCTACTTTCAAAGCGGTTATGAGAATCGGTTGTTTTTGGGAAGTGCTGTGTTGACTTGGACACAGGTATCATCGCGCTGCTCCTGAATGATGGCCAAGATGCCAGGACGAAGGCGCAACTGCTGAGACCGGAAACAGTAGGCGGTATGCGAACTGAATTGTTTCTGAGCCTTTTGTACAACCAAGTTTCTGACGTCGTCTAGAGATGTTCACCGATCAAATTCCTGACAAGCCTCGCTATTCTAGTAAATTCATCCCGGTTTCAAAGCCAACACTGGCAAGACCCACCCCGCTGACCCCAATGCCAGAGGATCATACTGAAGGCTGGGGGCTTTCGTTCTCAATCAGTCACCAACCGTCATCAACCGGAAGGCCGGCAGGGACCGCCTCCTGGGAGGGCCTTGCGAATCTCTATTGGTTTGCAGACCGTACGAACAAGCTTGGCGGAATCATTGCAACACAGATTGCACCTTACGGAGGTAAGCACAAGCGTTGATTAATGTTTCTTTGTTGCCGTCAACAAGACGCAGCGTTGACCAAAGTCATTATCACCAGATCCGTATGTTCTTGAATGCTCAGACAAGGTCGAAACTGAGATTTACAACATCATTGCTCCCAGAACTACTGAGTAGAGCCGTGACGCAGCTGGATGGGGCCGACAATTAGCAACACCTGCCATTGTCAAGTCTTTCAGGTTAGAGTGTACTTACTCTGCTTTTGCGAGGCTATACGCAAGATCATCTTTTGGGTATTAAATCACGTTTTCATGAAAAGCATTTTCCAAACATCATTATATAAATGCGGGGAATAACCATCTACCGGCTCTTGTAGCTTGCTTCGGGCCGGTGTGAAATCTTCAGAGCTTCAACCCCGTCTTTTTATGCAACCTAAGTCAAAAAAGGCAATTTGGTGATCCAGGTAGCTTGATCTCTTCAAAAGACGACATTATCCCACACCCGCACTCACTCCATTTCCTTCAGAATTGAATCGGTACTTCAATTGTTCGAGACTTGAAAATCATGCATTCTGCTGCTCATGCTCGTGTTCTCGCGTCAGTCATGGGTTCGCCAACGGTTGCGACGAGTTCTGCTAAAGAGCGTCAACATAAATTCGATGAGCTAGTGAATGCTCTCCTATCTGACCCGCCGTCAAAGTTCGACCCGTTTCGTATATACCGCAGTCACTATACATCCGACGATATTGATATAGAGGTTGATGTACTCCTCCCAAAGTCGATGAAGACCCAAGGCGCAAGGCCTCTGATTGTAAGAATTCATGGAGGGTTTCTGGTATGTTCAGTCACTGCCTTTGGGCTCCAATTGTCGGGCTGGGAGTCACTAAAAGTTAATCGTCTCATAGGTCACAGGCTCGAGCCTTTTCCCCGCTTGGTTCACCACGTGGATTTTGGACTACGCTGAATTTCACGATGCCGTGATTGTCAGTCCCGATTATCATTTGCTTCCAGAAGCGAAGGGAGTTGACATATTGCAAGACCTCAGTAACTTTTGGTCATGGCTCAGCAGCGGTGGTGTCGAGCATTCGCTGGCAAGCGTCGGCTTGAGCAACATCAAGCTTGATCTTGATCAGTTGCTGGTTGTAGGCGAAAGCGCCGGTAAGTCGAAACTGCTTGCTCTGAGACGGCAACTGAACTGACATCGCTGTCTTTTTGGTGCTATTAGGTGGATATCTTGCCCTGCAATCGGTTCTCCACGGTTTCGCTAATCCCCGTGGTATGATCTTGGCGTATCCTATGATCGATCTTGAATCGCCGTATTACACCAGGAGATTCAACAAGCCAATCGTCGGGGTTCCAAACTTCCCGGATGAGGTCATTCACGAGTTTCTGACTTCTCCATTGTCTGGAAGCAGGAAACTTTTGACAGCAGCTGACCCCCCAACACGACTCGACTTGGCCATGGCAATTGTGCAAAATGGAAGGTTTCTTGAGTTCTTAGGCACAGAGAACGAATTATTTCCTCTCCGGCTGTTGACCACAAACGGACGCAGAGACCGACCCATCCTCCCGCAATGCTTCATCTTGCATGGTGAAGAGGACTCCGCAGTACCCGTTGAGGGGACAAGGAAATTTGTGGCACGTCTGAAGACAGTAGACCCATCATCTCATGTGCATTTGGCAATTCGGCCTGGGGATCACGGTTTTGACTCAAGCGCGAAACTTGGTGATGAGTGGTTGGCAAAGGGCCTTCAAGGTGTGACGGACGCTTGGCTCAACTAGGTAGTTTAGAGTCAAATGGTCATTTGCCTTCAAGCAGAGATATGCCTCCAATGCAATCGCAACCCAATATTTCCCGCATTGAATTATTATCATTCCGTGCCGTATAACCCCTAGTGTTCTTGGCTTTTGCAATGGAGAACCCCGCACGTTGAGAATGGATGTAAACGTGGATTACGCCGAAGACTTGGCAAAATCGCGCTTTCTCCACATTAGGAAATATTAGGAAAGATCAACACTGACTAGAAGACCTATGATGACTTGGCACTAGGTGAGATTCTACCTCAAGGATCTGGGTGCAGGCCTTCACAGCGAGACCAGCCTCTCTATTTCGGGACATATTTGCAGTGTTGCACGGCTGTGGGGAATGGGCCTCCGCATCCAACAGACTGCCTCGCGATGCGTCACTGCAGCAAAAGTCATAATCTGGGCCATGATAAGAGATCACAGCATCTGCGTTCGACTAGATCTCAAGGTCAACGAGCGAAAATCAAGAACAATAAGCAATCATCAATCATCAATTGCCAACCATCTTACTCAGTCAAGGCACTCCAAATAATTCGTTTTCGTCGTTCAAATCGACTTCTCTTCACAAGCCCGCTGCCGGTTAATCTTTCATTCTCTTTCGCCCTCCGCCACAGGCTGAACCACGATAATCCAAAATGGCTACGATGGACAAGATCTTTGCTGCATACCAGCAGCGACAAGCAGTCCTGGAGAAGTCCACCCCCACCAATCCCTTTGCCAAAGGCATCGCATGGGTTGAGGGACAACTCGTTCCACTCGCAGAGGCACGGATTCCTCTTATGGATCAAGGATTTATGCACAGCGACTTGACCTACGATGTCCCCTCTGTGTGGGATGGTCGCTTCTTCCGCCTAGACGACCACCTCAGCCGTTTGGAGGCCAGCTGCACCAAGTTGCGTCTCCGACTTCCTCTGCCCCGCGAAGAAGTCAAGAAGATCCTTGTCGACATGGTAGCTAAGAGCGGTATTCGCGACGCCTTTGTGGAGCTCATTGTTACCCGTGGCCTGAAGGGCGTCCGAGGCGCGAAGCCGGAGGATCTACTGAACAATAATCTGTACATGTTCATTCAGCCTTACGTTTGGTGCATGGACCCCGAGGACCAGCCTCACGGAGGCTCCGCAGTCATCGCACGAACTGTCCGCAGGGTTCCTCCAGGTGCCATCGATCCCACCGTCAAAAATCTCCAGTGGGGTGACTTGGTGCGAGGTCTCTTTGAGGCTTCTGACCGAGGCGCTACGTATCCCTTCTTGACTGACGGCGACTCTAACCTTACTGAAGGCTCTGGATTCAATATCTGCCTCATCAAGGACGGCACTCTTTTTACACCTGATCGCGGTGTCCTTGAGGGTGTGACGAGAAAGAGTGTTCTTGAAGTTGCTGAGGCAAACAAGATCCCTATCCGCAAGGAGGTCGTTCCCGTCGAACTTGCCTACCAGGCGGATGAAATACTGATGTGTACGACGGCTGGGGGCATCATGCCAATTACCAAACTTGACGACCAGCCTGTCAATGGAACGGGTAAAGTTGGGCCTCTGACGAACAAGATCTGGGATGGATATTGGGCGTTGCATTACAGCCCTACGCACAGCTTTGAGATAGACTACAGTGCTGCTTAGTTTCAATTAAAAGATGACGGTTCATTTCAAAAACATGAAATACGTTGCTTTCCATTGGGTTCTACCAAAGTGCGGTGGCAACGACATCTATCCCGGGATCATACACGTGAGGTTCAAGCATGTATCAGCAAGGGATACAATATTTAGACTCGAAACGATAAGCAGGAATGCTGCAATATACAACATCAAATGTTCTAAACCGTTCTTGTATGTTCGCAAAATTTAAAAATGCTGCCACGTCCCCTCCTGCGAAAGAGGCGTCTGTTCGTCTTACATAATGAAAGTAGTAGGTAGGGACAAAGAGAAAGCACAAACAGGACCACGAGTATGGACGTATTATGAGCGGAAGCTTTATTTCTTACTTGTAACAAATGAACCCAAGGCTGCTGCGTATCAATTAACACCCTCACAGGCGCGACCGTAAGCCTGCATGCTGTAGATCTTTCAAAGCGGTCGCAGCAGCCTCCACTGCCTCCAACGCCATGCCGTATCCAGCCTGAAACCCAGTACCTCCAGCTCCGTAATTATGTACGATCAAACCCTGCCTACCGTCTACGTCAACCTGAACACCCTCAACGCGAGCACCGCCTTCGCGTGAGGGTCTTAGCCCAGCAACAACCGCAAGTACTTCAGAATCCTTCTCACGAAGCTCGCTACTCAACTTGTGGGTCCGATCCATAATGGAAATGGTCTCATGATAGTATGTAGCACCGTCACTTGTTATCAAGGGTGAGCTCACGCCAACATGTAGGTTCTCAACGATGAGCTCCAGACAATGAACTTACCCACTTCCCTTCTGCATGTATCCTCCCAATATGGCATTTCCGTTTGATCCAGGCCGAGGGATCACGTAGGTCTCGTAGTCCTTGCCGTGCCTCATCACATTTGTTCGGACTTGCGGTGCTCTGACCAACACAACCTGGCCTCTGGTTGGGTAGCAGCGTTGGTCTTCAACGCCGGATAGTGTTTTGGCTGCGTTACCAGTGCAGTTGAACACGACCTTTGTGTCGAAGCTGAGGAAGCCGGATTGAATATCGGGAACCTTTTGCCGGATGAAACGTACACCATAACGATCCTTCAGCGTCCGGTAAAGGTATAGGAGGTGTGCAGGCGCATTCACAGTCAAAGTGGTGAAAGACACAGCAAATTTGACGCCTTCTGGAAGTTCCTCTAGAGGCAAAACTTTGAACTACCATAACCGTGTCAGCGCTTTGGAAATATCACAGTGGTCTTTGTGAAAGTCCTTACATCTTCAAGATAGTCAGACATGTGTTTTATCTTTTCGTGGGGAATCTCCTCATCCCACATTTCGATAGATGGAGTTCTCTTCACGAACGCCTCTTCCTCTGCCTCGGATGCCAGCTTGCAGAGATGGGAGTAACCAACGCGATCCCATCTCAACGCGTTGGCATCGCTGCCGGAGATGGCTGAAAAGTTGCAGCCGGCCCTGAAAGAGTCAGCCATGTCTTTGCCTGGATCACTTGACTGGTTCAATGAGTTCGAATCATCCTAACCATGGGGATGTATAAGTGACCGCAGTATCTCCAGGCAGGTATTCAGCTACGACCGTAGTAGATTTACCGAGGCCTGCCTTTGCCAACACCAGTGCAACGTCTAGGCCGATGATGCCTGCGCTTTTGAATTAAGTCAGTGACTCTTTCACGTTAATATTACGTGCTATTTCTCACTTACCCAACAATTACAATGCTTTCAGCGGGCATCGTAACGCTTGGGGAATATCAATCGGGCCAGAGTGACAGACGAGAGTGAGCTTCGGTTCAAGAGCTCCATGAAAAGGCTCCCCTGGAAAGACATGGTCGGTCTACTTTAGATCCTACGGCTGGTCACAAATTCATAGATTCGATATCTTTTAAGCCGTCTTCTTCGCATATTCGTTCGTTGGTGCATGCGACTTGGGGATATTTCCCAAAACGGAGAAATTCCTATCCTTCCTAAAGCAGACGGGCCCCGAGCGTTCACTTTGTTCAACGCAAAAGCCTGTTCTGGAACTACATCAAATACGTAATGTGTATGCAGAAATGTGTACGAAAGTCTTCTGATTGAAGAGATCTTCTGTGTTTCAATACTATCACGCGACATGTGACGTAGAATGGAGACGCTGAGCCTCGCGACTGGGTATAAATACAGTGGTGGCCCGTTATCGCCATCAATCCAGCATCGAGACGGCCAATCTTCTTTTGTGGTTCCCGATTCCTTCTTATCTACTCGGATGATCAAAGACCAAAACTCTTTTCTCTCAAAGTTGGCGGCGATAGATTTGGAAGATAACGATTCTTCAGGATAGCAGAAGCCTGACACAAGCAGAGGATGATGCACGGGACTCGCTCACTCGGCTTCTTGATAACGGCGCCATCCCGACCCGATCCCTGCACCCGATCCCTGCTCGGCTTCTCGGCCCCACATCAGGAGGGGCTGCTCCGGATCGAATCGCTAATTTCGGGTAAGACAGACGGTGTGATCTTCGCGCTTAAGATTCGACAATGATCTTCGTTATCTAGCCTTCGATGAGATAGGAATGGAAGTCAGAGACTATTAGGCCACCGACTCCGTGATCAAGCAGATATGCATGTGAAAGAGCCCACCGGGCCTGCAATGTGAAAAGTTCCTTATCAGAAAGCCTATCCTCTAGGCCAATGACAGATCTCCGTGTCCCAGGCAAACCCGTTCGAAGGGCTGAGTGTATATTTGAGGGCCGTTCATCAGGTGCACACAAGGCAATGGATTCTAACAGAATACGCGAGTGTTATGTCATTAAATAATTGGGAGTAGTTCCTGTGGACATACCACATTAGCTAAAGGTGTGTCATAGCGTCCTTCCCCGGATTCTTGCCGTCGTGGGGTCACGAGCTTGTCCGGCACGATTGTGTGTGATTTCGCGGGGTACGCGACTCTGTCCCCACTTGTCATCCACCCGCTATCAGCGTCTCTGCACTTCATCCATCGGTAGCATCTATCTTTGATATCGGCCGCGTGCGTTGTTATCAATGATTCCCGCTGCGAATCCATCTCGAATGCCTCATTCCTCGGCGTCAAACAAAGAGCCATTGTCCTTCTTGCTGCCCAACAGGCCTCGTTTTTGACCGTGCTTCGAAAATGGACGGTGGTCGGAGGAAGATCAGGCGGACTACGAACGCGTAAGACTCACTACAATCCTCCGCAAATCCAGATCTCACATGGATACTTTTCAGATGCATACCGTGTCGGACGAGCAAAATCAAGTGCACTGGTGATGAGCCATGTGCAAACTGTAGACGACGCGTGGTCAGATGCAAGTATGAGGATTCGGGCACCAAGGCATCGTCTTCAGAGAGATCGATTCACGTCAGAAGCGAAGATGATAGAGAAAGAAGAGCCTCGGACGTGTGTTCGACCGGAAGCAAGAGATCGTGTGATGCTGCTTTCGGCTCCGAGAACGATGACGACGGTGAGTGAATTACAAAGTTAAAGCACGTTCATCCCTTTTCTGACATATTTCAAGTTGCAGTATCGTCACCAAGAAGAGGTTCAAGAATAGTCCAATCTAGCGATGAAACACATTGTGTATACACAAGTCCCTTCACGTTGCCGTCCACGACGATCCGAAACACTCACCAAAACAAACGAAACTGGAGTAATTCTTGTTCTTTTCTGTCGTGTTGCACCTGAGACTAGCTAATGGGATCTTGATAGTCTGGCTGGCACCGTCTTCAACATGGTCTTTTACCGCCCGACTTACTCTGATGATGGCGGAGAAGCTCCAGCATGAAACTCCCTTCAGTGCGCCGAGCTTCCTCAACGACGAAATATATACTCTAAAGTGGAGTGCCGCAGGCGCAGATGAGCCGCCTAATATCAAAGGTCTTCCTTCCATTGAGCATGCTCTTTATTTATACAGCACAGTGAAATTTCACCTGGGTCAGAACTATCAATTTCTCGATGACGAGGTATTCGTCCAGAATGTCAATGAGTTCTACTATGGTAATCCCGTTCAAAAAGCAGCCGAGTCGCGGCTGTGGTTTGTTCAGTTTTTGTTGGTCTTGTCATTCGGGCAAGCCTTTCTTTCGAGATCGAAAACCCCCAAAGAGCCGCCAGGCTCCAAGTTTTTCATTCGTGCGATGTCACTTTTGCCTGATCCCTCGCTGTTGTGGAAGGACAGCCTTCTTGCAATCGAGGTTCTGGCCCTAGCCGGTCTGTACTTATACTCAATTTATCAAAGAGAGTCAGCACAGCTATATGTAAGTATACAGCTTTCTCGACGAGACTGAGCTGACGTTCATTTCCACATTCAAGGTTGCCCAGGCAATACGGATAGCCCAGTTGGAAGGCCTACACACCCAGCTGCCCGAAGAAGCCTTAGGATCTGACACAGTAGCCCGCTGTCGGAAGCTGTGGTGGACTCTTTACATCATGGACCGCCACTTTTCATGCTCATTGGGCGTTCCGATGAATACTCAGGATATTGACATTACAACTCTGCTCGATCCGCCCAGCATGGCATCACCTCAGGACACAACTCTGGGTTTGAGAGTAAAGCTATCTCATCTGCTTTCCTCCATCATCAACAGTTAGTCAATGTGCAGCCAGTATCACCTGCAGAGTTTGTTCACGACTAATGGCTTATTTAGCCGTTTACAAATCTGAAAAGACCCCGTTAGGCAAGTTTCTTGAGGAAACAAAGTCAATTCTACACACTCTGGCAGGACATGCCCAGGAGATCGAAAAGATCACTCGTGTCAAATTTCAAAACTCGGTGGACACGATGCCAAAAGGAACGAGAGATATTACTCTTCTATACCATCAAGTGCGGTCGCGCCAATCCCAACCTATGGGTTTTGCTGCTAACATCCAATGCCCAGTGCGTGGTCATCGCCACACGGCCACTACTTCTGTCAGCGCTTAAACAACGACTCGACCACTTTGGCCGAGGACTACCGGACCTGGAGGACTTCATGGCTCCACTTATCCCGTTGATGTCAACAGGAATCAAGTCAGCAGTTAAGACACTCCAGATCCTCTCTGGAGAGGATACTCTAATCGGTAAGCGTTTCCAGGCCACTCATCGAAATCGCATCAGACTTACCAGATAATAGAGGTCTTCCTTCCTTTCGATCTTGAATACGCATACGGTGCGGCGATTCATCTCACCATTGCAAATGCCTTATTTCCATCTACAACCGAAATAGACGGGCCAACACACGGCAGAGAAGCACATGCAATCTTGGATGACATGATCCACAAGGGCAACTCCGTGGCTGAAGTACGAAAGGCTGAGTTGACTCATCTGGAATTTCTTTTCAATGAATTTGCCATGCGGGCTAACCAACCTGGCGTTCAAACCTCGAGGCCCCGTGTTCGTTCGCTTCAACTGCGGCCATTCCCAAGTATCTGGGAGTCTTCAACCGCGGAACCTGATTTGGCTTCCATTACTACGCTCAGCGAGCCTCAGCCCCTGGTTTGCGCACCAGAAACGCCGAACAACGCCGAGTTCCTTGATAGTATTGGAATATCATCCGATGATTTCTTGTCTATTGTGGAACAGATGGGTGATCACGATGATGCGGATCTACCCTTCGCCATGCTTGATTTGTCTCAATTCTGGAAATAACCTAGAACAATAGACTTATAGAGGCTTTTCCCTCAATCTTTGTGGAGTTAAACAGCGTAATTCGGATGAAAGTATGGCTTGAATGTAATTTGATTCTTGTCCTGAACTCCTGTTTCCTCTTGTTTCGGTACATAGTGGCCATGCTCACGAATCAGTTCGTTCTTCCCACCGTTTCAAATTTGACTGTGATTCTTGTGATCAAATGAATACATACATCAACAATTGATGACTTTTTTCAACTGACCCAATGTCATCAGCGCGGCTCGTGAGCAGCATTACTGTGTTGAAAAAGCATTTAACTGCCCAGTATTAGCGGGTTTCTAGTTTACAAGAAGCTGTCATTCTGGTACGTTTATCTATCCATGCACGCTTTCCGTCACATTAGGATCCATGCTTTCTTTTGCTACGTATCTTACATGATGCTATAGTTCCGTGTTTTCTTTTTCCTTCTTCTCTGTATTCGAAGCGAATATGGCTCCTTCGGAGAGTATTACTACCAGCCAGTATGGTAATAGGGATCCCAGCTCTGATGCCTCTGGGCATTTGTTGTGTGTTGTTGTTGAAATGGTTGGTAGTTTGGGTCGTGCCACGCCATTTGATTCGAAGGTGTTGATGCGGGTGGAGAAGCGAGAGTTGTGGCAGACGAGGCATTTGTGGAAGTTTGTTTGAGATCATACATCGACGCTTGGCTGTAGACTGAAGTATGTCGCATATCGTAGGTCGAATCCCTATGAAGTAAAGGTCTCTCCTGACTTGGGTCAACCTGGGCAGTGTTTCCGACAAGCGAAGCGTGGTAGTCTGAGGGCATATGTCCTGACAGACTGTCTTCCAGGCCAACTGCAACAATGTCAGCATCCGATGGTTCCTCAATTCAAAGTTTGAGCACTCACAAGCCAAGATGTAGAACAGCTCTGCAACGACTGGAACCCAGGCAGCTAAGGCAAGTACCTGACCAAATGTCCACTTATCGTTCTTGTCGAGACCACCCGCCGCATCAATGATCTTCTGTCTGAAGTGCGTGAAGTAGGCGAGAATGCCCCACATGAGAAATAGGTTGATCCACGCAATCAGAAGGCGCCATATTGACCTCCATGTCTTGACCCAGGGCTTGTCGACCAAGCCAGGGATCTTGAAGCCTGTGGTCAGGAATATGGTGATGACAAGCCAGAGTAGAGGCATCCCTATGACAAGGAATTGGGTCGCCTTGACAACGTGCCAGTATTGCGAGCCGCGCTGGTCGCAGTCAAAGTTCTCGTGGCCACTCTTGCGCTCCGCATAGTCCACCTCAGCTCTCGGCGCCATATAGACTACGGATGCGCTCAGGCCCCAAAGAATGAACAACACAGCGCGATGAAGCCACTTCCGATGGCCGTCATGCTTTACTAAAGCATAGAGTAGCATGACTGGGAATACCGAGAAGTTGGAGGCAATCAGGGAGAGCGCCATTTCATAGACGGCTTCGCCTGAAGGCAGATCCGGATTGACCTTTTCTCTCTCCTCTTTGTTGGTGATACTGGAATACAGCGCCGCCCCCAGCATGGCGACGGCAATCAGCATAGCGCCGCTTAGGAACATGTCCAAGGAGCCGCGGAAAGAGTCAAGGATTCGTTCGCTGATAGTCTGTGGTTGGCCAGCTTGTCTCTTTTTCTTGTACGTATTTCTGTTGATGTATCGGATCGACTGGTGGACGGTGAAGGCGATGAGATATATCGTCCCTAGAAGCGCTTCGAGGAAATAGGACACCACTACCTACAAACACATCAGCCCAAACTGAACACTTACGCACATGAGAGACACCTACTCCAATACCACATAGATCCTGACTCCCTGTATATCCGACAGCTTTGCAAAAATCGGCCTCGCACTTTTCTTTCGGGCCCCAAAGAATGGTATCGTTGAATCGCTGGCTAAACTGATAATATTTGGGGGAGGTGGCGTTGGGAATAGGAGTGTGCATCATGTTGTAGGCGAAGAAAGAAGATACATCGGCGTACCACGTAGTCAGACTGGTATAGTTACTGGAATTATCGGGTATGGAGTTGAGAAAGAGTATCATCGAGAGTTCCATGCTCATTCCGCGTGTCGAACTTGGGTCCCAAGGGTCAGGTTGTACCAATGCTCCGAGCCATTGACCCCATGCTATTTTCGTTGTGAGCTACATCACCGCAATCAAAGCTGGTAGAGATTAGGAGGCTACCTACCAGTGCAGTTGTTATGGAAGTTTAGCTGGTCCCAGGTCAAGTTGCCTGGAACCCAAAGGTCTTGATCGATGTTGGCCATAATGGGAGATCCTATGCACGATGCCCTTCTGGCTGGCCCTCTGCCAAGTTATGGTCGTATTATCACCCTTGGGATGCAGTCTGCCAGGGTATAAGCTGCCGATTTGAGGGGAAAAGCTGGGCAGGGGCATCTGCCGGGAGGGGGGAGACAGACATGCTTATATCTAAGCTCGCCGCGAGATCGACACCATTTCAGGTCACAACATTCCGGACGCAAATAATCCCCGGCATACAGCCGCAGATTTTCTGTCCTTTCACGGCTCAGATCATCTGAAAGACCCCTCATAGCTTCCGGCCGGGATGATGTAGCTGAACAGCTGGGGCTGACAGCTAAGACAAAAAGGGAGCAAAAATCGAGCCTAAGTCTCGTGGTGAGATTAACTAGCGTAAGCCACAGTCCCCCAACTGAATTACGAGTTCCGCAGTTGCACAAGGCTGGCCATTCACAGCATTCTGATTCCGCCAAACTCGCTTGGGAATTTTGCGCTGCTCGCGCTAGCGGCTTTGGGCCGCGCAGCTGGCCGTTGGGGTTGGAAATTCGACGGTGCCGGCGGTTAATGGCGCTCGTTCTCCGTGCGGGAAGGTTGGATGTCGCTGACGGCATGAGTGGATTCGAGTCACAGTACTTTGAGGTCAAAGGTTTATGCCTGGCATTCCGTTTCATTAAGTCTGACTCTACTAGCCCAAGGGCTGATTACGATGCTGTGTGCGGACGTGCCTATCGCGATTGTATTTCCTGGGAAATCCACGGCCTTCCCCTTCCGAATACTTGCAGCCATTGTGAGGGCAGAAGTAAGGTAAGAAACCCTCCACACTTTCAGGATGTCTGTCCTCCCGATGGCGGCGTAGATCCTTCCTGTAAACAAATGTTGAAGAGCAACCGTCTTCTGTGCACTTGAATTGTCTGGCGTGTTTCTTGATGCATCGGCTTCAACCAAAATTAAATCACCTCTTGGCTAATCTCGAGAGAGACTTACTTGAGCAGGTATCGCTTCTGGTGAACACGTTGGCATTGGTTGCATCGCCAAGGGCCAGACTCTCCATCATGGACCCCAATGGCTTCCTCAGCGGACGCATCGTCCTGATAGTTGTTATTGCCAGGATATTGGTGTGTTTCTGGTAAGGACTGTTGAGGAATAAAATTCCTCTCGACTTCGATTCCATTTTGCCCATGATTCTCCTGCTCCCCGTCGATATGCCCAGCAGGCTGAAGAAAGCTAGACGCAGTGCTCCAATCATATTCTTCGAGTGGCCCTCCACTACCGGTCTGAACCCACAGAGGATCAACGGTTTCGAGAGACTGATGATGATGATAAAAGAACCCTAGACCAGTCGAGCCTGAGGGGTCTGAACTTGAGATTAAGGCCTACCCAAGAAAGAGTTGAAGGAGTGGTAAGCCTGCTGGATGGTGATGGCAAGAACAAGAGTCCAAGGGCTAAACTTCAAAGCAAGAAAAGAGTGATCTGGTCGGCAACGAAGGTTGTGGAAAAGAGTGGCAGGCTTCGCACAACATGTGCCGGCCGTGGGGAAGGAATAGAAATGCCGGAAATGAGCACGTTGGTTGGGGGAGGTATTTATCGCCGGGAGCGTTCTGAGCAAGATGACAAGCGCCCAGTATGATTGGACGCGTGGAATGGTAGGCCTCAACTCTATCTCCTCGGTGACCATGGCCCATGTGTCTTCATGTATTGTGAAATTTTATTTCTTGTAGGCCTCATCTGATGTGCAATAACCAATGACAACAGAGATGGCATTGGTTTCGTGGTACCCGCGGCTAGGTCCTGACAGACCGAGTACTTCAAATGTTGCTTTCATGGATTTGTATTAAATGGTAATGGAGGAATTCCGTTTTCTTTTCCTTCCACAATCCAGCAAGTCTCTCCGAACTATTTTCTTTCTGTGGCTGAACATCAATCAAGTAATTAGACGCCATGTCTGCACTACTTTGCTGCGAGTCCCTCAAGCCCTACAAGGCTCTACATACCGATCATGAGGTCAGGTTCACTCAATTCATGGCCTGGGCCAAAGACAGCCAGCCGACAGTCATAGAAGCAACTCCCAAGATCGATAGTTCCAACCGGATTCCTCTCTATGCAATCCAGCTGGTGCGTCAAGTCAACTATGGGCCGCTAGAGAGCAAGCGATACTTTGTCAACTTTGCGGATTGCACCCATTCATATGTCGAGGTCGCTGAAGACTTCTTGATCCAAATCAACTTTCAGAAGGTCAATTCGTATGGAACCTCCCTTTCTTCCTCCTTCCACGACGAGTCCTTCTCGCATTGGACGGTTCTAGACTTAGGAAAATGCCCCTGCTGACAAGTCTTATTCAGGTTCAAGAACTTCAAATGTGACATTCACGATAGGTTTTTCGAGATCAACCTGTATCAGAAGGACCCCGTCAATAAGCATCATTGGAGGGCTAATCTGGCCCGGCCTGCCAGCACTATCGACCTCTGAGACTCGGGAGATGTCTATTTTTGAGCGTATCCCAACGAGCAACACATGGTGTCAGTAACGTCTGGGAGTTTCCGTTGCTGTGGGTTTCCTTGTCTGGCACATGTGCCACGGTCTAATAAGGACAAACAAGAGTCGATCACTTTACTGACGCCAGGTGCATCTCGATGGGGTACGCTTTCCGCGGCGATCAGACTGTGATAAGCTTAAAATTGGAAACATTTTCTCTTCGGCTTCTGCGCATACACTAAGGCTTTGTGAATCTCTTTCATTGCCATTGGTCCGACGTGACACTCGCCCCCAATACCTAAGATATTGTGCATCTCCAGCGCGCAAGCTGGCCACCTAACACCGGCATACAGGCTTTGGGTACCTATATTTGGTTTCAACCGGACGAAATGGCGCTGTGGCTGGAAGTGCGCATGTATTCATGTCCGCCGAAGCGCCACATCGCATGGAGTCTTGCCCAGCGCGCAAGCCCCTGGATCGAACGAGCAAGCAAACTTCCCTTGGCGTCACGGCCAGGGTGGTTTAACGTCGTGTCTTCCAACCTACGCCTCTTCGCATGGCTGGATTTGGGGTTCTTAGTGTCGCCCGCAAGGCATTCTCTGCTCCCTAAAGTGGTTTTTGTTTTGTCTATTGGTTGCCATAGTGGCTCCCCTCGTAGCATCCTGTGCTTTCTTGTTTTCATATCGCATCGCAACCGGCCAGCCACGATCAAAGTTGGAATGGCGGACTCTGCTATGGTTTCGGCATGTCTCAGATCCGATCGACAACGTCCCCAAAGATGACTTCACCGAGTGCAGCACAGAGGCATACCAACTAGAAAACCAAGCGAGTCGTGAAGTGACCTTTTAGGGACTTACATATTATTGGACGTTGAGTGGTTGAAATACAGTTCTTGATGGACTTCACCGACGTTTGCGCATATTTGAACCTTTGCACTTCGACGAACCGTCTTTTCTGTCCTGAAATGAGTTTGGCTCAAGCCAACACATGGGTTCTCCTTTCTTCCTCATATGCACGGTGCTTTAGAAAGCTCCAGGTATCTGAACGAAGAATGGGACAGAGTGTCGGAGGACCAGACCGTGAAGATTGGATATTCGGAAGACTACAGTTGATTGTTCCCATGAAACCGTCTTATGCTCTTCGCCACTCCAACGCTGCAGATTTCTAGGATCGGGATTTGAGAATGAGGCTTTGCAATTCATCTCGGGGCTGTAGGCTAGAGGCAACAATGACTTTGATTCTGAGATCTTGGCCAGTCAAACACATACGATTTCCATATGCTTTGATATCTTCTGACAATACGGACCGTAAGACTAATGTTCTATGAGCAAAAGCACTCTTCACGAGATGCAATAGGGCAGTTCAATTGATTCTTTTGCTCTTGGACCACCTTCATTGTGTCCAGACAGAAACCATAGTGCATGATGCAGCCTGTTCTTTGAACTTGTAGATCTTCATTTTCATTGTCCTGGGGACGACAACAAGAAGCCTATTCAACTGCTTGGTCTTCTACAGAACCAAATAATTATATTGATTCAAATTTGAAATTCATTCTCGAGCTTGCATATATGAACCAGTTTGCCTTCGTCTTCTTTCAAGTCTCAGAAGCAAGACATTTCCAACTGAGTCAATTGGAGCAACGCATACCATCAACATAACCCAACACACACTCTTCACAACCAACCAACACGATGTCAGACACTTTCGAGAACATGCAGGGTGGCGCCGGATACCATGCCCGTTGCATGCAATGGATGGAGGATAGCAAGCCATCTGATGCTCCCGTCGACTTTTCGAACTCCTATCCCAATAAGTCAAACATCAATAATCGCAGCAACACCATTGGATCTCCAGACATCTATGAGCACTTGGCGGTTGGAAACCCTGGAGTTGCTCGAGTTGGATCCTTTGGGGGCGGTCGTGTGAAGCAGCTAGTAGCCGGCTACGAGGCCCGTTCTCGCCGGACCGAAGAACTGGCCGAGGAGGCCGCACGCCGCAAGCAAGAGACTACTAAAGCTTTGCAATCGGCCGCTGCTACTAATATTTTGGATGAAGACGGTGGCTTCAAGGGTGCGAACCAGGCCGCAGGTACACCATCAGAGGCAATTTGCAAAGAGAAGGTCTCAGACTTGGAGGACCATAACGGCGAGTTGGAAGATAGCTGGTATCAAGTCAACAAGGGATCAGATCTGGACTAGGCAAGCAACTTCCCCTTCATCTAGGAGTCTTCAGGTCAGTTCTACTAGGTTTGAAGCTTTTTGGGCCCTTGCCTTCCTTTGTTCTTTCAGTCTTTGAAAGCCTGAATTCTTCAACTCTTGATATGGCCTTCGTTGAATAGACGTCATTAGAACTAAAACTGCACATATTGAAATTTCGTCGCATATCATATCTCTCTGTCGGCACGTCTCTTGCAAAACTTCTACTGTTTGACACTGGAAACTGGCAAGTTTGTGATGGAGTTGGTTTCAATACGAGGGGACAATTTGGCTGGGCAGGCCATTGTCCATGGACCTTTGTTATGACGTTGGAGCTTTGGCCAGATATCACAGAGACCAAACCTCGGGTGCGTCATGAAAGAACGGCTACCGAGTATTGTTCGTATTCATTGGCATTGTATGAAGCCAGTTATGATATGTTTGGAGAGATCCAGTCGCCTATATATGAAGCCACATCGTTCAAGCAGGACTTAAATGGCCGAGCCGTTGTTTTCTTATTTCTTCAATGCAACACCAGATTCCGACGATTAGCATCATAATCCTAACCCAGAGTATTCGATAACCAGCAATTTGCTCGAACAATAACCAGAATGACCGATAATAGCGGCAATTCTTTCTTCTTCCCGAATCCTCCTTCTGAGAAACGTCAAGGGCTCGACGACAAAGACGAAAACCGGCGAGATTATCGTGAGACGTCTTCATCATCTGCCTTGGATGATAGTCATGACTGGTCATTTCTGGGTGATCCTGATAATTCTTTTGAACTAATTTCGGAGAGAGATGCGGATTCATCACCCTCATTACGTTCCCTCAGAAGCGTCCGAAGCCTTGGAAGCCTCGAACTTTCACCTCCACTGGCCCTATCAGACTGGGGCTCAGATGATGAAGCCAGCAGCAGCGGAAGCGAGGACTCACTGCGAAGCAGCCGTTCCGCCCCAGACCTAAGAGAACTGCAACAACTTCCACCCGTTCCAAAACTGGACTATAGCAAGCATGGTCCTGCTCTGGAGTGGTTTATGTCCCAAACTTTCCTGGATGACAGCTGGAAAACACCTCCAGATTTCACCACTGAAGTCGTAGATAAGCGTGCCCGAGCCCCTTTTCCGAATTTTGCGTTTGGAGGATCGACGAGGAATCATCGACATGATGCGTATTACAACATCCTGCTTCGTCGTCGAAAGATAACAGAGCGTTACAAGGATCGCGAGCTTCGGGAATTGGGTAATGCACCAGATTGTAACTGGCGCTGGTGTGGTTTCCCCAACTGCGAAGCGTCGACATGCCGGTACACCATCAAGTTCGATGACGGCTTTGGCATTTTCGCCCAGGAGATCCTACGCTATAATGACAAGGACTCCAGAAAAGATGTATTAAGGGCGCTCTTGTCCGACTTTGAGAGTATAGCTAAAGATATGGGAGCTGGACTTCATGATCTTGTGGCATTCGCAATTTCCCCGCCGATCCTCTGCGCCATGGCTAGTTGTGTTCCAACGTTCTTGAACAACGACGGCAAAAGACAGGGGATCTTCATATCCGCTCGGGATATAGAAACAGCAGAAATCAACTTCGAGGAGACTAGAGCCTCCATGTCAACGAATAGTAGAGAAGAGCAAGCTCGAGTACACAAGAGAATTTGGGCCAACGAAAGCCGCGCGATGCCGAAGACTGCCCCTGATTTGGTGCTTGAGTACTTCATGCGAGCCGAAGCATGGCGTAAACGACAAGCTGAAAGGGGCTACCCGTGGAACTGGGCGACCATAGTTTCAGCTAGCACCTTCAAGATTATACTCGGCACGCTGAGACGTCAGTTCGAGCACGGTCATCTGACTCTGAGTGATGGGTCTCAAAAAGGGGTTGTAGAAAAGACATGGAGGCAATGGCTTGAGACATATCGACCTTGGAACGATCGGAGTGTGGCAATTCTGGCAGAATTGGAAGCCGAGGGTACAGCGAAACGAGAAGAGACTGACCAGACAGAGCACACCCATGAAGGGGTCGGCCAGGGTAAGGATTGGTGGTGGCCTAGTCGGCCAAGAGCTGCTGGCGTTGATTTGACGAGGAGTCACTGATTTTCAGAGCTCAAAGGTAAAGAATTTGTTTGTATTTCATCGAAGTTTCTGTCGAGTTGCTGCCTCAGCTGCGTGTCCCATTGTGATCCACCCGAACTCAGGATGAAGAGTGAGAAAGGCAGGAACGAACGAGGGCTCCTTCCTACTACCTCACAACAGGTGAATGAGTTTCTCTGTCATTTTCACACAACCACAGGAAAAAATCTCTTCGTCTTCTTTTCGCATTCTTTCGTCTCTGCACAAAACAACGGCAATTATCCTTGGTCGGGTTGATCGCACCCTGCGTCTCTCGACCATCCCATTGCTCGCGTCCTCTCCGAAGTATTTCTCAACATCTCCGTCCTCGCCATCTTTTTGCTATTTTCTCCTGTCCAGAAAACCATCGAGATGGCTTCCGGCGGTCTTTATCCGACCCCCACGCCCTCCTGGTTCACTTTGGCCGACCGCCATCACCTCGAGCGCGTCCTCGATGTGTCAGGCTACTCTGTACGTCTTCCACTACATTTATAGGCTTCTGACTAATAGCTGTCTTCGTTTTCAGCGCAAGGAAAATAAAACGGCAGACACTCTCGATGAAGAAGCTCGGCGAAATCTCATTGAGATCGACTACCACCTTTTCCAGGATGGTCTCCCTGACTATTTCGACCGCTCAAAGCGCTACGATCGGCAGCCTGGAGACCCGCTCGATCGCATGTTTGCTGCGCTTCCCACGCCGGCCGATGACGAAAAGGTCATCTCTCCGGACGTAAAGCTCGAGAAGGGTATCGCTGACTACAACCGCCGATTTGTACTCGCCCTTTGGCCTTACGCGAACTCCTCACTGCAGCGTGTCGTCCAGCTTTCGAGCGACCCCAACGCCCATGATTACTGGTGGCTGACGCGGTTTGCGTTCTCTCTCCACGAACGGTCTGATCTCTCCATCCGTTGCACCTTCAGTCAGCTTCTCGGTCAACTCGCTGTCTCTGGCACTATTCCAGTCAGCCCGGCCCCCGTCGCCGCCGATGAACTCTCCGTACCTGGCGCCTATCCTGCATCTTCTTCTTCGAACGATGCAACCGAACTACCCAGAAAGCAAGCCTGGCTTCGATACACTCGATTCATCTACCAAGGACGACATGACGAGGATTCTGACAACCGTTTACATCAAGTAGCTGCGAGCACCAAGTTGAATGATCTTCATGAGCTTCTTGATGTGAACAAGTGCGCTTTCTGTCACGTCCGCTGTGCCAATTCACCCAACAGGTTGCGGCACTGCTCAGGCTGCCACGTCGAGGCATTCCGCTACATGAGGCGCGCCTATTGTTCGGAGAAGTGTCAGAAGGCAGATTGGTCAAACAACCACTATTACGCTTGCCAGAAGCGAAAGCACTTCCTCCGCGCCGTCGACATGTTACGTGCCGTGGCTCAAAAGTTCCAGAGCTTTACCTATTCCGAGCTTTTCACTGATGCGGCAGTGACAATGAATCTAGACGGAAGAGGAGACATGCCCGCGACCGAAGACCTGGCTGACAAGATGACTATGAAGAACTCTCGCACCGTTTTCTCGTCAACAGTCGCAGCTTGCGGGCCCTGGCTTGGTCGAGAAGGTTTGGACTGGAAGGCATGTCTGAAAACAGCGGACCCGGACGTCAAGAGGAAGCTTTTAGCGTGGGACGCTACCGACAACATCTACTATCACCTTCAGGGTTTGATATACCTCATCCTTGCGCGTAAGTGATCTTTATCCTCATTTCCAACTGTCACAATATGCTGATCAGCGGTAGCACACTGTGATGCGATTGTCGAGATGACCGTCCTCAGTCGCAATGCTGAATGGATTGCATCCACTGCCGGCGATATATCGCGCGAAACCAACGAGTTCCAGACCTCAAAAGGCAAAGATCCTATGTTCTGGCCTCGCCCAATCCTCAGCTGCCACATCAGAGGCGTCTCAACGGAAGAAGGCGTGTACGTGATTGACCTTCTTGGTTCCAAAGTTGGCCATGATCACATTGTGCTCCCATACGATGCTTACGTCAAATCTCGTCATGTGTCGTGCCTGGCCTCGGTGCCCCTTTACCCTATCGAGAGATGGGTTCCTCACCCTTATCCTATCAAACAGAAGGGCCTCGTCGTCACTCGCGACGGTATTTCAGAGGCTCTTCGGTCGTCGATTATGAGATACTTCGCCCAGCATTGGGCGGACATGAAGGGACCCGGGCACCTGGCCAAGTTGAAGAACGAGCCGTACGAAGTCTATCTCCAGCACTTTCTGACATTGACAGATAAGATTCTGGAGGACGCTACCGCCAAGAGTCGTGCTGCCGGCCACTGCCAACGATACCTCTACCACGACCCCAACCCATACTCGCACGAGTACACGATCGGCATGACATGGAGAGAGGCCGAGGTTGCCCTCTACAAGAACATATGGATGAAAGCTAGTGCACACAAGACCATCATGGGCACCATTAGCGAGCAGAACAAAAGACTGCCGGCCGGCTCGGAGACACGCCGCCTTGTCCTTATGTGGATCGACCGGTTGGTGAAGCACCGCCAGAAGCATCCATTTGATGCCGCAGACATCCTCGGATCGAAGCTGTCCAAGCATTACAACCTCGCTGGAGACTTCGGTCTTGAAGAGACACGCGCGATCGAGTCTTCTTTCCTTCAGTGGAGCGGTATTCCGAAGCGTGAGGTTGAACGATTTTTCACCTTCTGCGAAAAGATGCTCGGTGGCAACAAATTGGACGGCCCCATCACGCCTGAGTTGTTCCGCACTCTGACGACCCCCAATGGAGCAATGGACTTCATGAAGAACATGACCCAGGACGAAGCTCAGATGTTCCTTGGTATCGGTCACTTGATGATGAGCACAAATGCATCTGAGACCATTGAACACCTGCAGGCAAAGCTCCACGGCCTGAACATTGCTAAGAAGTGAAGCCTCAGTATTCTTTCAGAAGAGAGCTCTATTGGTTAGGGGATTTGATGCCGGAAACTTAGGGCAAGTCGACATCTGTATTTAGGTAGTTTGACGAGCATTAGGCCTTGCGTGAGCTGTATTTTCTTTATCATACCAACTGTTCTCTGCTCCTATCAGGCCGTTGTCCCTATAATCTCCGTCCTGTCTATTCCCTGTCGTCTCTACTCCCTGTCGTCTCTACTGTCCCTGTCGTCTCTACTGTCCCTGTCGTCTCTACTGTCCCTGTCGTCTCTACTGTCCCTGTCGTCTCTACTGTCCCTGTCGTCTTTATCGTCCCTATTACATGATGTGATAGATGTCAAGTACTTCGAAGAGTCTACCCTCACTGCCAATTCTGGCCTAACCTCTCTATACCAGCTTTATAAAAGATGGCTTCTTCACATGCCTCTCGTGTCGGCTCCACCAAGTTGATGCCTATCCTAATGCTTACAAGGTTCTTCTTGAAAAGGCGGCAATTCATCTCGTCGATCTTTGTTTCAAGTAGGTCTCTCAATGCCTCGTTGTGATTTCCGGCAAATCTCCGATCTAATAGAGCGCTGTCATTGCGGAGTCGCTTGGCTAACTCTCCCCAGGATGCGGTCCAGTGGAGTGCCGTGTATTCATTGAAGTCCCGATCAGACTTTCCTGTATTCTCTCGGACGATGGAGACTAATGACTCAAAGGCAGTTGCGCCATCGAATCCGTCTAGCTCGCCACATAGATCGGCAATTCCTTTCGCAATCTCTGTGACTGGTGCTGCTGGCTTTGGTCGGAGAATGTTTTCGCCATAACGCGTAATATCCTGAAGACTGTGCGATGTCTGCCACGTCCAGAGCTGGCGCTCTTCCTCATCTATAGCCTGAATCATTTCTCCCCAGGTCATGCCTTTGCGACGCAAGTGCTCGCATCGGAAGAACTCGCTGACTTTCTCAACAGCACCGTATTTTTGGAAGGTGGCTGTGAGATCTTTTCGGCGGCAGCCGAGATATTTTAGTAGGTAATGCTCTCGAAGGATCTGCTTTAACTCGATAATCAAGTCAAAATATCGAGCCTCGTCTCTGAAGGCTTCTTCTAACTTTCTCTTGTGTGTGGCGGTCCTCTTTAGACACTCGCTGGTTAGCCTCTTTTCTTTCTTGCGTGCCCATTCGATTCCTTCTGCTGACGCGGCAAGAAGGGTTGAGGCAAATCGTTCGCTGTGGTGGGTGATCCATCGGCCGCGAATTCGGAGATTTTTATCAGCGAATTTCAAGTTATCCAGAAAATAATCAGTAGCGTGACCGAAATAGCGTTCGTTGACAGCCATGTTCGTTCTTGTTGTGGTGGTGGTAGTCATGTTGGTTACTTTTGAAATGGTGGAGATTAAGTAGCACAAAGATGTCTTTAGTTTGAAATGTGTGCGATGATTGACAAAATCTGGGCAAAGTCTTTCAAGACATGGCGTCAACTTCTGAGTCTTTAAGTAGGTTTCCTAGAGTCAACGAAAAAAGCTTTCCGAGCCATAATGGTACATGGCACCAATATGGCCGCAACCTTTCTATAAACAGCCCCCATGTCTCTTTTTCAGTGACTGAAGAACAACTCAACGTGGAGTTCAGTTTGATTTCTGCAACTTGAACATGGATTATGAGACTTCAACCCTTCACGATGGAGGCGGCAGCCATCCGAAGACGCGGCCCCACACGGCCGGACCAATGCCGGACCACCTAGAAGATGCCGAGCGACCGTGTAGCTGGTCTCATATTTCAGTGATGGTCATCTTTATTCTTCAATTTCCCCCATTTCGTTCGACTCTTTTCAGAAGCCTTTGCTCTCCGCTGGGGTCAGTGAATACATCATCGGGTTGACGAGTAGTCAAAGGGGTGTGGCTGATTGGCCAATCAAATCAACCTCGATAATGGTGCACGGACCACCAGAAATTTGTCCGATCGAAGTTGAAGCTCGAAAGCTTCGTCGACTTTTTCCATCACCAGCATATCCAGCGGCAGGACAGACACTTCCTGCTCACCAGACACGTATGATGCCCCCCAAAATCTCACCGTGATCCATTGACTGACTCTATGTTGCAGAATGCCGCCTCGGTTACCAACACAGGCCGCCCGCGCCCTGCGCAGGCTGGCGACCCCCTCCACCCCGATCGCGCGATATCTCAGCACCACAACTCCCTACCTCGCGGCCCCCTCAGCAGCAGGCCCCGGCAGCTCCTTTTCTCGTATGCCGGCCGACTACGTCCCCGCGACAAAGCCTCCCTCCGCCCGCCCGCCCGAGACCCGCAAGTCGCAGCTCATCCGAACCTACACCTCCCTCCTCCGCACGACGCCCCTCATCCTCTTCTTCCAGCACAGCAACCTGACGGCAGACGAGTGGTCCGCCGTCCGTCGCGAGCTCAACAACGCCCTCGACGCAGCCACGCCCGAAGGCTCCCCGGTGCTGGGCCGCGACGTCCACCTGCAGGTCCTGCGCACGCGCATGTTTAACGTCGCGCTGAAGCTGGCCGAGTTCTACGACCCCGAGGTCGCCAAGGCGAACCCCAACACGCCGCAGGGACGCAAGGGTCCGCTGGTGCACGATCTGAGCATGGCGGCGTACGAGGCGATGAAGAGCTTTGAGGTGCCGGAGGACTCTGCCTACGCGCAGATCTCGCCTTTGCTGTGCGGACCGACGGCGGCGCTCGTGTTCCCCGCCGTGTCGCCTGCGCACCTGGCTGCTGCGCTGAGGATTCTCTCGCCCAGCCCGCCCAAGTTCCCGGCGCCGACGAGGAAGAAGAACCCGAGTTACTACGACCCGCTGGTGCAGAACGGTCTGCAGAAGCTGCTGCTCGTCGGTGGACGTGTTGAGGGTGACGTGTTTGACGTGGAGGGCGTCAAGTGGGTTGGTGGCATCGAGGGTGGCCTGGATGGCTTGAGGGCACAGCTTGTGTACATTCTCCAGAGCGCTGGTCTGGGTCTTACGAATGCTTTGGAGGCTGGTAGCAAGAGCCTGTGGCTGACGCTGGAGGGACGGAAAACGATGTTGGAGGAGGAGGGCAAGCCGGCTGAGGCTGAAGAGAAGAAGACTGAGTAGATGGGAGGGAGTGTATGATATTCCTGTAAAAGTCTGTATTATCAGGAGACGACGGATCTCTACTATAGAGTTTATTATGACATTCTGCTGGTACGCAGGTGACTTTAGAGCTACGACGTGCCAGCATGAATTGTTGGGCCGGCGGCTCTCAAGTTGTCGTCTATGGAAGCTCGGTTTCCTGATACAAATGGCCTATCGATTCTGTGTCTACCTATGGCAGTACTTAACTATAATGACGGCAACGACAAGACGATGGCAGCGGTAGTAATCACAAAGAACCTACAAGCAATGTGGTCGCTGTCACAGCGTACTAGGGACTGCTATTTACCAGGTTACCAAAGCACTGTTTTTCGTTCCCTTCCACGCAAAGCATTGAAATGTATTCTATTAAATCCACATGAGAGGGGGCATTTCAAGCGAAGACAAGGATCAGCCTTCCAAGGAAGGCGCCCGTCTCAGGAGAATGTTGCCTGGTTTGCTGTGAAGAAACAAGCCTAAACGCAGACACATGTAGCTGGTTGACAGGAGTTTTAAACAGATGAACTATGTTAGCTTGACATGTGTTTAGGCCTGGGCCATCGTCAAAGATGGATGTGCGTCAGTGACAGACTGACAGTTGGAAGGGATGCTCCAATTTGAGTGGTGGGTGCGGGGTGCAAGCCACTAACATGACCGCTGCAGGTGACCTGCATGAACGCGCCGTCGGACCGAAAAAGACCCCTAATTAAGCTTGAGGCGCAAGCTCCAGCGGGAAAAGGGTTGCGAAGGTGCCTCGAGTCCAGCGTAGTGTACCTGACGCCATGCCATTGCGCGTTTCTGAGCTCTCGAAATCGGCCAGCTGACGTACCTCTCGATTCGTACTGTCTCCACGCATTCCTCGACAACATATCACCATCAACACCACCACCCCGCAAACCCGACTTGCTTTGATTGTCGCACCCTCGACGTCCGTTCCTTCACGACGAGCCGATTCTTAAAGTAAACATCAAGCGCAGTCCCGCTCTGACGAGAAGCACTCCGGAGGCCGAGCATCACCATGGACTTCGCTCCGTACCAATCCTCCCCGCCAGAGCGCGAAAGAGCTCTCTCCCCGCCGCTCGCATCGCCGCGCGCCTCCGCCGACTTCCGACGGCCGTTCTCGCCCTACAACCAGCCCTCGCCGCCTCCTCTGCAGCACCCGCAGCCCCAGCGTGGATGGCAACCGAGCCTGCCTGGATCATATCCCTCGGCGGACGCACATCGGGAGGGCGTGAGCGAGTTTGACACGAGCTTGGGGATCCGGTTGGACTACGAGGCGGCTTTGGCGTACCTGGCCTTCCCGCCACTTGGTGCCATCCTGTTGTTGATTGGGGAGCGAAACAGCGACTATGTGAGGTACGTGGAATGGGACACGGCGGAGGCATCTCGAGGTCCTGAGCACGGAGCCGCGAAGGATGTCAACATGGCCGACCCCGCGATGGCTCTCAGTGGGCATGGGTGGCAGATGGTGTACAAGTTTCTGACAGGGGGCACAGGTTCCATGCGTGGCAGTCAGCGCTGCTCTTCACGGCAGTCATGATCTTCCATTTGGTCTTCCTCTCATGGTCCGCATTTCTCAGCTGGCTCTTCTTCATCGGGGATGTCTTCATGATGATCTGGCTGGCGCTGAAGGCATACCAAGATGCGGATACGCTGGATAGGTATGTTCATGAACATCCCAAACAGGGACGTGCGCTTACAAGTCGCAGGTTCGAGGTCCCCATCATCGGGGCGTTGGCCAGCCGTATTCTGGACGACGAATGATTTAATGACGGAGTGTCCTGTTGTAAGATGGCAGCTATGCGGTGTAATGACTGGTTGTATGCATTTGTGCGCATCATATACCCTTTTAATCGGTGGAAGATGGAAGAGCGTCCACGGGTGCGATATCTGGTCTGGAGCTTGGCCCTGCGTCAAATGGGGCTGGGATTTCGTTAGATGCGATAGCGAGCGACAATTTCTTATGTCGATTAGTTGGGCGAATTTTCAGAAACAAAATAGAGATCAAAACATTCCATGAGACTAAAGAGGCGTAGCTCGTTCTTGATTTCACCTCGTGTTGCTTGCTATTGATCCGGCACAGTAAGTGGTACAGTGTAGAAACGGCTAGTGCACAGTAGCCGGATCCGGTCGGACTTTCCTCCTAGCGCTTTGCGGCCTGGTCACTCCGGCTGAACGCACAGGGCAGCTCTAGGCCAGGCTGATTACGCGACTGTTGCTTGCCTTGAGAGAGTAAGGTAGCTCGAGCCTCACGACTGCAGCTCGGAAGCTGTCCCTTTCAGACTCAACAAAACACCTACCTCACGACGAACAACGGCATTTCCCCCACCATCGCCATCACACCTGACGCATTGACGATAGACACGGCGATTGTTCTCTCCTTGACGATAATTTAGCACTTTTAATTCCGTCCGCCCGCACACCCCGCCACCATGTCGACCCTCGAGGATCTTGAGGATCTCGATCGTCAGGATCAGAACGAGAAGAAGAGAGATGATGGCGACAAGGACAAGGACAAGAAGAAGCCCACAGGCGAAGGCGATGCCGACATGAAGGATGCCGAGGAGGACGAAGAAGACATCTTGGACGACGAGATCCTGAATCTCAGCACCCAGGACATCCAGACCCGCAAACGCCTGCTTGAGAACGACTCCAGAATCATGCGCAGCGAACTGCAACGGTTGACGCACGAGAAGGCTACCATGGGGGAGAAGATCAAGGAGAACCTCGACAAGATTGCCAACAACCGGTATGCCCCTCCATCCAGCTTGTGATGACGAAATGACTGACTTGCATGCTCCACCAGCCAATTACCCTACCTCGTTGGTAACGTCGTCGAACTCCTCGATCTCGACCCGACCGCCGAATCATCTGAGGAGGGCGCCAACATCGATTTGGATGCCACCCGCGTCGGCAAGTCGGCAGTCATCAAGACCTCCACTAGGCAAACCATATTCCTGCCGTTGATCGGTCTGGTCGACCCTACGACCTTGAAGCCCGGCGACCTGATTGGAGTCAACAAGGACTCCTACCTTATTCTCGACACTCTGCCTGCCGAATATGACAGCAGAGTCAAGGCTATGGAGGTTGACGAGAAGCCCACGGAGAAGTACACCGACGTTGGTGGTCTGGACAAGCAGATCGAGGAGCTCGTCGAGGCTATTGTCTGGCCCATGAAGGAGGCTGAGCGCTTCAAGAAGATTGGCATCAAGGCGCCGAAGGGTACGTTGTGGTGGCGCTATTTCCTTGGACAAGACAATACTGACTTCACCAGGTGCTCTGATGTACGGCCCTCCAGGTACGGGAAAGACGCTTCTCGCCAGAGCTTGCGCAGCGCAGACCGATGCCACCTTCCTCAAGCTCGCCGGTCCCCAACTTGTGCAAATGTTTATTGGTGACGGAGCTAAGCTGGTACGAGACTGCTTTGCTCTCGCCAAGGAAAAGGCCCCCGCCATCATCTTCATCGACGAGTTGGATGCCGTCGGTACGAAGCGTTTCGACAGCGAGAAGAGCGGTGACAGAGAAGTACAGCGCACTATGTTGGAGCTTCTCAACCAGCTGGACGGTTTTGCGTCAGACGACCGCATCAAGGTCCTGGCCGCCACGAACAGAGTCGACGTTTTGGACCCCGCCCTGCTCCGTTCAGGTCGTCTCGACCGAAAGATCGAGTTCCCCCTGCCGAACGAGGAGGCCCGCGCGCAGATTCTCAAGATCCATTCCCGCAAGATGAAGGTTGACCCCGCTGTCAACTGGGGTGAATTGGCTCGCAGCACAGACGAGTTCGGAGGTGCCATGCTTAAGGCTGTCTGTGTGGAGGCTGGTATGATTGCCCTGCGTATGGGCAAGAACAAGATTAGCCACGAGCACTACGTGGACGCCATTGCCGAGGTGCAGGCCAAGAAGAAGGATGTAAGTGTTATAGCGAGCCATTTGATTCCGCGTGTACTGACTTGCACCTGCAGACGGTCAACTTCTACGCTTAATCCATCCAAGTGTTGGATGCCGCTGGGTATCTGGGTTTATTGCTTCTGGCGGGATTGGGGCATAGAGGATTCGAACGCGATAGACAACATTGTACGATTACCACGGACACTCAAGCGGCCCTATAGGAATGGAAGGCAGGGTTGGCGAGCCAGTATGATCCGGATCGTGATGCCGTGATGTTGTTTGCAGTGCATCTCGGCGTACTGCCCAATGAGCAGTGAGGCCTCTCGCCAAGTGGCGGGTATGTTGGGCACTATTCCCGTCTCAATACTACGAAGCAGATGGAAGAGTGCCTCGGATTGCTGTCGTAAAGCTCAAAGATCACCAGAAGATACGCGTGTCAGCAAGAACGCGCTTGTGCTATATGGGCCAGATCGACGAAACGCCAGGAACATCGCGGAGTTGCCGCTCCTCGAGGTTACCGCAAGGCGAGACCTTGTCGAGCTGATGACGATCGCATGCGAGAGGCTCGAAGGGTTTGGTAGTGGCATGGTGTCGATGGCTGCACAGATTGCCTTCTCACTCCGTAATACCTTGGTAGCCGTACGCTCTCACTGCTTCATTTCGCCTTGATACTACGCCGTTACGTACATGTCGGTCTGTTTGGGTACAGGCAACCACTACAGTCAAGGCTCCAGCATTAAGCAGCCAATCGAAATGGCCAATGGCTGGCCAAGTGGTTTAATGCCTTTTGCGAGGTGTAACGCGTGGCGCTATCCCGCTCGCCGCCATCCGTACTCGAAGCGCTTGCCGGCGGCGCAAATGAGACGACGTCGACGGTTGACCTTGTTTTGGACGGGCGATCGTTGCTGCATCTGGGGTCGCTTCCAGGGCGATCGAGAGGACAGGGGGCCTCAAGATGGCAGTCATGCCCTAGCGCCTCAAGTGTGGCTTTTCTCCTATTTTCCTTTGCAAGATGGATCTCGGTTCGCTCATTTGGGAGCTTGGCTGCCTCTGCTGTGGATGAGTCGGTGACGATGGAATTGCGGTGCAGAGGTGATGAGAGGAGTGATTGGGGTGACATCGCGGGAGGCAAAATGTGCAAGCCCATGCAGCAAGGCGAATCAACCACCCCGGCCTCTCCGGCTCTGGGAATTTGGTGCAGGCGGCAGGTTTCTCTGGAGGCGGTAATGCAGCGTCCCAAAAAGTTGTGAGTTGCGAGTTTTCTCTTTGGGTTGTGTGGTATTGTCCCGTCGTTGGGGGACGTCGTTGCGGCTTCAAGTGAGCGGTACCGACGGTTCGGACCAGGCTATGACGTGATTGCAGCGGTGCACGCCTACGCCCCTCTTCGGCGATTTTCCAATATGAAGGCTGTAAGAAGCTTACTTGACGGCGTGTATTACAACCTTCTAAGTTTCTGCGACGGCGTCGGATGGGGAGCATGTCACGGTAAGCCCTACGAACTGAGACATTTTGCGGCCCCCGATCTGAGAACGGCCCCATTTGCCGAGCTGCGGC
Source organism: Colletotrichum gloeosporioides (assembly GCF_011800055.1). Lineage (NCBI taxonomy): Eukaryota > Fungi > Ascomycota > Sordariomycetes > Glomerellales > Glomerellaceae > Colletotrichum > Colletotrichum gloeosporioides. The sequence goes on from NW_025544692.1 coordinate 299,416, forward strand.
GGCGGCGTTGTACATGTGTCCCCCGAGTTTCTCGTGCCGGATCGAAGGAAGGATGGTGCATGGTGATGAGGTTGTGTAATTTCCTGCCCCTGGAGCCGATCGCCGCGATCATGCATGTTCCCAGCAGAGCTGAAGTCGTCTGAAAAATTCACATCTCGCTGTTCATCGCATTCTTTTCCTGCGGGTTTGTTTCTATTCTTATCAACGCACGTTGTTGATGATGGCGATGTTGGGATGCATTAGACTATGTAAAAGGCGAAGATGTGCTGCTTGGTGCATTACAGCTGGTCAAGGACCTGCTCGCCGTGGGGACCTAAACCATCGTGGCGTCGCCGATCGGGGAGGGAACTGAGCCACTCAGCCACGGGCGTCACGGCGTAGACACGAGGAGATCGTCGACCGTTGGGAGAAAGAAAGTCTTTTGGAGGTAGGGACTCGGTGTGATGACGCCGGCCACCTCCTCCGCTTCCAGAACATCAAGGATGGGGTCGGCAGGGTAGTGTGTGTGTGTTGTGTGGTGTGTGGTTGTGGTGGTGCGTTGGGTGGGCGCCGGCAGTTAAGACGCAGGGGAGAGGCGCATATACCCCCGCTTCCGCGTTCTCGACCGTCGTCAGAGGACGCCCAACGATATATCCAGGCCTTGGTCTGTGGTTTGCTTTGCTCTTGGGCCTGAAGAAAGTTTGGTACGCTAGTTTGGGTCGGGGTGTGGTTCGATACCGGTTTGTCTCCCCAGTGTTGTGAAAATCATATCATGTCTAATTCCCTTTTGCAGAGTTGTTGTTTGGCTCCTCTCGTCGCGGCACGTTGCCGTGTTGCTGGTATCCGCAAACATTTCTTTCGCCTTCGGCCCCGGATTTCTCGTCCGATTGTTGCATTTTCAACAACGAGGAGAAGGGGAAGGGGTGGGATTACCCGGCTGAGTGGGAGGGATAGAGTGCTTGCATTCGAATTACCCGACGCCTTGCCACTGCAACACACTGCAAAGACGATCACATTTCCCTCGAAAGCGGTTCGGTTATTGTATGCTACCTTGTTTTCTTCCCCTTGGGACTTCGGGGCACCTTCCCAAAATCCTGTTCATGCAGATTTGTATGCGGTTTGTGAGGCTCGTTTTCGTCTGGATGGGTTGACGTATGCGGTGCCCCTGAGCGTGACAGGGAGTCTCTTTCAGGACTTCCTGGCTACGCTACCTCCCAGTGAGGGTTTGATCAGCCGGCCGTTTTCCGCCATGCGAGATTTGGACAATGCGGGTTGTTTTTGTGTGAGGGAAAAGCCCATTGTCTCGGCGGTCTGGCGTCTGGTGGTTTGGCGCCGAAGCCTCCTGGGTCTCGGTTGCATCCCGTGGCTGCCACTGTCGTCAGTCTGGACCGCGAAGGTAGGTTTCTTGGTACCGATATCTTGTCACCTGTCATCCCCTCTTGTCTGAGATTCGAGGCTGTCGTCACCACCTGAGAGCGTTGCTGTGCGTGTCACGTTGCGGTTTGTCTGATGTCGCCCAAGATCGGCAGAAGGGTGTTTTCTATGGTTTTCCTTGTTTGGAGACCTTGTCTTCTGCGCCTCGTGGAGTTCAGGTCGAGTGGCCACACTTACATGCCGGAGTCGAGCATGGGGCCGGGGGCATTTCGGCAGCAGTAGTGTATACTGCATTGGTATTTTCCCTTGCGTTTGGAGACTGGGTTGCTGGTTTGTGCCTGCGTCTGGTTGCTTTGGTGCATCGTCCCAAGGCCCCATGTGGATGACCACGTCAATCCATCCTCTTCAGGGGAATCGTCCCGGAGCCGTTTGTCTTGTGTAGCCCTGTCCACCGGCGTCTGGGTACTTCACAGTAGCCCTATTTCTCCCCCTCGTCCACTTATACGCCTCGTCCAGTAAGATGAAGGCATCGAAGCCCCCTCTCATTCGGTGTGTGGGCAACGGCGACCTATGATATCAAAGAAAGCGGCTGTTCATCTGCCAAGGTCACGGCTAAGCGGCCTCCAAACTGCATGTGGCAAACTCCTCAAGGCTCCATTGGAGATTCAGGTACCGATCTGATTAGTCTCCGCGAGGGAGCTGGTGTGCTGGCATGGATGGGGTGACTTTCATCTCCATCCAACCACGGCACCCCGGTGCGTTCAGCAGACGTGAAGAGGTCTCAGCTTATCGAGAGTCAGGGATGAGGAGAAGGAGGAGAGCCCCATGAGATCGACAGAGCCGTGTTCGTCACTCCACGAGCTTCAAGAGGTGTGCTATATCCGCTTCCAGATTATGGATGCTGCGTTCTATCACGATGTCACCCCAGCCCGGGGGGGGGGGGGGGCGATGGNCGGGGGGGGGGGGGGTGCGATGGCGGCGCGAGCGCGTCCTGGTTTGCGCGCTGTGGACGATGGAGCATCGTCATCGAGAGGGAGCCCTGTGACGAAGGTCAAGACTGTGTATTATGGGCTCGTTCTGGTTATTGTGGAATGTGTATAAAAGGCAACGTCTTGTCCAGGTAAACTGTCTTGTCTATCCTCCTCTTCAGCCCATCACTAGTCTTCAACCCTCAACTCTCAACAGCCTTCAGCTTCAAGCTTCAAATCAGCCTTCGTTACCTACCAATCGTTATCCATACCACCAAACCACCTCAAACACAAACCATCACAATGCAGTTCCTCGTCGCCGTCGCCGCCCTCTTCGCCAGCGTCGCCATGTCGGCACCCCTTGAGGAGCGCCAGGCCTACGTCGCATGCTCCGGCCTCTACGGCACCGCTCAGTGCTGCGCTACTGACGTCCTCGGCGTCGCGGACCTCGACTGCGGCAACCCGCCCGAGACCGTGACTTCCGCCGACAACTTCAGCGAGGTCTGCTCTGCCATTGGACAGCGTGCTCGTTGCTGCGTCCTGCCCATCGTAAGTTCCCCTTGATGATGACAGTCTTAGCTTGAATAAGATGCTGACTATGTACACAGCTTGACCAGGGCATCCTCTGCAACACCCCCACTGGTGTCTCTGACTAAATGCAAAACATAAGAAATGGACGGAGTTATAAGCTATTCTGAGCTATCAGGCTGTACGATGTTGGACGGTGTACTTGTACAGATTCGAATATTGGGCAACAATTGAGATACCTTGGGAGGGACTACGGGCTAGGGCTTGGTGTCACGAGAGCTGGAAAATGCGCTGCTGTTATGCGGCTGTATAAAACTTGTCTAGTTGGAATAAATTTCCTTGATCGCAGTCGGAGCTACGCCGTGCATTTGGACCTGGTACCGGCCGTCCATGACCGACCATCCCGGACAAATCGAGACCCATCCGGCGGAGGAACCGTGAATCCATTCCAGCCAACGGCGCCGGAAGCTTAGCAACACCCGTCGCCGGAGGGATGAGAGACCGCGGGGACTGCAGACTTTCCGCTCCTGATGACGGAATACCGGAGAGGGAGGGCACGTCGAGCAGTGACGTTATGGACCGGTCCAGGCCCCCGTCAAGTTTGGGACGAATCCAAGGTGAGGAAATTGGGAAATTCGGTGTCGGTGGAAGCATGTGAGTCTGGTTTGTGCATCCCGACGCACAGACCGCCAGCTGGCAGCGCCTGCGCTACCCCACAATCCCGGCCCTGTCCGTCCCATCATTTCAACCAGTGGCGGTGCGTGAGTGGCTACTTCTTTTTTCTGATGGGCATGGCGTTAGCTCAGTATGACATCACCGGAGCATTTGGTCCTGGCGCCAACCATTGCGGTTGCTGTGAGACTCAGACAAACAGCTCCAAGCTACCTCCCAACTCCACGAATACCGCACAGCATCAGAATGGCACATGGTGAGGCAGATGAACACCTTTGTTGAAGCCAGCCCGTCTCCTCGGCTCAGGGGACTCACGATAACAAATAACCCGTAGACAGCATAAATGGCATCCCGTCTCTCCCCAGTTTTCCCATCAAAGTCTGGGTTTCACCACCGGGCTCAAAACTGACCTGCAACCTTAATGTCCAGCGCCATGCACGCGCCGCCGCGGGTACGTATTGGGGCGTAAGAAGGCGGTAGCCCACTGACAGGGGGGAGCTACGTCATGCTGCGAGGAGGCAAGCTTCCGGGGAGCTCTGTGAGTGGCCACAGCAGCAGCTCCCGCATCGTCTTTTCAGCAGATCATCGTGGCATGTGGCCTGTCCCGGTCGATGCCATTGCATTGAATTGACGTGATTAACCGTAAATTGGGTGCCTGCCCTGGTTCTTATCCTCTGTTTTTCAGCTGTTAGTAGCACTTCGGTACGCAGCACCTCAGTGCCACCGAGCCACAGACGGGAGAAGGGGCGGGTGCACAGAAGCTCCAGGTGCGATCAGATCGGAGAAGGAGCATACATCACATCAGACGTGGTGCTTCTTGCCTGCCACTGGACTCTCCCTTGTATGCAGAGCTCCTTCCCCGTCCCCCACATTGCACTTTGCCTCCTCTCGTCCAGCCTACACTACCTGGGTAGGTGCTCCTGAGGCAGGAGGGCATCACATTCTTTTGTACAATAGGCAGGCAGCCTCTCTGGTCTAGGCAGGTACGTATGTATGTACGTACATGCAGCACCAGCATCAGCACCACCAGCTCGAGAGCAAGACCAGCACACTGGGCCAAAAGCAGCCACAATTTCCCACAAACGCAGTGCAGTGACGTGATGGATTCCTGACGTTAGATGTGAATTGGATACCTAGGTCCCGTCATTCATGGGCCACGCCTTCCCTCCGTGCCTCCCTGTCGTCAACCCTCCACCAACCTCTACCCACGTACCCAATACCTTGCACACCTATTACGTCTCGCATCAAACAAAACAAAACCCCTCCCCCTTGGCAGCTTTCCACATTTCTCCCCTTCTGCCTCACTCTCACAATAACCTCATCTTGTGTTTCTACTCTCTACTCGGTTCTTCCAGCTTTTCATTTTCGTGATACCCCCTCCTACTGCTCCTGCTTCATTGGAAGACTGATAGCAGACCGCCACCATGCGTTTCCTCCCCGCCGTCCTCACGGCTCTGGCCGCCCAGGGCGCCGTCGCCAGCTCCTGGTTCTCCAAGGCCGGTAAGTACACATTCACATCGACACCACTGCTTCTTGTGATCACGAGACTGACTTCGAATCTGCAGCTTACAACAAGTGGCACGAGACGGAGCTCGAGCGCTGGCTCTCCGACCACGACATCCCCTACCCTACCCCCGCCGACCGCAAGGATCTCGAGAAGCTCATTGAGAACAACTGGAATGACTACGTCGTCTCTCCCTACAACTCGTGGGACGCCGACAGCCTGCAGAAGTACCTCCAGACCAAGGGCGTCGAGACCGAGAACGCCGCCAAGGCCAACAAGGACTCTCTCGTCTCCCAGGTCCAGAGCACCTGGTATGAGACTGGCGATCAGGCTCAGAATGCCTACCTCAGCGTCAAGGATTGGATCCTGGATACCTGGACCGACAGCCAGCTGAAGGCTTTCTGCGACAAGCACGACATCCCTGGTATGGGCACCCAAGTCTCTACACTGAAGAAATGACCCTGACATCATTACAGTTCCCCAGCCCCGCCAGCGTGACACCATTCTCTCCAAGGCTCGCTCCAGCTACGAGACCGTTGCTCAGAAGGCTGGCGAGACCGCCGCCTACCCCGGTAACTGGCTGTACGAGACTTGGTCTGGTAAGTTCTACAAGCTCTCGCTGCCTTTGTTGTTGCCACTAACAATACGTAGAGTCTGATTTGAAGGAGTGGCTTGACACTCACGGTTTCCCCGCTCCCCAGGTCACCAACGTAAGTAGCACAGACACATCCATTATCAAACACCATACTGACAATTTGCTTGCAGCGCGACAAGCTCATTGCCTCCGTTCGCCGCAACTCCCGCCTTGCTTACCTCAAGGCTCAGGAGCAGGCCGCCAGCGCCTCCGCATCTGCCCAGCAGGCATACGCCACTCTGACTGACATGGTCATCGACGCTTGGAGCGAATCTCAGCTCAAGGAGTTCGCTGACAAGAACGGAATTCCTGGTATGTGATCTGGTTAACCTCCTTATAAAATCTGCTTAGTCTAACCACGCCCCAGTCCCCCAAGGCACCAAGACCAACGAGCTCCGCGCTCTCATCCGCAAGAACCGCGCCGACTTCCTTAACAGCAACATCGCTGGCAAGGCCTCTAACGCTTTCGGGGCTGCGACTTCCAACGTCAACCAGGCTGCTGCTCAGGCTACTGATGGTGCTTCTCTCGCCGCTCAGGAGGCATTCAACGAGGCTGTTGGCACGTGGTCCGAGAGCCGCCTCAAGGCTTACCTCGACGCCCGTGGCATTCCCGTTCCCCAGGGCTCCAAGACTGACGAGCTCCGTGCTCTTGTCCGCAAGAACCAGCACAAGGCTGCTTCCGGCTGGTCTGCCTGGACCTTCGATGATTTCTCCGTCGAAAATCTCAAGAAGTATCTCTCTTCCAGCAGCGACGCTGCTGCCAAGAAGGCTGCTGAGAAGAAGGATGCCTCCCGTGACGAGCTCCTGAGCGCTGCTCAGTCTGCCTACAGCTCTGCTTCTTCTGCCGGCGGTACCAGCTACGCCTCCGTCACCAGCTACCTCAGTGCCGCCACCGACTCCGCCAAGTCCAGCGTCTTTGACACCTGGAGCGAGAGTGAGCTCAAGTCCTACCTTGACAGCTACGGCGTCAATGTTCCCCAGACCTCCACAGTCGATGAACTCCGTGCCTACGCCCGCAAGCAGTACACGTACTTCAAGTACGGTACCTCGACTCCCTCCGAAACTCTTCTCGCTAAGATCGAGGAGAATGCCAAGGGCGCCTGGAACTGGGTTACGAACCAGATCGGTCTTGGCGCCGACGCTGCTCAGAAGAAGGCTGGCGAGGCCAAGGAGAAGGCCAAGCAGGAGTTGTAAATGTATCTTCAACTCTTACCTATCTAACACTATCACGATGGTGAAGGTGGCTTCACAAGCCACGGACTTACGACGGATGACAAAATTTGGGTTTCCGGCTTGCTTTTAACGACTTTGCACTTGGCTTTGGCATGGTTCGAGGGTTGTTTTACCTTCAGGACCCATGGGTAGTGTTGGCATCGGACTATTTTTCGTTTGCCCCTTCTGCTTCTGGGGCCCAGGACTGTACACTATCAATTCGGAATGAAGCATAAGATGATAATTTGCCTAACTCTGCCTGCGCACGTGTAACTAATGCGAATCTGCGGCTGATTGTTTCTGTGATGTGCACCAACAACTTCCTCACCTTTCCATTCGTAACCATGATTCTTGAGTTGGATGCACTGCGTAAAACAAATTGTGACTTTTGATATCTTAGCTATTCATGTGAGTTAAGCTCATGTCCTCATTACCATGCTATGCGACCTCCCATGTTCACTTGACAAACGCCTACTTTCTGGGGTTCTTCCTCTGGGGAGGACGCTATCTGGAAAGGACACCCCGGACAACCCCATGCAAGTTCGGCTTGTTGTCAAAGACCAGTTCGTTGATACCTGTCTCCTCGCCAGTACCCTGCTCCAGCCAGCGCGCCAACAGGTCGTTGCTCTCCTTGGGCTTAACGGTGTCGTCGCGCGTGCCGACCGTGATGTGGGCCACAGCATTGGTGCACCTCCAGAAGCCCGAATTGCTCGGGTCAACGAGGCGCACGACGATCGCCATGATACGGTCGTCGAATACCACCTGTGTCGGTTAGTCTCTATATCACAGTAGGAGGGTTGTGTGTGAGTCTTACCCGCTCCATGTCGACATCGCACTGGCCCAAAGAAGGGATGTCGGCCTGGTTCTCGACCTGGCTTTCTGCAGCGGCGTGGGTGCTAAGGTACTCCTGCCACAACTCTGGGTGCTCTTTGGCGCTTACGCGGTGCATCAGAGTAACGTGGAACTTGGGCTGTACCCGACGTGTCTGGACAAGCTGCCTGTAGAAGCGCGCGAGAGGCATGCCCGCCTTGTTGAAGGCGCCGTCGAGGACGCCACGAACCTCCTGGGCCGGGACGTCGACGGACATGTACTCGAGGGGCTTCTTCTTCGGCTTCTTGGATTGATGCTGCTGAGGCTGCTTGCGGGGGCCACGATCAGGGATATTCTGCTTGAACTCGGGCTTGTACTCGATGAAGGCGGACTGGATGACCTCGTCAAGGCGCTCGGCAGAGGGCACCTCGGGGACAAGGTTGGGGTACATCTTGCGGAGTTCAGTGATGACCCTTTCGAGGTTGACACGGCTGCCAGCGGTAGGGTCGAGATGGATCACGTTGTCGAAGCCGTTGTCTGGAGGAGAGAAGGCGGAGACGGGCTCAAAGCGGCTGACGAACCCTTCCATCACGCCAAGGAACTTTTCGGCATCCGTGGCAGCATGAATGGTTTGATGGTTGTCACCGCGGGCGAGTACACGCTCCTGGGTGATGCGGCGGACTTCGTCAACATTGCTGTCATCGTGGTTGAAGTAGAGAGCGACGAGGCGGGCGGTCTTATGCTGGAGCTTGACATCGGTGATGAGCTGCTTTCGCTCGTGCTTCTGGGCGTTGTTCCGGTCGGCAACAACGACGGGCGTGTCCTTGAGAAGGTCCAATACCATCTTGGTGAAGCGGGGAGGACGACCCTTGCCCGAGATGTTGTCGTTCTGAACATGACCCCAGTTGAAGAGTTGCGTGAGAGCAACCGCGATCGTTGTCTTGCCGCATCCGATGGTGGCGATGGGGCAGAGGATCACGTCGCCAGTGACATCGCTGTTGACGTTGGAGGGCTCTTCGAGCTCGAGGTTAGCTGCGTCGGAACCCTTCATGTTCTTGAAGGCGAGGAAGTCGTTGCGGAGGGCGATGATGCCGTGGTTCTGCTGGTAGAGTTTGCCGAGTTGGGGGTCTGCCTGGAGGCGACGGCGGGCGTAGAGAAGGTACTCCTCGGTAATCTTGACGTGCTTCTTGTACTTTGGTGGGCGGCCAGAGATCATGGCCTTTGTGCACTCTCTCCACTGTCGGTACATGAGGTAAGGTTCCTCGAACTTGTACTTGAAGAACCAGTCGCGGTAGGCAGCCTTCTCTGGATTGTAGCTTTCCTTGCAGCGAATGACAAAGCCCTCTACGTCGCGGCCGCCGTGGGCACCGGTCTCTGCCACATCTTCAAGAAACTTCTTGACTTCGTTGACGTCGTCCATTACGATTAACCCGACCTGCTTGAAGCCCCACGTGTCTCCGAAGCTCTGGACTACGGCGCTGGGGTATGTTGCGAACTCTGGCAGGTTCAGGTTGATTCCGTGGATGTACAAACCGGCCTTGTCCGGGCCATACTCGAGAATGTGCTCCTCAAAGGAGTCGTCGCAAAGCTCAGCTACTGCTGTGGCATTACGATCCCTCAACTCCCGGGCCAGATCCTCCTTCGTCTTGCCGATCGCAGCTAGTTGCTTCTCGAGTAGACGCTCACCAGCAGTGGCGTGGCTGAGCTCGGCGTCGGCGCGGTCTCCGGTGGAGTGCTTGCTGCACACCAGTAGTGTGCCATCCTCCAAACCTGAGATGAAGATGATGCAGCCGTTCTCCTTGAGGGTGAGCTCGTAAGGCCCGGCTGTCCTGCTGAGGATATTTTCCCACTTTGTCTCATGGACCTCCTCGACGTTGAAGAACTTGTCGTAACCGCGGGTCACGATCTCGTGCTCGTTTTGTCGGTTTCTCGTTGTAAAGAGGCCGCGGGCATATGTGGGCAGGCCGCGCTTCTTGTAGTCCCACTCCTGCATCTTCCAGGAGTCCACCTTGATACCATCCTGGGACCCCTTGACGGAGAAAGAGTTCTTCTTGCAGGAGAAGCTGGCAGCGCCCTTCTCCTTGCCGCCCTTCTTCGTCGCAGCCTCCAGCGCCTTGACCATGGAGGACACCTGCTGGACATCCTGGGGGATGTAGGGAGCCTTGGGCATCACTGCCTCGGCTGTCACTGCTGTGGCCATGGTAGCAGTGAAAATGTGAGTTATTCTGAGGGAAGCTTGTCTATGAAACAGAGAATGAGCCCTGTGGGCGATGAACATGAAGAAGAAGGCGGCGGCTTGTCGTCTTCGTCCCTTTTGGTCTTTGGTGTGGAAGACCAAATAATGTGATAGTGACGGTCTCACTTGAAGTTGCGTCCCAAAAATAGGTGGGAGACGATCTGATTTTTGTAGAAACAGAGAGAGCCGCCGATTCCTGACCGTTGGATGGGGAAAAAAGGAGCTACAGACGACGGGACACACGAACAGGAGGTGAGTCACTTTCCCTGTCCAGAGTTAGAACGAACCGCTCCAACCTCTTTCCCAAATGGCCTCAGTTAGGCGTGTGGCTTCACTTTTGAAGAGTCCTCAGGAAGGCTGAAAGTAGCAGTCACACCGTGGCTCACGCGCACAATCCTGGAGATTGCGGTGCTGCTGCCTGAGGTGAGATCTAAATGTAATACGGGTGTCCAGGTACGGAAAGTGAGATGCGCTTTTGCAGGCTTGGAGGGGCTGAACGAGCCGCAGGAAGTGGCGTGGGTTGTCGATGCCCTTGCTGCAATCTTTTGGCGCTTGGAGGGGCACAACACCCCTGGAGGTGCGCGATTCTGGCCGCAAGCGGAAGGCGGTCACAGCGCATTCAGAGGGGTTGCTACCTGATTGTGCGTCACACCGGGAGCTCCCCGCATGGCAGAAAATTTCCTGGTGTTTTTTCTCACAGACGGACAATTTTCGAAAGCTAAACAGTAGTCAGACTGCGCCACGACCGACCGCATATTTTGGCCTCATAATCTCCACGAAGCCGAGATTGGATTACAGGGAGCTACACACCTACCCTGCGAATCCGAAACCCAAAAAGAACGAAACAATGTCTCCCAACCCGTACCTCCTTGCCGCCGACAACCCGACGGCCCTGCTGGCCCTCCTCCGCGAGAACCCCGCCATCGCCTCGGGCCAGGATGAGCACGGCTACTCCCTCGTCCACGCCGCCGCAAGCTACAACCACCTCGAGCTCCTCCGCGCCCTGATCCGCGAGTTCAATGTCGACGTCAACATCCGCGACGAGGACGAGGAGACGGCGCTCTTTGTCGTCGAGACAGTCGACGCGGCCAAGTGTCTCGTCGAAGAGCTCGGTGCGGACATCAACGCCAAGGGCTCCGAGGGAATCACCGCTGCGCAGAAGATCGAAGGTGAAGGAGACTTCCCCGAGATCGCCGAGTACCTGAAGAGCGTCAAGTCGCACCGGACGGCCGACGCCGTCGAGGCGCACCAGAGCGAGTCCGCCGAGACCGCCGCCCCACCGGCCGAGCTGCCGCCCGTCCCCGAAGGCCTTGCCGTGACGCTCGGCACCATGGACCAAGCTCAGGAGGTCCCCGCCGTGGTCGACCCCGAGTTCAAGCGCAGGATCGAGCAGCTTGCCGAGAGAGAAGACTTCCACACCGCCGAGGGACAGGCTGAGCTTCGCCGACTCGTTGAAGACGCCATTCTCGACCAGGGACTCGGCGATGAGCGCAGCGTGCGTCAGAAGCAGGGCTAGCTGTTTTCTTCCTTTCTTCTAGATACACAAGAGAACCAACCTTACTCGTCGCCCTTGATTTCCCAGAAGAGGTAATGGCCAGGCGACTCAGGGGGTCGGAGGAACGCCACCTCGGCGCTGTCCCCGACCAGACCCTTGGAGAAGGAGGTTGCGCTCAGCGAGAACCAGGCTCGCGAGGGGAGCGCGACGAGGGCATTGATGAGCACGCTGCGGACCCAGACGGGGGTGAAGAAACCTTGCCAGGTGATCTTGCAGATCTTGTCATGTGGAGGGGATGCAGAGTCGAGAGGCGTTGGAGTTTGATAGCGAGACAAGTACGGGTCGATGTTATCGCCTGCTGCGACGCGAGGACTTTGGAGGCGAATTAAAGAGAGCCATTCATACGTCTCTGTTGCATAGTCTTCGAGGCTGGGTCTGTCGCCACTCGCAATGACCTCGCTGGGGACTGTGAGGGGCGCCATCTGAACTTGACAGTCAGTGACGACAGACGGCTCGCAGGTGTATCTTGTTGGAAAGTACTGCTCCAGGGGGTCCGGTGAGGGGACTGGTGCTTATTAGCATAATGTATGAAAAGGGGCTAGGCGAACATACTAGTAGCTGTCGCGTTGCAGAACAACCACGTCACAGGCGTGTTGAGAGCATTTTTACATGCGTACAAAAGTCTGTCGAAGCCCTTCTTCCCGTGAAGCATCGATGGGTCTCGTAACTGGTAGCTCACCACTGGGAAAGTTAGCGATGCTCTGGGTCAAAATACAAAAGTCTGACGAACCCCATCTTGGCTTCAAGCCCCTTTTCCCTTTGACTCCGTGAGGCTTCCCCACCAAGCCAGCCCGCTCGTATGACTCCTTTTCGAGATACATGGTGAGCAGCCCTTCTCGTAGCGAAAAGACGTTGTCCACCGTCGTCTTGCCTTCCGACAACATCAGGATATTGCCTACTTTGTTAGTCATACAGTGACGCAACTCCAAGGTGTCTACTTCGGCGTACCCCTCTTGATGTACTCGGTGAAAAAAGCTCCGTCGAGGACCTGACCGAGGGTCATGACGACCCTGTGAAATGTCGGTGGAGCGAGCTCCTTGGCCAGCTTTTGGTGCACCAACTCATAGCACTCTTGAGGCAAGATGAGATCAACCTGAGACTTCAATTAGCTTTATGCCAATACAAAAGCAATATGCCTTCAAAAAGTGATTCCGAACCTTGTGGTTGAACCCTTGACTCAGGATGGGCGCCCACGGCTTGCCCTTGGTCGGCAGCTGCTTGGGCTCGACGTGAGCCATCGTGCCGTAGCTCACGAAGCATTTTGGCGACTGGTAGACGCTCGGTGCGGGGAACGAAAGCATGCTGAATGGCTCTTCAGACGCAACCGCCGATGTGTTTGGTTTCTGTGGGAATCGGTTCCCAGGTGTAAGGCGTGTTGAAGGCCGCGATGGAAGAGAGAGAGCTCGACAACTCGAAAGTGAGAATTGCATCTCGAAAACTAGATCCACACCAGGTGCACTCCGATTGGAGAAGAGACCCCACAATACCCGCAGCGAACCGCAAATCTGGGAGCTGTCTGGGAGGAACAGTCTGCCTTTCGACTCCCAGGGGTGTCTCGAGCCAAAGTCATCCTCCACAAGAAAGCACCGTCACAAACCCACAAATCCCAATCGAGTCAGAAGTGCAAGACGGAGAGAAGACGACTTTTTGACCAACGACACCTTCATTTCAGGCTTAATAGCATCAAGACCGAAACACAATACTCAGAACAGTGCTGTGAGTAATAATCTTTAGTTTTTGTTCGCTAGCACCGTGATTAACACCGCCAGCAGCCCAAAACACAGCGCAAACGAGGGGCAGAACATCACCCCGCGCCGCGCCAGGATTTTTTCTCCAGCGACTACTGCCCCTCCTTGACGGCTTTTGCGCCAACGACAACCGCCGCAATGGAGTATCTCGTGCGCTTCTCTCAGGCCCACGAGTCGTTCCGGCTGCCGGAGCTCCAGGCTCTCGCTGATCTTGAGGGGATTCAGATGAAGGTTGTGGAGTACAGCGCAGAGGTGAGTGTTGTTGGTCTATTTCAAGAGGGGCTCATATGAGCAACTTCAACCACTTCACGATGTTGCGTATAAAGATTGCTGAATATGTTGCATTACCAACGGCTTTCCAATACTCAAACATCCGGCACTGAAACCTTTCTTTGATTTATCCTCAAAACCAAACCCAACTTTCACATTACCACTCACCACCGGCCATCCTCACTAACATCCTCCCAGACCCCCTTCTGCATCATCACCCTCCCCTCCCCAGACGACGCCCCCCGCCTCGTCGCCCGCTCCCTCCTCACACAATCCATCCACGCCCTCTGGGCCTCCTCAACAACCTACCCATCCCTCCACGAAACCCTCAAATCCCTCTTCCCCTCCTCCTCCCCGCCGACAACCCCCCTCTGGTCCCCCTCCTACGCAACCGCCTCCTTCCGCTTCAACCTCGACACCTACCAAACAACCCGCCCCCACGCCGACTTCATCGCCCTCATCAACTCCTTCAAATACCTCCCCCTATCCGGGCCCATCCGCATGAAATCCCCCGACATCGAGTTCACCCTCTTCGAGGACTGGGACCTCCACGGCCCCGCCCCGAAACGCATCTACCTCGCCCGCCTCCTCGGCACCGGCGCCCGCCACCTCTCCCTCACCTACGACCTCAAGAAGCGCGGCTACATCTCCACCACCTCCATGGACTCCGAGCTCGCCCTCGTCACCGCCAACCTCGCCCACGCCGCCCCCGGCAAGCTCTTCTACGACCCCTTCGTCGGCACCGGCTCCTTCCCCATCGCGTGCGCCCACTTCGGCGCCCTCGGCTTCGGCTCCGACATTGACGGCCGCTCCATCCGCGGCGCCGGCGGCGAGCGCTCCGTCCTCGGCAACTTCGCGCAGTACGGCCTGCGCCACCGCGTCGGCGAGTTCTGGACCGCAGACCTCACCAACACGCCCGTCCTCCGCTCCGGCGCGCGGCGCTGGCTCGACGGCATCGTGTGCGACCCGCCCTACGGCGTGCGCGAGGGCCTGCGCGTGCTAGGGTGCAGGGACCCGGAGAAGACGCCCTGGGTCGTCGAGGCCGGCAAGACGCGGTACAAGGACAAGGACTTCATCGCGCCCAAGAAGCCGTATAGCTTCCTGGCGATGCTGGACGACATTCTGGAGTTTGCGGGCGACACGCTTGTGGACGGCGGCCGGTTGAGTTTCTGGATGCCGACGGCGAACGACGAGGAGCAGGAGATTCCTGTGCCGGAGCATCCTAGGCTTGAACTGGTGGTTATTTGCGTGCAGCCGTTCAACAAATGTAAGTCATCGGCCTTCCTTCCTTCTTTCGCCAGATTGAGTGCTAACCCGACAACAGGGTCACGGCGGCTCATCACGTACCGCCGCATCCCCGACTCGCAGGTCGATCCGGAGAGGTTAGCCGCGTACAAACGCACATTCGTCGAGGGGACAACAGCAGATGAACTGAACCCCTTTCGGCGGGGCTACTTCACCAAGTTCGAAAAGGAAGAAGCCTAATAGAAGAAGAATAAACATGTACAGCAAGTCCCCTCCCTCCCGTCTTTGATGATGCCTTGTGTCCGTGCCTGATAAAAAAAAGTAATACTGTTTCGCGCATGTGGTTATGGCTTTCCCTCTCCTGCTCTTGTCTCTCCCGTATGTGGTCATAATTCCCTTTGCCGCTTGCCTTGAATTATCTCCCCTCGTCGTTCCCAAGGCATGTCCCAAGGCATCGTCGTTTGATATCATTTGTCAAAAAAAGGCACCGCATGCATCCAATCAATTCCAGCAAGCAAACTCCCGTGCCGGATGACTCTTCTCCCCGGTGCCGTCGGGTTTTGCGCTCGTACCTCTGCCCTGTCCTGCACACGTCTTTTCCTTTCCGGATGTCGTTCCGGGGGGTCAGACCTTTTTTCCTGTTCTTATCTGAATTCCATGGCGCTGAAGCAGCCCCTGTCCTCCACGTGCTTGAGCTCGAGCTGCTGAAACCTGGTGACGAATGGCGTCAGCAAAAGAAGAAAAGAACAACAAAAAGCCCGTTCGGGGTCTCGGGCTTTTGAAAGGGTATCGTCGGCACTCACTTTTCGCTCTTGGAGTGGAAGTATATTCCACTCACCTCACCCTTTACCTGGTTGAAGCAAATGTAGTAGAATCCCTCGAAGCTAGCGCCAGAGATGGTGCGTACGCGATGGTCGGGTACGAGGAAATGCTCCTTCCAGCGCATGAAAATGTTCTCGCGCTGGGCCACGTCGCGGATCACCACAGGGCCCTTACGCGCCTGCTTCTGGAAAGGACGGAAGGCGTTAAACTTGGCCCAGTGGTTGAGGTCGATCTTATCGGTAGCGCCCCAGCTCTCGTGATTTGTGGTGAAGCCGTACTTGGTGCCGATGATCTCGCCCTCGAAGTATGTCGTCAACGTGGGGTGGTCCTCGGTGAGGCCTGCACAAAGTTTAGCGGATGTTACACAATGGGCGGGGGAGCTGTGGGTTGTTTGTACCTTGAATACGCAGATAGCCGCAGAGGAATGACTCCCTCAGGTCGACATGTTTGATTTCGACCTGGACGTCGTAAACCTGTCGCTCGGATTGCTGTGTGCCGCGGAACTTGCTCCCTGGCCGCAAGAAGGACGATGGTGATGATGGAATTATCTGTGGCAGTCAGCAAACCCGTGCATCAGATCAGTCGTCGATGGAGGGAGCATACCCTCATGTTGGAATATTCTGAGCCCATAGAGGGCGCCATTAGTTCCTCCTCCCACACGTCATCGGCATCGATATCCATGCCCTTGCCGTCGTCGTGTAGTGTTGTTGCGGATTGCCTGGTATCATGCCGCCTCGATCCATCAGCACGGGACGCCCGTAGCCTGTCACCGGCCGAGTGTCCCTCCTCGTCTGATTCGCCTTGCTTGAAGGACTCCATATCGGCCGCGGGCGACGAGTGGGCGGTGTCGCCCGATTGCGGCCTCGGCGACATGGTTGTTGATCTAGAGGAAGAGACGGCGGATGTGGGCTCGTCGTCGAGAATGACCTCGGTGCTTATGCCCTCGGTGGGAGACATTGGGGCGCTGACGGGGGCGGGAGAGGCGTCCTCGTCCATGCGGTCGCGGTCATGATGGGGATCCATCGCTGCCGGACCGTCGTTTGCATCTGGGCCGGTGGGTGGACGCCAGCTGCGTTGGGGAGATCTTGAGTTGCTGTCTTCAGGACATGTCGAGAAACTGTGCGATCGGGGAGAGTGGGGGTCGGGAGGAGGGTTGGATGAGGGAGTCGGCATGCTGGGCTGGGCTGGGAAAGGTGTCGTGTGTCGTGGATGATCGTGAAGACGGGATGGAGCGCTGCAGCAACGGCACTGGCAGCGGTGGACGTCGATGTCGGGCGATGGGGGTCGGTCGCGTCGACGGGGAACGCTGCGGCTTTACCGCCAGCAGGGGTTGAAGGGCTCCGCAATGATGACAGCAGGGGGGCAACAGAATCGCGGAGGGAGAGCAGATGGAGTGGTGTTGGGCGGGTTCGGGTTCGGGTGCAACGATGCGGCGATGGTTATTTCGATGTCGGTCGGCAGCGAAGTCGCCTGGCGGGCTGCTTGCTGGTTCCTCGAAGAAACTCGGTCGAGGGGATGGATGCGAGGAGGTGATTCAGACCAGTGGGAGCAGCGCCTTGGGGCAAGGTAGGTTGGCTCCGAGTGGACGGAATCACAAGCTGCCAAGCGAGAGAAGGCGGTCGGCGGCGGACAGGGGCATTGGTCGAGAGAAATCCAACACCGCGTCGTCGAACAAGCTGATGCGATGGGGGAAGTCGAGTGTGAGGTGAAGAAGGTAAAAGTAGGGTCGCAAGAATACTTTGCGCCAGGTGGGATGACGATGTCGGGGGTTCGGCGCGGGATTTGAGCCAAAACAGAGAGGAGAAGCTTGCCGCAGGTGACGAAGCTTAGATTCTGGGCGAGAAATATAGAATTGTCACAGAAGCAGCGGATGTATGACTGATGTGACAGAGGCGAAGTCGGGCAGACACAAATGCTGGCGAGCAGCGAGGAATGGGGAAGGGTTGTCCAGGTATCTATCTGTAGGCAAGTTGCAGTACAACGCAATGCAACAGCTAACAGCGACGGCACAGCTCAACAGAGACAAATCTCCATGCGGCTACGCTAGAGGCAGCGGCAGACACTCTCGAATTACCTTAGCAGGTAAAGTGAGGTACCTCTTTCTCAAAGGTACAAATGCGACGGCGGGAGGGCAGCGCCAGAAAATGCAGAGACGGGTAGGAAGGGCCTGGGCCTGAACCGTGAAGACTGCAGAGGGACGGAGACGGAGACGGAGACAGAGCAAGACAGAGGGACAGGGCCAACACCAAGGTCCTTCAATCAAGTGGAAAATGGGACGGGGGTGTGACGATTGGGGAGAGGACACTACCACTGGATCTTGGGCCAGTGAGTGGGCTTTCTCTCTTTCTCTGTTGCTGCTCTGCGACTGGGGGAAAGCGGGAAAGGGAAGACGGGGGGTCGCGGAATGCACAAAATGGGGGGTAGGAGGGGACGATGGACTTTGTTGCCGGGATGGGACGAGATGGGATGGAGTGAGGTGATTGGCGGGGAAGCAACGGATAATGTTGAAGGTGCGTGTAAATGAAAAGGCAATGTTATCGTTCTCTCGGGTTGGTTGCGATGTTGAGATGGTGTTGAGTATCCTTTTTTGCCGCTGTTTGATGATTTTCTAACTGTTGCGTTATTCGGTTTGGATAATCGAATGGGTGAGACGGAGAGCACACGAGCAGACAGCGTACGGGCACATGAACAGCTACGGATACATATGGCGGCAACAGACGAAATACTGCAGTCAAGATGCAGCGAAAAAGGGAGCTGGAGAGAGAAGGAGTCCCCCGTCAATGCATTGCAGCCGATGACGCCCTCCCCCCGCCTTCCCCCATTCATCGCTGAATACCTGTAGTACCTTGTACTTCGTGTATGTACCTACCTGCCCTCACAGGCAGAGAGAGTACCTGAGAGCGGGCGATTTTCTCCATCGCATCGTTACCGCTAGCCACGTTAGAAGGGTCTCCCCGGCATGTGGCATTTCTGCGCTGTCAAGCCTCCATCTGTCCGTCTCTCTCGCTCTCTGTGTCTCTGGCTCTCTCACTCTGTTGCTGTCTGTGTTCATTACCAGCCCTGGTTGTTGGCTGTCGCTTCTGGCGTTCGCTCTCTGTCAAAGAACCACGCTAGACGGACGCCAGCCACAAGACTTTGCCCCCGACTTCTCTAGCGGCGTCGCTGAACACCCCTTGGCCGTGGGTTTGGCTGTCGACGTCCCTAGCGGAGGGTTCTCCTGGGCTGAAAGCGTCACGCACTAAGACAGACAAGCACTGCCAGCAGAACTGACGGGAACACCTCAGCGCCTCCAGCCTCTTGCTGGGTCTCTCGTCGCCGCCTGTCTGTCTCCAGCTTCAGCCACTTTTGTGTCGTCTGATTTGTCCCGGGCCCCCAAACGCTGCAGAAGACGGGAAGCCAGCTCACCTCATGACTGCGCAGGTTGAGCACTTACTTAGTAGACAGAGCCTTGCAAGAGGTACCGAACACGAACTGCCCCCCATCGCTACATGAAATGCTCGTGCATCTGTCCTGGGTGCATACCTAGGCGCTGCAGCCAGCGGTCTCATGTCTCATATCATGCTGAATTTTCTTCTCGTCTCCCCCCAAGCGCAGGGCCCTTTTCGGGCTGGCGGGGGGCTCGCAGTCCCCGTTTTTGCAGGCGCTGCCCTGCCGGATCCCGCTGCAATGGAAGGGCGCATCTCCAGTTCCAGGGCCCGCCCGGGCCCAGTGACATTCATCACTTCACGCCTACCTAGGTACGGAATGGAACAGAGGGCGTCAGCGGGCGCTGCACCCGTCTCTTCAACCGTAAACCTGCCGCAGTGGCACAGACTGGGGCCAAACTCTGTGCTCTCGCAGGTAAGGTATTCATATCCACTCAGACTCAGACCGAGGTGAGGTGACTCTTTCCAACGAGTCCAAGCACTGCAATTTACCTGCCTCATCTTGCCTTCTGCTGCATGTCCATCTGCATGCAATAGACACTTCATCTACTTGCCCCAGTACTCAACGTCTAATCTAAGGCGGGCCCCAGCCACGACCAACCGCCTCACCCCTCTATCACCTCCCGTCTAAGCCTCATCCCTTTCCATTGCCTCACATGAAATGGAGAAAGGCAGTGCTACAGACACAACACACACAAGGCAGATCCTTTAAACCGCCTACAGTCATCCCGACCAAGCAGCTCCCTGCCAACTGTCTGTGAGCCCGTCGCGTCACGTATGCATTGTCGCTGCCGTCTGTGCCAGCTAATTACCGTTGGATGATGGAATGCCTTCCTCCCCCTTTTCGATATTCACAGGACATTGCTCAAAAGGGGGACAATAACACCCGTCATCTACATTCTCAGCTATTCGCCGCCTCTCATGCTTGTTTCGACCTCATGGAGATCAAGAGGACGGACTATCATGCTGTCACGCTGACCCCCTTCATGCCCTCCCCTGAACTGACCTGAACCGAACCGAACGCCGGGCACCAGCCAGCTCCCGTCACGCCTCACATCCCGCCTTAAACCATCGCCGCTAAAGCAATAAAGCAGTAAAGCCGCACTCCCGCCGTTCGCCTTCTGGTCTCAGCCCTGCCCTGGCCCTCTCCTTGCAAGAACCCGCATCTCCCCGACCGACCCGATCTGTCCGGCCCTGTTATGCTTAGTCCAGAATCCGCCGTTACAAGTCTGACTCGGCACTGCTCCCGTTGACAGCTCGAGCCAACGTGAACCCAAGAGCTGCGTGACACAACCCAGCATCCCATCATCAGGAGCGGCGAGATTGGGCTAGCTTCTCGTCATTAGCTGATGACAGCGGCCCGCATGTCAGTTCAACACCTCAGACCCTTCCCGTCTCTGACCTAATCTCAGATCACGGCCGATCTGCGCGGCCGACGTCCCCTTTTCGTGCGAGTCAACGGGCGTGCATGACAGTATCATCGAAGAAAAAAAAAGACGTGTCTCGTTATTGCGGGATCGCGACCACATTTTGGCCACGCCCGTGTAAGTCTACCTCATGAAATAGGGATGGCTAGTTACCAATCGATTTGATTCTCTCTCTCTGCTTTTTTCATCCGTTCCCCCCACGCCCGCCGTCATGTCCGAGCTGAAGGGGCCCAAGAACTGCTTCATGCATACACCCGCATCGTTATGCATTTTCTAGAAGCAATCGCTTTTTTTCCCGCTGTCCGCAGTCCGCAGGTCACGCGGCAAGCGGGGGGGTTTTCGTCATTGCATGTTCGTCTCGTAGCAAACCCCCTCCCACATTAAACAGTTGGCCCCTCGCTGAACCGGTGGTCAGTTTTTGTTGCCGGTCTCGGATATCTCCAATCTTCATCGCCGTCCGCTGTCGTCGGGGTCGTCGTCGTCGTCGATCGCGTTTAGATGGGCTTAATCTTGAAGTGCAGGGCAATCAGGCTGAAAACGAGAGCCTTCAGGTCCTGCACGAGGTAGTAAAACACTCGCAATCCTTCCGGGTCTGCAGACTCCGTCACGTCGACCAAGGAGCCAATCTTGGCGGTCTGCCCGAAACATGTCAGCCGGGTGCCCTGAGAGCCAACGGATGACTCCTACCCACCTCGAAAGAAATATGGTCGTTCCCCAGCCGAATCTCAAGCTCCTGGCGTCCGTCCTTGTTCTTTTGCGGCCACTTTGAGTCGTCTTCCCTGCAGGGGGTGTTAGTCGATTTCTGGGGCATTGGTGTCTGGAAGCGCACTTCAGAATTTCACTCGTCTTGATGATGCGCTTGATCTCCTCGACGACCAGAGCGCTGACGCACACTAGATGCACTCATCAGCCCTTGCCTGCCTGCTGTAAAGCGGGGAGGTGTCCTACTCTCTTTGCGAATCAAACTGTCGTTCCTGTAGTTGGAGTTGTTGGCATATCGTGCAACTGCACTGCGTCCGTCGCCGACAACGCGGAAGTCAAACTCTAGGATCGTGTCAGCGGGTTTGCTGCAAAGAACGTCGACGTCAGCGGGGCGGGTTACCCAGGAACTCATGGCCGAAGCGTCCAGAGTGGCCGGAGCTATTGCCGTTAGCTGGATGTAGTCGAGATGAAGACAGCAGGACCGGACGCACTAGTATCGCAGGTAGAACTGATCGTTGGGGGCCGACATGGTGGGCGGCGTCGTCGACAAAGCTCGGTGTCGGTGTCTCGTCGCGACTTGGTGTCTTTTGGAGCTGCAAGGCTGGGGAATGGAAATGCAAGAAAAGCGGGATGGCCCCCGTCGTCCCTCAGCCCTGGCGGGGTCTGCCATCATGAGTGGGTAGAGCTCCGGCCAATGAAAGAGCTCCGCTGGCAGAGGCTCTGGCCGGGCCTCTCCGGCGTCTTAATCCGCTCCGAGTCCAAGGGTCCACCGCCGTCACGTGGCTCGCTTAGTGACACCTGTTCGGCGCCCGGGGACAGATATTCACGAAGGGCCAGATCAGTGTACAGAGGGCCCGGCGGTATATGCTACAGTTGCGCAGCCGTGTATCGCGAATCAGTGAACTGGACCGAACTGCTCCCAACAACCCACACAAACGCTGACGACGCATGCTTGCTGAAGGAGCTCTCGTGTGGAAGTGGATTGAGTAAAACGGATGGCCTGAGAGAGTATGTCACCTTCCAGTCCCCATCACTTGCAGCGCCCAAAAAAAGTTCCAATCGTAGAGAAGGAGCTCCCTGAGCTAACACGTATTCCCCCGTCCCTTAGGCACTGCCGTCCAATCCCCAATCCCCACCGCCCAGCTTCGACACATCCCACTCGAACCCCCCCGACTTCCATCTTAATTCCCCCTTGAACACGTCGTCACCCTTACCGCGCCGGCACCGAGCCAGCAACACCAACACACTGCCGCCACGATGGCCTCCTTTCTGGAAAATGCGTACAGCTTGGTGCACCAGGACAATGCCGCCGACGTCCCTTCCCTCGCCGACCTGCGCACGCAGCTCGAGAAGGGCACCGACGAGAGCAAGGTCGAGACCATGAAGCGCATTCTCACCATCATGCTCAACGGCGACCCAATGCCTAATCTCCTTATGCACATCATCCGTTTCGTCATGCCCTCGAAGCACAAGCCTCTCAAGAAGCTCCTCTACTTTTACTACGAGATCTGCCCCAAGCTCGACTCCAATGGCAAGCTCAAGCAGGAAATGATCTTGGTCTGGTTCGTGGCGCCTCTGGCCTCCAGCCGAAGCTGCATGCACCCCTACTGACACTCTGGCCTCAGCAACGGTATCAGAAACGACCTGCAACATCCCAACGAGTACATTCGCGGAAACACGCTCCGCTTCCTTTGCAAGCTGAGGGAACCCGAACTTATCGAACCTCTGCTGTCCTCCGCGAGACAGTGCCTCGAGCATCGCCACGCATACGTGCGCAAGAACGCCGTCTTCGCCGTCTCCTCCATTTACACACACAGCGCCTCCCTAATCCCGGATGCCTCCGACCTCATCAGCACATTCCTCGAAGCCGAGAACGACCCAACATGCAAGCGCAATGCCTTCGCCGCCCTGGCCTCCATCGACCACGAGAAGGCCCTACTCTACCTGAGCACAGTATTCGAGGGCATTCCCAACGCAGAAGAGCTCCTGCAGCTCGTTGAGCTCGAGTTCATTCGCAAGGATGCCATTCAGAACTCCCAGAATAAGGTAGGATATCTCAAGGATAATTTGCTTGGCGCATGGCTAACCCGAGCAGGCGCGCTATCTGCGTCTCATCTTCGACCTTCTCGAAGCCAGCACCTCGACCGTCGTCTACGAAGCTGCCTCGTCATTAACCGCCCTTACCAACAACCCCGTCGCAGTCAAGGCTGCCGCTGCCAAGTTCATTGAGCTCAGCATCAAGGAGGCGGATAACAATGTCAAGCTGATTGTCCTCGACCGCGTGGACCAGCTTCGCAAGAAGAACGAGGGTATCTTGGATGATTTGGTGATGGAGATTCTGCGCGTCCTTTCCAGCCCCGATATCGATGTTCGCCGCAAGGCTCTGGGTATTGCTCTCGAGATGGTATCGAGCAAGAACGTCGAGGAGGTCGTGCTCCTGCTGAAGAAGGAGCTGTCAAAGACCGTGGACCAGGAATACGAGAAGAACACCGAGTACCGCCAGCTCCTCATTCACTCCATCCACCAGTGCGCCATCAAGTTCTCCGAGGTTGCTGCTAGCGTCGTCGACCTGCTCATGGACTTCATTGCCGATTTCAACAACACTTCCGCCGTCGACGTCATCAACTTCGTTAAGGAGGTCGTCGAGAAGTTCCCCAAGCTGCGCAAGCCGATTGTGCAGAGGTTGGTGGCTACCCTCAGCGAGGTTCGCGCCGGCAAGGTTTACAGGGGTATTATGTGGATTATTGGAGAATACTCTCTGGAGGAGCGCGACATCAGGGACGCATGGAAGAGCATCCGTTCCAGCTTGGGCGAGATCCCCATTCTCGCCTCGGAGCAGAGACTGCTTGACGGTGATGGTGAGGAGGAGAACAAGGAGCAGGTCAACGGACACTCCAAGCCCGCACAACCGACCGGCTCCCGCAAGGTGCTTGCTGACGGAACCTACGCTACCGAGACTGCTCTTACCAGCCAGTCTTCCGTTGCTGCTAAGTTGGAGGCCGTGAAGGCTGCTCAGAAGCCCCCTCTGCGCCAGCTCATCCTCGACGGCGACTACTACCTCGCAACTGTTCTCTCCGCCACCCTGGTGAAGCTCGTCATGCGCCACGCCGAGATCTCCAAGGAGGCTGCTCGCACCAACGCCCTCCGCGGTGAGGCCATGCTCATCATGATCTCCATCATCCGTGTTGGTCAGTCGCAATTCGTGAAGGCTCCCATTGACGAGGACTCTGTCGACCGTATCATGTCTTGCGTCCGCTCTTTGGCTGAGTTCAACCAGCACAAGGAGCTCGAGACCGTCTACCTCGACGACACCCGCAAGGCTTTCCGTGCCATGGTCCAAGCCGAGGAGAAGAAGCGTCTCGCCAAGGAGGCTGTCGAGAAGGCGAAGACTGCCATCCAGGTTGATGATGTTGTCCAGATCCGCCAGCTCTCCAAGAAGAACGCCACCGACGGCTTGGACGAGATTGAGGTTGACCTCGAGAGAGCAACCGGCGGCGAGGCCACGGCGGAGGACCTTTCCTCCAAGCTCAGCCGTGTCGTTCAGCTTACGGGTTTCTCCGACCCTGTTTACGCCGAGGCTTACGTCAAGGTTCACCAGTTCGACATTGTTCTCGACGTCCTCCTGGTCAACCAGACCATGGAGACACTGCAGAACCTCTCCGTCGAGTTTGCTACCCTCGGTGATCTCAAGGTTGTCGAGAGGCCGACAACACAAAACCTGGGTCCCCACGACTTCCACAACGTCCAGTGCACTATCAAGGTTTCTTCCACGGATACCGGCGTCATCTTCGGCAACGTCGTCTACGATGGTGCCCACTCTACGGATACCAACGTTGTCATCCTGAACGACCTCCACGTCGACATCATGGACTACATCCAGCCCGCCACCTGCACCGAGACGCAGTTCCGCACAATGTGGACCGAGTTCGAGTGGGAGAACAAGGTCAACATCAACTCCAAGGCCAAGTCGCTGCGTGACTTCTTGGAGCAGCTGATGGCGGCCACAAACATGAACTGCCTGACTCCCGAGGCCAGTATGAAGGGCGACTGCCAGTTCTTGAGCGCCAACTTGTACGCTCGCAGCGTATTCGGTAAGTTGTGTGGCTTTCCCATATCATGTGTTCATTACTAACAAATTCATAGGTGAGGATGCGCTGGCCAACTTGAGCATCGAGAAGGAGGGCGAGGACGGACCCATCACCGGCTTCGTCAGAATAAGAAGCAGATCGCAAGGCCTGGCGCTGAGCTTGGGATCCCTCAAGGGACTCAACAAGATCGGCTCAGCGGCGTGAGGGTTGTAAGTGACGGATGTAGGTGCTATATATCGATACTGCAGTAGTCGCCCCGATGTCATGTTTGACAACCTCCCTCCCGGCTAATCTCCAGCCTGCGGGCGTAATGGGGTTGAAAGATCTAAAAAGGGAAGCAAGAGAGAAAGATGCGACCTGGGAAGGCGGGCTGGCTGGCTGGCGGTGCTGAATGGAAATGAAATATGAGGGGAGGGATTGAGTCCTTGTCTGTGTTTCCACCCCCCTTTGGCTCTCTCTCTCTCGCCCCTCCTCTTTTTGTGGTTAGAGTAAAAAGTGCAGCCGGGTCAGGCGTCATGAGTAGGTAGAAATGAGATGTTATTCATGTTCTAAGCATGTACAGGTCACCCAGGTGGCGTCATGGCGTGGGTATGATGAGTATGATGAAGAATCATGTCGTATTAAGTACGAAGCCAGAGGTGCGAACCCCTCAGAGCATATGCATACGTACATTCCGCTGGGTATGCCACAGTTTGGATGAGCCGAATCGTAATCACTAAACTAAGGAGAGCGTGTAATGCTCGTAATGGCTGACAAACAAACAAAGGCTTTTTCTTGTTGGCGGCAAACATCCTCCGCCGAAACGCCAAAGATTGCAGGAGTTGGATCGCGATGAAAAGGGGTATTATCCAGACTGAAACCAATAATAAACAAGAAGGGGGCGTTTGTGTATCCGTGTTGAAGCTGGAGAATTAAGAGTGCTGCGGTCGATGGCCATAGCCATGTGTGTAGGTGCCTTGCGGGTTTAAGGAACCCGTCTTTGTGGTGTTGGGAATGTACGGGAACGCTGAACAGGTCGCTTTGGTGTTTGGGGGCTATTTGACGGCTGGGTTGCCATTATTGATGAGGGTCGAAGTATGGTGAAGAATTCGTCCTCCAGGGTGGGCTCGGGGGGTGGAAGCTGAAGGCGTTTCTTCGTCGACGCACTAAGCGCCGCCTTTCCTGCCATCCTTCCCGGAAAAACTCCATATGCTCTTGAGACTATCTGTCAGAGACATAGGCATTGATTACCTGGCCCTGAGTCCAGCCCTGCTCCGTAAGAGGTAGATTTTCTTTGAGAAGCTTGCCCATAAAGGCTAGGCGTATTTTCTTCTTGGTTGGAGAGAGCTGGTAGACACGTTAGTCAAGGTGGTTGCAGGCCGCCGATATTCAAAATAATAGAGCTTACCCCTGCTTCGTTCAGTATCTTGCCGGTAATGGTTTTCACGGAGTCGGTTTTGGAGAAGCCAACTGTCACATCACGCCCATTTTCAGACAGACGAGCAAGAAGAGAAAGCTGGTCTCGAGCGTCAGCCACCGCCTTGCCCTTTTCCTCTCTCCGCCTTACATTCTCGTCTTCGTCGAGTTCCTCGGTGGTCTCTTCGCCGCCCGCCAGGTCATCCTTGAAGTCGCGTGTCGAGAGACCCTCGTCGTCGTCCGCGACGTCTATTGTCGTGTCGTCCTCGACAAGATTCGTGGGATTAGCTACCGCCCACTCGTTAAGCTGGTAATAGTTGCCAAGCTGATCGTAGGCACCTTGGGCTAGATCACCAGTGGGTAACGTAATATCCGCCGCATCAAGAATGCTCTGGGCAGTTGCAAGGCCGTTCGTCCCGTCGTCTGCTGCACCATGACTGGCGGGATCCCAGAGGACCTGCAGAGCGTAGTGAAGCGACTGCCATATCTCTGGACGTCCAGTGACGCGGGTTTCGAAGAAATCTTTGCGCTCGCGGTTGATGGCGGAACGGGTCCAAACACGGCTCTTGGAAGCCCAGACGTGGCGGCGAAGGGGCTTGTTGATGTGCCTGTCGAGAGGCAGGGTGGACTGACGGTGGCGGCGACCGCGGCTGGAGGCCTGTGTCGTGGAGGCGGCGGGGGAGTCGTCGCGCTCGTGGGCGGCGGCGGAAGTAGAGGCGTTGATTGCGCGGGCTGAGCCGGTGTTCGTCGGGCCTGGGTAGGGCGAGGTCGAGCCACTCTGGGATCTAGACATGCAGCAGCCCTACGAGGTTGTGATTAGTCTGATGTTTGAAGCAGCGGTCGTCCGTGGTGCAGTTGGACATTGCGCTTAGGCTTCGGAGTACGCTCCGAAGGCGACATGAGATTGAGGAGCAGCCTACCATCGTGACGGTGCCTCGGCGGCAGAGTGGAATTAGGTGTATGCGCGGGGTTTAGTTTTAGCAATGAGAGATGCGTCGGTCCATAGCCTGACGTATATGATGTGGCGCGGCCTGACTAGGACTGGATAACATGTACTGTTGGTCCAAGAAAGGTTGTCGCCAAACGAGAGCTTTGCGAAATGTAGCAGTTCCTCCCAAGACGACAAAGTGTGGAAGGGAGAAGACAGGATAAGAGGCGTAGAGTCGGGCGACAATCGTTGGAGGAGCCGGTGGTGGTGGTGGTGGTGGTGGTCTGGACCCTTGACGTGATGAGCTACTGCTGGTTGGCTGAAGAAGGCGGGTGCGCTGCGGATGTGTTGGTGCCGTTGGGGGAAGTGCGTATTTGGAAGTGATTGGAGCAGTAGCGAATGAAACGTCGACGAGATCGTTGGCGAGATGCACAGGTAGTGGTGGTGGTGGTGTGGGTGGTGTTGGCGTTTGGTGGTGGTGGAAGTGCCTCCCCTGTGGTGGTGATCGGGAGGAGGAAACCGACGAGAGAGAGGTGAAGGATGACGAGTAGAAGGTGGGATGGTGACGAAGCAGTAACTTCTTCCCTATTGCGGTGCGACGTGCGACAGCGACGACGGCAGCAACAGTAGTGACAGCGGGAAGGAATCCAGCACTGAGGTGGTTGCAGTTCCTCCCCCGGAATAGGATCTCGGCTAGCAGGGGGGTCGCGAGCTAGCGTCACCTAAATTTTGCTTGTTTCCGCTGAAAGTCTGGCAAATACTGAGAGTCTGGGCCGTGACCGAGGCTCCAATTCCCTTTCCAGTTCTCTTCTATGTCGGAGCCGTATTATTTGATTGCTGTTGGTTGCAGACATGCACCGAACCAGACCATTCATGGCTGTCAGTAATTACCCGTTTGCACGTGGGATTTTCCTCGTGCTCAGGAACGCCCGAGACAATGCGCAAAGAACACAATCGATGGAGAGACAATGGAACGGCCCAGGCACCGCCAGATCTGATCGTCTCCGAACGCTCTTCCTTTCTTCTTATCTCGTTGTGTTTTTTTTTTCTTCCTTCTCTCCAATTTTGTTTTCTAGCTTAGCTTGGAGGTTGGTCACAAGCGTCTTGGCAAGGGGCCCGTTACACCTGTCGACACAGGGTCCCCCAGCAAGCTCAGCCCAGTCCCCTCATTTTTATGCCGGCGAACCCCTCCGTGGTGGTGCCTCCAGCGATGCTTTCCAGCGGTTCAGAGTGCTGGAGTGGTCCGTCGGGCGGTAAGGTTGCTGAGCCACGATGCATCTTACGGCGCCTGACACAGACAACCGGAGGATGACGACGAGAGCGTGATGCGATGAAAAATATATTTTCCTCCTGAAGCCGGCAACCGTCTCAACGTTAACGGTTGGGCTTGCGCTCTGCGCTCTGCGCTGCCAACTCAATTCCATAACCAAACCAACACGGCCCAGGAATGGAGCTGCCTGTCTCAAACGAACCCTTCCGCCCCATTGAGACGCCGTGCCGAGTTTCCATTAGTCTTATTAAGCTGGGCCGGGGCTCTCCGTTACTAACGCAATTCAGATCTCTCCCTTTTCAAGATTAGATCTTGCGTCTTTCAGCGAGGCGACGACTTGCTCATCTGGCCTGTTATGCAACCGTGTGCTAAATCGTCGAGTTTTGCGGAATCGGCCGTTTTCCAAGCCAGGTGATCCTCACAAACCCGACTTCTCCGGCTTCTTCAGACGAACTGTTCGCCCTGAGTCGTCATCCATGCCTCAATACACGGCCGTGGATCCGTCACGCACCGGCGCCTCCGTATCCTGCCGTTCACCCGTTTCGCCCGTGGTTCCTTGACGCCCACCCTTGTCCGTTGCGGACCCATTGGGCCCAGTGTTCCCATTGTCGGTCCATCGACGTTAATGACGTCGAGATGGTCTTCCGAGACAAACATCCCAGCATGCCGAGACAGCTCATAACCTTTGGCCAAGCAAGCATCGCCGCCAAGTCGATGTAACGTCCAGCTAGACCGGTCCCAAAACTCAACTGCATCAGATCATTTGACATCTCTACCACAAGAATCCACGGCAGTTCTTGCTGCCACAGAGACACGGCGTCATGTCGCCCTGTTTGGACTTATCCTTCGCGTCGTTATCTTCGTCGGATACGCCGTCAACATAGTCGAACGTCAATTCTTCTCCAGCAGGAATATCTCTGAGGGCGAAGAGGCCGATATCGTGCATGTGCTTGTCTGCGTGGTCGCCCACGCGGGCAAAGATGCGGAGGTTCGGCTCGCACGAATGATTGATGAACCGGGTCGGCCCCGCCATGAACTCGCCATCGATCTCGAGCGGCGGGCCCTGTAGGCGGGGATCCGGGGAGTCGGGGTCGGTGAACTTGTCGAGGGCGAAGAGGTACACGTCTTTGCGTTGTGAAATGCTCGATTCCTTACGACGGCGCTGGGCTTCCTCTGGCGTCAGGATCTCGCCAATGTACCTGTCCACGAACTGGCCTCGCTTGATGTCAACTAGTGAACGCACGCCTGGCACTCAGCCGTCAGTTTCTGTTCTCCAGAGGATGTCAGCGACAGTTACGACTCACCCCATCCCCTCTGGGTTGTGCGGAAAATCTGCAGGGGCACCTTCCTGCCTCTCTCGACGACGCGGTTCGGGCAGCCGTCCGTGCAAGCGCAACCCTCGTGGCATTCGTAGATCGGCCTCTTGGAATGCTTCAGGAAATGGGATCGCAGCAGTCCCGCCTTGGAGCCGTGCATGTGGTACATGTACACTTTCTTCCTCGCGGTGCCCTCGTCGTCCGAGTCATCCTCTTGTTCCTGGAGGCACAGACAGCCTCGGTACTGGCACTCTTCGTCGTCGCGGCATTCGCAGCCTGAGCGGAAACTATCCTCGGCCGCCTCGACGCCGTGTCCGAGCTTCGACTCTTGGAGGAAGCGGAAGGTGGAGGGGATGACGGCGTCGTCTTCTTCATTAACGATCGTGATCGGGGCTTCTTTGTTATTGGGAAATCGGCGGATTTGGCACCAGTGGCAGTTTTCCTTTTCGCGCTCGAGGGCCTGTTGCAAGAGGAAGTCAGTCTTCAGTCTGGGTATTCGGTCAGTGGTCAAGGTCTTACCCGTGCAGACGACTTGCTTGTCGACTCTGTGGCGCCATGGTAGAAGAAATGGCGCTCTGTGGCCGCCTCCATATTGTCGCAGTTCTGGCTATGGATCGAAGAGGCTACAGTAAGGCATGCTACTGGCGAATTGGTAGAGCTCTTGACGGAATGCTGTCTTGAAGCTGTCAAGCCGCGGGGCAATTGGCCAACCACTTTACGCGAAGCGACGCGTCGGCGACGGAAGCTGCTGCTGACTAAGGATTGGAGCGAAGTGGGGTAGCTGTACCTAGCTTCCTCACCTTGGACACCGAGAGGTACCTAGCTCGGTCAGCTTTCATCACACTGACAACGATTCCGAGGACAATCTTGACAATCCAGCATGAGATTCGCAAATCCTTCTCGAGTGCAGTCGCCATCTTTTTGGAACGTCTTCGAGATACGAATACAACAAGGGACCCAAAGATGAAGACATGCGCAATTACGGGAATTTTGAAGCGATTTCCTAATTTTCGGACCTCCCAAATCCCGGTTACGATGGCATTTGATGCTAAACACGCCTCTTCACTTCCACGACATCCGACTAGATCCTACGCCCGTTCTTGCACTCAGGCTTGAAGGTCGATCCAAGCTCACCCCACTTGATGTTGCTAAAGGTCACAACCGGGTTCGGCTCCGTCTTGACAATGTTGGCCGGGAACCCCTCCGTCTCATCACATGGCCCCGCCTCCGGCGCTCCGTCCAGCCAGCGCATGCCGCCGCCCTCGTCCCACCAGATACTGAACGCCAGCACCATGCCTCTGTCAAACGAATCGCCCATCTCCTTGTGCCCCCCGAGACCGATGAACTTCCGCGAGCCAGTGGCCTCGCAGAACTCGTCGTTGAGGTAGTTCACCTGCGGCAGGTCCGGATTGTTGACCGTTTCGCTGCGGATGACGTGCCCGTCTTGGACGTACAGCCGATGAATCTCGGTGAGCTCGCCGGCCGCGTTGGCAGGGAACTGCGTGACCACCGTAAAGGGACGGGTGGTGTCAACCGAGAAGTTGGCGCCGCGGCCGTATTCTTGCGGGTTGTTGTTACGGTACGGGTTCCACGCACATCCGTTCTTGTCGCAGACACCCTCGAAAGCGCAATCTTCACCTTCGCAGAGGTAGACGCCGGTCTGGTTGCAAGGGTGCGGGGCGATATGGTTCGCGCGGGAGTTGGCTTCCCAGATGTCCTGGACAATAAGTGTCAGCCATCACAAGACATCAGCGTGGATGGTGAATGAAAGTCTCACCATTTCATTACAGCACGCTCCGTAACCCTCGAGGTTTCCCTCTCCGTTGATAAACGGCGTTGTGTAGCACTGCGCATCGCAGTACCCGGTTCCGTGGGTTGCGCCGCCTGGGTTGAGTTCGCTGCGTCCGCCATCGGCGTACATCTCTGAAAGATACAGCGCGCTGTTCATGCCACACGGCAACCGCGTGGCGTCGACATCGAACGTGAACTCCATACCCGTCAGGTGCATCATCTCGTACTTGTCCTTGGACGGCTCGAGGAGGTACACACGCGGCGAGACCAGGCTGCCGTCACGGAGCTGGTACATGGTCATTGCGGCGCCCTCAGTGGTGACGCCGACGCGGGAGTAGTCATCGAGGCCCTCTTGGACGCAGTTCTCCGCACAGGCTTCCTTGGTGGGACATGCCGTCTCGTTGGGGGCGCTTCCCCATGAGCCGCAAGAGCCCCCGTTGGCCGCCTGGTAGACGTTGTGGGCGAGGGAGTCGAGGACGACGAAGTTCTTAACTTCGGTGCAGCCCCCGGCTTTGGTGCACCGCCAAGTTGTCAGAGAGGGGTGGTTTTCCTCAGGGCCGATCTGACGTTGGGCGGATGCCAGGCCGAGGAGGAGGGTGGCCAGGCCCAGACTGGAAATTGTCGGAGACATATTGACGATACAGTCGTAATCCGTCAATCAATGGCTGGATAGACCCGGTCACAGAGATTGACGATTGCGCCTGGGCTCACGGGAGCATCGCGATATGGCGATTGCGTGCGAAGTCGGGGATTCATATACGTCGATGGAAGGAACGCATTTCTCCCATACCCTGCCGCCATTACCTCCTCCGGAATGCCAACTTCTTCTCAGACCTCACATGAACACATGCGCCTTCAGTCCTATTCGGATTCAAGGAGGCTAACACTCCGAAATCTGCGCGGGGGTGATCGAGAGGTTTGCCGTGATGAAAGCACGGGGTTTGAACCAAACACGGTGCCAAGTAAACTCGAAACGGCCTTAGCTCGCTTTAGAGACGGCAGAACAGCAGAGGAAGAAGGCCATCGTGAGCGACGAGCGGCTTCACGGTATGTCGGGCCAGGAACCGCATCGCGGGAGATCTTGGCTCCTGGTTCAATGCAACGCTGCCCTCCTCTACGGTCCTAGTGCGGATGAACCTGCATGGCGCGTGGCTCGTCGGTCCAGTAAGCGTTTTGGTTTGTGCAGCCATCAGCAGCCGACGCCCACGTTCCTGGCAGGAGATGCGAGCGCAGCCATCTAGACCTTTCGCCGTTTTGTGACTTGGGCTCATCTGGACGGGTGATGTTGGAGGTGAAGCGAGGAGTGAAGAGTTGGTCGCGAATATCCTGGTCGAGTTCCCCAGTTCTCCGCATGAAGCTATGCCAGGGGCAGAGCCGGGGGACGGTGATCCGATCCATGGAACCAACGGCCACTACAGGCGGGCAAGAATTGGCGAGGAGTGAAAGGAGCAGTATCTCCCGATGGGATATTGGGATGGACATTTGACCAGCTTTCGTTGCGCCGTCGCGTTCAATGGCACCTCGGTGGACCTCTTTCACTGAGCGCAACATCTATCCACATTTGATGAGGGACTATGACTTTTGAACTTGCAGTCAATATAGTTGACTGCGACTCAAAAGCACGTAACGATGTATTGTCTCGTCAGAGGCAGTAATAGATGTTTGCAGACTGGTAGATCTGTTGTCTGGCACAGCATTAATCTCATTTCGCATACACAGCCCACCCACCAGCCGCTCACACTATCCAGTTGACTGGTCTTGAGCCACACTCAAACTGAACAGCGCCAGACGCGGAAGAATTCATCGCAATTTCCGTCGCCCTAGCCTTCGCCTTCAAGCCGCAGCACATCTGCAGTTACTCAATAATCCAATTCTCCCGCCTTCGCCCGGCTGGGCATCACCGCACACAAATGCTCTTACAGACCTCAGACCACCGCCCACTTGACCTCATATTGAAGTGGCGCTGCATGCCAAGTTGTCAGCGCCGGATCTCAGCGGATTGATTAAACTTGCACGTCGCTGCAAGGCACATTTTCTTTTGACCTTGCTCATTCGCTCCCCAATCTCAGCTCGCATCCGCGGGCTCCGCATCAGTAACTCGTCTAAATCACTTGATCCGAAAGGCCCGGCGCTGTATAGACCAATGCCGACACCGTCCAAACAGACGAATAATGGCAAGTCGGCACGCGCGATCCCCTGGGATGATCCTTCGTCAAATATTTTCCTATTGCAACTCTTATAGTTTAATCCCTTGCGAAGTTGCGACGAACGGTTGTTATTGACAAAACCGAGGTCCAAGACCTCATCAACATGAAGCAGCCGTCCCTGCCCCTCAATATGGAAAGCTCCTTGGCAGATCGGACCTCGCGATAACTTCACAACGCTGACTCGCTTCCCGCTGACGCCGACACCGATGCAACACACCATTCACCAATAATTCACCTCCCGAGCGGTACTAGCAGCCCCTACCGCTTGCCCCCCACAATTACTGCCAGTTGCTCTTGATGACATCCACAATAACGCCGTGATCCTCGTCCTGCTTCAACCCGCTGACGACAACCACGGCGACGACGCCCTCGACACCCTGGACGCGGATGGGCACGCCGCCGCCGTGGATGGCGTACTTGCCCGCCTGCTCCGTGCTCATGCCGAAGCGCGCGGCGAAGGCGGCCTCGTCGCCGGCGAACTTATTGTGCAGGAGCCAGGTGCTCGCGCCCCAGCGGAGCACGCTGGCGCGCTTGCGCTGCACCCAGGTCTCGTTGTCCGGGAGGGAGCCGGAGCCGACGGCGGTCTGGAAGAGGACCTGGCCGCCGCTGTTGGCGAGGGCGATGGAGACGACGGTGGGCTTGCCGGCGGCGGCGAAGGGGAGAAGGCGGGCGTAGAGGAGGTGGCCGAGCTCGAAGGCGTCTTCGGAGGTGAAGGATGAGAGGGTGAAGGAGTCGCCGTCTTGCTTTAGTGCATCAACCTAGTTTTGTTAGTGAATTTCACGAGTGACATAGATAATGATAATATTGTGTGGCAGCATGGAAGGGGATTTTGATTTAGGCATGATCAGAAGGGGATGGAAATAGGTCAATTGAAACCAATGAGAAGGGAAAGGGATCTGATTCGGGATACGACTGGGACATATTCGGACACAGAGGTAACGGCATGGTACGGGAGTGACGTGTGGTCGGGACTACGTTCATGATGGGCAAATGGGTCGATAGGGAAGAAACAATTCAAAGGGTGGAGGTGCTAGTTCAGGATGGCAGTGGGTGGAATGAAGTCAAAGTAATGGAATATTAGATCAAGCAAGGATACAAGGGAAGTTTAAATACTGAAAGAAAACAGGTTCGGAGCAACACTTACATCGGACGGCGGCGATGGAATCGGATTCGGAGCGGCGGGGTTCCGGACGGCCTCGAGGGACTTCTCCAAGCCGAAGCCTGCGGGGTTCCGACGGGTCCAGACCTTCTGAGACATGCTTGCCGGTGTCGGTTGCGCTTGGGTGCTCGCTCGGAGTGTGTACGAATTGGATGCGAGTTCACTTCTTTCGGGCGATGATTCCACGGAGATGCCTGGAGTCGAGGAAGAAGGTGAGTCGTCTTTCATCTGTCTTCTCAGTCAGTCGTCTCTTCCTCGTCACGGCGGCGACGGACGTATTTAAAATCCCCACCGTCGCCCAAGATGTGATGTGGTTCGCCCCCTCTCCGCTGATGCAAAAGCCCACTTGGTGTCCCAGAATCCGGGCCATTTCTTCCAACTGTTACAATTACCGCATCAAGGAAAGCGCGCCGCCAAAACGTACCGAGTCCGGGATCTCCTCCTGCGCGCCGCGCTGCACCTCGGCGGGTGTCCTCACCACCGGCGGTCGTGCGTGTGCGCTTGTTGGCGTCGCGACTTTGCGCACACCGGAGGATCGCACCTTTCCTGCGCCCTTGTTACTATATCTGTAGAGACCCCATTCTCGAAGCCGCCTCTGGAACGTTTTCTGGTTCACTTCAACACCTTTCGCGGCGAGAGACTTGATGATGCTCTCGTTCGTCTCGCGACGGTTCCAGGCCTCAGTGATCTCGCCCTTGAAGGGTTCGAGGTCGAATTTGGGGCGTCCTGGAGGCATCTGGGGTACCCGTGTTCCATTTGCGAAGGACTTGAAAGGTTGCGCGCTGATTCGCCTGAATGACCTGGTCCAGGCTTAGCATAACCTCGAGAGGGAACGCCGGTCAATGAGAATGTCGATGCAATGGTGAGCGTGTTCGGTGTTCGCTCTTGGCCGGGCGCGACTGGTTTCAACGGCGGTGGAGCTACCCCTCAGGCGTGGATCCACCCGGCAACGGCCGACATGCCCCGTACCAAAATCGCCGAGACTCCCCGGTGCGACGGCCACGTCAGATCCGGATGAAGTCTCACTCCCGGGGGCGGCAAATTATGCATTACGTTCCTTGAGTCATCATTTTTTTCCGCCTTTCACAACTTTTTGTGCCCAAACAGGAGGAGAAGAAACAATCGCGGATGGGAAAGGATATCTCTTTTCGTTTTCGTAACTTTGAATTTAAGATAGATTATCATTCTGAGAATAATAATTGCGGAACCGTAGAACATTGATTGACACCAAAACCGTAAGTGTATGAAGATGGACTTAAGCAGAACACTGGTATGGCCGTCTTGTACTGCTTTGAAAATTCGCCGTCGTCTTTCTATTCAGTGGGTTGTGGTAACGAGGTTCTGTTTTGAGGATGTCTTTCCAATTCGTTGTCAATTCTTTTCTAACGAACAAATTGTGACTACAAATGCGCTACCGCTACTTCAAACCTCGGGAGGCTTCTTAATAAGACTTTAGCCCGCCATTCTTATTACCACAAAATGCATTTTCGAGGAAGTCATCCAATATGTGACCATAAAGACTGCATGAAAAGGTTCACAGGTAGGCGCTGTCAAGACACTAGGATCAAGACACTAGGATGGTCGCTCTCTCTGGATCTCTGAACGACACCTAAGGAATGACCAACAAAGGTTTTTGGGGTCAACCTGTTC
This sequence comes from Colletotrichum gloeosporioides, assembly GCF_011800055.1. Taxonomy (NCBI): domain Eukaryota; kingdom Fungi; phylum Ascomycota; class Sordariomycetes; order Glomerellales; family Glomerellaceae; genus Colletotrichum; species Colletotrichum gloeosporioides. The sequence goes on from NW_025544692.1 coordinate 336,331, forward strand.
TATTGGGACCAAACGGGTTTCTCTAGAGGGGCAAGTATGGTCACATCTTTTTGCTATTCGACATATCTCTGAATTGACCTTCCAAGAGTCTGAGCAGATCATACGACCACGGAGACGTCTCTACGGCGCCAATGTCAGTGAATCTGCCGTGCAACTTGTGTTTAAACAAAACTCGACACAAGTCGCAACTAATTGTCCCTTCTATCCTAAGAAAACAGGGCAGGTCAGAGGAGTATCACCGAAAAGAAGAGTATTCGGTTATGTTTCAGAGGACAGAGACTGGCCATGCAACAGTTTCGAGCAACAGACTTCAGATATCAAACGCGACCAACAGTTGTGACCAGTCCGTTGCAAATTTCAGCACAGAGCGGGCAGCGTCTCAACCCCGACAAAAGGCGTGCTTACGTCTGATGGCTAAACAAGCGGTCAGCCCTCTTCTATCGTGAGCCATTTGTTGTTGTCTCCTCCGCACCGGACCTGTGGAGAGTCTTGATAGATTGATGTTACATGTGCGTAAAGAGCCTTTGCCGATCTTTTCCCACATCTAGTTGTCAGACTCAAGCCGGTAGTATTTGTAGAGTCCCGTGCCACTTCATATCAAGCCGTCATACGACCTCTCCCAACTTGGGCAACCGGCCGATGGACGATACTAACATCATATATTGGTCATGGAAGAGGTCGTCTTGAGGGTCGGACTTGCTCCATAAGCCAAGTCACCTGGGGTCCAATTCGCAAGAAATCTCGGCGGCTCAAAACACCTTAAAACTTTCGGATGGTCGTGCCGATAAGGCTCAGGATCGCTACCAGCAAAATGCATAAACGTGAACATGGGGACTATTTTCTGTACATGATGCGGAGATTTCAAGCTCTTTTAGGCAGTTGATTTCGACTTGATGTTCGAATGTGGTAGCCTTCGGGTTCCGCACTTGACATCGTCCGCCACATTCCGTGAGTTGAGCACTCTACCTGTGACAACAGACAGAGGGCTATCCCTGGTTGTCGTCGAAGGCAAAAGTCGGATGAAAAGGTACGAAAGTTAAAGTTTGCTGGCTACAATTGAGTTGAACATCAACAATTCCGGCGATGACAAAGACATTGGACAGCTCGGCAACTTCTCCGTTGACGATCTTGAGAGCTGTTGTGGGCCTGTCGCAACAACTCAACATCGAGTCCTTTCGGATGATGGCCGGTTGGCCCAATGGCAAGGCGTCTGACTACGATCCACCGTGGAATCAGGAGATTCTGGGTTCGACCCCCAGGCTGGTCAAGTTCAATTTTTGCTGTTCGGAGCGTTGGACTTCGAGTTGTGCTTGACGCCATAGTGATGCTTAGGGCACAATTTTTTGATGCCTCCACGGGAGTTAAGGTACCCACATGACCGTTTGGCCTATTGTGGGCCGCAGCACGGTTCGTTGGTTGTTCCTTGAGTCGAAGGAAAAGCTTGCGTTCACCGTATCGTAAGGATGCAACGGCGGGAGTTGCGCAAGGAGGCTCAGTAGACAATAGGCGAAGTTCCGACGCGTTAACGTTTGTACGCGGCCGTTGCATTGGGCCTACGCGTGCCTGGCAGCGTGCGTCACTGGGGATCCGTGACCATCGAATCAGACCGGCGTCTGTCTACTGATCGAGTGCGAGAACGAGCATATTTCATCGTGATAAGATTCTGGGGAACTGACGGCTCGAAGCCAAGGGATGCTCGTATCCCGTCGGCACAGCCGCCCCGTCGGCGGCCGTGAGAGGCCGGCATCGCCGTGGGCCCCTGGTCGGCACGGTCGGCTTGTGGGAGACGTCTTGGCTGCCAACATACCCAGGGCTTGACATCCAGGGATGATGACCAGGGCGTCATCTGTGGCTTGGCCCGCTTCGGGACATCGGTCGACTGCAATCGTGAGCAAATTCCCGAGGCGCACTTGGACGGCAAAACCACACCACGTCACAGCGCCGATTCGCGATGTTCTCGCGGGTTTCTTTATGTACGGGTGTGCAAGGCACGACGGCAGACGCTTCAATATAAGAGAGACGATCACCAACCAGCGCATAAAGTAAAATCAAACTTTAATAACCGGCAAGTGGAACCACTCACTGCCATCAATCCATGACAAGAACCAATCTCCTCTTGGTGCCTGACTCGTATCTTGACCAGGGTTCTGGTTTCAACCGGGAGTCGGGGATCATGCAGGCCCCCACACATTTTGGAATTTCCCCTGGCTAACAAGCCACAGGAGACTGCGATCACGACAGACGTCAACGGAACGCGGATGAGCCAGGTTGGTCCCTCCGGTCACTGGGTCAAAAGTGCCCCTAATCCCGCACTGGCCGACTCTCCGGGTCTTCTCCCCTTTGGGCTGAGAGGAGAACTGGAGGTTCAAGGATCTTTATCAATACACGTACGGATACCTGGTGCTGGCCAAGTGAACCGTGCCATCTCCAGTCCGGCAGCAGAGGGAAAGACGTTGGTCCCTTTTCAAGTAGTGTAGTCCCCGTGCCCCCTCCTCCACACTGCCTACCTAAAACTCTTTCTTCGTCCCATATCGTCAGTCGACCTGAACAGCACAGCCATCCCGCCGGTAAACGTGTCACGAGAAGATCATATTCAAGGGAAACATCCAATGTTGGGAAGAGACTTGGTCAAGGCGTCGTCGTCCTGCTAGAGAAACAAACAAAGGTTTTCGGCGCGCCGTGCGTCGAATAAAGCGACCGAAAATGGCCTCGAGGCATCGAACCCGAATCCTACCGCCATCGTCACTCCTCATCTCATACCTCGCGTCAACAGCTCAGGCCGCATTCACCAATGACTTCTCCGCGTATCCTTCGTCAGCGCGAGCATGTCTCTACAAGGCGGCAGACGCGTCCGGTTGCACAGGTGACACGGTGGCCGAAATGAACCACTGTCTCTGCGGGAATGGAGGAAATTTCGTGACATCGACCGCGTCATGTGTCGCCGAGACGGATCACGACGAGCTGGATGATGTTTACGAGATGCTTTTGACGTCCTGCACAGACTCGAAGACGCCATTGGGTGTCTCACAGGCAGAGTTTCTCTCGACCGGCAGCTCCAGTTCGTCATCTTCATCAACAATGAGCTCAACATCTACGACTTCATCAAGTTCATCAACGACATCATACATTCCATTAACGACATACAAGAGCGTAGCGAACGGAGTGACGGTAACGGTTACGAAGGGGATTGAATCGGTACCGACCGGGACGAATGTTGGAAAGGGGAGCAGCAGCAGCGACACGTCGGACTCGAGCTCGGGTGATGGGCCTGGTCACACCGCCCTGGCGGCTGGTCTCGTTGGAGGAATCGCAATTGTTCTGGCCATTCTGGCATTCCTTTGCTACCGCAAGAGGAAACAGAAGCAGCAGCGTGAGGCGGGTGCCGGACCCGGTGGGAAGTTCGCGGCCTTGTCCAGCGCGACAAGCCTTACGACCATGAGCTCGCCTCCTCAAAACAATGCAACTGCTGCAGCAACGACTCAGTACCACAACGTCAACGATCAACGACCCGGTACCGCCGGCACAATGCAGATTGCCGCCACTCCAGGATGGCATCAACACGAACACCAACAACAATATCAACAGGGAAATCTTAGCCCGCAACACTGGCAGCAGCAAAACACACACGGCCAAGGTTCAGGATCATGGCCATCGCCCGTATCGAATGGAGCAACAGGCACTTGGGGAGGACACGGAGTGTCACCCGTCTCCCAATATCCTCCCGGCACGTCCCATGGATCATCGCCGCCAATGCAGAACGGAACCTGGAACGGCCAGTCTTCGACCGCGAGAGACCTCACCTGGAATGCCCAAGCCCAGAACAACACCTGGAACCCCCAAACATCACCACCAAACGGAACATGGAACGCGCAAGCGATGCCTGTTCCTGTTCCCGCCCCTATGCCCCATCCCTCCAACTCAGCAACATCTCCCGTCTTCGAACTTCCCGGAGACAACATGCAAGCCGTTGAGGCAGACTCTACACCGATCGGTCCCGCCCAGCCGGCACCAACACAGCAACATCACAATCATTACCAACACTACGCACAACCATCATCATCAATACAAAACACGCCACAAATGGCAACCGCACATCCAGCACAACCTGCACCTGCGCATCACGGTATGAATAGGCAGGTGGACGATGCACTGCAAATATCACAAGTAGAATTACCGCCGCCACGGTACACGGGACCATCAAGCCCAGATTGGGTCAGCGAGGACAAGAAGTTCGGATGATGGGGAAAAATCTCTTGGCGAGATAGCTTTTCAGCATAATGATATTTTATTAATCCTTGTAATGCTAGACTTCAGGCATCACTGCCGTCATGATGCCTAAGACAAAATTTACAACATTTCATCACTAAGCAAAGCGGATTCATCAAGTTCACCCTGTGGCCAAGTGTTGTCACGTCTCAGTTGCTCTCCTGATGTCGCAGATGCTGACTTCCACCGAGGCAGTGTTTGGCTCGACTCCACGATCGTCACTTTTCGCTCCATGTTGGACATCCTGTTCGTCCTGGCTGTCGCCGTCGGCTGAATTTCCTTGTCTGCCTTGTGTGCACGAGCCCAGTGAACCCTGGTCCGATGCAAATCATATAATTATCAGTATTTGCCAATTACGGATGCACATTTCCAGTCCCTCACGGCTGAGGCTCAATAACGGCCGGGTCCATTCAGGGGCCGGGCAACCATGGCGGGGCGGTGGGAGATGCTCGTGCCACTTGTCACACAGTGAACCCAGCCTCATCGCGACGATCTCTAGATCCCACCGTTTATTACGGGGAGCAATCCAATATTTGGCGCCAAGCACTCGTTTACGGAGATAACATCAGCCCAAGGTGGCCGGAGAAGGCTCTGAAGGCTGAAGATCTATGGATAGGGCGCATTCCGAACTTTGACCGCTGCAGAGTAATTAAGAAGGTATGGAGTAATGCTGCTGACAGCGAATGTAAAAAAAATAAAAAATAAAAAAAAGGTCGCGATTCAATGGCAATAAAGGCAAAAAATGTCCTCGGAGAGGCTCGAACTCTCGACCTTTGGATGTCCCTGCCTTCAGACAGAGTCATATTGAATAGTATGAGACCAACGCTCTACCGACTGAGCCACGAAGACAATTGATTGGTGGATGCTGTCATAGAGTGTCCTAAGACTGGATGGGTCTCTGACTCATTGTTGGTGGAGAACCACGGGGAGCCTCACCGACGTCTGTTTGGTCAGTGGCGTATGAAAAGCGTTGAATGTGAAAGATTCAGTTTGGGGAAAGGTAGAGGTTTGCAATGGAGGATGTGAGACAAACCCTTCGACATGCGGTCGGGGTCGGGGTTGCTAGCGTCATCCCGCCCCAAGACCGATTGAGCAAGTCGGAAGACGAAAAAGACGCGGGTGCCGCGACTAGCAACAGGCTCGCTCTTGGTGTTAAAAAGAACTTGATGACTGTGCTTTGAGTCTGATATCACGGGCCTCAAAAGTTGTCGCGATGGGTGCTAGGCGAGGCAGCCCTACGGCCACAACGTGTCTCTCACAGACAGCCTCTAATGCTCCCGTTGGCAAGACATCTGTCCCTTTTCATCGCGAAAGAGGCCTCTTGTCAGCCTTACCCAGCCACAGAATGCGGGTTTCGTGTTCCATACGCGCGTCTTCAAGACGCTAGCGAATCCTTTGGTGGTGATTGGACCGGTCCTCTGGGGCTGAGCTGCATGAGAGCGGCGCAGAAATCCTGCCTGTATTGAGGGAAAGTCCCCAATCACGTCCGAGTCGGGTCATCATTCCACCACCACACAATAGATCACCAGAGGAGTCGGGTACCCTTGTCTTTGGATTTAACCATAAATCACCTCCGACGACCGAGCGAGGTGCCAAGCCCCATATTTGGGAAAATATCCATTATCGATTGAACCGGGAGTGCTGGCCGACGACGCAATCAATCATGGCGATGTCCGGTTTCTCTACCACGGCGGTGACGTCCAGCTGTGACGACATCTCCCATCGGTCCCTTTCAACATCTGCGGAGCTTGATACCCTTCTCAAAGGCATCGATCCGGGAAGCATAGCTGCCCAGCATCTGATTTCGCTGTCTGCGAAACTCGACCAGTTCAAGCAGACCACGGAGCAGCTGCGGCAATCGCTGACCGATGCCCCGGCCATATCGCCGGGGCTCCGAAATGCCATGTCCATCTCCATTCAGCCATGCGCCGATGGTGCAGCGATTGTCGACAAGCAGATTCGGAGACTCGATCCGGGGAACGTAACCGGTATCAACCCAGATGTCGTTATCCAGTACGAGAACTATCACGCGACGAACACCCGCCTGTTCACCCAGTTCATCCAGGTGCTTCTTATGTGAGTCTGTGACGTTGCTCGTTCATAATTATGGCGCTAAGACTGTTGAAGACCTACCGTGAACGAGCAGGACTCTCAGCTCTCGGCCCCCGACGGCCACCGGCTGTTGGAGAACGCCGTGGAAGCTTCTCAGATTGTTCTCACCCGTAGTGACATACTTGACAACTCCGGTGAAGCAGGCCAGTCGGTGACGGATGCAAGAATGCCTGGGGAAGAGGTTGTTGGCGTACAAGCAGACGAGCTGCCCCCAGACTACGGGTCTGGGAAGCCAGATAAGGGGAAGAAGAAGGCCGCTGGCCACTTCTTGTCTTCGCTGTCAAACTCTTTCAAAGCCATGACTGCCGGTCTGCGACCAAAGCCCGAGCCAATGGTCATTGCCATATGTCAAGCTGCCAAGGATGGTGATATGGGACATCTCAAAGGCTTTGTTTCGCAAGGAGTCAACATAAATGGCCAGAACGATGAAGGATACACACCACTCATCTGTGCCATTCGCGCCAATCATCTGACAGCAGTCAAATTTCTAATCTCGGCCGGGGCTGATAAATCTTCGAAAGACTCGGCCAGCGGCAAGCGAAAGCCGCCCCTATTCCACGCGGCTGAGTGCGGGCTCGTACCTATTGCAGAGTATCTCATTAGCCAAGGCGCAGACCTGAAGGAGCGATCTTGGTCGGGTCAGGCCTTCTTCATCGAGGTTGCCAACAGCGATCAACTAGACATCATCAGACTGTTTCTGTCTCGTGGTTGCGATGCCAACATGATGGCTATTAGTGGTCGGAGTATCTTCGTCCATGCTGTTCAGAAAGGAAGCCTTGCTCACATGAAGCTTCTCCAAGAGTACGGTGCCGATGTCAATGCTCGAGACATCACGGGCCAACCAAGCTTGCACATGGCGTTAGGTCAGAACCGTCTAGACATTGTTGCATGGCTTCTCGAGCATGGCGCCAACCCGAACGTTACCAACATAACCGGCGACACAATGATCGTATCAGCGCTTCACAAGAAGAACTACGAGTTGGTTAAAATCCTCCTCACTCGAGGTGCCGATCCGAACGCAACGGGTCTGATGGGAAAAGGCATCCTATGGACCATGTTGCAGAGTAAGGACATGGAAGATGGCATCAAAGCAGACCTTGTTAGCGCCCTGCTTGATAGAGGAGCCGACCCGAACCAGACCGACAACTGGGGAGAATCCATCATGTCATTGGTTGTGACGCTCGGCAACACGGACTTACTTCGCACATTCTTGGCTCACGGGGGAAACCCGAATAAGAAAATCAAGGACGACACATTTCTCCTTTACGCCATCGATCGGGGTCGATTCGAACACGTCAAGATGCTGCTCAAACACGGCGCTGACGTGAACGGAGCGGACAACAAGGGTAGAGTACCGCTATTGGAGGCTCTGCAAATGGACAATCAGCCGTTGGTGGAGGTCTTACTCCAGTTTGGTGCTGATCCAAACAAAATGGGGCAGATCAGGCCGTTGGTGTTGGCAAAGCTCGTGGGAAACCGGGAAGTCGTACAGATGTTGACCGAGAGAGGAGCTGAAGGCCCGAAAAGACGCGTGGCTGAGAGCACTCCAGCGGCTCCGGCATCACCAGCAGCTCCCAGAAGAGCGAGCGCCATAGTACCACCGCAAAGCCCAACATCGCCGGGAAGAGCCGATATGCCACCACCATACACCGAAGCAGGTGTTTCGAAAGATCCTGCCGTGGTTGGTAGGCGCCGTTAGGCGTTGGCGTGAACGTACTCAATATCTAATGTCACTTGAAATAGTATGCACCTGAGGAAGTTCATTAGATTCTACAAGGGAATCGCCGTGAACTGAGGTTAGGAATGGATTTAGCACTTGCCAGCGGGATGCTGTTTGTAACGATTATACCAACTCAATCATGGGTAGTTGCGTTAGGCTATGGCAGCAAAACCTTGACTAATAGACATTGCATTTCTTTCTACCCTCGGAGGCCCATTGAGTCTATTGTATCAATTGCCTGGCGAATGTGTAATGTACACTAAGATTTGAGGCACGTTTACTTGCTTCCGGCTGGTCTGGAGGTATGGGGACGAACCTAGATTGATGACTCAACTCGACGAAAGGATAGGAAGGTTGGAATCTAGATGGCTTGGAGCTCTGAGTTTCCCCTTTTGATCTTTTGCACCTTCTTCTATCCAGGCTTCGCAAAATTACGGCGGAAGTCGTTGACATATTTCCGAGTGTCTCCAAGGTGGAACTAAGTCAGCTTTCTTCGGGGAGTAGGTAATATGGAAACCTACTATGGCTTCTTCTGTGGCAGAAACAATCGGAGAAGCCCATCTCACCATGTGGGCTAATGTTGATGACCACCCTACACTCTTTTGATTGCCCGTATGAAAAACTTTTCTGCCACAGTTCTGGCGATCGGGGTAGAGGACTGATGTACTGCGTAGTATGATGCATGCACTGTTTTTCGTCTGAGTATCCTTTAGAGGGACATATGTCAATAATGGTTTAACAGCGTAGTCCTTGTTTAGGCCGGGGAGTAAATACCCTGCGTGCGGAAACTGACAGACGTCATCATGCATCAGTCATTCCGCTGAACGGGGAGTTAGGAGCAACGGTATATCCGCACTGTTTTGGGCGTCAAACGGAAATAACGACTGCAGAGAGGTGGAAGCTCTGAGACAAAGTCGTTCTCTTGTCCATCTCGGCAACGCGTGGCAGCGACCAAGCTCTATTCTCTCATTATGGCAACAGGGCTATTAAGTATGCATAACCATCCGGTGCGTCAGTAGCTGAGTTGCCTGCCGTTAGCATTACTGAAACTGCGGAAGCGAGAGGACGCTATGATCACCATCGACACCGCAGCCTTTCACCTGAAATAACGCATGTAGCAGGCGTAGACGAACACAAGGGAACCTTGGAGAAAAGCCGAGCGGTACGAACCGGATCAGATGACTGGGATGGGAGCTTACATACATAATCCCATCCTCTTTGGTCAACTCGTTATTCACTAACTAAACCATGTACAAACTTCCGGAGCTGTCCAGAGCGGAGCTGCGATCTGCGAGCGGAATTCTTGGCGAATACACCAGACATGAGAGTGGAAAGATTGCCCACCACACAAGAGAACCTTCCGCAGGAAATAGTCGGTTGTAATTTCAGGAGAGATTCAATACCACACCATGCAGAAAAGCTGCGAGCGGCTCGGGAGAGTTCAGTCACAGTCTGGAGCGTTTTGACCAAGCTTTTAACAAGGAAAGACTCAGCCGCCCACCGGCGAAACACGCGCAAGAACACTGCGCTAAGCTTCGATCTCTTCTAAATTCCGTTTGAGTTTCCTGCCCACCACTGTATGGTATTTGTACGGCATGTTCAAATCATGTTCTAAAGACCTCGCGTGCTCGTATGCGCCCCACCAATTTGACGTGCCAATGAGACTTCCGGGTAAAGTAGTAATCGCATAACATAAAGGCCAATAGATAGATTAACTCCGTACTAGGTTTGAGCCCCTGAATACTACATGACCTCAACCTTTCATGGCTGTTCTGATGATCTTCTCTAACCCCTCCCTGCCTATCGGCTCAATACCAAGCAATTTGTTGTCTGTTTCCGGGAAGTAACCACCCCATCCTTTGCCAAGAAAAGCCCGGTTAATGAACATCTCAACTACTTCCTCGCTGTGATCACCCTGGGCCCATCGCTCCAGAGCAGTCTTTTCCAAGTCTTCCGTTCGACAGTGCTTGATATCCCATTCGGCGACAGGATCAATCGTCTTCGCAATGCTGAGAATCTCATTCTGCGTGGTTTCAACACTGCTGATTTTGACTGGACGGTTGGCAGTCTCCTCTAGATGAGTAAAGATGCCAATCACAGCCTGCCCAATGTGAGGCATGGTCGTTGCGTTAAAGAGAATATCTCCGCCATCCTTAATGAGAGCTTTCTTCTTCTCGACGTCGACGAGAAAGTTCAGGGCATATCCCGGGGCCAGGAATGAGACGTTCATGATGATGGTGTAAGAGAAAGAGGGTTTCTGAGCAACCTTTTCATCCAAATATTTCCGAATGGCAATCTTGGGTTGATAAATGGGGAAGGCCGCAAGCTTTGGGTTCTTGGTATCATTGCCATACTCGGATGGAATCATGCGACGAATGCCAGCGTTGAAGGCTGCGTCAACCACATTCTTTTGGATGTGAATGGCGTGGAACGCTAGAGCTGACACGAGGGCATCCTGACCGCGGAGAGCGGCTTCTATGCTGGGTACTGACTCGTAATCAACCTCCTTCACTGTAACGTTTGCGGGGAACTGATGGCCAGACCCTGCGCGGGTAAGAACGGTGAGCTCGAAAAGATCCGACTTCAAGAGGACATCAAGAAGCACACGTCCGAGGAAGCCATTGGCCTAAGAGCAGAGGACTCGTCAGCTCCGGGCTAGAAGTAACCTCCGCTCGCCGAGCAGAGGCTTAGATGACTTACACCTGCGAGGACGACTTTTTTAATTGGGGCAGACATGAAATCGTGGAACTTTGGTGTTGTTACGGGCGGGAAAGCTGGGGCCAGAGCGGCTCGAGACGGGGATTCGAGGAAAGATGAAGCTGAAGCGAAATTTGTGGTGAATGGGCTGTAGAATTTTTCTTTGGGAGTAGACCGAGTATAGCAACTGTATTTAACAACATCGGGTACTATGTTTTGTATTCTTCACCTCATGTCAATGGCACTTTGCTGTCAGACTCAATGTCTCGCCTTGTGTCATGCCAGGATGATCGTGACGCTCGGGTCAACCCACACTTTAAGGTTCACCGGGACGGCCTGTCGGGCGGACGGCCCTGCCGCGTGGTGGTGTCCTCCTGCCCGTTTGGAAATCCCGCAGTTGTTCGAGGCAGTGTAGCCGATCTGCCAAGGAAGAGTGCTTATCGAATGACATGGGTAGCGGTTAGATCCAGTTGTGAAGCGTATGCTAGCACAGTGTGACGGCTCCCATCGTATGATTAAACACTGAAGGACGGGATGATGCCAAACGAACTCACAACCAGGAACATTGACAGCATCCCGGAAGGACCCAGCTGCATGGTATGCTGACTAGGACGAGGAAAGATGTATGGTAAGGCTTGGGTATCAATATGTTGTTGTCAGAACCGGGCTCTGACACGTCATGTGAGTATGAGGTCCACGATTCGGATCGAACTATGGATTAACGAAAAGGTCGGAACTGGATGCCGTTATGGTGGAGACCAAGGATCAAAAGAATCTGCTTCCAGATAGTGCCCAGATGGCTACGGAATAACGCTGAGGTCGTGAGCTTGTACCAAAAGGAGGGGAGCCATATAAATGTCCTGACATCCTCCGCGGATACTTGAGGCTACCTTGCCATGACAAGCTGAGCTTTCTGAAGGCTTCACAAAAAAAAAAAAAAACCACCGCCTTGATCTTTGACGCTGCGCGTTATTAACCATGTTGTTGCCTGTCATCACTCTCGTTGCGTCTCTAGCAACTGTTGTGTATTCTCTTTATATCATTGTTACCACACATATCCTCCGCCGTCGTATGAGGAAGGAATATGGCTGTCTTCCACCCAAGAAACTGCCTCAGAAGGATCCCTTCCTGGGAACCGACGTCGTTCTTCAGAACCTCGCTGCTGCGAAGAAATTTGGATTCCTTGCTTTGTTGAAGAAGCGCCATGCAGAACAAGGACAGACATTTACCACAAACACCTACTTCAGGTAAGTTTCTAGTCTACTATCAACTCGCACCCACTTACACATGCTGCAGAACCACGATAAACACCTGCGATCCTCGGCTCATCCAGACTGTCCTCTCTAACCAGTTCGAAGATTTTGGAATGGGTCCTTTGAGACGGAAAAGCGCATCACCTCTCCTTGGGCGTGGAATCTTTACGACCGACAATGAGATCTGGGCCCATCAGCGAGCTCTAATTCGGCCGAGCTTCATTCGAGCTCAGGTCACCGACTTCAGCATTTTTGAGACGCACGTGGACCAGCTTATTCAGCTCATTGCTCGTGAGAACTACACTGTCGACTTGCAGCAGCTTTTTTTCCGCATGGTTAGTCTTTTTCCGCCCACGACGCTTGATGCCACTGAGCCTAATTCCATTAACCTTCTTCAGGTTCTTGACTCTAACAGTGAATACCTTTTTGGAGAGTCTGTCGGCTTGATGTCCGACAATGCCTCCGATTCCGCACACACTTTCCATCACGCACTCGACTATGCCCAGCAGGGTACCATTCTTCGACTTCGACTGGGCAACTTGATGGTCGCCCACAGGGATGCCAAGTTCAGGGAATCGTGCCGCATCGTCCATGCCTACGCCGACAAATTTGTGAAGCAGGCTTTGGAATTTCGACAGCGTGAGCTCATGTACCCTACCGAGAAGAAGGACGAGTACACCCGCCAGAAGTACGTCTTCCTCAACGAGCTGGCCAAGGACACGGACAACCCCATCATGCTACGAGACCAAATCGTCAACATGTTGCTCGCAGCGCGCGACACAACCGCAGGACTTCTTGCTTTCACATTCTTTATGCTGGCTCGTAAACCAGAGGTCTGGAAGAAGCTTAGAGCTGATGTGCTTGAGCATTACACTGAGCCCCTTACCTACGATGCTGTTCAGGAGATGACGTATCTTCGTTTTGTCTTGCAAGAAAGTGAGTCGGCCCATGCTTCAATCGCTAGTTATTTCTACTGACACCAACAAGCTCTTCGCCTTTTCCCTCCCATTGCGACGAACAGCCGCATGGCGAACAAGGACTGTGTTATCCCAGTTGGGGGTGGTCCTGACGGACGCTCTCCCATGTTTGTTGCCAAGAACAATGTTGTCACATATAGCACGTTTGTGATGCATCGCCGACCCGAGCTTTTCGGCCCCGATGCTGAAGAATTTATTCCTGAGCGCTGGGAGACATTCCGTCCTGGCTGGGAGTACCTGCCCTTCAATGGCGGCCCGCGCGTTTGCCCTGGTCAGAAATTCGCGCTTACCGAGTCGTCTTACACGGTTGCAAGGTTGCTGCATGCCTTCTCTGGCATCGAAAACTTGGATCCGGCTGAATGGCGCGAGCAACTTACCTTGTCCCTGACACTTAACAACGGAGTCAAGGTACGCCTCCACCCAGAGGCTTAGGAGTCCTAGAGTCGGGTTGTAGATAGCCAAGAAAAGAGAGCAGGTTTTAATTCATTACCTCATGTCTAGCCATCTTTCGAAGTAGAGAAAATAGATTGCAAACGTCGTATGACCTGAACCAGATACTGTGAATAAATTGCCAAGATCCTGTTCACTCGACAACCCACCAGATGCAAACGCAACACAAACAACAAATCGTACACCGCTTCTGGATTGGCTGGTCAAAGTTCATAGAGTATCTGGTTGTCATCCCTTTGCACATTGAAGAAGTAGCACGAAGAGATGTATTTGCATCTCGATGAAACTGCATCCCATGCGCTTGCAGCCAAATGTCGTTCCAGGACCATGCAAGATGGACTTGGTATCGGCAGGCAACTTGATGATCGCTTTCGCTTGTCTTCAGCTTAATCATAACCCATCATGGTAGGCTTCCAGAAGGGGCAGTGGAACGATGGCGCTAGGCTAAAACGGCTTACAATGGCGGTTGAGTGAGCCAAGACAGGGTCGCAATATGATAGAGTTGTGGATAATTGCAGGGATTTGGTCAGCGTAACAAGACCACGACGTGTTTGGTTGACGACGCTCACCGCCATCGCGTATGTGACGTTCGGTTTAGTAGGGGACCTCTCGTCCCAAATTTAGATGATACTCTTGGGTTCCTGTGGTCTCGAACGATGATGTCTCGGCCTTACAGCCGCAACCTCGCCTAGAATTTCCCTACAGGGTAGCGAACTCAAGAGAATGTTTTAACTTGCCGTTTAACCATCTTAGGCCCACTGTAGCAGCGTGAGTAGAAGTCACAGGCTGACGGAATATCACCAATGCCAGCTGCTATCCTCAGCACATGAGAACAAGGGATGTGCTGGTTGTCACAGGATAAACGGCCAACTGTTAGCTAGAAGCGCTGGCGCCCTGCAAACTTTAAAAATATGTAGCGGGGTAGCGTTGCTTGAGACCCCCCTCCACCGGGACCGAGTCAGCTACAGCTAAGCGATCGTCTCGGCCAGAGTCATTAACTCCCCGGCTCCTTTGCGGGTCGCTTGCTTCATTCAAGATGAGATCCTTGGTTAGAATAAGGTTTACAGTCCCGCCTTCCAAAGGCTAGGCATGATTCTTCAGCTGCTCAAGCCTCGCTTCGCCCGTCCGAAGTGAAAACCAAGTACGTAAAAGAAACAGCTACCCCGTCTCACTCCATGATTATCCGCTCTGGCGAAGGCATCGTACCAGCCAAGACTCTGGGCAAATGTGCTTGGCTGTGGTGCCTGCGACACTTCGGTGGACAATCGTACAATGTTGCATTTGATTCGGATAAGATGAGGCAAAAGAGGCAATGTGAGCACGAAGTTGTTTTAGTAAGCGGGTATTGAACTGCGTAGTTGTCTCCTTTTCTTTCAAGAATACGCAAACGATTCAGTCCTCTACGTGTGCCTATTACCCGCAGTTTAGGAGCTGAGTCTGACTTCCCTCGGGCCTTTCACACAACCCCCCCGCACAAGCACAGCCGATTGTTCCGGAACTAGCGTGTTCATGACTCTCAAAGAAACGCAAATCCGGAATTTGTTTGTTTCGTTTCATCGTTAAATTCTCCACCTTACTTCAAATACACGATCGAATTATGTGCGGAATAACGGCGGCTATCACTCTCAGACGAGGCGCCTCTGGCAATGGAGTGAGCGGTACCAATGGTACGAATGGCACCAGCGGAAAAGCCGAGCATGCTCAAAGTGAGAGAAGCAACGCCGAAACGCTTCGCAGCCAGCTCGAGAAGAGCCTCGAGACTATTGCTCATCGTGGCCCTGATGCGTCTGGCATCTGGATCAGTGAGGATGGGGCCATAGGTACGTGTGATTGGCCCTCGAACTGAGAACAGAGCCTAATATTACACACGTAGGCTTGGGCCACAGACGTCTTGCAATCAACGATCTGTCCCCAGATGGTGTGCAGCCCATGCATAGCGACGACGCAAAGATCCATGCGGTTGTCAATGGAGAGATATATGATCATGACGCCCTTAGAGAGCGATGTATCAAGGAGCATGGATACAGGTTCAAAGGCCACTGCGATAGCGAAGTCCTCATTGCCCTTTACAAGATCCATGGCGCCCCAGGGTTCTTCGAATATCTTCGAGGAGAGTTTTCTTTCGTCATCTTCGATGAAAGAGACGGACGTGTAATTATCGCCCGGGACCGATTTGGCATCAAGCCCATGTTCTGGACCATTCACGGAGAGGGTGCCAGCAAACGCTTGCTGTTGACCTCGGAAATGAAAGGCTTTCTAGCTCTGGGCTGGCAACCCGAGTGGAATGTCTACGGCCTCATCAGCGGATCTTCTCTTCAAGCCGAGAACACGGTATTTAAGGGCGTATGGAAATTGAACCCTGGGACATGGATGGAGATCTCCCGGGACGGTCAGATTCAACACCACCAATATTGGGACCCGGAGTACAAAGATAAGGTCAGTGACGCTATACGCGGTCTTTAACCGTGAAAACCCTCACTGACATCCGATCCAGCATGACGTAGAGAATCGCACTCTTGATGAAATTATTTTGGAAGTTCGGAAACGCATTATAGAAGCGACCAAGCTTCGCCTTCGCGCCGATGTCCCTGTTGGCATCTATCTCTCAGGTGGTATTGATTCGTCGATTATCGCAGGCATAGTGACCAAACTGGTTCGCGAGGAAGGCGTTCTGCTGGGGAATCAAGATGCAACAAAGAGAATAGCATGCTTCACCATTCAATTCCCGGAAACATCGGGGTTCAATGAGGCCGGTTAGTACATCCCAAGTGCCAAAAAGCACTTATCCAAGGACTCTTGAATTTGCTAACACTTCACACAGACATTGCCGAGAGATCAGCCGAATGGCTGGGCGTGCAGATCATCAAAAAGGACATGAACGAGACCGAGTTGGCCAACAATTTTGCTGATGCAATCTATCACGTTGAACATCACCACTTTGATCTTAACACGGTGGGGAAGTTCTGTTTGTCTACTTTGCCAAGACAATATGGTGTGCCGGTTGTCCTTACCGGAGAAGGCGCAGATGAACACTTTGCTGGCTACCCTTTCCTATTACCGGACTTTCTGCTGGAGCCGGACCATGCGTGGCCATCTTCTGCCTTGAACAAGAACAATGAGGTGCGTGAAGGCATGCATCGAGAGATGACGGAAGATATCACGAAAATGTTCGACAGAATTGGTATGTTCGACCATGGCTGGAAGGATAAGTCTCAGCACGGACTAGCAGTGGGGACCAATGCCATGAGATGGCAACCAAGCAAAGATTTGTTTGCGCCTTGGGTCAAGGAGAAATACTCAAGTCTGGACATGAGGGAGTCTGTTGCTGCCTCAGTGCCAGTTGATGTCCGGAAGAAGATGGACGAGAGCTGGCACCCACTGCACTCGTCTCTCTGGGTCTACACCAAATCGCCGCTTGCGAACATGATCCTAACCTGCTTGGGTGATCGCACTGAAATGGCGCACAGTGTCGAGGCTCGGCCACCATTTTTGGATCATCACTTGGCCGAGTACGTCAATGCCCTGCCCCCAAGTCTCAAAATTGCGTACAACCAGGCCGAAGGTGAGGCTGTAGGCACTGGCGCGAGTCTCTGGTGGAAGAATCTCAGTGCAGCGCGACAGTCATTGAGCGAGAAGTGGATTCTCAAAGAGGCTGGAAAGCCATTTATTACACAAGAACTGTACGAACGGCGCAAGCATCCCTATTCGGCTCCTGTCAAATGGCCTCGTGACGGCCCTCTGCATCAGATGATGGAGAGACTGATCACCAAGGAGAGCATTGAGAACCTGGGATTCATAGAATGGGAGGACGCGCGAAGCTGGCTGCAGACAGGTTTTGGAGACGATGCTGATCCGCGGTCGTTTAGGAAGTTGGTTGTCACCGGGTCTTGGGTGGTTCTGAGCCAAAGGTTCGGTGTAAAGAAGGCTGTCAAGGAACCATGGGCAAACGGCATGCGAAGGGTGTGTGCCTGACACAATATATTTTGCAAGGTCAGAGATGGAACGGAATCAAAAGAAACCACGCATTTCTAGTTCTAGAAATTAACCTCCTTTGAAATAAGGAGAAATGACCAAAAAAGCAAATGTGCACCATTTCACTGATGGATCGCTGGTGGGAAGGTTCCCTGAAAGCGAAAGTTCTTCCTGACCAGCTGGGAGAAAAACAAGCAGCATATATACTGCTTGTGATAGGTCTCAGTTGCTTCAGTCTATAGAGCAACTGACGAGGAAGGATCAGGATGAATCCAACAAACTTGGTTGGGCAGGGATTGGTTATGCGAGAGAATTTCGCTTACCACATGAGCCAGTCAGACTTGAAGACAAATCTTGGCTTGCATATTTGATTGGCATTTTGCGCCTAGCAAAGCAGAAGACGACGAAAATTGAAAGCGCTGCGCCGTGCTGTGCCGCAAGGGAAATTAACACCCGCATCTTGGGACAGCAAGCCAAGGCCGCGGCGTTCAATAGAAAACCACTTACGGCCCATGGGATAGTTAAGTACATTGCCAAACTTTTGTTCCCCTGTACACTTGTTTCTTCGTATTAACCTCGACAGCAAAGCTTGCGCGGATCTGGAAAAGAAGCTGTGACAATGAAGCATAATATTTGGTTCATGGCAGGCTTGATAACCCTCGGTAGGTCTTTGGAGTTGAGCAGCGCCTATGTCTGTCTCGAATACCCCACTTACGTGTATACAAGGACTGTGCACCATGCTGGACTGTGCGACTTCAGGCGAGTCATCGGAAAGAGAGTTGATCAGCTCGCAAGATGAAGCCGATTTGCTGAGCAACTGCGACACGATTTCTGGAAGATTTCTCATGGCCACCAAATCTGGGGAATCTAGTAACGTCACTATTTCACTACCGAATTTGGTCAAAGTGAATGGGACTCTATTCATCCACGACGATATCTCTTTCTCCGCTCCAAAACTCAGGGAGGTTACAGGGTCATTTGCGCCTAGCGGACGAGACTCGCTCCCACTGTTGGAGACTGTCGGTCAAACTCTTTTCATCACGATGACAGACGTACCATCACTATCGTTCCCGAGCCTGGTCCGTATAGGCTCGTTTTTCTTTGACGGGGTTTATGGCCTTAAGAGCATCACGTGGGGTCCAGCCGGCTTTCCCGCCATAACAGAAAGATCAGGAAACATCAGAATTCATGAGACCGACATCGAAGACATTGACTGGATCTTCGACAAAGATCGGGACTATGGAATCATCTCCATTCAAGGCCAAAATATCAAGAAACTTACTGTCACTGCCCAGACCATCGATAGATTGGATGTTACAGCATATGGTACCGATAGGGAAGTTGAGGTCACATTCGATATGCCTCGCGTGGAAGGCAGACTACACAGCAAGATCAACACCTTAGCTTTGAACGGAGTCCGAAGCTTGAAATACATAGAGCCGCCGTCTTCAGTTGGGTATTTGTCTGTGCAGAGATGTAGCATGATTCGCCTGGACATTCCTTTTCAGGTTAGCGATTCACTATTTATCAGCGAAAACCAGCAACTGGTCAACCTATTTTACGGCGTAAACTGGAGAAACTACGGTGATACTAGCGGGCGATACGATGCGGGGGCCATCTACATCGTGGAGAATCCGGCTCTAGTAATGGACTTCAACACGACTGACTCCGTCACCAACGCATCTACCGGCGCTTGGCGGTGGCCTCAAAGGACCATGAATACGCTTGTCATGAAAGGTTCGAAATGGTCCACAGGGTTTTTGTAAGCTCTTCCATTTTATCCAAACGATGCCAGCATGACCTAACGCCTAAATTGTCTAGTAATGGGCTACTTGAGGGGTACTCTCAAGTTGAAAATTTTCAGGTTGATTCATATGATCAAGACTTTTCGTGCCAAGCTTTGGGCGATGAATATGCCACTCCGAAAGGTGGAAGATCTACATTCACAGGAAGCTATAGTTGTAAGAGTAATGGCGCCCTTTCCTTCCCTGACACGGACTCTGGCTGCAAAGGCTATCGATGGTCTCCTTGGTTGGTAGCTTCATTATGGACGTTGATAGGCTTTGAAATAGCGCTGTAATGTTAGATTTTCATGGAATCTTGGAAGACACAACTTCGATTTATAGGTGCACATCTGAAAATCTGATTTATCTGACATGTAACTTTAAATGTGGGATTAGGATCAGGCTAACATTTAAGTACAGTCAGGAACTGGGGATTATTGAGAAACAGTAGAGATTCAGACCTCATTGTGATGGAGGCTCAGCCGCGCAGGAAAGAATAGTGACTAGCAGTGGCGTAGTCAAGATCGTTTCCAACGATCTGAAGCAGAGTGACTTCAGTTGAGGTCATCGGCGTTCTCGACCTCAACGTCGTCAGTCTCACCATCGACATCCTCACCATCAACATCCTCACCGTCGACATTCTGGTTGTCGACATCCTCGGTCTCCTGGCGGCGCCAAGAGCCCTTCTTGCCTCCGTTGTTGCCATACTTGTCGTCGTTGCCTCCGCCATTCTTGTTGCCTCCCTTGTTGGCACCCTTGTTGCCCCAGACATCCTTGTCACCGCCCTTGTTGTTGTCCTTGTCGTCGTTCTTCTTGTTGTCCCACTGATCGCCCTTGTCCTCGTTCTTGTTGTTGTCATCGTCGCCATTGCTCTTGTTATCGTTGTCATCGTTCTTCTGGTTGTACTTGTCGTCATCCTTCTGGTTCTTGCCATTGCCCTGGTTGTTGTTCCATTGATCACCCTTGTTGTCGCCCTTGTTGCCATACTGGCCATTGTCGCCGCCACCGTTCTTGTTTCCCCAGACATCAACCTTGTTTCCACCTTTGCTGCCATACTTCTCATCCTTGCAGTTACCCTTGAGGTTCCAGAAGGTACGCTTGCACTGCTTAGAAAAGGTGCGAGTGACGAGTTCTGCGCCAGTCATGGCCTATGAAGATTGTTAGCTTCCAAGCAGCCTCGTAGAGGAATTATAGTGAGCTCTAGCCTACCGCATTACCGTCAGCGCGGACCTGAAAGTCAATTGATGTTAGCCAAGAGTTCTGTATACCAATGCTGGAACCAATGAGAATCCCCTGGAACGGATGGTCTCACCTCGACAAGCCCACCCTGAGCAGCCTCAGCGACAGGGGCAGCAAGAGCAGTGGCGGCGAAGAAAGCCATGCCAACGGTGGCAAACTGACCGAAAGTAGGGACATGCATTTTGATAGTTGTTGAAAAAGTTTCTTGTGAAAG
This sequence comes from Colletotrichum gloeosporioides, assembly GCF_011800055.1. NCBI lineage: Eukaryota > Fungi > Ascomycota > Sordariomycetes > Glomerellales > Glomerellaceae > Colletotrichum > Colletotrichum gloeosporioides. The sequence goes on from NW_025544692.1 coordinate 357,015, forward strand.
AGAGTGAGTTTGAGCGAATGTGGGGTTCTAAGTGAGAGACTGTAGAGAAGAGTGATCTGGAGAGTGAGTGTGATGATGAGAAGAAGAAACATCTGTTGGCAGGGGATTTTAAGTCTGTTTTATACAAGAAATTCATTCCCTGACGAGCCTGATGAGTATTCGGCTGAGGAATCGATGCTGCGTCTCTGAAAACACGAAGTGTTTGCGTGAGAATCTAGCGCGTTCTGTAAGAGCCACCTTGTCGGTCCAGAGGGCCTAAGCATCCCCAAATCGAGGCCGATACTTTTAGCTCGTCCGTGTGGAGTGGAAGTTAGTGCATGGCAACCAGAGGCTTTTCCGGGATCAGCTAGAAGATCCGAGATATTGGTTCTAGACAAGTTTTGCTCAGCGTTGAACTCCAAGGCAAAGCCACACGAGATCCCCAATCTGGCGAAAACCTCGGATTAGCGCCACTGATCCTCAGAGTTGGAAAAAGTCTAGACCACCTGGAGTTGAAACGAAAGGTGTCCTGAATAGAACCAGGGAAGTGGTTGACAGTGCCGATCTTAAGATAGTGGTCTGTTACCTAAAGCCCGAATGTTATCTGGAACGAAGATCTTCATGAGACAGTGGAGATAAACTGCGTCTGACTGAAAAGCTATAAGAGCGTGGGTAATGTGAGATTTCTTGAGTCTTACTCCGCACGCCAGAGGGCCCTTATAGTGACATGGATGGATAGTTGATTACCCATGCTGGCTGCCACGACATGAGCGTGCATTTGAAAAATGTTGCCCCCTACTCCTGGACGAATCAGCGAACATCAATCGCAAGAGACTTTGGTTACGAAAGCATCGCAAGGCAAGCTCGTGTTCTAGGCCCGATGTCTCAATACCGGTACTGTGGGAAGGAAGCGTCTCCCAGCCGAGAAGATGTTATGCCAAAGCAACCCCATCCGTGAGCCACCCCGCCTGAATCAACAGTGCGAGAGCTGAAAATTGTGGAAATGGAAGCGAGCCGTGCGAGAGAGGAGATGCGGGATGGCGCTACTAAGAAGCTTAATTGAAAACACTAAGCGCGCTTACATGGGCCGGCGCGGCGTTGGTGCGGTGCATCCCGTCCGGGTGGTTTCGGGAGGTATTTTAAGATACTCCATGCGAAATGGCATCTAATATATACTTCATCGTGTTTGCTGAAAGCATAACATTTATCGGAAATGATTATGTCAGTGTATTCATCGTCCATGGCAATTGAACCTGAGATTTGGGACATATCTGACGTGGCTAATGCCGGTGAGATTCCAGGGTGCAATTACGTGTAGTGTGAAGATCGGACCAACTTTCAGCGTCTCATGAATAATTCGGATGTGCAGATGAATGGAGCTAGTATCACCAATCACCAGCACTTTGATATTACATTTTTAACGATGATTTGTTTAGAGCAGTGGAATCTTGCGTTGTCTCGGCCTTGACTTATTTTCGGACAGAGTGGAAGACTAGACCGAATCCTTGCCTCCAGCGCCACATTTGCCTCCGCATTGATCCGCCCATAGCCTGGCGAACCTCAGCTCACATTGGCTAGCCGTGATGGGGATTACAAAACAACAGTATTTATCATTCTCCCAGTTCTATACCTGATCTACGACACATGGAATTTTCAGGGGCTGAAGTTCGCGCTTATCTCAGCGTTAACCATTGAATGGTGAATTTAAGTGTCTTCATAGCGGCTTTTGGTGATACTTGTGAGTGTGAATGATGTATTATCAATAGGAAAGTCTATATCTTTGTTGGGTTGAAAGGGCAGGCGACCTTTGATACACGGTGGGAGTAAGTAAATTCTAGGCCTTAAATCCACGTCATTACTCTTCTACCAGATTATTTCGGTCCCTTTAGCTGAATTAGCAATGAAGAACATTGAGAGTAGACAGTGTCATAACTTACGGTAGCTCGAAGTCGGGCAAGAACCAGGACAAGACGAGCGCTGGCGCCGAAGCCCCAACAGCTGTATATACCATATATCTCATAACATCGGAAAACTGGCGAGAGGTAAGCTGACATGATTATGTATGTGAACATTGGAATGGAATTATTTCTCACGGCATGATTGATCGCAGTCCTCTCAGGAGTGCCCCACGCAGGCGCAGTTCCAACAATCGAATCGAAGAGCGAATCGACAAGCTGTCCTGGGGCCCCGTTGCCGAGATACCTGTACAAAGCCGGCTTGAACGTATTCGTGTAGATGCCCCCAGCAATGCACGCACCAATACTGCCTCCAATAATGGAGAAGCAGATGACCAGAGCGGTGATCTGCGGCATCTCACGGTGAGGAACGACGACCTGGGCAGGAACTAAGACCGATAGTTGCATGATGCCAGAGCCTAGACCTTGAATGATTTGGACGATGAAAAGCTCCGCAACCGAGTTGTCTGCACCTCTTAGGCGAATCATGACACCGTACCCGATCATACGAATGACTGCGGCCGAAATGAGAAGCCACTTGTACCGCCTGGTGTAGGCCATGGCCAGACCGGCTATGATGCCCATGACACATTGCATGACGCCATTAGTGTACTGAAAGAATGTCGCATCCCGCGCGGAGAAACCGCGGGCAACTGTGGACCAAGAGTAAAGATAGGTATGAGTGCAAGAGAATCCGATGGAGTCGCTAGCGATGAGAAAAAGACACAAAACAATTGTTCTGTTACGGAAGTAATGCCCTGGCATAATCGGATGCTTGGCCAGGAACTTCTCGTACATTGGTAGCAGAATGAGAATGAGGCCGCCCAGGATGATAAGTGCAATGATGTATGGGGTTTGCCAAGCACTTGCGCTTCCAGCAGCGAGTGTCAGCGGCAGTAGGACCATGGAGATACCCGCAGACAGCAAAGCTGAGCCGCCAAGGTCAATCTGAGAACAGAAGCTGTACAATGTCATCTTCTGAGATGGCGTCAAGCCTTCCTGCTTTGCCTTCCGCTGGAAGTAGAGCAGAGTTGAGATAATGAATGCGCCGCCGATGGGCATGAGAATTGCAAACATGCCAATTCCCCAGCGCCAGCCAATGCCACCGGGCCTAACCACGTCTTCGATGATGAATGCTGCTGCCCACGGAGTAATCAAGAAGGGGAAGAACGAAAAGCTGATGGCAAAGCCACGCCACCTTGCCGTAGTGATGTCGGCGATGACAATGTCATTCATTATGTTAGTCCCGGACTGACCAACAGTGTAGAAAATGGCCCCAGCGGCGTAAGAGTCGAAGCCATGAGAGGAAGCCATCAAAATGTAGCCCAGCACATAGAACGAAATCGTCATGATGTACGTCTGTCCTCTGCCAATAACATTGGATATCTTTGCCACTGGCGGCTTGATGACGGCGAAGACGATACCATTAGCTGTGCCGAGTGTTGCCAACTTGGAGAGTGCCGAAAAAGATGATGTCGCATAGTTATTGTAGATAGCAACAGTGGTGTTGTCGAATTCGCTATCACGGATGAGTCTCTTCTCATGGACAAAAATCGGTATTGAGCACTTACTACACAATCATAATGAGAGCCAACCCGGTGATAACGAGCCATCTTCCCTTCTTTCCCCATATTGCCTGTACTGCTTCGATCGTGCCGACTCCGGACTCTACCAGCTCGGAAGACCTGATCTTGTCGTCAGCATCGTGGTTGTCGACTCCGTCATCTGTCTTGCCAGCCGCCTCCACGTCGTTGGCAGTCCGTGAAACCGTGATGCTATCGTCGGCGGCTTGCTCGGACGGCCGAGGGTCCGAGCGGAACTGGCCTTTCAACGAAGTGATGAAGCGCATCGCGACTCGTTGTTCGGCTACTTGGTGCCGGAAAGACGGATTGAAGTCGGGCTGCGGACGAACTGCTCGCGGTCCGAGTAGAAAGATGCGGCGACTTTAACAAACTTTGAGTCAATACTGCGCGTAAGCGTGCCGACGCCTTGCCTAAAGTTACCTTTTGAGACGATCCCCGCCCTCTCAACAAGAAGTCTGTCTGCTGCACGTTGATGCGCAGATACCACCTATCACAGGGATCGGCTCATTGACAACCGACAACCGTCCAGACAGAGTTTGGTGTGGCCCGGGAAGACATCCCGCGGTTGTTATCTACCGCTCGACTCAGAGGCAGCGCGGGGTTGCGCGGGGGAAGCCAACCTATCACAATGAAGACGTTGTCATCGTACATGGTCTTGTGATAACATTGGTGATAGTAGTTCGATTCATGAGCCGTTGCGACTCGTCCGATACTTGGTGGGATTGTTTCCCATGTCTCGCGTCACTCATCCATGCTTCCCGAGGCATGATGAAATGATAGCATTCCAGAACCGATAGCTTGCGATAAGGTTGGTCGTCGATGGGATGGACCCTGGAAACTAGATCCGTTGAGCGGTGCCGAACAGGAGAATCCACCCTTAGTGCGCCGCAATTTAGACATTTGCCGACATTAACGGCCGATGGCGGCTTCGAGAACGGAGCACGCGGGCCCGGCGCCCCCAAGATGAAGCCGTGAGTCCCGGTCGGCGGTTACTGTCATTCAGTCGATGAACCCGGCTCAAAGATCGCTGAAGTACTGGGAGCTCCTTAACATCAAAGACAGTACGTTGAAACATCTCGGCGAGTAAGTGTAAACGTGGCTAATTGAGACGGCCAGGAACTGACACAGGGGCACGTTCTTTTCCGTGCAGCAGAAACCTTCCTGACTCTGCTGATAGCCAAGACTCAGATAATCAGATGAAAAAGATAATGCAAGCGTGGCTCAAGTAGGCAATCTCGAACGTCTTTCTTATCTCCCGACCGACTTGTACGAGTCGGGCCATGGCCAAGAAGCTCGAAGGATGCGCTAACCCCGAAGAGGCGAGACACCTGGTACACCATCTGCTTCTCTCCGGCCACATGGTCAGCGATCCGGAAAAAAGGACCCCCACAGAATAGACCAGCTGTAAAACAAGTCAGCCAGAGGATATCCTCTTCTGAGCCGGCTGGTGCTCTACTTTTCCCCTTTTCTTTTCTTGTGCTTCTCCTAAAACAGCGGGCGGGGACTGCAAGCGCAATATCATCCTCATTGATTTTAATATGGACACTAAACTTGTGGCTGAATTATCGGCTCCCACTCAAGGGGCCCGGCCCAGATCCAAGTGCAAGGCAGCGGTCACCGCTGCTGCGCTCTCGGCTCTCGGGCTGGTGGCGCTTTTCAAGGGTAGCTTCGTTCCGTCCCCATGGCCTACTTCCACACACCGACAAGCTCACGAGCCCCATGGTTCCGCAGGTTGGAGTTGGTCCAGGGTACGTAATGAGTTGTGATAAACCCGTGAGCATTGAGTACTAACACTACAATGTTCAGATCAAGCCAAGCAGGACCCTGGAGTGGCATGAGTGCTTTGAAGACGGAGGATTTGACTGTGCTAGACTTGATGTCAGTTCTCAAGTTCCCTTCACGAGAAGATGATGGTGCTAATTGGCCCCGAAAGCTCCCTATGAATTGGCTGGAAACATCTGATGACCGCAGAGTTGTTATTGCGATTTCTAGAATACGTGCTACAGACAAGTCCGACTACAAAGGCCCCGTGTTCTTCAACCCTGGTGTAAGCGATATCGCGTGGAACTTCAGATAGCTGGGTTAACTTTTAGGTTAGGGACCCGGCGGCTCTGGAGTTTGGTCTTTGAAACACCACGGCAAATACTTGCAGGAGATTATCGGCGAGAATCATGTGCGTTGTAATTCCTGCATAGGATGTTTAGGCCCGATATCATGCTAATACCTATCTTTTAGGATTTGATCAGCTTCGACCCAAGAGGCAGTGAGTTGTACATGAATTAGAAGTGCAGTCTTCATGGACCTAACGTAAACTAGTTGGCGCGTCTGTTCCCCGAGTTGAGTGCTGGTCCTCCCCACAGCAACGCCAAACATGGGGCATGCAAGACCCAGGCCTACCCGATGCTCATGAGGGTGCCTTAGCTGAAAGCTTTGTCAGAGGGGCGGCGTATTCTCAGGCATGCGAGAATACCATGAATAGCTCGGGTATTCTTGAGCATATTGGTACCGTATCTCACGTTCGAGACTTGCTTGAGATAGTTCACCAGACCGGATACGACAAGCTGAAGTACTGGGGCTTTAGCTACGGCACGATCATTGGAGGCGTCTTCGCATCCATGTATCCCGACAAAGTTGAGCGTATGGTCAACGATGGCAACGTGCATCTCAGGGAGTGGTTCAACTCCCAGCACATCAACTTCTTGAGGGACACAGATAAGGTCCTGTATGCCTTCTACGAGTTCTGCTACCAGGCCGGTCCTGACAGATGTGCCTTCTACGCAACATCCTCGCAAGCGATTGAAGAGAGGTTCAACAAGCTCCTCTCAGACCTCAAGGCGCTGCCCATCGTCATCAATGCAAATGAGGAGACTGGACCAGACGTGCCGTCCGTGGTGACCTACTCGAAAGTGAAGATCCTCCTTTCCTCCGTCCTCTATGAGCCACAGTACCAGTTCGAGAATTTTGCCAAGATTCTCGCTGCTCTGGAGAGGGGAGATGGAAGGCCTTACTACGAGCACTACAACCCCAACAAGCCCTCAACTGCCCCGCTTTGCACCCCGAGGCCGGTGTCTCCATTCGAGCCCTTCCCGGAGATACTGGATGGAACGCCAGACGCCTTTCCAGTCATTATGTGCGCTGATCATCCACCAGTGCATAACCTGACGTTAGAAGAGGTCAAGAGACAGTCGGAAGAGTTGATTGGGCTCAGCCCAGCTACTGGTTCAATTAACGTCCCATTTCCTATTACCTGCAACCAGAGAAACATCCGTCCGCGATGGAGATTTGATGGTAGGCATTCTTATTTTAAGGTAGCCCATTTGAGCAGGTCTGTCAACTAAACACGCTACAGGGCCTTTCGAGGGCAAGACAAATCATCCTATCTTGTTTATCGCCAACAAATTCGACAACATCACACCTCTAGTTAGCGCCCGCAACAACTCCGCTGGGTTTCCTGGCTCTACAGTCTTGGTCCAGAACTCATATGGCGTAAGTAAATGCCGATGCATGCGGATGTTGCAGTACCAGTTCGTTAACGTACGATGAACAGCACACAACTCTTGCCGCACCATCCAAGTGCACCAAAGGCCATATTAAGACCTATTTCCAGAATGGAACTCTGCCTGATGCGGGGACAGAGTGTGAGGGAGACTCTTATCCATTCGCGGAACCAGTCGGAACCGAAATGCGCATGTTCCATCCGACTCCGCAATTCTGATATCAGTTTCGTGGATAGAAAGCTCAGAAACTCGCGTAGAACTAGAGCTTTGTCTTCTAGACACAATTATAGAAAGAATAGCCCAAGAAATACACTCTCATTCAGTCATTCAAGAAAGTCGAGGCTATCAATACCAAGTAAAGTAAGGACAAAGAGTATGAAGTAAGATAGACATGACTATGTATATTGTACACCTCAACAACACGCGATGAGCCCTTTGATATCATGCTACCTCTCGCCATCTAAATGATTTCTCCTAGGTATTAACTTCTCACCCTGTCGAGGCTTCCAGGAAGCTCATATGCTATCGGGTTAGCTGGCATCTCGTATCTAGGATAGCCGGCAGCATGAGAGAAAGGGGTTGCCATCTCTGCAGGCCTCGACCGTGAGTCAATCTCTACCGGTCTGGATCTGGAATCTATCTCCGCCGGTTTTGCTGTTGAATCTAACTCCTTGGCGTCGTACTCTGGTCCGCCTATCTCAGGCGGCAGATAATCTCCATTTACCTCGTTTACCCCTTTTTGATCCATCGCAAATCCCTTCTCCGTATCAGCATTTGAGCTTGTGTCACTTAGGACGGTGCTTCTGCGACTCTTCCCTCGTCTTATGTTGAACCAAACAACCGCTTTGTCAATGTAATCCGACGGGGCATCTGGACCCTGTCTTCTTTTTCTGCCACGTCGCAGGAACCACAATACCACTGTGACACCGACAATCGCAGCCATGACGATCCCAGCTGTACCACCTGCCGTCATCCCTTTGTCTTTGTTGACCAAATTGTCTTCTTCAAGAGGTGTAACTGTCCAATAGTTGCTCCAGGACTTTGAAAAAGACTCGGCGGCGTTCGATTTGATGATTGAACCGTCAAAGCTCTGCACAATACTTTGTTCAATGCCAGGCCCAGGTGCTTGCGCCATGTACATGAAGTTGCTATCGTAGTCGACACCTAAGAATGCAGCTTGTAGGAAGGCCCGACCGAGTTGCCATTGACCAGCAATTGACTCGTCGAACGATTTGCAAGGGAAGTAGTTGACGTCTTTTTCCACTAATGGAGCACTCAATGTCAAGTTGAGGAGCTTGAAAGGCACTTTGATCGTCAAGTTGGTGACAGTACTGTCCGAAAGTACGAAGCCGAGGTAAGACGGAGAGTTGATAAAGTCGTTGAGAGAGCCATTGCGACTTGACTCCCACAGATATAGTCCCGTGCCGTTGTGGTAGGTCAACCCCAGATTCTCAGCGATGGCTTCACATACGCCAGTCGGGAGATAGATGTAAGGCGACACAGGGTTTGGTGTTGCTATGGCCGAGCCTTGTGCGCCGCCAAAGGTCTTGACGTAATCAGCTCCCAAACCTTTGGGCTCAACCCAAAAACTTGCGTTCGGCGATGCTGGAAAGGAAGAGGCTGCGCCGACCTCCGTCCCCATGAAAACGTCTCGAAGAAAGACTGTCGGGAGGCCTCGCTGTATCGCAAATTGGCCGACATCCCCAAGTGCTCTGTTCTGCTCATAGGCACCGAGAACGAGTGATCCGGGGAGGTCCAGAGCAGCGCTACCCATATGTAAACTCCAAGCTGATCTCTTGATGCCGCCGGCTGCCTTCAGCTGCTCCAAAATCGAACCGACCGTTTTGTCGTCGCTCGGGGATTCTTTGGGGCCAAGGCCAAGAAAGCCGATTGTAGGCATGACATTGGGTATGGGGTTGGTGTCGGCATTGCTGCTTCTCCATTTGTTGGCGGCGACGATGGTTGAGTTCACGTCAAGTTCTCCGGAGGTGCCCAGCTTTGTTCGCATTTGCACCTCGTCATAGTATTCGGAACCATAGAACGATCCTGAGAGAAAGTATGTACTGAACCATGCATCGACAGCCCCTCGTGACTTTCCTGTCTTGTTGGCCGATGTGCTGGGGATGTAGCTGCCGTTCACATCCTGAGTCAGGAGTACGGTAGCGCTAGAACCGCTGGGCCACAGAGGAATCGGTACTCCATTGACAAACACGCAAGGAGCTTGCCACGGGCCGTCCGGCTCAGGCAAAGAGTAGTTGGCGCTCAAAGTGTCAGTCGTCCACGGCAAAGTTAGCTGGGCGGTCGTTCCTGCTGCAGCGGCCAGCAGCGCAATGTGTATGGCGTTGCGCATCGTGAATGTGTTCCCTCAGTGCATGAACGAGACTGAGGAAGGAACTCTGCAAAAAAGGAATGGCGAAGACGCAGGAAAGAGTGTAGGTGCGGCGAGAAAAGGAAAGAAAAAACAAGCAGACTCAACGAGACCCGAAAAGGGGGAATTGAACAGGAATATGATCCATTCAGGGACAGAAACCTCACTAAATCCTTCTGTCATCCAAAGTGGTACCTTAAGGATATCGAAATCCCACATCCAGTAGCCGCCCCATCTCAGGCAGCCAAGTTAGCGGGGATGGGCATCCAACTCGTGGGTGTCTGAACCAGAAGCTTGGATCCTAACACGCGAGATGTCCATCGATGTCTCGATCATGCGTAGTCCTAAGAGTTTTTGTTCTCGTCTCAAATATGACCTGGCGTGTGATATCAACAAGCCGATTGGCGGGTTTCTCATTATACTTAAGCGTCAGAACCGGGCGTTTAACGAAACATGCTGTTGGTACGGCTGAGGCCGACAGGCGCTTCGTATGTGTCGACTTGGCGCTGCAGGGATATGCATCCCACCAACCAGGAACACGTTCGAGACTCCTGCTAAGCGCTCAACAGCCCACGCAACAGCAACAAAAATAGGACACTGCCTTGCGGTTCCTTGAATTCATATCTACGTCAAAATTGCTACTTTGTTTTGCTGGGAAGCCTTCTTACTGGTCTTGATAAGGTTTCCGGGGCCCACCCGGCATCCGCTTTCGCCGGGTGGGCCCATTAGTTCGGTGGAGATCGGCTGAATGCCGTGTAGTGTCCGGCAGTCAAATACTTCTTCAGAGTGATTCCCGATGAAGTGTGCATCAATCTGACATAATGGCCAGTAAGACATGTCTGTTGAAAGGATCTGAATAGCCTATGGCGAAGTAGAAATAACAGTGTTCATAATTTCATGAGGATTACGAACTTAGTCCCCCTTGATTTTGTCAAGCTCGAACTGCTCCTGACCTATCGTTAGTGATCCTCGCCGCGACCAACGTTCTTCTCCAATTTCCTCCAGTCGCTTTAGACTAGACAGGTTCTTCTCTGCGTATTCCACGTGCCAGGTTGATCGTCCGACTCGAGTCTTCTTCAATCCCTTTAACACCACCTTCGTCCGCGACCGCCACCATGTCTTTTGTTGATTCATGGCGCATCGCCTGAGAAACATGAGTAGAAAGCAAATTTGATCGCTCCTTGAATCATTAAGTAGCATCTCACAAACGGTCAACAGTCTACTCATCTGGATGCTCTTTTCGAATTCTAACTTGGTTGTAAAACTTGCGGAAAGAGCGGTCGGAGGAGGGAAAGCTGAGACGTTCGATGTGAGGTACATCATTACCCAGTGAATGTAGATCTAAATCGTTAGGAGTCGACCTTATCATATGGAAATAGGGAACCTACCTCTATCTCGGGGAGCAGTTCCTTGCGGAGGTCGAGGTCCTTGATTATGCCATATTTGTCCGCCATCTTGGTCAGCTGAGCCACCATCTCGTCGGGAGAGGCCTTGAGATTGACAAGGTCGCAGTAGTACAACAAGACAAGGAGGTCCTTCTCCGGGTCGTCAATGAGTGCCAGGTCGGACTGTCTGAACGGGAAAGGCAAAGCTTCGTCTCCATTGGAGCTCGGCCCTGGCTCAGTCCCTGCATCTGGGTGATTGAGAAACGGGTTTACAGCGCGTGCCAAACCTAACAGTATCTTCGATGGCGGACCCAGATCAGTCGTTAAGCTGAGTATTGTCGACTCAATCACAAGAGAAACATAATCGCGGATGTTGGCGGCTTCTCGAGCTTCATCGACCAACCCGTCCAAGTGCTCCACCAGCGAAGCCACCGCCTGGGGTCCTGAGCTTGCGTCGTCCCCAGCCAGATAGAGATTGCGCAACTGAATGGCGGAGTGAATGGCCTGTCGTGCGTTCTCTGAAATGATTGGAGGAAGGTGGCGAACCCATACCGTTGTCGAGCTTAACGTTTCGGCGACGCGGGGCGGGGGTGGCGGACTGCGCAAGTTAGGTCACCGGTCGATCTTGGGCCCAACTTTAGACTCCAACTCACCGCGAAGAAGCTCCCCCCATGTCAGAGAGCAGTTGCGACACCGAGCTTTGAACAGATGAATAGTCGGGCGCGCCCAGGAAGGTGAAGACTGCGGCATTCATGTCGTTCGCGGGCTACGGCGAGGCCGTCAGGTTTAAAAGCTCGGGAGCTTGGGAAAGCATCGCAGCGAGGCTGACTGCGTATATCTTGATCTTCACATCGTATTTCGTGTCTGCATTTGCGACCGAAGGCTTCGAGTGGCTGAAGGGCCAAGCTTCCAGCTACGCGAGGGAGCTGAACGGCGGCGCGGGAAGAGCTCCCGGATTGGACCGTCCCAAGGCTCCGTGAGCGCCACCGTGTTTTCCAGCCATCACGAGACGCGTGCGGGGTACTGGGGTAAGACCCTACGCTATGCCGGGTCACAGGTCCATGGAAGTATCGTAGGGGTCGAGAGCTGCAATTCAACATCTCAAGAGGTGATGTGGCGACAAAAGGATATATGTTTGTTGTGTTGAGTAGTTCGATATGTACTCAGATGCTAATATATACACGTCCTTAATGATGATGCGTGCCAGATTCGTGGTTCGCCTGTAACGCCATTCCGTTCCTGCATCCCTTAAAAAAATGCACACTTCCAAATTGGTGCAGCTCCGATGTCCGGAGACTTTCCCATGATATCCTTTCCTAATGATGCCGCTCATAAACGCCTTTGCCAATGCGTGTGTGATCGATACGATTGTTCGATGTTGGGTTGGTAGTAACTGACGATGTCGTCGTTATGTGTTGGTGAAGTGGGTAGGCGGGTCTCTTAGACCTGGTTCTGAGCCTCGTAGACTTGCATCGCCTTCTCGAGCTCCTCGAGGCTTGATCGGTCTCCGTAGGCATCCATCAATTTTGCCGCACGCTTGCGGTCTTCCACTGCCTGTCTCTCAGCCTGCTCAGCCATGGCGATGCGACGCTGGACCATGGCTTGTCGGTAGGTGTTCAAGCCGTAGCCGACGGCAACGACTGCTACTGTGGGCGGGATCCTGTTGCCACTTCCGTTAGCATGCCTCGTTCATAATCGAACATGGCAAATGTTGGATGTTCATCGGCTCGGGGAAAATGCGTACCATCTCATGGCGAGTCTGCGGGGGGTCTGGAGGAAGTAGCTCGGGGGAACGCGAGCGTTGGTGGAAAAGGCTCTGGAGGCTTGTCTGAACATAGTACGTGATAATTTCGGTTTGGTGTGGATGTTGGGGGTCGATCGATATTTGTATGATTCGTCTGTATCTTGGTCCGTTGAATGTAACGCAAGGGATGGGAGAGATCTCTTCGGGCTAAAAGAAAGCGCCGGGTGGCAGCGGCCATGCATTCATATAATGAACCCTCCATACGCCAGAGCGTCTCCCGCCCATCGCAGTCGCCCGCGCCCCCTTGGCATGCCTATCTGATGGGACCCCCCAATAACCAGGCCATCCCCTAACTTGCAAGGCCATATCCGTAAGGTAGCCATTGGATTGGATGGCCACACCAAACAGGAGCAAGCATTTCCGTAGGGACGAGCATCTCCGCAGGGGGCAAAGCGGGATGCGCGGCAGTATTCGTGTGACACCAGCATGGCACCACGCTCAGCAGCAGCCCCAAATGGGCATGGCGCCGCCATCGTTCCAGAGCGTCGATTGTGGGGTGATGTCGACCGATTTGCGGGGTGTAATCGGCACAGCCCGGGTGCAGTAACGTGACGGTCGCTGGTCCTCGCTGGAGTCGCTGGAGTCCGGGAGGCCTTGACTTTTCTTTTTGGGGAGGCGGTCAGTCCGGAGGTTGTCTGTTCCATGTCACGGCGGACGGCGAAAGAAGAGGCCGTGATGGAGCACCACAGCACAGCACTGAGCTGTGTTCGTTGAGTTGTTGCTGGAGGTGAGGGCGACGACAGCATTCCCGAGGTAGCTTGCCGGCTGGTCGCGCCCCCTGTCCACTATCTCTCGACTTGTCTGTTGATCCCTGATTCCCTGACCACACCAAAACGACGCTCGCACAGCCCCCCGGATCTGCCTGGGCGGCTGGCTGGCTGTTCTGTCCAGCGCCCGTCCATCCTGTGTTGTGTTGTTGTCTGCCCGCATGTGATGGATGGTCTGTCTTCGAGGTCGGGAAAGTGCATGACGAACATTCAACGGCCGTCGGAGGGCTCCGTTGCTTCCAGACCATGTCAATTCGCCTTCTAGCGGTGTTTTGTTCCACGGTAAGACTATTATGACATCTACCACTCGGCAATAAACTGGAGATGTCTCATCAGGACCCTTTGGCTTAACAGGCGTTTTCCCATCCGTGCTCAGTGTTTTCCCCATTCCTGAAGCCGAGAATTGTCATCGTGGACGCGCAAATGCCGATTCCACCCGCGAAAAAACAGCAGACTCCACTCCAAATCGTCCCGAAATCTCGTCACATAGCCGAAAACCCTCGTTGATGTCATCTCTGGTCCCTGAATATTATCTCTGATTTCATTTCCAGAAATCCCACAGAGTCAGGCCCGTGCAGCTGCACTAGGCCAGATCTCATCTTGTCCCCATCGTATTACGCTCTGGCCCAGCCTTCTTTTGGAAGCCTTTCGTGCAATTCTCACCAATCCGTTGCCAAGGCACGAAATAGGCGAGCTGCACCAACCCCGGCCTGCCGATGTCATTCAACGGAATTTCCATCAATGAGCTCAACGCATTTTCCAATGTCCGTCTCCACAACCCGCTGCCAGCTTCAGCGCTCCGCCAAGAGAGGCGGTGTTTCGCAACGTCACAACAGGCAGTCGTCCGCGACTCTTGAAGCTCCTGTAAACCAATTTGATGACGATCGTGATACTGAATACTGTGTTCAATGCTCAAATTTAGTTGCCTTGATACAAGTATATAGGCAAGGAAGTCTCTAACCTGAACCTTGCCAACCCCTTGGGACCATCACATTTCAGATGCCCGCAAAATCGTATTCCGATCGTCCCGTTGTGTCCCATCTGCACCGACTGCCAGCCACTTTGAGAGAACGGGTTGGAACACTCTGCCTGGCAGCGACTCAGCAGAGAGTAGTCCCCAGTGGCCCGAACTCGAAGTTATCAATAGCATATGAGTTAGGTAAGCGTTACAGGGGAAAGAACAGATTCTCGTTGAGTCGGCCTGGATAATTATTTACGAGACCTGAGTGGGGCCAATATCCTGAACGATCAAAGTTCACCTCTTGATTCTCTGGAATCTGGTAACCTTGGATCCGTCGCTCAGCTCTTGCTGGATTTCTTGATGTTTGTAGCCCAGCAGTCTCGGTACAACCACAAAACGAAGGGTGTAGTAGATTATTCCCAACGACAAGATACCAAGAGCAACGACCGAGGACAGCCAGTACGGCAACGATGTGCTCCCCTTTCCATTGGGGGGTCTTACGAAAGGCATCACGATCAAGAACTATCCGAGTCAGCAATTAACCCTACAAGTATTAAGTTTTGGCAAGACTCACGATGTTTGCCGCAAGATAGATGACGATGAGAATCCAGGGGGCGGGGAGGGGCGACTGGAAGTTTGCGCGGTCGGTCAGGCGCAACTTGACCAAACCGACAGTAATGGCAAATAACAAGACGGTTGTCGGATAGCTGGATAGCGACACGACGAAGTTGAATGCATCGCCGGCTGGCGGGGCGCAGATGAAAAGAATTGTGACACCAAGATGAAGGAGCAGAGCGTAAATTGGCGTTCGAAACGGCCTGTTCTCCATGAACCAGTTGGAGAAGGGCAGAACACCGTCCTTGGCAAGCTCTTGGAGTAGCCGAGCTATTGCTGGAGTTAGTAAAGCAGCCAACTTTTATTTGAGGCCTGGATGGCAAACTGGAACTCACGGATTGTGAAGGCGACACCGAGAAGATGTCCGAGAGCAGACAGAGCAACAAGTGCCGGGAGGGCTTTGGCTCCAGCGGAGGGACCAAAGACATTTTCAAAAAGAGTCGCTGCAACCGTAACCTTGGCAGCAATGAATGCTTCCTTAGGAACAGCAGCAAACTAGCAGCCTCAGTCAGGATATGGCACAGACTGGAGTTCTAAACGGGGGTTGCACTTACGTATGCGACGTTGGCCAAAAGATACAACACGGCGATGACGCCCATAGACAAGGGAAGAGCCAATCTGAGTGTCCGCTGAGGATTGCGAACTTCAGAAAGAACCTGGGGTCTCATGTCAGTGACATTTCGAACTGGTCGTACCATGCAGCTTACGGCATTGACGTTGTCATATCCTTGGAAGGAGAAGATGACGTTGAGAATGGCAGAGCCAATGTTGTATCCGCTGCTCGATGTGCCTTCGAAAGCATTAGAGAAGTTGTGGGGACTCTCTATCCTAAGATGCCCCGCCAAGGCAGCAAAGCCACAGCACACGATGAAAAGGAGTGTAAACAGCTTTACAGCCGAAAGCACATCTTGAATCCCTCTGCCAACACGGGGTGCAACGGTGTGAATTCCGACAGAGAAAATAGCGCCGGCGATGGCGACACCGCGAAGTTTCCATGTCGTTGAATCAACGCCAGCCGCAACTAGGATATAAGAAGAGAAGGTAATGGCGTTGCTTGCAGAAACCTCTGCGTAAGCTTGGTTAGATGAAGTGACCGGGACTTGAAGCTCTAGTCAAGAGCTGACGTTGGAAGGATGAAACCCACGGAGGAAGACGCAATAAAACACGTAAATGCATGTTTGCATGAGTCTGGGGCTGAATGCGCGTTCCAGATAGTTCTTGATACCGCCAGATCGGGGGATGGCAGTACCGAATTCGAGCATAACAAAGATGCCGCATGTTGAAATAATAGCGCCGATGACCCAGCACATCAAGGCCATCCCTACACTTCCTGACAACTTGAATATTGTGCTAGGAGTCGAAAATATTCTGAGAAAATGTCAGCTCCATCGAATCGGCTAGAATAGCCAGAATAACGTACCCTGCACCAATGATCTTGTTCACGACAAGCGAAACAGCCCCAAAGAGGCCAATTGTCCGCTCCTGCAACACATTGACTTCCACAACTCCCAGCTGACCATCTTTTACAGAGTCATCAGCGCCATCACTGGCAGTACTGATTGCCGGGGTTCCTATGAAATTGTTAGCATGAACGTCAGACAGCCACGATCCTGTTTATCAATGTTCACTTACTTTTGATTACATCGCCCTCAGAAGCCATTATCGCAGACAACTCGATACCAAGGATTCAGAGGTGAAAAGTCGCCAAGGACAACGAAACCAGAGCCAACGATAGAAAAGCACGGTTTTAACACTTGGAGATCTGCTTTTGTGAAAATCTGCTAGCGACGGATAGTTCCCGACTTGTGAGCTAGCACGATGCGTCCGCGCTCGCAGAGCTGGGGTACAGAGCACGCCATACTGGAGCCAAGATGTCGAATCACCCAATTCAGTGCTGACCGCGCAGCGAGTAATAGGGAAACAAGGAGCCATTTACTGAAGCAACCCAACTAAAAACTGTACCGATTTCTTGGATTCGGTGTTTGCTGCCGATACTTGTCGCCTGGTGCAGTAACATCACCCCAGCCAATGCGGCAGTGGTCGATGTCGGGGATTCCCCGAAAATGTCGTGATTCCAATCCCAAATTCGCCATCGCAGCGTACGACGGCCATTGGGGGGAAAGCTGCAGGCACCGAAAGCATGGCAGATGATTCACCCGGGGCGCATCCGACTCCGGTCCGAATTGTTCGCAGGACGGATACTAGAGATGGATTACTCCCGATGTCTGAGCATAAATGCGGATGAAATATCGGATTCTTTTACGTCAAACGAGCGTGTATGTCAATAACCTCAACCGAAATTTCTGACGAGAAGCCTGCAGCGACTATGGCCATTGAGTTCGAGACTTTCGAAGTCCCCGGAGCGCGGACTTACTTCGGCAACACTTTACCTTATGGCCTCCAAGTGAAGCAGACAGGAGCTGTCACCCCTGCCGTCGAAAATACAGCTGCGGCTCTGCGAAAGCTAGGGGAATCCGGCAAACTTCAAGAGCTTCTGGAACGCCACGGTGCAGTTCTAGTCCGCGGGGCGGGTCACCCGTCCGCAGATACGTTCGCCAAGCTCGTTGGCGCCGCTGAGGAAGGCCGAGGATCTCATCCCCATGTGCAGATCGGCTTGGCTGGAAAGAGAACGCCCTTGGCGGAGAACGTATGGACTGCGAACGAAGGTTCGCCGTTGACGCGGTTTTATCAACATAACGAGGTATGAAACCTCCCTACGATGACTACCTCACGATACTCAACAGACATATGTCATACAGTACTCGAGATACACGCGCTTCCCTTCTAATATCCACTTTTATTGCGTCAAAAAGGCACCAAAAGGTATGGAAGAGACGTGCATGGCTTGCATGGCAAGGAAGTCGCTGATTAGTTTATCAATCAAGGTGGTGCAACGCCCATCGCCAACAGCGCCAATGTCTTCGAGAAGGTCCAAGCTGAGATTCCCGAGCTTGTAGACCAAGTGCACAAACGTGGATTGGGCATGAAGATGGTCTTTCGCGCACCTGGAAACGAAGCTAAGGTCAACTCCTTCAACTGGGCGGGGGAGCACAGCTTCGGGCAGGAGCTGGTTCCCGGCGACGACGAAGCTACGACGCGCCAAAAGGTCGAAAAGCAAGTGCGGAAATTGACAAATGACTTCAATTGGCAAGAGGACGGAACTCTTGAGTTGACTCAGCATATCCCAGGTAGACTTCATAAAACTGCGTGTGACCTTGACTGCAGCTGACACTCACAGGCATTTGGAGACTCCCATCAAGTGGTAGACCTGTCTGGTTCAATGGACTTGTAGGACGCCATGGCATTACTCGAGATATCGGAGCTCTTGACCCTCCTCACATTGGCCGAGATGGCATGACCTGTGAGCTTTCTGAGTTGACGAACACTGGTATTGAGCTAACGGATTGAAAGACGTCCCATGCGTATATGGAGACGAGACACCAATTCCGCGACACCTTCTTGACAAGTTGATCGATGTCATCGATAAGGAAGAAATCAGCCTGGTACTAGAAGAAGGCGATTTGTTGCTGGTCGATAATTTTCAGGTATCACATGGAAGAGAGCCCTGGGAGGGAGACAGACAGATCTTGGTGTCCATGTGGGATACCCCTATCCCAATCGTCGCATATTGAAGTAGATGGCTCGTTGGACTTTTACTCACTACCCTCTTCTCAAATTATGGCTATTGGCTTGACTCAAGCCAAGTACCTGTTATGAGCCTTTACAAAATATCTCTACCTATTCGACTGCATGCAGTACTTTGAGCCAACACTGTCTCGGTGTTCCAACTCAAAGAGTGTACTGGTAAGCGGGATGACATTGCCAGCGCTCCCCAAGAGCTCTTGAACGAGACCCTTCACGAACACCATCGGCCTGTAAGTCTTCGTCACCAGCTCGACGAAGCTTTCTGTTCCTCCATCGGAGGTAGAAATGCAGAATCGTAGCTAATAGAATGCACATTGCAGCAAAGGCGACATTTAGGATATTGGCCTGCCAGTATTGAGGTCCATGCGACTTAGGGTAGAAGTAACTGGCATATATACTAGCCAAGTTACTTCCGGCGTTGACGACAGCGTAGGACACAGCCCGTTTGGTAGACGGACGGGGCAGGGTTGTTGACACCCATGAGAGAATGCAACCGAAAGAGCCGTAGACGCTCATCATCATGAATGTCGCGGTGTATCGAGCGGCGACGTTGAGAGTAGTGGCCGAGATGATGAAGCCAACACTGCAAAAGACCTGGGGCCAGACAATATGGAGCCATCGCTCGCGATGCTTATCTGAATGCCATGAGTTGGTAATTCCAAGAATGGCAGCGAAGACGTAAGGAGGGGCCGATAGGAGCAAGGTGTTTCGCTGATTGTAACCGAGAGTTGCAACAATGGTCGGAAAGAAGTTGGTGAAGGAAGCTGCCGTGTTTAATCCCAGTTGCATCAGCCAAATCATGTACAGCGCTGGGTCAGTGAAGGACATCTTCAAACCCTGCCAGGCAGTCGCCTCGCCTCGGTCGTCTTCTTCAACGGCCTCCTCTGTGATGCGTAGAGTGGCAAGCTTTCTTTCCTCGTCTGTAAGCCATTTCGTCGTAGCCGGATAATCGGGTAGAGTGAAGTAGGTGAGGACGGCGACAGGAATAGGGATCGTGCCTTCGATGATGACTGGACCACCACCGAGTTAGTTTATGAGTCTGATGGAGGATCGGCGGCACCAATGCAGAAGACTTACAGAGCCATCTCCAGTCTGCCAACCCTAATTTTCCATTCATTCCACCCATTATTGCGCTTCCCAGCAATCCACCAAAAGCCCCCGCCATCTGACCAGCTGCATAAAGGACTGAGATGCGTACCGCAAGCTCTTTCTTTGTGTACCAAGAGCTGAACAGGTAGAGAGCACCAGCTAATAGAATGTCAATAATGTATTACTTGAATCGATGGAACGGATCTTTTACGGAAGAATGGCGCCTCGACGAAACCCAGGAGAAACCGAAGCACAACAGCACCAGTGTAGTTCTGCACCGCGCCTGTCGAGGCACTGACCACAGCCCAACAGCACATGACAACAGGCAGGAATATGCTCGGTCGCATCTTGTTCAAGATCATGTTTGTCGGCACCTGAGTCAAGATATATCCGACAAAAAAGACACTGATGATGGTGTTGTATTGTGTGCCAACCAAGCCAATATCCTTCTCGAAGTCGCCAAGTCTTGCGGTCGCAATCTACATATCGTGATTATTAGTACATTCGCCCCTAGATAAATCATATACAAAGAAAGCCTTGTCTTACGTTGTTACGGTCCAGGTAGTTGAGGACATGTGCCCACGAAATGTCAGTATGTTGTAAGGGAAGCTGCTGAAAGGCGAGACTTATAGAGTAGCATCATCAACGGCATCCTGGATATCTGGTCAGCATATTTCTCGAACAACCTTGATTGCAGAATGGCACTTGCATTCGTGTGTCTATCCTTCGCACTAGACGCCGTTCCTTTAGCTCGCGATCCTGAATAACTACATCGTCGGCAGAATATGGCTTGACGGCGTCATCGAGCATCTCCACTTGAGGGTCTTTGCCTGAGTCCTTGTCGACTCCTGAGCGCGACATGATGGGCGAAGATCGACAAATCAGATAGACAGAGAGTAGAAGAGTAAGCTGCCTCTCACAAACTCGGACGAGATCTATGAGAAGACTCGATGTGACCAGACCTAAATACAAGCAACACCTCGGCCCATCGGCGTATTCTCCGACCTAGTCCCACAACCGATGCTAGGTCTCCGGATATCGTCCCCTCCCCCGCAGTCACTGATGCGGAGAAATGGCGGGAGCTGTGGGTCTGGGGTAGTTCGAGGAGGCTAATGGGCAGATGCTCATGCAGGTGCTGTGATCTCGGAGCCTTGGGCGTCGGAAAGGACAGGCGAGCCGGTCGGCTGTCGCATAATCCCGGTCTCTGAGGTCACAATTAGAATCACGTCTCGAGGGTAAAGAAATATAGCGGATAGTATTGCCGGCTGACTTGGATGCATTCCCCAGAGAGTTACATGATAACGATTAGGCTCGAACGACACGTAGGCTGAAGATCTGTCAAATGACTAGAGAAATTGATAACAGAACGTGCTCGTGTAGTTCGAATCCAACCAATAGCTCATGATTCTATGTGGTGGGAAGTCTCGCGTCAGTGGGCGGAGGCGAATATATCCAAAGCAAAGAAGCCAGAGGAGCATGATCCACTGTCTACGTGGAAACCGTACCCAGCTCAGACGTGAGAAGGTACCGCCCCCAAGGTCCTCAGTGACTTCCAAGTTGGAAGGTCCAACCTCCGCCTTAGACCCCTGTGATGTTTGATCTGGCTCGTTGGAGTGAGCTTCCCCGCATCCATCTCCGGGGTGCTTATCCACTACCGCGAAGGTCAGTCCGGAGTCGCGGGGTAGGGAACCAACGCTGTGAACTCGTTCCTCAGATGATGATCGATAACAAAATTGGGATGGCGCAGCCGATCGGGATGAAGATGGTCTCACTGATGCTTCGAACAAATCTCAACAAAAGTACCGGCCGTCGGCTTGATTCTCAATAGGCCAGAGTCGGCCGAGACCCCGCTTGGAATCGCGGGTGAGACGTGCCTTGTACAAACCAATCAACCATTCCAAGTTCGAGACAGAATTGATGCAGGCCAAGGTGACGTGCTTCCTCGGACAAGTCTCCGATGTCGCCAACGCCGACCATCGGTCAACCAACATTTCCCCTCCGCTGCCTTGTTCGGATTGTGACGTTGGCATCTATTATAACGGTGTATATCCCAAGCTTGGAATGAAGTATGGCTACTTGAGTAAATCATAATCACCATTCACAATCTTGTTTGACCCAGTTGTTGTGCTTAATACAGCCTTCTCCACGATGCCCAGCGCTACGAGACCCATCGTCCTTCATCTCGGAGACCCCATCGAGTACAATCCCGACATCTACAAGGAGTTGAGGCAAATAGCGACTGTTATCAGACCTCCAGTTGAAGAGAGACAGCGAGAGCCTTTTCTGCAGGCACTCCGAGAGAAGAAATGGGGCGACTTCACGGCCATCATGAGGCCCTTTTGGAACTCGGGCGGCGAGATGGGTCGGTGGGATAAAGAACTGATTCCATTGTTGCCTGCTTCGGCAAAAGTCTTCGCATCAGCTGGGGCTGGATTCGACTGGGCAGATGTAGATCTGCTCGCAGAAGCTGGTAAGTGGTGTAGGCCTTCTCGACCTGTCAGATGTCTCTTACCAGCTACAGGCATTCTTTACTGCAATGGAGCAACGGCATCGTCCGAAGCTGTCGCCGACATGGCGCTTTACCACATCATCTCAGTGTTCCGAAATATGCAGTGGACTGCGACGGCTGGACGGAGCGGCAACCCCGAACAATTTCTGGACGCACACAGAAATAATAGCGAGACAGCACGGAACCCAAAAGGCCACACTCTCGGCATCGTAGGGCTTGGCAATATTGGATACCGCATAGCGCAAAAGGCGCACGCAGCCTTTGATATGAAGGTCGCATATGTTGATCCGATCCCGAAGCCCGCGGACCGAGAAGCTGCTGTCGGTGCAAGGCGATACCCTGACCTCAAATCAATGTTGGCTGTCTCCGACTGCGTCGTAATTTCGGCTCCTGGGGGTGCTGAAGGTGGCAAAGCTCTCATGGATGCGGCGCGGATAGCTCAGATGAAGCCGCAGTCACGCCTGGTAAACGTGGGGCGTGGAAACCTGGTAGACGAGGAGGCATTAGCGGATGCACTGGAGTCAGGCCATCTCGTTGCTGCCGGCCTTGATGTGCACAACAACGAGCCGCATGTGAATCGGCGGTTGCTTGCTATGAGGGACGTCAGCTTGACGTGCCACACTGCGGGAGGCGCCGTTGAGACGAGGATTGGATTCGAGGAACTTGCGATGAGGAATGTGATGCAGGTGATTCTTGGCAAGGAGCCGTTCACACCCGTCAACAAACATTTCTTCAAATGAGACAACAGAATAAGCTTTTCCAACGCCAGGACACATCAGACTGTCATACCTACCTCAGCACAAACGATGTTGTTCAATATGATACACGGACGTGGTAGTCTATGTCAAAGACCTAATCTCACTCACACACTAGTTCGATGCTCTTAGCATTTTGAATGTTTCCACCCCCGAATGGCGCCGAAGATTCCGGCCAGCGCCCGGTCAATCACTTCGGCCCCACACGTGCTACTCGGCGTCCGGCGTCCACAGCCATTACTTTCGCTGAGCGTCCAGTATCATCGAGGCCTCGTAGATTGTGATATACCACAAAAACCTTTATTTCATGTCTCTTATCATGATGAGTTTATGCTTTTCTATTTCCTCGTGTGCCGGGCACTCGTGATTATCTGGGCGAAGATTGTTACTCATACGTTGCCGTTCAACCCCAAGTGCATGTTGGCGAGTCTTACCGGACCTCCAACCCACTGAAATCAGGGGCGGTAATCTTAGCTCGCGTATTAAACTCGTGATTAAGCCTTTTTAGACCTGGAAGATGTGACGCTGACCCTCTTCGTATCTGCTGTGCCGCAGCCCTAACTGCAAGTGGACATGACTCCGCCAAGATTAGCGGTTGTTGCGATGGTACTTTTGCACTGAAATTGGCCTCGAGAAAACTGCCCGGGGTCTAGACCAGAGAAATTCTGGCGCAAGCAGCTGCCTCAAAAGCCGCCCCATTGCATACTATGGTGGCCATTTCTCTTCTCCCCAACGAACGCAGAACGACTAGCCCAAAACGCCCACGACAGCGAGATGATATCACGCTGGCTTTTCATCGCGGTTCTATGCGCCATCATAGACTTAGGTGCGCATGCATTATGCATTTGGGGTTTTGGCGGCTACGCTGAGCCATGCGGGGCCCAATTCATTGGCGCGGACGACAAAATCTGGATAGATGCCGTGGCAAACAGCAACTCGAGCGGTACCTACGCCATGCGTGGCTACGACGTCTCAAAGCCATGGCCGGGTAGCCCGATGGACGGCTGGAAGATTGCTATGGCAGCCGTTGACTTGGACCACGAGCAGCGAGGTGAGGCTGGCAGCCTGTTGGGTGGTCGTGCGACTATCGGTGATGACATCAAGATCATTGCCCCCGAGTCACTCTATGTGGCTAGCGCCAACGAGAGCGACCATGGCCAACCTGTCGTGAACGCAAATTCCGATTGGGTATTTTGCGCATGGCGCTGGTTCTCCCCGCCGTATGGGAACGAGTCTCTCGCTATGAATCCAGACAAATTTGAAGCACCGGAAGATGGTTCCTGCAAGCAGTGGCTACCCGATGCTTGTATTCAAGCTGTAGAGAAACAGGCAAGTACAGCATACTGGATCAACTCAGAACCTAAAGGTATTTACGGTTCTCGGCATACATGCTCCGATCTGGATGTTCCAGAGGAGTGTTCGAGCACTAAGTTGGTGGATAATGATCCGTTACTCCCAAGTACGCAGCTTTCTTGTTACTTATTCGAGTGTGAATTGGAAGTTAACCTTTTCCTTAGCCTGGGGCATCCCTCTCCAATATTTGAACGGTTCGACCACTTGGCAGAGCGGCTACGCCATCAACGAGAACACAACCGCCGAAGAAATGCAAGAGATGTGGAAGACTGTGACAGAAGGGTACCAGCCGATTGTTACAGTGTTTGGGCGTTTCCAGAATGATACACCAGACAGTCTGGACGTTGAGCCTGGTTTCGCGAAATTGAGCTGTCTTAGGGCTGCTCCTGCAAAGGGAGCAAAGTCCAACAGCGAGAATGGCAACGGAAAGGGTAGCGGAAGCGGAAGCGGCGGCGAAAGCGGCAGCGGTAGTGATGATAAAAGCGGAAACGGGTCCGGGAATGACGGATCTGATAGGAGCATTGGTTCACATATGCTAGAATTCTCCATGTGTTTGGTTGTTTCGGTAGCTGTTATACATTTAATGGTTTGAGCTTGGGTGGATTCAAGGCTTCCCTGTCACTTAGAAAATGAATTGTACGTCGTGACTGAATACTTTGGTGCAGCTCAACCTGGGATTGCGAATTTCGATGCCTGAGAATGCCACCATAACCTAGGAGTTCCGGACTACACGACATGGTGCCCGTGAACGTGAATAGAACTCTCTTTGAACTTGTGTTGTGATCGGTCTCAGCGTCCGCATATTCATTGACTGAGAAAACGGAGTTGAACTATGTCGTTTGGGAAACCTTCCTGGTACTGAGGCCAGAACGACGATGAGCTCTTCGGGACTGAGGCTTCAATTTATCCAAGTAATGGATTGCTCGGTCAAAGATTCAACTGTAAACTGACCGTTGTTGAGAATTGACGGGTCTTGTCTCGTGCGCATCGTGAGTGGGCAGTTGCATGGTGAACTTTGATTTAGCGACACCACTTAAACCCCTGCGGTAATAGCAAGCCGGTTCCTCGGCTAAGCATCATCGCGAAGACCGAATGGGGCCACTTGCCCAGATTTCGTCCTCTTGTAGCTTAGGATGCAACCGGAAATCCGGGGTAAATTGAGGCTTGCATTTAGCCGTGAGGGGTCACATCAGCAACGTCATTCTCTAGAAGCACCTTATTGAGTGGTATAAAATAGAAACAATATGTTGGCTGTTATCGTGTGTTACATACATGTAGTTTGTGAGTTTGGACGGCAATCCATACGGCTTCAAAGGATACCATGTTCAAACCGCCTTCTTTCCTGGCTTTAGGCCTACTTCAACTCACAGGTGATCCACTTGAAACCAATTGCGCATGTTGATGCTGATTTTTTCTTAAGAACTCGCGAGTGGTCTGATCAACCCGATCATCCCAGGTTTCAACCCGGATCCTTCAATTATCAGAGTCGGAAGCGACTTCTTTCTTGCAACTAGTACTTTCGAGTTCTTCCCGGGTGTCCCCATTTATCACTCGACAGACCTGTGAGTCCAAAGCTGGATTCCCATGTAGCAGTCCCCCAGCCTCTCCAGAACCATTCTAAACAAACCCAGGGTCAAATGGGACAATATCGGGCATGCGCTCAATCGCCCGTCTCAATTGAATCTCCGTGGGACTGCTCCCAGTGGAGGTATTTTTGCGCCCACCCTTCGACACCATGACGGCGTCTTTTATCTCGTGGACACGGCATTTGACATCATTAACCCTCCTGACAATGTGAGTACCTCCAACATGGCGAAGAAATTCGACTTTATTGATGCGATTTCAGGTGACTAGAGTACATCGCTCATTCTACGTTACCACGAGCGACATTTTTGACGAAAACAGTTGGAGTGACCCTACTTACGTTGACCAGTGGGGATTCGATGGCGATCTCTTCTTTGACGACGATGGCAAAGTATACTTTACATCCACGTTCTCTGAGTTCGTCGAGAATGGGAATTTCGGGAACTGGATCACTGAAATCGACATCACGACTGGCGACTCTTTAAGCAACTCTCGACTGCTCCATACCACCACAGTGCCTCCCGAGCTTGGATACCCCTTGGTGCGTATACGAGATAAATTAACTCCCGACATTGATAATATTCTGAGACTGACCTCATCAGACGGAAGGAAGCCACCTTTACAAACTCAACGGAACCTATTACATGATCACGGCCGATTCGGGAACTGAAGCCAGCCATAAAGCAAACGTGTATCGCTCAAACAGTCTTGAAGGGCCATGGGATGGAAACCCACATAACCCTGTGCTCTGGAATGGCGAAGACATGTCCCGACCAGTACTTGCAACAGGCCATGCTGACATCGTCAACGACACCGAAGGCAACTGGTGGGCGGTGTTTCTCGCAACCCGCCCACAGAACCCACGGAACAGTAGTGGTCTCCCCCAGCTGGGCAGAGAGACTTTTCTCTGTCCGGTCACCTGGGACGATGAGGGATGGCCTATTTTCAACAACGGCAACCCCATCACTGAATACGAAGCCGATGTCC
The DNA here is from genome assembly GCF_011800055.1 of Colletotrichum gloeosporioides. NCBI lineage: Eukaryota > Fungi > Ascomycota > Sordariomycetes > Glomerellales > Glomerellaceae > Colletotrichum > Colletotrichum gloeosporioides. The sequence continues at coordinate 383,851 of NW_025544692.1, forward strand.
TGTATGACCTAGACAGGCCTCAAGTCTGGCGAGACGAATTCGATGGCGGGCTTGTTGATAAGTCTTACTACTACTTGAGAACGCCTTACAAGGACTTCAAAGACTTTGAGTCTAGCCCTGGGAAGCTTCGTATCAGAGGGAATGTCTACACATTGAATGACAGAGAGACTCCCGCAGCCTTGCTTCGCAAACAGGTTGACCTGAACACTACCTTCAGCACAGAGATAAGCGCGTTTAGTCCCGAGAACTGGAGACAAGAAGCGGGGGCAAGCATTTATCTCAGCATTCACTACCACAACGAAATCGCTTTGACCTACTCGAATGCGACCAGCAAGCGGGCAATTGTGGTTCACACAAGAACGGGTATCGATGCAACACTGAACACAACCTATGTCGAGGATGAAGAAGTTGCTGCAGGCGCGCCTGTCAAACTCTTCATTGAGGCGAAGGATTCTGGCTACCGTCTAGGATATTCAACTGGCAGTAGTGACCCCCAGTGGCTCGCCAGTGTCGAGAATCGATGGCTACAGTCTTACGTCGAGGGTTGGCAGAATTTTGTCGGCAGCCATTTTGCGATCTACAACACTGGTACTAAACTACCTACATTGAACTCTGCGGTATGTTGCAAGCGCCTCAAGTCCATGCAGGTGGTAAACTGACTAGAATATAGGAGTTTGAATACATCCAAACTGAGTTGAACTAAGCTCAGACTGAGCTCGAATTGAGCTATTGGATTTCGAGATTGGTATCATACAAGTAGACTAGGACCTTCGTGGCTCGTTTGACGGTAGCTACAACGAGAATGGCGAAGCCCTCCCAGCATCATATTTGTAGAGTCTTTGGCCGTCGCTCGATGTTGATCCACATATCCTCGTAAAAACTGACGCCACCCTTGACAACGTATCGTCCGGGATCAGTTCTGTTAACGGCCTCTGGCTTGAACCTTCGGAACAGCTGCAGAGGGGCCTTCGAAAGTTCCATCATGGCCAGGTCGCGCCCAAGGCATACCCTCGCACCGTAACCAAACCCCATGTTGTACTTCAGCATTTCTTTCGTCTTCTCTTCGCTTTCCAGCCATCGTTCGGGTCGGAAGACTTCTGCATCAGGCCCAAACACCGCTTCATCACGATGCACGAGCCATGGATTGCAGGTTAGTTCGGTACCTTCGGGAACATGCTGTCCAAACAGCTGCACCCCTGCTCCTGCGATTCGAGGGAAAATGTTGGGTGCCGATGGATTCAGACGTAGTGTCTCCCGAACACAGGCTGTGTAGTATGGGCAGTGAGCTTGAACTTCGGCATACTGAGGTATATCTGAAAGATTGCCTGCCCGTGTCTGCGTGTCAATCTCTTCCATGAGACGCTCGTAGACCTCCGGATGTGTCAATACGTGCATCATGAAGGCCTGGAATGCCGTTCCAGTAGTATCTGCGCCGGCAAGAAGAACCAGCAGAATTTCTGCCTTGATATACTCTAGGTCGAGTGGCTCTCCCTTTTCGTCTCGAGCCTCAATGAACCTTGACACAGTTTAGTATCGAATTCTGGTATGACCGTTTTCATCCTGAGGCTTACGTTTGAAGTAGATCAATCCGGCCGTTTGTGGCCCCCTTCTCAATATCCTCAAACCTCTTAGCAATCAGACGGTCTCGAAATCGCATCAATGTGCCAATCCCAGAATCTTGCTCGGGTGTCGCCACCAAGTACTTCCCTAGGAAGGTGCTTTTCACCCAATTCGTAAATGGCCAACAGCGGGCCATGATTCCAAATGGCACGAGTCCGTCATGGAAACCTTGAATGAGTCCTTCAACGTCCTTTTCTTGGTCGATGAAGCCGAAAGCTTGGCCAAACCCAACATCTGAGACGATGTCGTATACCAGGTAGACTGCCCACGGTGCAAAATCTAAGCGTTTCCCGACAGAGGCAAAGTTGTTGTCAAGTTTTGCTATCCAACGATCGATATGCTGGTCCAGGAGCGGTTCCATCTTCTTGATGTTAGAGAAGGCGTAGGGTGCGGCTGCAATCTTGCGGTAGCGAGCATGAACTATATGATCTTGCATGTTGAACAGAGATTCTGTCTTGCCGAACGAGCCAGTGATGTAATGCTGAGACTTATTGGCATTGCGGTGGTATATTTCAGGGAGTTTTGTCGCGTCAGTCACCAACAGCATCGTCGGCGTTATACGCATGATAGGACCTTGGGCACCTAGTCAATTATGGCGTCGGAAAACACCGTCAACAAAACTCACCATGTTTTTTGTGAAGCGCTTGAAGAGTCTGGCACTCATCTTGCTTGACGTTGTGATATGTGATCCATAGTCTGGTGACCGAGCCCCAAAAGGGCCCGGGAAATTTGGCTAAGGGGTGGAAGAATCTGTAGTAGACGATCTGATAGACCACGTTCCAGGCGATGTACGCCACGACGAGCAGGAGAAAATTCGCAACACTCAAAATTGCCATCATGAACGATGCGGCAGTAGGTGTGTAATCAGAAACGTTTCTTTGGCCAAATTTCTTTCGAGTTTATTTCTCAAATACCAAGCGTTGGCGCTCGCCCGAGCAGATAGCACATGATGACCAGGGGCAGTGGGTACGCCAAAGGATTCATCTGGTGGACCTTCACCAACGCCTCTGTCTCGATAGGTTGTGCAATGCAGTGACGAAAGATGCCGCGTGAGGTTGCATCGTGTCGGAGTAGACCTTGCAACAACCCCGCTCGTGGGCAACATTGGCTAACCGAAGTCCCTTGCAGACATGAAGTAATGACGATCGTATCACAGGTCCTCTACCGGCAACCAATGAAGGATTCAGATGCTGAAAACGGTGTCCAATACCGTAGGTACTCAGTTAAAGGAGAATCCCCATCTCCCCTGTCAGACTAATCAGACGTTTTGCTTTGGTTTCTCTTTAACCCGCTCGGTGATTTAGTACTGAGCCGACTAATCGGGGCCTGATTTAAACCTGGCGAGCAGGGGGATGCGGATTCTCCTTTAACTGAGTACCTACGGTATGGTGCGGTGACTTTGCCAGCCACGAGGCTACGGGCAAACAGACCATATTTTCTTCAGGGGTTAGATGCAGCAAAGTGGATGTTGAGGGCGCAGGCTCGGACTTGAACCGGTCGGCCGCTTCTGCGGGGGCACAGTGAAGTGGATCATCACCGCGATGGAAGATGTTGGAATCACGGTCTTCGAGGAAACCGGCTGCCAGCTATCTTTTGTTCAGTACCTTGCAAATATACTTGGGTACAGAATTGAGCTGTCTAGAGACAGGTGCTACACTACTAAAATAGGTAATAAGTTAAAACTATTGTACATATGAATTTTACGCGTGATCTGGTTGGTTCTGTTGCACCCTTGCGTTACCAGCAAGCGCACATGCCTTCGGCTCCACCATTGCGACCGTTACAGCGGCCTTCTCGAGAGCTGCATCGGCGACACAATGCGCCGCTCGCTTCTTGATTCCATTCATCACTACCGACACAAGTCTGGCAGTAAAAGACCCCAGATGGATCATACTTGGTTTTGATCTCAATCAGTTGCTTCCAATTTGAGGAGTAAAAGTCCTCCTGAAAATTCGTGTCGCCCCAATCCGCTTCGTTCATGTAAGTTCCAGTGCTTGGCGAAAGTTCCCGATAGACTGGGAGTACGTTCTGACGGACGTCGTCGAAGAGATCGATATTCGATGACACAGAAAGCTCGCCACTGAGAATCGGTCTCTCAAAGATGTCGAGAATGACAGCATCGTACCATCCAGGCTGAACCGCGGATGACTTGTCTCGCGTTTCTTGCGCCGTCTGAAGACCATGGTGAACGATGGTATGGAACACGGCCTTGCCATCCTTTCCAGCCATTATATCCATAGCTTTGCGAAGTTGATCTCGATTGCCCTCCAACGCTGATTTTCCCAACAAGCGAGAGGCCAGGGCTGAGACGCCGCCCACAGTTGCATCTGTTCCTGACTTGTTGGCGTAGTAAGCACCATAGTCTGTGTACGCCTTCTGCGTAATGGAAACAGTGAAGCCGGCGTCTTTCAGAGGGGTAATCTTCTCTGCGATGGGCTTGAACAACCGGGTCGCCTCTGCTGCGTCGTTGCCCAGCGTAGTGAAGGTCTGAGTGTAGAAAGTAGAAAAGTTGCCGCCGATGGGCACTGGGCTATTCATAGCCCAGGCGCCGTAGCCGGCGAAGCCAACCTCTGACAGATAAGGATAGGAAGAATAAATATCTGTCATCGCATCGATGAACTTGGCCGAGGCATTTGCGCTTGTTGACGCGGTGCCGATAACAACGTCGATGGCATCAATGTTCTTGGTAGGGTAGGTCTTGACTGTCATCTGTGTCACGACCCCGTAGGTACCACCTCCTCCTCCACGGATGGCGTAGAACAGATCAGAGTTATTGCAAGGGCTTGCAGTCACTATCTCTCCAGATGCCAAGACGACCCTTGCGGACAGGACCTGGTCGGCACCGAGCCCATAGAAGCGAGTCACCGGGCTGTGCCCGCCTCCTTGTGTCCAACCGCCAGTGGCACAAGGTCCCTTGATCGTTGTCAGTCAATAATACTGCAAGTACAACAAGATACCAATGGCGAACATACCCTGTTGTTTCCACCGACGACGATGAGATTCTTCTCGAACGCAGTGGGGTAGATATCGGACCACGAGTAGGCTCCAGTGATTGTCAATGCGCTCCCTTTCCAGTCCGTCTTGGGACAATCGTTTACGACCTGGAAGTCGTCATGGAAATTGAAACCTTTTCGATAGTTTTGCAACCAAATGGAAAGGCTACCGTAGCCGGTCGACCTTTGGTTTGTTGTTAGCTTGGCCGGGTTGGACTTCATTCGACCTAGCTGACCTTTGGAGGAAGTCATGGCCCGTAGACTTGATGACGACACGAATGTTATTCTTCTTGGCGAACTCGACCGCCTTCGAGATATGCTCCTCGTCGGTGACATTGACAGCAAATACTGGGGAGTTTCCGATTGTGCAGTTGGCCGAGGGGGCATTGGCAGTGAACTGAGCTAGTGGACAAGAGGAGTTGAGAGGATAGTCATAGCCGATGGGCTGAGATGCTTGGAAAGTCGCCGTGCTCCAGCCCTGGGTGACCGCTTCACAAGCGGCGGCATCCCGATTGGGTCCGGCATAACACGGCGCCGCAGGTGGGGCCGTCTGGATGAGGTTTCCGGCGATGGAGCTATTGAATCGGCCCCACTCTTTATCAGATGGCCAGCAGATATCATTAGGGGTCTGCGTTGCGGTCGGATTAGCATGGATAGCTGTACATAAAATGGCATGTTAAGTAAACTTCTTACACATTTGCATTGGCCAGAGACGAGAGGAATCAACGCGAGTAGCGTGATGTACGCGGAAGTAAGCTCCATAACTGCAGCACATGCAGCGGCCACACAACGTCGCTGAGAGTACCTTACAGCTGGTTGAGCTTCACTACCTGCAGCTTGTGGGAAGCCTTGAACCCAAATCTGTGCTGAAAGAACCTATTTCATCCGTTTACCTGCATGAACACCCAATCAAACGGAATATTTCGCAATTACCGAGTGAATGAACGCGGTGTTCTTGATGCGAATGGGGCTCCACAGGGAATGATGTGAGAGCTGACGTGAGATTTTACAGGGGCAATCGCAGTAACTAGAGCCCCCAGCCACAGCGGCTGGTCAATGCGACCAGGCACGCCCTCAGAATGCAACTCACCAAGAACTCGAACTCGGCCTTCTGATCACAAGTAATAGACATCTGCGGCCAACGATAGAGAAAAGGTGATTTGCGCTACAACAGGCCAGATGTTGATGTCAAGCACTTAGAGAACTACCTAGACTGGAACCGAAGCCACGGTCCAACCTTGGCGGATGTAACATGATCCCACATCTGGAACTCATTCACGTTGCCAGTCGACCCACCAAACGACTTCTGATCTTTTGTAGACCTGGTGAAGTCGAACCTGTAAAGGATATGCGCCAAAGTCAACGTGATCTCATGATACGCAAATCCCTTGCCGACGCAGCTGCGAGGTCCACTCGAGAAGGGATAGAATGCTGTGCGTGCCAACTCCGACTCTTTGGTCGATCCGCCCTCGCCTACAACCCATCTTTCAGGCTTGTACTCGAATGGAGAATCGAAGTAGTCGTCGTGGTGATGCAGACTGTAGATCCCAGTACCAACATCGATTCCTCCTGGAAGGGAAAGAGATCCTATAGTCATACCTCCTGGCCGGACCTCTCTCCAAAGCGCACCTCCTACAGGTGGCGACATTCTCAGCGCCTCATCAATACATGCTCTTAGATAATTGCATGAGCTAAGCTTGGCCCCGATGCGAATGTCCTCCACACTGTCAAAGGTCGATCTGATCTCATGACACAGCCTGGCATATGCCCTGGCATTTCCACTGAGGTAGAACAAGGTAGCTGCCAGTGTCGTCGAAGACGTGTCCGATCCTGAACCACTGTCAACGTGAGGCCCAAAAGGCGTTTGACAGGGAATGAACGTACCGGCAACCACTAGTGTAGCTGATTCTGCTCGTATCTCAGACTTGCTGAGTGTTGACTCGCCGTCCGGGTCCTTGGCTGTTTCAAGATATGAGAAGACATTGCCATTGTCAGAGAAGGAAGCCTTTGCTCTGCTTTTCAGGAGAGAACCAAGGAACCCGAGAAACTTGTTCCTGGACTTGATTGACTCGGCGAACAGATATTTGTCGACCCTTCCGAGCGCAAGACTCGAAGCTTGGACCAAGGCACTGATACGGACATTGGATGCCTCCAAGGCTGACATAACAAAGCGGTACTTTGGTTCTCTGAGGGCATTGTATTTCATGCCAAAGATGACCTCTGACATGATATCGAAGGTGAAGTAGTCACCTTCATAAGTTAGATTCAGGCAATCTCAAGAGGCAGTCGTGGAAACTTACACTGGTGAGACATGTCCAGTGCCTCAGACCCAGAGCTCGATGCCTGAGACTTTGCATTGTCAGACAAGTTGAGACAAAGTGTCTCTATGTGACGGAGGAGGATAGCTTCGTAGGCGCGCAATTGTGCATCAGAGAAGGCAAGACTCAGGATACGACGTCTGCGTGCATGATCTTCTCTGTTGCGAATTGTCAAGGTATTTGGGGCACTGTGAACGAGTGCCTGGTAGGCCTTTGACTTGATGACATTTGCACCATGGGAGCTGATTTCTGTACCCAAGCTCAGGTTAAATACAGTATGAGAAGAGGGATGGAAACGGTACATACCCCGGGCAGCCGTGCTGCTGTTGATAAGTAGGCGAGACGGCGAATAGCGGACAACGGGGCCTTCGAGTTCTTGTTAGCGGGACGTACTTAACAGTTACGATGGTCGACGTGACTTACCGTATTTTTGATGACATCTGTACATGTCAATATGAAGCGTTCCCCTCCATGCGTGATACGCGGCATAAAGATTGGTGCATCTTCCCAGCAGCGGACCTGGGTACGCCGCCAATGGGTGCCAGACAAGTTGCTTGACGAGGAAAGCTACAACCTACGGGAAATATCAGCCACAAACCCCATCAAACGGCCAGTAAATCTGCAGAGATAAACTTACGAAGGTAACTGCTGCAAATGCAGCCAAACTTAGATAACTCATTCTTGCGACAGTTTGTGAATCAGAACGATAATGGAAGCATTCCGCCGAATCTCTGGTCTTCGGAGACGCTGTATCACCGCGGGTTCCGCAGAATGGTGAATTGTCTCCTAAGGCACAGCGACCAGCAAACCACTTACAGGGCGGTCCATCGTTTACAGCGGGTGAGCCACCAGCCTGCAGCCCTGATTTCGGCCAAGCAAGCGATCTCCGTATGTGAGTCAGGCTCACGTCACGTTCAGAAAGAGCAGTTCTCTACGCGGGCTGCCCTGTGCAGCTGGGTGGCTCTAGGTGGGAGGATCCCTGTCGGAGCGCTAACAAACACCCCGCGGGGAAGCAAATGCGCTGTTGGCACTGAAAACGCATGTGTTACTGCTCGCATCCTCGTTCAGGGTCTTCCAAATACGGCGGAAACCATGACGAGCGTGATAAACTCATACCTGGCATTGCTGGGCCAAATCTTCACCCTGGCTGCCGGGGCGGGTTTCCTGGCGGTTGTAAGTGCGCAATTTCAAGGTTGAAGCTGGATGTTGAGCGCTAATAGATCACACCCAGGTGGCTCTCTGTGTTTATCGCCTCTACTTCCATCCCTACGCCAAGCATCCTGGGCCCCTCTTGGCGAAATTGACCAGTTGGTATTCTGTATACCACACCTATATTGGTGATCTTCACGTTGACATCTGGCGTTGTCATGAGAAGTATGGTAAGTCCAACATACTGGGCTGCAAACCAAATAAGATACCATGTTGCTAACACGCCATAACAGGGGACGTTGTCCGCTATGGTCCCAACAGACTATTGATCAACAATGAGGCAGGATTGAAAGGTGAACAGTTGTCACCGGAGAGTCTCATCGAATAAATTGTGTCTGACAGAATTGTAGGTATTTATGGACACGGCAAAAATGTCCGAAAGGCCAAGTCGTACCATCGCATTTCGTTGGTTAAGGGTGTGGAAGCAACCCAGAGTGTTGTCGACAAGACCAAACATGGCAAGCTTCGAAGAATTCTCAATCAAGGACTCTCGGATTCGTACATTCGAACATTCGACAAAGAACTGACAGATCTCGCTCGCTTGTTTTCGTCAAGTCTGGGATCAAGCAAGGACCGCTTCGTCCCTGACACTGACGCGACTACTGACGGATGGACATGCGCCAAGAACATGGCCCATTGGTGTGAGTTGACATTTAGCTACTGGGGATAATCGACTTGCACTAATTTCGCCCAGGTGACTATTTCACGTTTGACGTGACGTCGCAGCTGGTTTTCGGGAAGTCGTATCATCTTTTACAGAGCCCCGAAAACCACTGGGTTGCGGATGCTATCCTGGGTCAAATGCGCCGAGTGAGTTTTCTGATGCAATTGCCCGAGATGGAGGACATGAAGTTGCATAAGATTTTGTTTCCACACGCACGCAAGAAGGCACTTCGATTTTCTATGAAAAGCAAAGAGATCATGGAAAAGCGAAAAGAGTCTTCTGACGCTATCACGAATGACCTATTTTCAAAGCTTCTAGCTGCCAAGGACCCTGAAACGGGAGAGTCGCTCTCCCAGTTGCAGTTATGGGCTGAAAGCAACTTGCTAATTATTGCTGGTAAGAACTGCTATGAACAACGACGCATGATAGCCAGTGTCACTGACAGCATTTTCTAGGATCTGACACCTCCTCAACCGCAATGGCCGCTCTTTTCTTCTACCTGTCTAGATATCCCGAGGCATATGAGAAGGTCGTCAAGGAGGTCCGGAGCACTTTCCGCTCAGCAAAGGAAGTTTCTCAAGGACCCAAGCTGTCGGCTTGCACGTATTTGAGAGCTTGTATAACCGAAGCTGCCCGTTTGTCACCTCCAGCAGCCGGGGCAATGTGGCGTGAAGTGCAGGATGGCGGTCTTCAAGTCGGTGACCTTTACGTCCCAGCCGGGTACGACATTGGGACTGGTATCTACTCTATCAACCATCACAAAGAGTATTATCCTCAACCTTTCAAGTTCTGGCCCGAGAGATGGATCCCAGAGATTGTTGGGGAGGAAGCTGTCTCAAAGGCGAAGTCCGCGTATGGTACGTTCTCTGTTGGACCAAGAAACTGTGTTGGGAAGGGGCTTGCCATGATTGAGATCTCGCTGGCGATGGCTGCAGTCATCAGCGAGTTTGACTTCCGCCGAGACGAGACAGGGATGGGCAGAGTCGGGGAAGGCAAGGGAGATTTGAAGGACGAGTATCAGATCTTCTGGGCTTTCACTAGTATGAAGGATGGACCCTTTGTGCAGTTCCGGCGGGCCGAGGCTGTCGGTCTGCATTGAGGTGCCCCAGAGGTAGCAAATTTGTAGAACTGCACAAGATTATATATTCAAGCCCCCACAAATTCACGAGAGATATCCAGACTGTGATGGTCTGAATAATTTTGGAGCGATGGAGACTGTCATCGCCGGTTCTCACACCATACACCACAATGTGAGTAATCAGACTCCGAGCTTTGACTGCACGTCCAGACAACTGAGGATATGAGACTCAACGTGAGAAAATTCTGGAAGTATTATAATACAGAACTACTCTCGAAGACTATGGCGCCAACCGAAGCTATCCATTGCTGTGCCATTCTGGATGCTCTTCAGTGATCCCCATAACTCCTCATAAGCAGGCCCTTCGGGAACAAAGTTGAAAGTCTCATTGGTAGACTTCCGATGAACACAGGATACGGAAACTAATCCAGCCGCGGTTCCCGCGGCAAGAACCTCCGTGAAGTTTGAAAGCTCATCAAACCTTACCTAAGGTGAGTAAGTTAGCAAATACTGACCAAAGACTTACAGGTCATATGTCATGCTCATAAGCTTACGGTTCTCTTTTCCACCCTCCAGCCGAGGCTATCAGCAACTTTGGCTGCCGAATCCGCCGTAATGCTCTCAATCGCAGCTTTGCTGTCGGCAATGACCAGGCTGGTCTCCCCTCCATTTCTCCCAATACCGATGAACCCCGAGGTAGAGAACTCATCAATTTCAGTCTGAGTCTGACTGTCTAAATGCAAGAGGACGTTGTAACCCTCCTTTCTTGCCTCAGAAGTCCATCTCATCACTGGAGCGTAGTTGCCACCAACTTTCACTGCACCTGACCCCCTTGTGGCAGCACGGTCAAAATCATCAAGCACCAAAGCCTTGATGGCGCCGTGACCATGAAAGGCAATGTGAGGCTGAACAAAAACGCAAAACAGAAACTCCTCGGGGGGATCCAGACCAATCTGAGCGCTGGAACCAAATTGGAAAGGACGAATATAAAGGGATCCCTTCACATCGTGAGGGCAAACATACTCTGCATTCTTCCTGACGGCTAGGTGAACGGCTTCAAGGAAAATGTCTTCTGGTACCTCTGGCATGGAGACAAAGGCAGCGGACCTCCTCATTCTAGCAGCGTTGGCATCGGGACGAAATATAGAGATCTCGCCTGCTTGGTCCCTACGAGCTGCATTTCGGTAAAAATGATTAGCATTACTGTTTCAAACGGTCGTCAATATAACTTGATACCTTGTAGTCCTTCAAAGACTTGCTGACCTGCGACCGAATTAGCATCTATGGATGTCGATCTAAGCTCATGGGGACACACACCATAGTGCAACCCCGGAGCCAAGCCGTGTATTGAAAGAAAAGGGCTCTCAACAAACGTCGGGGTTGTCCATTTGCCAGTGGCTGCGTCGTAGACAGACTCTACGTGACCAGCAACTAAAAATAAAAAGATCAGCTGGATGTGTCCATGATGTTCTGCTTTGAGGCGGTAACTGACCATTATTCCTTTTGCTGTCATACACATCCCACTCTGGTTGCTCATTAGCGATACTAGCACAAGCTTTAGGAGAGCCCCTGTGTTGTTCCAGGGGTTGGGTACTTGCTGTAATCCGATTTTGGTGGTATCATAACGGCTGAGAGACTGAATGTACCCTGTAAAACCAACTGGCACAACAAGTCATCAGCGCAAATCAACAAGAAGAGCCGTCGTGCGCCTCTGAGCGACCAGCCTCCTACTGCTATGCCTTGGTAGTCGGCTCTCCGACAGGGGTCCGCTGCCAGTCGCACAGCACATGACTTACCGGGGCGCACCGGCCACAAATGAGTTTGGTCAGCATGACGTGAGATGAGCGTTCGCCCTGGCTAAGCGAGAGAGCATTGTAGATTGCGCAAGACAGTGACATGATATGCAATATTGCTAGATGAATTGGCTTCGCGAATTGGCTCGGCAAAGTAAGCCAAGGACTGTGGGCGATATCCATTGGAGAGACCGCTTGTGATTGGCCAGTGGCTGTGAATCATGGCGAAGCAGATGGCGATAGTTACACGGGCAGGCAGCTACATAGGTAGTGACTTTGAATGCTGCAGTCAGAGAGATGGAATACCTGGCCACGATTTTGCCGGATTAATGGAGTTGATTAAAATATGACGCCATGAAGATTTGCAGAAGATGTTTTAACGCTAGATGAAATGTGTTGTGATACCGCAATTAACCGAACCTGGAATCTAGTATCGAATAGACGAGTCTCATTCTAAAAGAAAATAGACCAAGTGTAAAGTGAATCGCCTTCTTTTCAAGCCTTGGGCTTCACTTCAATAAGCGGGCCATTCTTCCAACTGATAAACATGTCCACCAGCTCGTACTCTTTAGACGGATCCGGTCCTTGACCGCTGCACGTCCCGTTGACCCATGATTGCTGGCACAGTCTCATGTCATACTTGAACATCAAAGTTGCAAAGAGAATTGAGATCTGGAGGTATGCGAGAGGCTTTCCAATGCATCCGCGGGTTCCAGCACTGAATGCCATAAAGGCGGCGGAAGAGTACTTCAGAAAATCAGGGGTGATGATGGTGCCGTCTGCAAGTGTCTCACCAACGATCCACCTTTCCGGTTGGAACAAGAAAGGGTCGGGGAAATATTCCTTATCGTGATGAATGGAGAAGACCGGCACTCCGATGTTGACACCCTCGGGGTAGAAGGTGTCTCCAACCTGCACACCACCTGGTTCCACTTGACGGTGAAGCACTGAGCCAGCCGGGGGAGACAGTCTCAAGCCCTCATTGATGCAGGCCCGAAGGTAAGTGCAGGCCTGTAATTCCGTGCAAAACTCAATTTGATCAACACTGGAAAACACACTCCGAACTTCCGCCTGGAGTCTTGCGAGCTTGTCGGGGCTGTGTAGCAAGTAGTAAATCGTGGAGCTGATGGCAGTTGAAGACGTGTCGCTCCCTACTAGAGTTAGCCCATGGCCATGGCACCGTATTGCCATATTTTGCTTACCTGCTGTAATTAATAAAATTGCCTCTTCGACTAACTCTTCCATGGTGAACGTGTCTCCCGTAACGGGATCGACCGCACCAGTGAGCCAGAACATGAAGTCCTTCTTGGAATCACTCAGTTTGCTCACTCTTTCATCCGCCGCCTTCTCAATGAAAGAATCGAATGTTACCGTAGACCGAACGTGATGAGAGAAGAGAAGCCACTTGAGCCTCAGAGTGTGAAGAAGCGTAAGTGAAGACCCAGTCTGTTTGATGCATCAGCCACTGTTCTTTTAACACTTGTGCAATTCTACTTACGACGTTGTCTGCCCATAATGTCTCGTGGAGAATCTTTATGATGTGTCTGTTCCCAGCGTATCGCATCATGTCGAAAGATTTGGAGAATGACAAGTCACTCGAGACGTCGAATGTGAAGCGGTTGATCCATTCCGAGAAGTTTTTCGGTTTGCTCCACTGCTCTGAGTTCGAAGGCTCTCTTCCTGACAACACATAGCCTTCTTGGGTATCGTTGTCCAGGAACTCTAAACACTGACAGAGAGTCGCAACGTGTTTATTGATGGTGACACCTGCGGTTTTGAGCGCCGAGTCGGAGAAGCCTTGTCGAAGGATCCGCCGCTTCCTTGCATGTACTTGCTTGTTGATGGAAGAGAACAGACTGGCTTTCTCTGGATTTCTGGGAAACGCCAGATAGTTGTCCGCTTTTCGAGTGTAACGACTGTTGGTGTAGAGCATCTTCACCCCCTCGGCAGATCTGATGCTGACATGGTTGGGCCCATAGCGAACAATTGGGCCATATTTCTCATGCAGTTGATGCAGGTTGCGAGCTTGGTCCTTCTTCAGAGCATGATACGTATTGTAAAGGCTCGTCAAACGTCCAATCAGTGGGCCTGGATGGGAGCTCAACGGATGCAGAACGAGGCGCTTGAAAATGAAAGCAATTACAGCAATCTCAAGATATTGTTAGATATGAGACACGAGAACATTTCCGATGAACTGTAGGAATGGGGTCGGCACATGGGACGAAAACTTACCAGCAAAACAACAAAACCAGCCGTCGCGGTGTTTTTCGACACCGACAGGCTGGCACCAACAACCTTGCTCAGATCGTCCATTGTTCGCTCGGTCCTGAGGAACTACTGCCAGATTCCTCGCCCGAACGATTGCTGCTGGGTATCCACGAGTTTTCCCGGCGGGCTCCCGCATGCATCAAACGCGGTGTTGTCCTGACTCATAAGCATGCCCTCGGTGTTGAGTAAGACGGATACTAGGTGCTGATGTCACCTTTAAGGTTCCGGAGCAATAATCGACACCCCTGCACGACCGCACCCGAGGGTGGCATCTGATCCTGAAATTAACACGAATTAGGTTGCTAAAGTTGCGATGCCTTCGAAACCGACGTTCTCGCTTGCAAGAAAGTTCCAGATCCACAGAGCGCAAACCCTATGATTCGGGTTGAAGTAGAATCCCGAGAAGCAACTGCCATGCATCCAGAAGCAGAGCGGGAGTTGGCGTATATTCTGCTCGTGGAATTACTAGCGTATGCAGCTTGACCCCAAATCACCATAGGTGAAGGTTAAACTGACCTCGCGAATAGGCATCAGTTTGCGTATCCCGTGCGATGGTATGCCGACATGAGTGACGTCAATGCATAGTGATCATGTTGAGCTTATATTATCTATAGGATCGAAACACAAAATGCTATTCTCGGAGAGATCAAAGCGGAGAGGATTGTGGAGGTCGGGCCGGCGAATATCCTCACCAATATGATGAAAAGAACCTGGAATGGGCGATACACAATTTCAGATGATGTCCAAGGCCTTCGCCGGCGGATACTTGGGCCTGATGCAGACCTGCCAGAGATTTATTATCAGTCTCCCGTTGAGGAGATGAGTTCTGAGGAAAGGACTGGAAATTCGCTGGTAGCGAGTTCCCAGACACCACACCAGAGCGACGAGAATGAGTTTGGTTCCAGCCAGCCAGCATCACAGTCGACCATAGACGACAACCATGAGCCAATAGCGCCAATGATGGATTTGGAAGAGGCCAATGTCCCGGTCTCCGCAGTGCTGCTCGCGATTATAGCCACAAAACTAAAGAAAGCCCCCAAAGATATTGATACCACAAAGTCAATCAACCAGCTCGTCAGCGGTGAGTCAATATGTTCTGTCCATCATCTTTCCCAAGCACTAATAAGAGAAGGACGCTCAACGCTCACCAATGAAATTGTTGGTGATCTTCACGTCGAGTTCGCAAATCAACTGCCCGACCGTGCAGAGGAGCAGCGACTCAGCGAGCTGTTTGAGACACTTAGCAAGGTCCACACTGGAACACTTGGGAAGAAGACTTCATCACTCGTTGCAAGCTTTGTCTCCTCCAAATTACCAGGTAGCTTCAACCAGTCAAAGGTCCGGGAGCATCTTCAGCAACGATGGGGGCTAGGACCCATGCGCCAGGATGCGGTTTTGCTTCTTGCGCTCACAAGTCAGCTTGACTCACGCCTGCCTTCTGAAGACGCTGCGAAGAGCTTTATCGACGACTGCGCGGGAGCATATTTCAAGCAGGAGGGCTTGTCACTGCCCCGAAGCAGCCCATCCACCGTAGGGACAATCGCCAAGGTTGACGCAAAAGCTCTGGAAGTGATCAATGAAAGAAGCAACGCTTTGCTACGGGACATCAGTGAGGCGATGTCTCGGCATCTTCCCACAAACACGAGTCCCAAAACGGATTCAATGGCGGCGAAATCTGAACAAGAGGTTGACGAACTCGACCTGTGGCGCAGCGAGCACGGAGAAGATTATGCTGAGGGTATCAAGCCGATATTCGATATTGGGAAGCAACGGTTCTACGACTCCTTTTGGAACTGGTCCTCCCGCGACATTGCTCTACTTTTCGATCTTGCCAAGCACCCCAGCTCACAGAATGCGGGGTTGATCGAAGAACTTTCAACATCTATTATCAATCGATCTTGCGAGCGCTCTATCGCTCAGATCCAGTATCTTTGCTCAAAAACAATGGGCGAAAAGACGAACCTAGGCCGGATCATGAGGCTTTGTCTGCAAGCAAGCATATCCTCGAAGAATCGGGACCCGGTATTCATTGATGGGTCAATCGACCTGGCGCCATCAACAACTATTGACAAAGAGGGTAACATCAAATTTGCCGAAGTACCGCGAACATCCCCTCTCAAGGTTCGCAAGTCTTCAATCCCGCAAATGCCATATCCCGTGGGCACCTATGATCATGGCATCTTGACTATGTCTGACAGGCTCAGCTCTGCATATGCGGAAGACTTGGATACAGCGCGGCATTCCGGGTTCACCTTTCGGGGTAGGAATGTGTTGTTGACAGGTGCTGGCCGGAACTCCATTGGCTTCGGGCTTCTGAAGTACCTACTACAGGGCGGTGGAAGAGTCACAGTGACTACTAGCAACTACTCCTCAGAAGCCACGCAAATGTACCAGAGCCTTTATTCTCGACATGGAGCCAAGGGGTCTGTTTTGAGGGTTCTTCCATTCAACCAAGGTAGTCAACGAGACATCCAGGAGCTTGCGAAGAACTTGGTAGATGACTGGGACCCTGACTTCATTATTCCATTTGCGGCAATATCCGAGAACGGCCGAGAGCTTGAAGAGTTGGATTCGAAGTCGGAGATTGCCCACCGGCTGATGCTCACCAATCTCCTCAGGTTATTTGGTGCCGTTTCCAAGAATAAGCGTTCCAGGGGAATTATTACCAGACCTGCCACAGTCGTACTCCCCCTGTCTCCCAATCATGGTCTCATGGGTAACGACGGTCTCTATGCAGAGTCCAAGAGGGGCCTGGAATCTCTACTCTCGAAATGGAAGTCCGAAACTTGGAGTGACTATCTGTCTATGCTGGGGGTTGTCATTGGCTGGACTCGAGGAACAGGCCTCATGGACGACAATGATATTGTTGCTCAGGGAGTCGAGGGTATGGGAGTTCGGACATTCTCCAAAGACCAAATGGCTGCATTCATTGCGTCCCTCTTGGGCGGCAGAATGAACGTTGCTTGCCAGTCCATCCCAATTGTCGTCGATCTCAGCGGCGGAATGGGCAAGGTCATGGAACTGAAGGATAAGCTTACGAAAATTCGCCATGATCTTCGCGCCGAAGCAGACATTCAACGAGCTATCATGGAGGAGCAGCAGAGAGAAGCAACAATTACTGGTCGCAAGACGTCATTCCATACTCCCCAGGCTTTGCCGCGGAGAGCGAATCTACGTCTTCAGTTACCTCGACTAGCTGAGTGGAACGGGGAACTGGCATCTCTCGCAGAAGGCTTGGAGGGTATGGTCGACCTGAGCCGAATAGTTGTCATTACGGGTTTCGCAGAGCTTGGACCTTATGGGAGTAGTAGGACACGATGGGAGATGGAGGCCGAGGGCTCTCTGTCTCTTGAAGGATGCATTGAGATGGCATGGATGATGGGTCTCATCAAATACAGCAAAGATGTTCTGAAAGACGGGCTCCCGTGGACTGGCTGGGTAGACGCAAAGACCTCGGCTCCGGTGGAAGAGAGTGAGATCTTCTCACGATACATGGGATCGATCCTCGAGCATACAGGCATACGCAAGATTGAGCCAGACAATTGCGACAACAACTACGATCCGGAAAAGAAGACGACAGTCCAGGAAATGGAACTCACTCAGGACCTACCCCCATTTGAGGCATCGTCTGACGTGGCTCGGTACTTCCAACTTCAGCACGGTGAGAAGGCCGTTATCAGCAAGATGGAGTCTGGGCTTGTCATGGTCCAGCTCAAGGCTGGCGCGAAAGTTCTCGTCCCAAGAGCAAGTCGGTTCAATCGCACGGTGGCTGGCCAGATTCCAACTGGATGGTCGGCAAAGCGATACGGCATCGACGACGAGATTATTGAGCAAGTTGACCCTGTGACACTCTTCACGTTGGTCTGCACTGTCGAAGCACTCTTGACGTCAGGGATTGTCGACCCGTACGAATTATACAAGCATATCCATCTTTCCGAAGTTGGTAATTGTATTGGTTCAAGCATGGGTGGGCTTTCGTCGTTGAGACAGATGCACCGCGATCGATTCCTCGATAAAACAGTCCAGGGAGATATTCTCCAGGAAACCTTCATCAACACAACGGGGGCATGGATCAACATGCTACTAATGTCTTCAACTGGACCAATAAAAACACCTGTCGGTGCCTGTGCCACGTCGCTGGAGTCACTTGATACGGGATACGACCTCATTGTAGCTGGCAAAGCCAAGGTCTGCATTGTTGGTGGCGTGGAGGACTTCGTCGAAGACGTATCGTACGAGTTTGGAAGCATGAATGCTACCTGTGACACTGACAAGGAATTTGCCGCTGGAAGAAGTCCAGCTGAGATGTCCCGGCCTACAACATCAACCAGAAGTGGATTTGTCGAGTCTCAAGGATGTGGAATTCAGATCCTTACGACTGCCGAGCTTGCCCTGGAGATGGGTCTTCCCATATTTGGAGTGGTAGCTTTTACCAGTATGGCTGCCGATAAAGTCGGCCGCTCTGTCCCAGCACCCGGTGGAGGCGTTTTGACAAATGCCCGAGAAGCAAGCTCGGGGAGACGATATGCCACGCCACACCCCCTGCTCGATATAGGATACCGTCGAAGGCTACTCAATATGAGAATTCAGCAAGTCAACGACAACTACCAGACAAATCTGGACCTTATGGAGCATGAAATTCATTACATAAAAGAGATGGGAACCGACGGCTTTGACGAGGAGCGCTATCGACAGGACAACATGACTGCTTTTGAAGAGGACGCAAAGAAGCAAGAGGCGGACTTGAGATTCAGTCTGGGCAATCAATTTTGGAAGAATGAGCAGCACATCGCACCGATCCGAGGCAGCCTCGCAACTTGGGGCCTTGGGATCGATGATTTGGCGGTCGCGTCGATGCACTTGACCTCGACCGTGAAGAACGATACCAATGAGTCTTCAGTTCTTCAGAAGCAGATGGAATTCCTGGGGAGACAACAGGGAAATCTTCTTACTTGCGTAGGCCAGAAATGGCTGACTGGTCACTCAAAGGGAGCTGCTGGTGCCTGGATGGTGAACGGGGCCCTACAGATGATGGACTCTGGTTTGATCCCAGGTAATCGAAATGCCGATAACATTGACACCGACCTGCGACAGTACAATCTTCTTCACTTCCCAAACATGACCACCCGGGCTGAAGAGATCAACGCTTGCTCCATTACCTCCTTTGGGTTTGGACAGAAGGGCTCACAGGCCATTCTGGTTCACCCAAAGTTTCTCTTTGCGACCACCAACAAGCAGGCTTACGAGGACTACGTCGCGAGGAGGAATGGTAGATGGAGAAAGGCAAACAGCTTCTTCAGCCGTGGGATACTTCATGAGAGGCTTGTCAACACCAAGACTTTGCCGCCTTACCAGGCGGCGCAAGAGTCTGCAGCACTGCTCAACCCGGCAGCTCGTTTCTCTGAGCAACGCTATTAAGGCCAGGGCTGGATTCTCTTCTCAGATGCGAATATAGTTTTCTTTTTGTCGGCAACGCCAGCCCATCGCAGCGTTAATCAAGCTGGGCGCGCCTTATGTAATCAGCGATTACGTAAGGACCACCCTCTGTGATTAACGCTGCGATCGCAGCCGCTGCCTCTAACACAGTTAACTATATATATATCACTACTAATGTAGTTAATATAATATAATATTTACTACTTATAGTAACCCTTACTAGCTAGCTAGTCTTATAAGACTAATACTAATTAGTAATTAACTTTATAGTTACTATTATATAATATATTAATTAACTATAGATTAGTAAAGTTTTAGAAGAGGTAATTTTATTAATATTTATTTAGATCTATTCTACTTAAGAACGTTTAATTAATTAACTTATACTAATAAGGTAGTTATAAACTTTAAAAAAGATAGCTTATATCGCTTAAGTTACTTTAAACTTACCCTCCTCTAATCTCTAAGAAGAGTATATTAATATTAATATTATTAGTATTAATAGGATTAAGTAATATCTCCTTATAGTATTAATAATAGTAGGATTATAATAATAGCTTTTATAGCTTTTAATTCTATACTTAATAGAAGTGGTTATAATATAACCTAAGAGATAGTCTATCCTATTTAGAACGTTCTTAGTAATTACTTTTACTTTCTACTTGAAGAGTATCTATTATATATTTAACTCTTAATATTAATATTAATTTATTAACTTATAATTAATAGTAAAATTAACTTCCTATTTTACTAACTACCTCTCTTAGCTTCTTACCCCTTATAAGTAGAGTTTTTATACTATATAAATAGATAAGAGATTACTCTACTTTTAATAGCTTTTAACTACTTTTTTCTTTTTTATTAAGTTAATATTAATAGTAAATAGCTACTTTAAGCCTATTTAATAATAACTACTTATATATACTATATAGTATACCTTACTATAAGAATTTTTCTACTACTTAACTACTAAATACTAACTACTAACTATTAGTTAAAAGGAGAATTTTTTACTATCTTTTAACTTTATTAACTTATACTTCTTCTATAATACTACTATATTACTTTTATATCCTTAAGAGTCTACTACTTTATTAATAATATTACTTATTAAACCTTATTTACTTTCCTTAATTACTTACTATAATACTCTTTTTTTACTTTAGTAAAGGCCCTCTCTAGTCTTTATACCTCTATTTTTAACTACTATTAAACTATATTAAGTTAAATAAGTAATAAAGTAATAAATTATCTACTAAATAAATAAACCTTAATTACTTTAATTCCTAGTTAAGTTCTTTACAACTATAATATAATAAACCTCACCTACTACTTAACTTAATACTTTATTCTATTAATAACTTTAGTTAATAATAGCTAACTCCTCTAATTTAGGATTATTACCCTCTCTACCCCTTTTACTTCCTCTTAGCCCTCTAGTTAGTAATTACTTTATCCCTATCTTTATTTAAGTTTATAATATAGTTAATTATAATATTTAGAAAAAACTTAGTAATATTAATTTAAAGTTAAATATTACTACTTAATAATAACTTACTTTATATTTTCTATTTAATATAAAGTATTACTAACTTAATAGTTTTATTAGCTCTACCCTCTAAGGTTAGGTATATATTAATTTTAAAGAAGTACTAAAGTTTACTTTTATTTATTATAACCTTATTACTATAAAAAACTTTAGAAACTTCCTTATTACTAATAGAGTTTATATTACTATAAATAGTACCTCTATTACCTCTAATATCTATACTACTTTTTACTAAGACTTCTATAAATAAACTATAGAGGAGATTAATAATAAGGCTTCTAAGATTACTACTTTTAAGAAAGCTATTAGAAATACTAACTTCTTTAATAATATTTAAGGTATTAAGCTTAAACCTTCCTTAGTACCTTTAGTTAACTCTATTTATACCCTTATTAGTATAATACTATTTTTTAGCCCTACTTAAGATAAATTAATTCCTTTTAGAACTTATTAATTAACTACTTTTATCCCTCTAAATAACTTTAATATTAATATTACTAACTATAACTTAGTTAACTTAGCTATACTTAACTAATTATCCCCTTATTAACTTATAGATCTTATAAAGTTATACTATAATAGTATATACTTTAAGGGTAATATATATAATATCTTTAACTCTAAGTTTCTTATCTTTAAAGATTACTATATTAAGGTAGGTATTAATTAGTTTTAAATCTTAGGTGCTTTCTCTATTATATTTAAAGGTAAAATACTTAACTACTACTATAATAAGCTTTATAGTAATAATATACTTATTAACTTTACTAGTTTAGTTATTAAAATTAAAACCTATTTTAAGACTAAAGAGTTTTATTAAGTATATTTCTCTAAGTAGTATAATATTACCCTTAACTATATAATCCTAGAGAACTTTAGTAAAATTAAGATAGAGTATCTTAAGATAGTATTTAATAAGCTTATTACTATCTAATATACTCTCTCTACTATTTACTACTCTAATAATACTTTTTATAATTAGATCTTTAGTACTTATTAAGGTATACCTAAATATAACTATACTTTTATAAGCTTTATTAAAGACTATAAGAGTATTGCTAACTAGCTTTAATTATTTATTAGTATTATAATATAAAGCTAAGTTTATAAGTATTTTATAATAAATCTAGCTCTTATTAATAACTAGTATTAGATTAATTATTAATATAATAGCTATAACTATAGTTTTTAATTTAGCTATTACCTATATATACTTTATAGTTAATATTACTTTTAATTTATACTTCTTAAATCTAAGAAGAAGTATTATATTTATAGTGAGATAGGCTATTAATTAATAAAATACTTTATTAAAGATTACTATAAGATTTTTAACTACTTTAAGTAAATATATATTAATAAGAATACCTCTACTCCTACTTTTAATTACTTTTTAGTATAATATAAAGGTGTTAAAAGTATTAATAACTTTTTTATTAATAGCTATAATAAGGATATATTAAACTACTTTAGTACTCTTAATATTAATAACTTTAATACTAAAGATAGTTAGTATAAGTTAGATAGCTTAAATAATAAAAATTAATAATTTCTTACCTCTTATTTTATTAGTATTACTTTTAATAGCTTTAAAATTATTAATATATTAGGTAATAATACTACTTTCTATATTATTACTAAATAGAATCTATATATTACAGTTAAGTTTAAAGAATATACCTTATAGTTCTCTCTTAAGGGAAGGTATAAATTAATAATCTTTTAGGGTATCCTACTTAATATTAATACCTCTAAATATTTAATAGTAAGCTAGTCCTAAGTCCTTGTATTTTAATAATTAATACTAAACTTTAAAGTTAATATTATAAGAGTAGTTACTATTAGATTTAGCCTTAATAACTTTATTTACTTTTTAAGATCTATTAAAGTTCTTATACTACTTAGTCTTATTACTTTCTATATTATATTAATAAATATATCTTTCTTATACTACTTTTATAATATAGATAAGATAGAAGTTATATTTAATAACCTTAATAATATTATAAAATAGAGAGACCTTAAAGTTCTAGTTATCTATAAATAGAAGTATCTTTAGATATTTCTCTAATAGAAATAATTAGTTACTTATTATTACTTTAGTGAGGTTAAACTTTAATAACTTTATTACTATTTTAGCTACTTATTAGTTATTAGACTTTAATATATCCTTACTAAAGCTAAGTATAAGGTTAATAAAGGCCTCCTTACCTATCTAACTAAGGTTTATTAGTATTATTAACTTTATACTAGTTAACCTAAAAGGTTTAGATTTACCCTATATAATAACTATAAGTTTAATTATAAGATCTTTATAGATATTATATATCTTAATAGTAATAAGCTAGTACTTTATATTATTAATAGTACTACTAGCTTTAATATAGCTTATTTCCTTAAAGATCTATTAACTTAGTATATTTAGGAGGCTTTATATATATACTAGATTAATATCTACTAAAGCCCTTTTAATTTTATTACTATAAATATTAGTATTAACTTCTATAGTTATAAATTTAAGTATACTACTTATACCTTAGTAATTATTATTAAAGAAGTTCTTATTAAAGCTTATTATAGTATTAGTAAGGTTAAATATTACTATACTACTTTATGCTATACCTATAATATTATCTATATTAAAGACCTTTCTATCCCTTATAAGTAAGCCTTATAGATAACTATTAAGACTATTAATAATACTATTAAGCCTAATAATCTGATCTTAACCTTATTTATCTTTAGTACTTACTCTTAAGTAACTAA
This sequence comes from Colletotrichum gloeosporioides, assembly GCF_011800055.1. Classification (NCBI taxonomy): domain Eukaryota; kingdom Fungi; phylum Ascomycota; class Sordariomycetes; order Glomerellales; family Glomerellaceae; genus Colletotrichum; species Colletotrichum gloeosporioides. The sequence goes on from NW_025544692.1 coordinate 407,545, forward strand.
GGATTTAGCGCTATCTCTAAGTATTATAAAGTATTAAGAAGTTATATAAAAGGCTACTAATAAACTCTACTATATATATATTAAGTAATAAGTCTTTAATACCTTTACCCTCTATAATAGCTTAAATATATTATTAATACTTACCTTCTTATTATAGTTAGATATTTTTATATAGTATGAGAATAAAGGCTAAGCTAGTTTATATAAGCTTTTCTCTATTAATAGGGAGGATTATATACTTAACTTATCTTATAGGCTAAGAATATTTTAATTAACTTATATTAAGCTTTTTTATAATAACTTAGATAAAGATATTATTAACTCTAGTTCTCTACTAAATACCTCTAAAGTATTAATAATATTAGTAAAAGAAGACTAAAAAAGATTACTAATACTAGTACTACTATTATTATACTAATATAGCTAGTCTTATAAGGGAGAAAAATATTTAAAGCTACTTTTAAGTAAGTTATACTAAAGTTTATAAAGATAGATACCTATAGTAAAAATAGTTAATATTAACCTTACTTTTAGTATTAACTTCACACTAGAGGTTAATAATATTAATACTACTACTATATTTTTTACTACTAATAAAGTCTTTTTAATTAATAAAAAATATACTAACCTTAACTTAACTATATAGCTCTATAAGGTAGGTAAGATTAATATATTTAGCTACCCTTTTAAGTAATCTAATAAGATTAAAATTAAGAGACTTATTAATTAAGGTGTCTTTAAGATAATTATATATAACCCTATTAAGTATATAAATATCTATATCTTCTAATTATAAATAGTTAATAAGATTAAAAGTAAAAATACTAATAAGCCTTATAAGAAGTTCTACTTTATTATCTAAAGATATACTAATAATAGTAAGGAAGTAATTTTAATATAGTTACTAATAATATAGTATATAAGTTAACCCCTTATCCTTATTATTATACTATAATTACTACTTTTTAGTAAGATCCTCTAGTTTTATAATATAATATAGGTATATATCTAATTAGTAATAAAGCTTAATAGAATAATTCTAATATACTTACTTATTTAGATTTATAACTAATACCTAAAAGGTATTATTATAAAAGTTATTAAGTTACTTTATAGTATTACTAAGGCTAGTACTTATTAGTAGGCTATATATAGCTATTACTATAGAGAAGTCTTCTAGATAGTTACTTTAAGCTATAACCCCTACCTTTTAGTCCTTTTAATAATTAACTCTAACTTTATAGTTATTAGTATATAAACTAATAATATTTTAGGCCTTATTAATACTAAATTCTCAGCTTATAAGGATAAAGTTCTAACTAAAGCCTTATTTATAGTAAAAGCTAAATAATAACTTATTATTAACTAACTACTAATATTTAATTGTAGTATTATTAGTATTAATAAATTAAATATAATTATTTTCTACTAGAAAGGCTAAAATAAGAAGCTTACCCTTATTAATACTAATATTACCTCTAATACTATTAAGAAGTAATATATTAAATAATATATATATAGTATATATACCGTATTAATCTACTAGCTTAAGGTATACTATAATCTATTAACTACTACTTAATACTAAAACCCCTTACTTAATAATATTAAAGCTCTTAATATATAACTATAGTAGTAGATAGATTTATTAGTATAAGGATTAATATTTATACTTATTAACTTATTAACTACTAAACTCTTTATCTTTATTAATAGCTTATTTACTAATAATACTAACCTTATATTATAGCTTAGTTTTACTATTATTCTTACTAATAAGACCCCTTCTAATAAGAATAAATTTATAATTAATAGTAATATTATCTACTTTAGTTTAATAAAGAGTAAGTAAATCATTTAAAGTATACTAACCTCTAAAGTCTATAGTATAATTACTAGTATTAATATAGTTTATACTATCTCTATAACCCTCTAAATAATTACTAAATAACTTAGCCTACCTCTAATACTTACTATTATCTATACTAACTTATACTTACTATATAAATACCTTATTAAGCTAGGTTCTATAAAGAAGAAGCGTTTAATAATTAATATTATAGCTCTATACTAGTTATATAAATACTATAAGTTATATAAAATATAATAAATTAATAGTAATAATAACTTTATTAATGCCTTTACTAAAGTGAAGCCTAACTAGTACCTTATATACTTCCTTAATATAAACTTAGTAATAATATAAATAGAGAGATAAGTTATATAGGCTTAAGTAGCGCTAATTACTAGTATTAGTTTAAGGTAGGATTAAGTAATAGTTATAGAGTAACTACTATAATAGGGGTTATAAATAATTATTAGGTAATTACTATAATTACTAGTAATTATTATTTTTTATATTATATATCATTTAATAACTTCTTTTTAAACTATATTATAGTTACTATTAACTATATTAATACTAATAAAAAGAGAAAGTTATTAGTATTAGTAATATTAGCCTATTATAGTGTTAATTAAGCTAGGCGTACCTTATATAATTAGTAATTATATAAGGCACTGCCCTCTACGATTAACGCTGTAATTATAGCTGCTACCTCTAACGCAGTTAACTATATACATATCACTACTAACGTAGTCAATATAATACGATATTTACTGCCCACAGTGACCCTTACCAGCTAGCTGGTCCTGTGAGACCAACACTTTTCTACTCATTTCGTTTTTCTTCAGCACTTTTCATTCGCAGTTTGCCGCCTGGAGGCGCACCTTTTTGACTCAGCACTATCTTCAATAGATAATGTAATACAAGCATGGCGGGCAAGTGGCATCTCATGGTCATGTGTGTTAGCACTACAACCATAGCGCATTCATTAGCAGCATTCTAGCATGAAACTAGGAGTTTGTACTGAATCAGAATGTATATTGAACAGATTAGAGATCTCAATAGTTCCCTCACTCGCTACGTTTTAGCTTACTCGGCCGCTGAATACAGGATCTCTACTTGGTTGCAAAGTTCTTGATGCTCTCGTGTGCCGGGCCTTCAGGGGTTACGTATGCCTGTCTTCTGCGTCAGAATTTGGGTCGCCGTCATGGATTTGAGGATGTGGAGTCAAACCTTGGTCAATCCCCCATCTACCACAAGCTCTTGAGCATTGACAAATGAGCTCGCATCGCTGGCAAGAAATAGCGCCGCAGACGCTTGCTCGATAGGTTCGCCAAACCTTCCTTGGGGCAAGTGAACTTCCCTGCGTGCTCTCCTCTCCACATTCGTACCCAGGTAGTCTTGCATGAGAGGGGTGTTCAACGGTCCCGGGCACAACGTATTGAACCTGATGCCTTCTCTCGCATGAACTATGGCGAGCTCTCGCGTCATAGCAATGATGGCACCCTTGCTGGTGGTATAGGCTAACTGGGCTGTTGCAGAACCAATCAAGCCGACAACCGAGGATGTGTTAATCACACTTCCCCGGGATTTTCCGTGCTTCCGCATGCTCAAGACGGCATGTTTACACCCGTGCCAAGTGCCCTTGACATTGACTTGATAGGTGAGATCCCAAGCCTTCTGAGTCACTTCAAGCGCATCGCCATCTTCGTGGGGGAAGACGCCAGCATTATTGAGCATTACATCGACGCCGCCGTGTTGGTCTAAGTACTGGACCAGAGCCGCAACGTCATCTTCGTTAGACACATCGCATCTCTTGTAGTCAACTCGTCCAAGATGCGGTCCGTGAAGTTCCACATTTTGCCGCAGGTCTTCAAGGGCTTTGTTTGACACATCTGACAGCAACAGGTTCGCTCCAGACTTGGCGAACAGGATTGCTATTTGAGTACCAATACTCCTATCTAATATCAGAAGTCTACTCTTATTTTTTTGAGCAGCAGATCATGGCGTACCCTGCAGCTCCTGTGATGATGACATTCTTGCCCGTCAACTGGAATAACTCCGACATGGTTCGGTATTCGGTATGTTGAACGACAGACGGAACAAGACCCACAAGTACGGCTTCTGGGAACGGAGGTGTCTTCAGCTGCGTATCCGTTCCTCGACTTACACGAGTTGTCGGCACACAGTGAGGAAGGTGACTGGCGTGGGCTTATGCTCCGACCGAGGCAATGCAGCAAATGGATATTCCGAAGGATCACCACATTGTGAGCTGTCGACACATAATCCTTTCCGTCTGACTCAATGCACGTAAAATATCAATGAGACTGCAATAGCTTCTGAAGACCATGACGTGAGATAGAGTGAGCCTGAGTCAGGAGCTGATCGCCTTGAATCACCATGAGATGGGTGCAGCGCATGGGCCCTCATCGGCTCCGTCGTCGGCCCCGAGTGAGTCCGCCAGCTCGATACGGGGGGGAAAGTGCTCTGTCTACAATTCTGTAGATTTTCATGGTGATAGAGGTTTTCCAGTTTGATAATATGTAAATAGAAGATTCGTGATCATTTGCCTTACCAAGTAGTACCCGAAAAAGATGATGTTTGCAAGATTAACTGGATTCAAGGTGGACGTTTATGAATGAAGTTGTCTCGGCTTAAAGCTCTCATTGATGAGTGTAAGACAATAATGGCTAGAAAGGGGCAAAAAAGTGATATTTCTTGATGTATGTCTACCAAGGGACAACCTGGCCAGTCTGGGTGACGAACTTCCCCGACGTAGTCTCTCGGCTCGCTCCGTCAATGACTTGGAGACAGCCACTGACACTGCTGTCAATTGTATCCGGAGGTCCGGCAGCGTAATTCCATGCGTTCGCTGCGTAATTGCCCATGTCTGTCTGGACCCACCCAGGATGAAGGGCGACGGCGACCAGATTCTTGTGTTGGGCGTGCAGCGACTTGGTGATGTGATTCAAAGCTGCTTTGCTCGGGCCATAGGCACCCCCGGGGACCGGCTCTTGCGTTTCAATGGATCCGACAGAGGAGGTGACACCAATGAACTTGGCGGGGACATCGGTCTCGGTGCGGGGCTTGTCCATCAGTGGCCAGAGACCTTGGAACACCATCAACGGAGCAATAGTGTTGACCTCGAATGCTTTGCGGAAGTCCTCGGCTGGAGTTGTAGATATAGGAAGCATGGGGAAAGGAGCAGCTGCGTTGCTGACCAAAATGTCGATGCGATCCACGGTGCCAGCAGTAGCTACTGTGAACGCTTCACGCATAGCAGCAGGAGACGGCGCTGTGGAGAGGTCGAGCAGCATGACATGCAACTCACTACCAGAGCCTTTGGTGACTTCCGCAACGCCCGATTTCAGAGAGGCGGCGGCAGCATCACTGCGCACTGAAGCGACGACGGTGGTGGAAGGACGAGCGATCAGGGCCTTGACCAGGCCCAGGCCGATGCCCTTGTTGGTGCCCGTGATCACGTAGACGGTGTTCGTCATGATACAAATGTGATTGACAAATTTTCTCGGAGATTAAAAGGACAAGGCTGGGGAACTTGGATATGGAACTAGGTTTAAGCTGGTGCGGATGATATAGGAGGAAGAAAAGCAAGCTGCGCTGAAATCAAGCTGCATTTCCGTGTAAGAGGATTGGAAGGATCAGGGCGGGGGAAGAGACGAGCACGTGAGCCAGGAACCCGTTGCTGCGCCGCAGAAGAAAGAGTTTGGGTGTATCAAGCCACTTATCACGTCAGCGTCCCATCTGTTCCGTCCCATGTCACTTGGTTACAGCCTCGGAGCCTCATCTTGTTTCTGTGTTCATCTATTGGTCTTCATCTATCGCGTGTACGTTTACTCATTGTATTCTCTGTATCTTCATCCCAAAATGCGAAATTCTTCGTGAGCTGCATCCAATCCGTTCGCAAAGCCCTCGGCGACCTTCAAGGCCCGGGCGCGCTCCTCCTCCACGCGTTCCCATGTCCATCCGCCGCCGGCCACTGGCGGGGGCGGGGCCGGGACCGTAGGCAGTGACGAGGTGGAGTCTCCGTGTCTCCTGGAGGACCTCTCACCCTTGTCTCTCTTCTTCGAGTCCTTGTCTTTTGACTTCTTTTCCTTCTTGGACTTGCTCAGAGACTCGGAGGAAGTGTTGCCGTCGACCCAGTTCAAGTTGGGGACCTCAGTGCGGAGTACTCCCGCTGCCTGGAAGAACTTCTCTGGCGGGACCGTCAGGCGGCCGGCCTTGACGACGCACTTCGAGATCGCTGTCGCATAGACGCTGGGCGAACGAGAAGGGGCCTTGCCGTTCACTGACTTCTTTCGCTTCTCGGCAAAGTGAGTGATGACGTAAATCCACTTGCGGTCCCAGGACAGGATTCTGCTGTGCATGTCGAAAGCTACACCGATCTTGATCTCCTTCTTGAAGTTGCAAGAGGTGCCGGCGAGAAGCACTTGGACGCCCTCCTTGTACTCCTTGTACAGTCCGCCGCGGATAGCCTGAGACCGCAGGGCGGCAAGGAGATCCGTTCTGGCAACATCAAGGTCAGAGAAGTAGGTGCTGTTGGACTTGTGCAAGTTGTAGTCGGTCTCAAGCAGGGCCACACGAGAAGGAGTGACAACCGGCCGGAAAATGGAGCCTGGCCGGGAGTCAAAGTAACGCTTTCTCGGGAACCAAATGTTGTAGAAGACACGCAACTGAGAATATGTCAGACTGATGCGCTATTTCGATGAGGGGAATGATCTGCCGCTGAGATGACTTACGTGCCAGACGAAGGGCAATCTTTTGAAGTTGAGACAGAAGGCAGCAGCTGCAAGGGCGGCAAGGCACGCCTTGCCCTTGTTCTTTGCAGCCCAGCGCTGGGCCTGTTCAAGGGCCCGCAGGAGCACCGGCTTCGCGGCCTTGAAGGCCTCGATGGCCCTCGCGCGCAACGTCGCCCCGAGTCCTACAGGTTGAGAAGACGACCAAGGCAGAGCCTCTGTCGCCCGTTTGCGCAACATTGTGCTCTTTCCTCGACCGGGAGGTTGATGAGGCAACAACCAATTGACGCTCAGTGAAGGTTTGCAGTGGAATGGCGGGACATGCCTCGGTCAAGTCAGGCGCAAACTCACCGCCGGTGGAAGCCTCAGAACCCCTCTACACGTGGCACGATGAGTCAGCTGTTCAGGGGAAAAGGCGGTCAGGGGGATTTCCCAAATACGATGCCCCGGGCGAGCCGTTGAGTCTCATGAAAGTGGGATTCCATAGTATCCCTGTTGAAACATTCTGGTTCGTCAATGTCAGAGGAAAGCCTCGCTTAGCTGAGGTTGGACCAATGTAATGTCGGCAAACAAAACACAAGTGGAATCTAGTCTTGACGAAATTCAATAGCCTGGTGGACCAGAGATTCCACTCGATTGAGTGCTCTGATAGGCTACACAATGCCCAGCTGAGAAACCCGTTTCCGTTGGGGTCTAAGTGATGTCATTTCCCAGCCACAGGCAGACTGTTCGATGCCAGGCACCACCATCTGAACCGCGGCCCGCGGGGCACAGCGCCCCTTGAGTCAGTACGAAGCCTAAGGTCGTCGGTAGTCGTAGCACTGTGAGGTCGGTGTACATAGTAGATAACAGTGAACATGAACATCTTCTTGATGTTGTATTCTTCTCGACATTGTATTCAAAATCTTTGTTTGATATTACATATTATATACGCTGTCTTTGGGTTGAAAATGATGCTCCTCATGATGCTGGCTGAGAAATGACTTCTGTTGTTGTTTTCGCCCCCTCATTTGATGAGTTTTCTTCAGTTGAAATTGGCGCTGGTTTTGGTGGTCTAAGTGGAATCCACTTAATGAGAACCCACCCAAAGGTGCTCAGACAGGCTAAAATGATGACTAGCAAGAATATGTTTTTGATGCCGCTGTTGTACTCTCGAAGCGCAACTGTGAGCTGCTCTGGTGTGAGCGACTCTCTAAGGAATCCGAAACGATTCAAGAGCGTGTCACGGTCCACGGATGGGATCAGCTGCGTGAGACGTTCAATCCTGGTGATGAAGATATTCTGGGCCACGCTGATGAAGATGGAGCCCCCAACAGTGTTCACTAAGATGATAGCAGACGTGCCGTAGGGGACGTCGGAGGGGTCGAGGGCGACCTGAACCCCGACAATGGACTGCTGAACTCCAGCGCCGGTGCCGAGACCAAACAAGATCTGGTAGCCGATCCATTTAGCACTCTCAATATTGGGCTGGAAGGTGTAGAGCATGCCGGCTCCAATGGAAGCAAATATTGTTCCAGCGATCATGAATGGCGGGAGGTACCCGACAATGGACGCCCCAATCCCCGCAGACACGCCCGAGAAGATTAGGGCGAGAACCATCGGCAGCAGTCGGACACCCGACTCACGGGCAGAAACGCCCTGGATGGCCTGGAACCATACTGGAATCTGCAGCGACCACGTTAGAACGCACGAGCGCAAAGATGATGCTGCTGCTGTTGGGACGTGACTCACATAGTAGAGAACAACCATTTGCGCACTCGACAACGCAAATCCGTACCACAGAGATGAAGCGAAAGACCTGTTTCTCAAAAGTCGCGTCGGAAACGTGGCTTTTTCCTTCAGCCAGTGCTGATGAACAGCAACCGATATGAATGAGACCCCAAACACCACAAGGAGCCCGATGAGTCTGGCGTCGCTCCAATTGTACAGCGTTGATCCCCATTCAAGCGCGAGAAGGAGGCAGGTGATACTTCCCACTAAGCCCGTCCCGCCAATGAAGTCGACCCCTTTGATTCTGTCTTTCAATGGCGCCTGCTGGCCCGGGGTTTTCGGCGGCTTGAAGAGAAAGACAAGGACGATGAACAGCACGCCTCCAATAGGGAGATTTACCCAGAAGCACCATCTCCATCCAATGTGACTGGCAATCGCGCCGCCAATAATCGGGCCCAGTACAACAGCGACGCCTTCAAGGGATCCAAGAATTCCCGTGAACATCGGCCGCTGCTGCAGAGGCACAACAAGGGCCGTGATGCTTCATCCTAAGGTCAGCGACTGAGTTTGAAGAAGTCCTATCCGTGTACTAATACTGACATTAGAGCGCCGGAGATGCAACCGGCGCTGCCGAGACCCGCAATCGCCCTTCCGGCGATGAAGCTCCCGGAATTGCGTGCCAGGGCACATACTAAAGAACCCCCTTCCAACAAAAGCAGCGACGCAAGGAATACTGCTTTGCTCGAGAACGTGGCGTAGAGTTTTCCAAATGTTGGCTGGGTTGCACCAGTTACCAATAAGCTATGCCAAAGGTAAGTGAGAAGCCATCCACTGATGAATAGGTCGTCAACCCTGACTTACTATACAGACCCGTACCATCCTACGTCTTTGACAGATTGAAACTCTTCTGATAATGTAGGTACAATTGTTGCTACCATTGTGGCATCCTATACGTACCATTAGCGATTAATCATTTTTTGTCATGCCTCCTGATACTTACAAGAGCAGCAATCAACAGCGACAACCCAAGGGCGATGACCATGAGCACCCGCGGAACCATAGGAGGGAATGATTGTTCATCATCCTTCTCCTGTTGCGAGACATCTTGAGATGCAGAGAGTGAGTGCGAGTCTTCGACTGCGGCCGACGGATCTGGTTCTGAAGCCATACTAAGGTATGGCGACAATTTTGCAGCTTCGATCGCTAGAATCACTGAATCTGCTATCGATGCGCCTCACAGAGCACTGTCAACGGAGCATATGGGTGACTTAGCGCTGCGTAGAGAAGAACATACCGCAACCAATCCCCACGTACAGGCGACTGATTGTCAATAGACCCTGAAACGGGCCTGCGACGGGCTCCCGCCGACCTGCCGGCAGCCAATCCCGCCGGCGACCGGGTTTTCCGCCGGAAGCCGGCCGGAGGGCCACCGGGCGGACCGTGCCGGCAAATGTGCAGTCCGGTCATGCTGAGGTCAGCGCTAAACCAAATATGACCACCACACGAAGTGTCGAGATTACCTCACCTGGAAGATGCAAACGAACAGTATCAGTGCCAGGGGCCCCTGGTAACTGTCTGGGGAAGGGCCAATTGGCAGAGTACGGGGAATCTTGTAGTTGGGTGTAGTGCACGCGGAACAGCTGTAGGAAAGGTGCCAAACGATTTTGGCCGATTTTTCGATGCATGCAAGTAGTCAAGACGACACCAATTGACAACGACACCCCAACCGCCAGGGGTTCTCACAACGAAGATCCGCACCTTGAAGCCGGCCGAAAGACCGACGATGTGCAACCTACCGGCCTTTGCTGGTGCACAACCAGAATCCAAGGAGACAGCATATGTCGACATCGACATTGAAGATCTCAAGCAATCCGGTATCCCGGCAGGCTCGGTGCTGAATGCCGCATGGTGCTTGGCATTGTACTTGTACACCGGCCAGGATCACATCTCATTTGCTTCAACGGACGAAGATGGCAGAACTGCCAGCAAGACATACATCGTTGATCATCACCATACTCTCCGCGATGTGGTCAATCAACTGGCCATCACTCCAACTCATAACGGAGTGAACGGCACTCATACCAATGGGATCATTACCAATGGCTCACAAGACGCTTCTTGCAACACGCTGATCAGATTTACATCTCAGTCTTCTCATGCCAACGGATTTGCAAAGACAAATGGAGTCACGACCTCTCATTTTACACTACCAGATGAATATCAGCTAGCGGTGGAAGGATCCTACGATGAAGCTATGGGTCCTGAGTGCCACTTGTTGTTCCGTCTGTCTTTCATGTCCCTAAATGAGGCTCAAAATGTGGCATCCACGTTGAGTCATCTCATACGCGAGCTGGTCCACTCGGGCAACAAACTCATCCGCAACCTACAGCTTAGCCAGAGAGATCAAGACCAGATAGTTCAATGGAACGGCGTTCCACTCTCGTATTCGGAACGCCTTCTCCATGAGGCCATCACCCAAGTTGCGAGAGAGAGACCAGATGCTGCAGCGGTAGACGCATGGGACGGACGCTTGACTTTCAAGGCTTTGGAGGATACGTCCAATCTGCTTGGGAAGCAACTAATTCGACATGGAGTAGTCCCTGGATCTTTGGTGCTTTTGAGTTTCGATAAGTCATTGTGGGCTGTTGTTTCGTGGTTGGCAGTTCTCAAAGCTGGAGCAGCATGCGTCTTTCTGGACCAGAGAGCTCCTGCTAATCGTGTACAACAAATCATCAGAGCAACAGGCGCGACTCATGCACTTGCGGGTGCATCAACAGCAACAACTCTCAGTGAACTCGGCCTGGCAGTCATACAAGTTCCTAGCCACGCCGCCACTTCTAATGGCTTCCACGATGACGGACACATCTGGCCGCGAGTGCATCCGGAGGACACTGCCTTCGTCATTTTCACGTCGGGAAGTACTGGTACCCCGAAAGGAATTGTGCTCTCTCACTCGATCATTTACACGACCGCTTTGGACATCATCAAGAACCTGGAGGTCAAAGGTGACTCAAGAATTCTGCAGTTCTGTTCCTACACCTTCGACATGAGTATCGCCGACATGGCCACTGGACTCCTTGCAGGAGCTTGTATCTGCGTACCTTCCGAATCTGATCGGCTCGATCGCTTGCAGATTTACCTCCAAGATGCACGCACAACATGGGGAATCCTGACGCCGACTGTTGCACGCTTGCTGGACCCGAGGACAACTCCTGCTATGAAGACATTAATATTGGGTGGCGAGTTGGTGAGGGACTCAGATATCCAGCCGTGGGTCGATGCAGGAGTCCGCGTCTACAATGGTTACGGTCCAGCAGAAGCGACATTCTTGGCAACTACAACTCGAGGACCCATCACGGGGCGAGCCAGTTCTATCGGCCACGGCCTGAACATGAGAACTTGGATTGTTGATCCTGGCAGAGATCAGCTTTCACCCATTGGCGCTGTGGGCGAACTTATTGTCGAAGGCCCAGTCCTAGCCATCGGGTATCTAAATGATCCTCGGAAGACAGCGGAAAGCTTCATCTCCAACCCGAATTGGGCACAACTTGACGTACCCGATGCGACAGCTCACAGGAGATTCTACAAGACTGGTGACTTGGCACGCTACTCCACTGACGGATCCTTGGAATGCCTCGGACGCGCAGACACTCAGATCAAGCTCGGGGGTCAACGTGTAGAGCTCTCGGATATTGAGCATCACTTGCGCAGGTATACTTCAATAACGGAATCTGCCGTATTCTTTCCCAGGCATGGACCTCTAGTTGGACGTCTTACGGCAGTTGTTGTCGGAGAGAGCTCGCCTGTTGTTACCAACGGACATGGCAGTTACTTCCGCCCTTGCGAGGTTGACTTCGTATCCAAGGCAAAGTCGCTGCTGCTGCAAGCTGTAGCTCCTTACATGGTACCCTCTCTGTGGCTTCAGACTTCTTCATTGCCATACACGTCTACCGGTAAGCTGGATCGGCCTTCTCTGTTAGACAAGTTGGAAGCCGTTGCGCAGGAAAGCTCTTACCATCTCCTCGGCGAAAACACAATTACAACTACTGCCGATATCACGCCGGCCGAAACGATCTTGCAGCGAGCTTGCAGTGATGTTCTCAACATCCCTCTTCAAAAGGTGAATCTTGACAGGTCCTTCTTCGCCCTCGGCGGAGATTCTATCACCAGCATGCAGGTTATATCCACACTCAGACTAGCCAACAAGTCGTTACGGGTGAAGGACCTCTTGACATCTTCATCTTTGAGAGAGACAGCGTCAAAGATCGGAGTACTCAAAGCACATCAGCCCCTTCCGGTGATTGATGCGGGTCAACGATTTCCATTATCCCCCATTCAACAATTTTTCTTCAGGATCTCGACGTCTCGCAACACGAGAGATCATTTCCATCAAAGTGTTTTCGTCAGAATTGAGCAACCAAGAGAGGCTCAGGTTGTTGAGGAGGCTATTGCCAGCCTCGTAGAGAGACATCCTATGCTGAGGGCCCGATTCGAACAGGCGCCGACAGGGGAGTGGGTTCAATACATCACCGAGAACACTGATCAGTCCTATCAGTTTGTTTATCACCCGGCCACAACCTCCGATCTTCGGGCAAAACTGATGCTTACTTCTCGTGCATCACTATCGGCGGAGAAGGGACCCCTGATCCGCGTCAACATGTTTGAGGACAGTGGTGCTCATTACCTCTTCCTTGTAATTCATCATCTGGTTGTTGATCTTGTGTCTTGGAGAGTCATTCTCGAAGAGCTCGAATCGGCTCTCACAGAAGCCCAACCAACATTCAGCAACTCGTTCCCTTTTCTTGCTTGGGCTAACCAGCAGAGAGACTATGCCAACACATTAACGACCAGTCGCGTGTTGCCAGAGCTTGTGCCTGCCTCTGACTTCTCGTTCTGGGGCATAGAGAGGCAACAAAACATTTACGCCGATGTGCGTGAAAAGCGCTTCTCCATCAGCCCGGATATCACCAATGATGTTTTGGTCAACTGCCACCATGCTCTGCAGACAGAGCCAGTGGACATTCTCATCGCCGCTCTGTTACAGTCCTTTGGCAAAGCCTTCCGTGAAAGGCGCCCTCCAGCAGTGTTCACCGAGGCTCACGGAAGAGAGGCCTGGGATGATCAGATGGACCTCTCGCGGACGATTGGCTGGTTCACAACGGTGTACCCGATTCACGCAAGCGACTTCAAGGACACTATAGACCTAGTCATGAAAGTCAAGGATGCCCGGAAGCAAACCCCCAACAACGGCTTCGACTACTTTAGCGCCTCTTTCCTCACAGCTGAAGGCCACGATGCCTTCCAAAACCACCTCCCAGCGGAAGTTCTGTTTAATTACGAGGGACGATATCAGCTTCTGGAGAAGGAAGGGTCTTTACTCCGACAAGAATCCTGGACAGCTGGCGAAGCATTGGAGGACATCAGCCCGGAGCTTCAGCGCTTTTCCCTCTTTGAGATTGCCGCTAGCGTTCTGGATGACCGCCTCCAGTTCACCTTTGCATGGAATTCCAAGCTGAAGCACCAGAGCCAGATTGAGACGTGGCTTGCTAGCATACCCGCAGCCGTCGAAGAAATTGTCAGCACGCTGAGATCTTCCCTGCGGCAGTTCACTTTGAGTGATCTCGACCAATTCGACCTTGGATATGCCGAGCTGGACAGTTTGAAGCGTACGATGAAACAGATTCCGGGTGTGAGCAGCTTGGAAGATGTTGAAGACGTATATCCTTGCTCGCCAATGCAAGAGTCGTTGGCCTTGAGTCAATCTCGAGTTGAAGGGGTGTATGAAGTTGACATCGTATGGGAGGTAACCTCTTCCACTGGAGCTAAGCTTGATGTGAGCCGTCTCCAACAAGCGTGGAGCAGCCTTGTGTCCCGCCATGCAGCTCTCAGGACGGTCTTCATCGAGACGCCAGCTACGGTCGGCATGCTCGATCAAGTTGTCCTCAGGAAGTATGCTCCTCAATGCAAGCTTCTTCGGGCAAAGAACGCCGATGAAGCCCTCAAGATGCTGGCTGATTACCCAGAAAAGCCAAGAGGATTGAGTCGAACAGAACCTCTTCACAGGCTACTTATATGCTCTGCCGACGACGGGTGCTCATTCGTGAGATTCGAGATCAATCATATCGTCTTTGACGGCATGTCTATTGCTCCTTTACTACGTGACCTGTCACGAGCTTACGACGGAAGCCTCACCACGAACTGGAGTTCACCATACGCTAGCTTCATTCGCTACATCCGAGATCCAAAGCTGAGGGAGGAGAGCATCGCATACTGGAAGCAGTATTTGACTGGGGCCGAAGCTTGCGTGTTCCCGCCTCTTCTTGACGTCACAAATGGCGAAAGCGAGCAAAAGTCTGTACATGTTCCACTCGGAATCACGCACAAGCAGCTGCAAGACAGGATCGCGGAGCTTGAGGTCACTTTCCCCGTCCTCATTCAATTGATGTGGCTGCTCGTGCTTCGTGTTTACACCAACAGCAGCCAAGCCGTCACTGGCTACCTCGCTTCGGGACGAGACGCCCCTATCGCCGACATCGAGGAAGCTATCGGCCCCTTTATCTCTATGCTTCTTTGCTATATTGACTTCACGAACCCCCAATCTCTTCTCGCCCTCCTAAAAAAGCTGCAGCAAGACTCCATTAACGGCGCAGCGCATCAAGCCAGCTCGTTGGCTGAGATCCAGAACGCCGTCGGTATTACTGGCGGCGCGTTGTTCAACGCGGGTATATCGTTCATGCCCCTGCTGGATAAGAGGGCCCAACAAGGATCAAGTCTGCTCTTCGAAGAGAAGTCAATTCAGGATCCAACAGAGGTAAATAATTCTTGGCATTTGCCACGGACTGTTGACCACTTAGCTGACGCAATCACAGTTCGAACTCGCTCTCATTGTAGAGACTGGAGAAGACGCAACTCAGATCTCCATCCACTATCGTACGTCCCTTGTCAGCGAAGGTCACGCGAACAACATCGCCTCAACCGTCAACCATATTCTCACGGAGATATTGAGGGATCCTTCAAGGACCCCAGATGAGATTCCTGCGCTCAGTTCTCACGACCTCCAACAACTGTGGAAGTGGAACGAGACATGCATAGCTCCGGTCGAGGAATGCGTTCATCACTTCGTGGAGAGGACAATGCGGGATCACCCTGAGAAAGAGGCCATCTTCAGCTGGGATGGATCACTGTCATACCGGGAACTGGATGATCTTTCTAGGAATCTGGCTCACCATCTCAAGAACCTTGGTATTGGCCCAGAGAAAATCGTGCCTCTTTGTTTCGAGAAATCGAAGTGGGCCGTCGTCGCCATGCTGGCGGTTTTACGTGCAGGCGCATGTTTTGTGATGCTCGACCCAACCCATCCGGATGCTCGTGTACTTTCAATTGCTGAGGAAGTCGAGACTGAGGTTCTACTTTTTTCACCTCTTACGGAACCCAAATTCGAGGCAATCAAAGAGAAGGTACTTGTCATCGAGTCAAATCTTGCATATGTGTTACCATCCACAGACCCGAGTTTGCCGGTCTGCCCAGAGGTCACTCCAGACAACGCCATGTACGTGGTCTTCACGTCTGGAACCACAGGCGCACCAAAAGGATCCATCACATCCCACAGAGCCTATTGCACCGGGTTCCGAGAGCACGCGTGGGCGATCGAAGTCGGCCCAGAGTCTAGGACCTTGCAATTTTCAGCGTACAGCTTCGATGCCAGTGTTGGCGACATTTTGACGACACTCCTCGTCGGAGGATGTATCTGTATTCCTTCGGAAGAGGATAGAAGCATGGAAATATCGAACTTCATCGCCAAGAGTCGAGCGACATGGGCTGGCTGGACACCATCCTTTGCCTCCCTTGTTGATCCCGACACCGTACCGACGCTGACCGTGCTTCTTATGGCTGGCGAGCCGCTCCCTGCATCTCAGGTTGACGCCTGGGTTGATCGATTGAAACTGCTCAATATCTATGGCCCAAGCGAGTGCAGCGTTGCGTGCGTCGTCAACAAGGATGTCACTCGTGAGACGAATGCCTCCAACATCGGCCGTGGCTATCGGTGCGTCACCTGGGTTGTTGATGAAAACGACCACGAACGACTGCGGCCTATCGGGTCTGCCGGAGAGTTGCTGATCGAAGGCCCAATTCTCGCTCGTGGGTATCTTAAGAGGCCAGAAAAGACAGCGGAGGTTTTTATCGATGCTCCTTCATGGCTCAAGAATGGCCCTCATCCTAGGACCAACCGTCTTTACAAGACCGGAGACCTTGTCAGATACAACTCAGACGGAACCATCAACTTCATTGGCCGAAAAGACACGCAATTGAAGATCAATGGCCAACGTGTAGAGATTGGTGAAATTGAGCACTCCCTCAGAAGCAGCATACCGCCAACAGCTGGCCCCGTCGTTGTCGATCTACTCAAGCGGTCTGGAGCTGGCGAGCAGGACCTTTTGGCCGCCTTTATTCACGTCGGTAACGATGATACGACACCAGAGGACCCGGACGATATTATTGCGACCGAACCTTCAGCTCTCGAGAAGTTTCAAGATCTCGTCAAACAGATTTATGAGACGGCATCGTCCCTTCCACGATATATGAGTCCGCATGTCTTCATCCCTCTGAAGGTTCTGCCGATCACTACTGCCGGCAAGCTTGACAGACGTGCTCTTCAACGAGTAACAAGTCAGCTCTCCAGAGATGAACTCGTCTCTTTCACGTCTAGTGCCAAGGAGACCGGAAGAACGCCGAAAGAGTGTCAACTTGCGGAGATGTGGAAGAAGGTTCTTCATGTCAGTTCCGTTGGAATCTACGATAATTTCTTCAGGCTTGGAGGCGACTCTGTTGCAGCCATGGCCCTACGGTCCGAAGCGCGACGCAGTGGTCTTGGCATTTCCGTTGCCGACATCTTCTCAAATCCGGTGCTGGCAGACATGGCCAACGTGATGGACAAAGTCGCTGCAACTGAGGGAGAAGTGACAATTGAACCCTTTGCCCTTCTCGAGGAATACGAGTCGGTGCCTCGCCTGGTCGACGAGATATCTCAAGAGTGCGGCGTTTCCCCGGATGCCATCGAGGACGTTTTGCCCTGTGTCCCCATGCAAGAAGCTCTCATGGCGTTATCCGCCCGCCAGTCATCAGCACAAACATATGTGCTGCACGCCCCATACAAGCTTCCGGTCGACATTGATGAGCACCGCTTTCAGAGAGCTTGGGAGGTGACAACCAAAGACCACGCCGTGCTGCGAAGTCGCATTGTGCTGAAACCACAGGGAGCCCTGCTGGTCATTACGAAAGAAAGCATTCCTGTCACCAAGCACGTCGGTCTTCTGAGCGATTACATGGCCCAGCAAAGGCAGCAAACTTTCGGCTACGGCACGCCGCTTTTACGACTGGGACTTGTCGAGGAGGGCGATGATCGATACTTTGTCTTCAATGCTCATCATGCCATATACGACGGATGGTCCACGAAGTTGATCTGGGATACGGTTCTACGGCATTACCGCGGCGAGCCTAGAGACCCGGCTCCCCAGTTCCAGGCATTAGTCGCAAAGCTACGAGCCACACCCAAAGAGCCATCTGAAGAATACTGGAGAGAAGCGATAGTCGAAAGACAAGGTGTATCTTTCCCATTAATCCCCGTGTCTCATAAGCCTGTCGCCCGTGCCGGCACTAGCTTCAAGTTCCCTCTGGCTGCTGCATCAATCTCGGATCGCAATGTTACTCCAGCAACTTTGATCAACGCTGCCTGGGCTCTTGTCAACGCGCAATACTCGGCAGACTCAACAGCAACCTATGGCTGCACTCTATCTGGAAGGGACTTCCCTCTTCCAGGTATCGAGCAACTAGTCGGACCTACCATCGTGACTGTGCCGAGGCAATTTGCGGTGCGAGGAGATGAGTCCCTTGCTGACTTCCTAGACCGCGTACAACAGGTCGCTATCGAGAGCATCTCGCATCAACATTTGGGCCTTTCCGACATCCAAGCCGTAAGCTCAGCCGCACAAGAGGCCTACGACTTCGCCTCCCTGATGGTCGTACATCCGGATGCCGCTCTCCGACTGCCTTTCGAAGATATCAATATCACTCCTGTCCCGTTGGATATGACGGAGTCTTACACATATCCCCTCGCAGTCGAGTTCATGCCAAGCGAGAAGGAGCTGTCAATCGATGTCAGGTTTGACCCTGACTGCATCGATTTGGACATGTTGAATATCGTCATGCATCATTTCAACCACATTCTTCAAGGCATCTGCAACGCCAATGCGTCGGCTGTTGTAGGGGATGTCATGACCATCTCGCGAGAAGACACATCTCTCATAGAAACGTGGAACAGCAACAGCATCAATCCGGTGGAGGCATGTGTGCACCATCTCATCGAGAAGCAAGTCGAGGCACAGCCGGATCGCCCGGCTGTTGTCTCTCATGATGCATCCCTTTCGTATGCTGAGTTGGATCTATGGGCAAATCAGATAGCCGACCAGATCATCTCGACGGACCTGGTGAAGACTGGCGAATTTGTCGGACTTTGTTTGGACAAGTCAGCAAGAGCAGTTCCCGCCATGATAGCCGTTCTCAAAGCCGGTGGTGCGTTCCTGCCGCTCAATCCGGACCACCCTCCAGCCCGCCTCCAAGCCCTCCTGGACGAGGCCAATGTCAAGCTTGTACTCGCGTCCCCAGGCAGAGTCCCATCTCTTTCGGGCAGCCTGAACTGCAAAGTCTTGCCTGTTAGTGATTTCCAACCAGCTCAGACAGCTCGGCCACCGTCAAATGTCATAGTCACTCCTGCACAAGCAGCATATCTACTTTTCACATCCGGTAGCACAGGCAAGCCAAAGGGTGTTGTCATTGATCACCTTGCCTGGGCCTCCGCAATCGCGGCTCAATCCACGACTTTCGGCTTCGGGCCTCATATCAAAATGCTGCAGTTCAGTAGCTACACATTCGACGCCATGATCTTTGAGATCTTCATCACGCTTACCTCAGGTGGATGTGTCTGCGCGCCTTCCGAGTCGGAGAGAATGAATGATCTCAGCGGATACATCACCAGAGAGCGGGTCAATGCTCTCATCTCTACACCCTCTGTCACCAGACTCCTTGTACCAGCCAAGGTCCCCACCCTCAAGCTCGTCATGGTTGGGGGTGAGCCACTGGCGCCCTCTGATATCGAAGCTTGGTTAAGCCAGCCTGGGGTATCCTTTGTCAACGCATATGGACCAACAGAAGCCTGTGTCATGGCCACTGGTCGTAAAGTCACGCCCACAGACAGCAGTTCCAACATCGGAGTTCCTGTCGGTACAGCCACATGGGTGGTCAGTCCATTCACACAGACTTTGGCTCCCATCGGAGCCGTCGGAGAGCTTTGCATTGAGGGTCCAACCCTTGCCAGAGGGTATTTGGGAGATCCAGAGAGAACGAATGCTTCTTTCGAGACAGATCCGCGATGTTTGCCAGCAGGATCTAGACGGCGCATCTACCATACTGGAGATTTGGTTCGATACAACGCAGACGGTACAATAACCTTTGTTGGGAGACGCGACGGCCAAGTCAAACTACGCGGCCAGCGCATTGAAGTCGGTGAGATTGAAGAAAATATCAGAAAGATCATGTCAAAGAACCCAGATTTCAAGCACATTGGCGTTGAGCTCTCTGACTCGCCCGATAACCGCAACCAGCCATTCTTGGCAGCACTCCTTGTCATGAACATCTCCTACGAGAACAGAGTATCTGACATCGGATGTGCGTCGATGATGGATCTTTCAAGACCAGAATTGTTCCAAATGGCTACCGATCTACAGCAACAACTTCGAAACCTCTTGCCTGAATACATGGTTCCTTCAGCTTATATTGCCGTCGAACAACTGCCGACAACTGCTTCCAGCAAGCGCGACCGTGTCTTTGTCAAAGCATGTATCACCGAACTCTCTGCGAAGGGTCTCCTATTCCCCGTCGTCGCAGCCAAGGGCGAGCGAAAGGAGCTTTTCGGCAACGAGAAGCTTCTTCAAGAGTGGTGGGCTCAAGTCTTGAAGCTTGACGCTGAGAACATCAGTGCAGGGGATCATTTCTTTGCGTTGGGTGGCAACTCCATTACAGCCATCAGGCTCGCCGGTCTTGCCCGGTCTTCAAAGCATCGTCTCATGTTTGAAGACATTTTCTCTTCCCCAGTCTTGTCTGAAATGGCATCTCGTATTGCAGTCGGGGTTGATCAGGAGAAGCCTATGCCGAAGGCCTTCGATCTCCTATCAGCATCACAGCTTGCTACGATTCTTTCGAGCGTTCTTCCCCTCTATGGGATCAACAAGGATGAGGTTGAGGACATCTACCCCTGCACACCTCTTCAAGAGGGTCTCATGGCAGTAACAGCACGAAACTCTGGCGCATACATCTCTGCAGACACCATGGAAATCACGGACGCGGAGTTACCCCGACTTCAAGAAGCATGGAAAATGGCGTTTGAGAGGTTCGAGCTACTCCGCACTAGGATTGTTCTAAGTCATGAGTTTGGCTCGCTTCAAGTCGTCGTTCGACAAGATCCCATCTGGCACGAAGCCACAGATATCGAGAGCTTTGTCCACCAGGTCCAAGAATTGCACGGATATGGCAAGCCGATGGTTCATCTTGCAGTCGTTCCCACCCATACGTCCGAAATCATCAAGGTGGTCTTCAGCGCGCACCACTCCGTTTATGATGGTTGGTCCCTAGGCTTGATTCGACAGTTCCTCGAAAGCCATTTCACCGGAGATTCCACCAATTCAGACTCGGTTCGAACAGTCCCGTTCAAGCTTTTCATGCGCCACTTGATCGATCAAGCTCCTGCAGAGGCAGAGTCATACTGGAAGCAAAGAATGTCTGGTCTTGAGGCACTTCCTTTCCCTCGTCCGCCGCACGACCCTAAGCATCAACCACTGGCAACCGCCTTCCTTGAAGAAACAGTGCCGCTCCCCAAATATCAAAGCTTGGGCTCTGCGGTTACCATGGCCACAGCTGTGCGAGCTGCCTGGTCGCTTGCCATTTCACACTACGTCGCAAGCCCGGACACTGTGTTCGGTGCAATTGTCACAGGAAGAGAGACTACCGACATCTCGGACATTGAGGCCATCGCAGGACCCACGATTGCAACTGTCCCAACACGCATCAAGATTGACTATGGCTCGAGTGTTTCCGAGTTCCTTGCGGATGTTCAAAGAGATGCCGTGGCGGAGTCTCGTTTCTGTCAGCTAGGTCTCCAGGGAATTGCCCGTGTCAGCAAGGAATGCCACCAGAGTTGCGAGTTTGGCAGCATCCTTGTCGTTCAACCCCCCTCGCTCAACAACGGGACCAACAAGGTGCCTACACTTAGACAAGGGCCGGTAGCTTCACCAAAGTTCTTCCCGCAGGCGCTAGTTGTTGACTGCCAGTTATCTTCCGATAACGATCATGTTATGATACCCTTAAGCATCCAAGGCAGCCTCACACTTAGAGGAAGGTGCAAGGTGACCTACTTCTAACCCACTTATCCAGACTAATAATATTCTAGCGTATTAGGATCTATTCCTTAAAAGACCCTTTATATTAGACTTTAATTTAGAAGGAATTAAGCTATTCTATTTATATAGATATTATATATATATTATAGTTAGTTTATAATAGTTATAAGCTTAGTTTATATTATATCTCTAAACTACTATCTATAAAATAAATTATAACCTTATTTAATTTAATTTTATATCTATTATATTTTATTTTAATTCTTAAACTTTATTTTTATAATTACTTTTAACTTATAGTATATTTCTAATATAATAGTAACTACTAACTTTAGTATTTCTTATAAACTTACCTCTTATTATAATTTCTTAGTCTAATATATTACTTTTTAAGTAGAAATAAAAGCTAAAGATATTTAGAAATATATTAACTTAGATAATACTTTTAGTACTTTTTCTAATCTAAATAAAATTAAAGGTATATTTTTATTTAATAACTAAATTTAAAAGGAAAATAAGAAGTAATATAAATACTATAAAGTAGAATAGGAAGTTTATAATAAAATAATTATTTTATTTACTCTTACTACTTTAAATATATAAGAAGCTACTATAAAAAGTAATACTACTAAAACTATTAATAACTTATTACTACTTATACTAATTATATTTACTCTTCTTATTAAGAGATCTATAGGAGTTTTTAAATTTTATATTTTATATTTTACTATATATATAGCTTATAAAGTAAAATATATATAGAAGGAGTAAGTATATAAAGCTCTAAATAAGTAGGTAAAGGATATTATTTTAGAAGAGATCTTTATACCTATTTAAATAGAGCTTTTAGAGAAAGGAGATTATACTTTTTATACCTTAATATATATTCTTAAGTAATATTACACTCTAAGTAACTTAAGTAATTTTACTATAATTTATAAAAAATATATTATAATTTTAGATTAAGTAGCCTCTACTATTAACCTTAATACTTAGATTAAGGATTTCTAAAGTATACTCCTTAAAACTTCTTAGTATAAGTTACCTAAAATATAAGGAACCTTTATATTAAAAACCTTCCTCTAAGTAATTTAATATTATTTTATTCTATTTTAAGCTAATCTAAAGCTTATTAATATTATTAAGTAAGAGCGTTCTAATATTAAGATCTAAAGTATAAATTAGTATATTAATATATTTAAAAACCTTCTCTATAAAGATACTATAAGAACTTATTTAAAAGGTTATACTAATAAAGTTTTTATAATATTAGCTAGATAATCTAATAATATAATTTCTAATAACTTTACTTTAGAAAAACCTTTATAAAGTAAATTAGCCTTATACTATATATATAGAAGAGACTATAAATAGGTTCTATCTACTTATAATTACCTTAAGTTTGCTCTTATAGGTAAAAAGGCTTATATAAACTTTAAAGAAGTAACTTAGGTTTACTTTAAAATTAATAGACTAAAATATTTTAAGTTTTATACTAAAATAGCTTATAAAAAATAGCTTACTATAAGGAACTTTAATACTTTTAAGCCTAAGAATAATAAGAATTAGAATAAGAAGGGACTACTTAAAAATAACTCTAGTAGATTAAAAAGGTTAATTACTACCTCTACTCCTAAAGTAAACCTCTTATCTAATATAGTAACTTATATTATTATTAAGGATATTATTATAGAGATTATAGTAGAAGAAGTAAGAGCCCTTATATTAAAACTTAAACTTAATAAGATCTATATAACTTATACTTAAAGCTTAAAAATCCTCTCTAATAGTATAATATTAGATAACTATAATACCCTCTATTTAGTAAATAATATCTCCCTCTTTAAGGAAAGCTTAGTTATCTATAAAGTAAAGGGGTAAGTTAAAGTAGATATAACTTTATACCTAATTATAATAAAAAGTATAAAGATTCTTTATAATATCCTAAATAGAGTAAATAGACTTTAAGACTTAATACTTTAAAATATTACTTTTATAGATAACTTCTATATTAATATTATCTTAAAATACTTATTATAAAAGATAAGTATTTAGTACTTAAGATTTAATAATACTTTTTATATTAGAGATTATAAAGATAGTATAGAAGTAAAGAAACTTTTAAAAAAAGGTAATATTACCTTTATAGATTACTAACTTTATTTCTTATATTTTAGTTTTAGATATATCCTTTCTAATAACGCTTTAATTATAAATCTACTCACCTTTATAATAACCTATATAAAGTAATATTCCTAGGAACTTATCTAAACTTATACTAATATTATAGAAATATAGCATTTTTATTTTAGATATTTTAGTTAAAAAACGCTTAAGAAACTTATTCTTAACACTTAAAAAGTGAAGATCTAAGGTATATTATACCTTAAATACTAATACTATATAATAATATATATAAAGTAAGTTATATTAAGATATACCTCAGAATAAAAAGTAATATAACTTTTCTATAAAGTCTTATAAGACCTATTTAACTACCTAATAAGCTTTAATACAAATAAATAGCTCTTAGTTATTAAAAATAAGTATATAGGTTAACTCTTTATATTCTTATATATAAATAAAACCTAATACTTAGTCTTTATTATTATTTAAACTTTTAAGTACTAAGTATAGAGATAATATAGCTTTATGTTATATAAGATTAAATAAAATAGTAAGTATGCTATAATTATAATTAATAGACTATTAGAGTTTTAGATTTAAGCGTTAGAAATAGGGATTAAAGTTAAATAGGCTCCTTTATATACTAAGGAACTAAATAGAGGCGTAAAATAAGTAGGTTAGGAATTAATTATAAAAGCTATTATAATACTTTAAGTAGTAGGCTTTTTATCTAACTTATAGGTTAAAGTAGTATAAGCTATAGTATTCTTTTATAATATAAGCCCTTACTAATATTATAGCTAGCTCTTATTAATCTAAGTTAAAAAAGACTAATTAAGAGACTATATTAAGTATTATAAACCTACTTATAAAATAAACCTCTTAGTTAATTCTCACTTTTAATAAAGAGGGGTCTATATATATAGTTATAAAGTATACCTCCTTAAGAAAGAATATAAAGCAAATAAGAATAGATATAATTTTAAAATTATAGTATAAAAATATATTAGATACCTAATAAGATATATAATAAACTTATATAACCTCTATAAGGTTTAGATACCCTTACTTTAAGAAGTTATTATTATATAAAATATAACCTTTAATAAGAAGATATTCTATTTAAAAGATAATATAAAAATAGTAATCTAAAGTAAAGAAGCTTACTTAGTTACTAATAAAATATAAGAACTAATATCCCCTATACTTTTAAAACTTTAGATTTTAAGAGTATAAAGTAAAACTAATTTTATATTAATAATAAATAATAAAGTATTATTATTATACCTTTCCTTACTAAGAGAACTTTAGATAGTTAATAATAAGTAAAGGAGATAGATATTAACCCTTAAGTTAAACTTAGATCTTATTAAGATAAATAAGATATTAAACCTAATATTATTATTAAACCTTATTTAAGATAATAATATAGAGGAAGAGACTTAGGATATTAATAGGGATATAACCCCTACTAAAGATATAATTTTAGATAAGATATATATTTAGATAGATACCTCTCTTCTATAAAATCTAAATATAGAAGATATTAATATATAATTACTCTTATAAAGTAACTCTCTTACTTAGCTAATATAGCTATACTTAAGTATTAAAGAAGAGAGTACTATAAAAGAGGAGTTAGAGTAAGTATATAATTATACTAACTTAAGCTAATTTAAAATTATAAAGCTAAAGTGATCTCCCTACTTTAGAATATACTTTATATTCCTCTAAATAGAATAAAACTAAGATATCTTTTTTAAAATATATATATTAAAATAATAGAAAATACTTAAAAAAGTAAACTAAAGATACTATTTATTCTACTATTTTATCTTTATTTTAGTTTACTAAATAAAGCTAAAATATATATCTATAATATTAAGTAGAAAAATCTATATTAACTAACTTATTAAGTTACTTAAGATATAGAGAGATATCTAATATATATTAGAGCTACTCTACTCCTACTTTATTAAAATATATAATATTAAGATTAATAAACTTAAGTAAATAGGTATTTAAGATATTATAGATAAATTAAAGGTAAAAAATAAGCTAATACCCCTCAAATAGGTATTTATATATAAACTAAATTAATATAGATATCTTAACTACTATAAAGCTAGAATCTATATTTAAGGCAACCTCTAAGAAAAGTACCTTTTAGAACAAACTTACACTATAACCCTCACTATAAAAATATTTAAGGTATAATAGCTTTTATAGTATAATTTAACCTTAAAATTTACTAATTTAATATTATTAATATATTTCTAAATACTATATATAGGCTAAATAACCCCCCTATTACTTATTACTTATTAGATAGTTTTAAGAAAGATAAGAAGGTTATTAAACTTTAATACACCTTATATAGCTTTTATAATACTTTTTTACTCTAATATAAAGAGTTCTCAAATACCTTTCTTTACTTTAGATTATACTTAATAAGTAAAAACCTATATCTCTTCTAGTTTTATAATAAAAAAGTCCTTATATTCTTTTATATTAATAATATCTTTATCTTATATTATAAAGACTATATAAAAAAAGTAGAAAAGGTTATAAAGAGGATTAAAGAGAAATATAAACTAAAAGACTAAAAATTAGCTAAATAGTACCTAAGAATTAAGATTACTTATAATTAAATAATATAAAAGATCTATCTTTTATATAATTAATATATTAAATAAATTATAAAGAAGTTTAACTTTATTAACTTTAAAGTACTAACTATACCTCTTCCCCTCACTTTACTAGAAAAGTTTAAAAGAGAAGTAAACCTATAATAAGTCCTCTTATATTAAGAGAAAATTAAATTAATCCTCTATACTATAATTATAATATAGCTAGATATTATATTTATTTACACCTTACTATTAAGATTCTTAATAAACTTATCTCTAAAGTACTACTAAGCTATAAACTAAGTAATTTAATACTTATACTATACTTAATACTTTATAATTTACTTTAATATCTTAGGGGGTGAAGTAGTTTAAGTATTATTAATTATAAGTAATATATCTTTTACTAATAATAAAGAAATATAAAAGTTATCTTAAAGCTTTATAATATCTCTATTTAGAAGCTTAATCTAATAGAAAGCTATATATTAAAATATAATAACTATATTAATAATAGAGGTAGAGCTTCTAAGCTTAGAATATATTATAAAAGAGATAATAGCTTTTAAGTAACTCTTTTTAAACCTTAAATTTAGCCTAAGAGATATATAGAAGATCTATTATAATAATTAGTAAATAATTTAACTTATAATAAGCAAAAAGGAGTATATCTTAACTTATTTTTACTATATAGATATCTAGAATATATAGCTTTATTAGGAATATACTAAGTAATTATTCTAAATAGTTTACTTCCTAACTAATAAGATACTAGCTAATAGCCTTATAAAAACCTTTTCTTATATAAAGTTTAAATAGTTTAAAGTACTTTTAAACCTCTAAGATATATTATAAGTAGTAGAATAAAATAAAAAAGAAGAATTAAGTAATAAGTAAAGTTTATAAGCTAAGTATTTATTTAATTAAAAATAGCTTAATAGCTAGGAAGTATATAGCCCTCTTAAGAGCCTAAAATACCTATACCCTATAAAGTATTAAGTAATATAAAAGCTATACTTTATTTATATCCTTAGAAAATAAATATATAGTTATTTATAAGGATATTATATATAAGCTTTATCTCCTTAAAGAGATATTTACTAATAAAGCTATTAATAGTAGTATAAATACTAACTACTTTAGAGATAGAAGGAGTTACTTTAGAAGATAAGCTAATATATAAACTACTAGAGATTAGCACTTCCTCTATAATAAGCTTAACTAATAAGGTAATAGCTAATACTAAAAGAGGAGTTATAGTCTTAATAGCTACTTTATTATTACTCTCACCTTTAGCTTTAGCTTTAGCTTTAGCTTTTACTTTAGCCTTATTATAAACCTTAAGGGCCTCTTAGAGTATAGTTCTCTTAAGAGTAAAGACTTAATAAATAGTTAGCTAAGTAAATAATAATATAAAGGTTATAAGGTAGTATATATAGACTTATCTATATTATTATATAAAACTTAAAGGAATTAGAGCTTTAATATAGAAATAAGTAGTAGTATAAGTTTATATAGTTTCTTCTTCTCCTTATAAGGAGTATATTTACCTCCTTACTCTATACTAAATATATATATATTAGATAATATACTTATTTAAGTATTTTATAAGTAAAATAAGTAAATTATATTACTTAGTAGTAATAGTTATTCTTCTTCTTAACCTTTAGCTTTTAGGGCTTTTATTTCTATTTAAAAATTAATAAATAATATAATTACTTAACTAGAGATTTAAATCTAAAATATACTCTTTTTATACTTTTAATATAACTTATAAGTAGATAGAAGAGTAGGAGTTATAAACTCTAAATTATACCTCTTTTTAGTTTCTCTACCCCCTATAGGTTTCTTACCCTTATTAAGCTTATTAGTTTTAGCTTCTATAAAATAACTTAAATTAGTAAATAAGCTATAAAAATAGTAAAATAAAATAAAAACTTTATAACTTAGAGATAACTTAGAAGTAATAAAAATAGATAATAAGATAACTTATTTTTAAGCTTAAGGTTTTTAAGCTTTAAAGAAGGTATTAGAGGAGTATTATTACTTTCCTCTTCTTCCCCCTCTCTCTCTTTCTACTTCTTATTAATAAGGGTAGCTTTTATTTTAATTATTATAGCTATATATTTAGTTTTAATCTTTTTAGTTATCTAAATAATATAGTTAGTATTAAAAATAAGATCTTAAGTAAAAAAGAAAATATTATAATTATAGTATAAGTATATATATATATAGAAGTAAGGTAAGTAATATATATATTAGTTATAATATAGATAGAGAAAGAAAATTAAGAAATAGAGGTAGTATAAGAGATATTATTATTATTACTACTTTATTACTTTAATAACTATTTTAACTTTCTTATTTAAATTAATAAGAAGCCTCTATTTCTATTAAGTAAAGTAGTAATATTAGTTACTACCTTAATATTTATAATCTTAACTATAATAGAAGGTATATAAAGAGAAGAACTTTCCTCTTTTTTATAATTTAATAATAAAACTATAAAATTATCTCTTTTATTAATTTCTTTTATTAATTACCTCCTTTTATATCTATTTATAGCGTTTTATATATATATTTAGATTTTATAGTATTAATTATATAGGATTAAGGTTTTTAGGCTTTTTTAAGCCTAAGGGGGTATATTATAATACCTTTAAGTATCTAAGGTAGCTTTATACTTAGAGGAAGGTATAAGGTGATCTAGTTCTAACCTACTTATCTAGATTAATAATATTCTAGTATATTAGGATCTATTCCTTAAAAGACCCTTCACATTAGACTCTAATTTAAAAGGAATCAAGCCGTTCTATTCACACAGATGCCATATATGCGTTATAGTTAGTTTACAACAGATCATATTTCAGTGACACTGAGTTACAACCCTGAAATGGTGGGAGATGCGCATGCAGCGTTTGTTCTCTCAACCTTTTCCACTCTCCTACGCAACCTCATTTCGGCTACTCCCAGTACCTTAGTTCAGGACTTGTCAGGACTATCAGCGGCGCACATCTCCGAAATCGATCTCATCACCAGGAAGAAGACTCCGGTTGTCGTTGACTCCTGCGTTCATGATTTGATCGAGCAACAAGCAAAGCAATGCCCGCAACATATCGCAATCGATGCCTGGGACGGTTCTATGACCTACGCAGAACTTATTGCTGTCTCCTCTGCTTTAGCTCAACAACTTCAAGAGCTTGGCATCGGACCCGAGAAAGCAGTGCCGTTCTTGTTCGAGAAGTCGAAATGGGCAATGGTTTCAATGATGGCAATTTGGAAGGCGGGTGGATACTTCGTGCCACTTGACCCCAAGAGTCCGAACCAGAGACTGCAGCATCTCGTGCAAGCAACCAGCGCCAGCATTATCTTGACATCATCCGAGTACTCCAGTCGATGCCAAGATTTGGGATGCGAGCCTGTATTGGTCAACGAAGATACGGTTTCCTCTCTTGGCGAAGGCGTGACCGCTGTTCAATCCACGGTGAAGACACACAGTCCGGCATATGTCCTCTTCACCTCAGGCACGACTGGGATCCCCAAAGGTGTGCTTCTAGAACACAAGACACTTTCTTCGTCCATATCTGCGCTTGGGAAGTATTTGGGCCTGAACGCGGAGACAAGATTCCTGCAATCTTGCGCATACACCTTCGATGTCATGCTGCTAGATGCCTTCGCCGCTCTTATTCACGGCGGCTGCGTCTGTGTTCCATCTGAACACCAGAAGATGAATAATTTGGCAGGCTTCATTCAGGATTTTCAAGTCAACACCACCTGGTTCACAACTTCATTGTCCAGGATCATTGATCCCGACTCAGTGCCTAGTCTCAGGACAGTGGTCATGGGCGGTGAAGCAGTCTTGCAGAGCGACGTGGACCGGTGGGCCTCGAAGGTACGACTCGTTGCTGGCTATGGTCCAACAGAGACTTGTATTGTTACACTCATTGGGGAACTCACACCGACCACACCACCCAACACTGTCGGCTGGCCGGTTGCATGTCGAGCTTGGGTTGTCAACCCACTTAAGTCCTCCGAACTAATTCCTATTGGAGGTATCGGAGAACTTTGCATTGAAGGTCCATGCTTAGCCCGTGGATATCTTGGAAATGAAGATGCGACCAAGGCAGCCTTCATCGACGCCCCTTCGTGGCTGCCGGGAGACTCATCCGATACCCGAGTCTACCGAACTGGTGACTATGTCTATTACAACGCAGATGGCACCCTGAGCTTCTTTGCTCGGAAAGACTCCCAGGTCAAGATTCGCGGTCAGAGGGTCGAACTTTCCGAGATTGAAGAAGCCGTCCGACAAAATGTCCCCAGCTGGCTGACTGTTGCTGTGGACGTTTTCAAGCCTGGAGGACAAGATCGACAAATTCTCGCAGCCGTGTTTGGAGTGGGCGAAAAGTTCGAGCAAGCTGCCAGCGACTCCGGTCCCAATGCGGATCTCATCGATTTCATGAAGGAGTTGTCCAAGGCTCTCAAAGGTCGATTATCTGAGACTCTGCCGGGCCACATGATCCCTGATGCTTACATCCCGCTCCCAAGGATACCTGTGCAGACCTCTGGGAAGCTCGACCGACGAGTGCTGCAGGTCATGGTCACCTCAATGACCTTCAAATCCATCGCCACATACACCAGCGTGGACGACTCTCACCAAAAGCCGCGGACCGAAAGTGAAAGGGTACTAGCCGGTCTATGGTGCACTGCCTTGAAGATCTCGGACGTATCATCTGTGAGCGCATCAGACAACTTCTTCAGCCTGGGTGGCGATTCCATCCTCGCCATGCGCCTTGTCGCACTATTGCGAACGGAAGGTTACTCTCTTGCCGTTGCAGAGATCTTCTCAAACCCGACACTTTCCGGAATGGCCTCCAAGATGCAACAGACAGAGACCAGTGGTCAGCCAGGAGGAACCAAGCTCTTGCAGACGGCCATCTCAACACGAAGGGTAAATGATGCCCTGAGAATCAAGATCGCCAGCAAGCACGACTTCGAGCTCAGTAGAATAGAGGATATTTTTCCTTGCACCTATATGCAGGAGTTCTTCATGCAGGACTCTATGAAGGTTCCTGGCGCTCACGTGGTGCAGTTCATTTTCGCACTTGATGGCACAATCAACCTGCCGAGGCTACATTCTGCGATCGATCGCTGCGCACTTGAGTTTCCTATTCTTCGGACAAGAATATTTGAAGAATCGAAGCAACTCTACCAGGCTGTGCTCTCCGACAAGATCCTCTGGCGAGAAGTCTCGGAGACCAGCTTGGCCGACGCCCTCACGACTGACAAAACGATTTCCACCGGTCTTGGAGATGCCCTGACCAGGGTTACCATCGTTCGAGGTGTCGAAAAGGTCGCAAACCATCTCATCTGGACTTTGCATCACTCCCTTTATGACGCATGGACACTGCGACTTCTCTTGGATGCCGTCAATGAGGCTTACCAGAGTGACGCCCTTCAGGTCAAACCCCGACTTGCCTTCCAACAGCTAATTGAACACATCGGAAGCAGAGATCTGGCTGCCGATCGTTCATTCTGGGCATCATACCTTTCAGGGGCTGGTAACTCCCCGCTGTTCGGCTACCTGTTTGTGCGCGATCCTGCGAAGGACATGAGAGCAGACTACCAGGTTTTGCTGCCACAAAGGGTAGAAGGAGCTACTTTGACAGCGACGATAGCATCAGCTTGGGTCCGGGCGGTTAGCCGTCTGACTCAATCTAACGATGTCACCATTGGATACCTCGTCACTGGCCGCGCGGCGTCCATCCCCGGAATTCAACAATGTGTGGGACCGGCGATTTCCAAGGTCCCGCTCCGTGTCCGGCTCGAAAGTGGAGACACCACCGCCGATGTTTCGAAGAAGGTCCAGAACGAACTCACCCGACTCATGCCGTACGAACTTTCTGGATTGAAGACGGTCCAGAGCGCCAGCCAAGATGCAAGGGATGCTTGTCGTTTCCCTGTCGATTTGACTGTCCACCCCCATGGCACACTTTCTTTCGCAGGCGAGGGCATTGGGATGCACTTCGTAGGAGGCGAGGTCGCTAGAGCCCCTCCAGGTGGTTTCTCTGTCGAATGCACCATTACAGACAGTGGCATCGACGTCACTGCTTTTTGGGACAGCCGAGCGGCCCGAAAAGAGAGTATCAACTCGTTGTTGGAGGATTTTAAGACAGTTCTGCTCTCTTAATTTCACCGGGATTCCACGGCGTTTATTGGCGTGTGGTCAAGTTTCATCAAGAGTTTTCCTTTCTTTTTCTTCTATTGAGCCAGAGCCAGTTCCTTCCATAGATTCTTTTGTTCCTTTCGATTGGAGTTTCTAGAAAATAGACGATATTTAATTTGGCACCTTCCAATGATTAAGACAGGAACCTGTGTGCATCGGTCGCCCCCGGTGACAAGATTCGCCTACGCATACTAGGAATGTTCGGCCGATCTGGATTGTTACCCCTTCCGTTCAGAACCTTGGGACGGTTGGGTGTTGTCGAAAGTTTAACAGCTGCGCAAGAAGCTTCGCGATCGCGTGTGTCGGAACCTGCCATGAATTCAATCCTTCAAAGTTTTAAGCTTCTTCGACACTGGCTCAGAAATTCTACCCCATGTGTTTGACAACAAGCTCTTACTACGCGCATGCATTTTAGTGAGATCCGTGTCGTAGCAAGGTTTGACCAAAGTCTGTGGAATCTTGTCTTTGGTCTCGGCGTCATTATTCTTCCCGAACGAAATCGTGCGGTAATGTAACGACAATGGTCACATTGCATGAGGTGTTGGAATACTTGATTACTAGTTTACTCGTTCAAATCCGCGCCATACTCCAAGAGTAACTTCAAAATTTCGATCCTCTCCAGCACCACCGCCAAGTGTACCAATGTTCGCTTCTAGGTATCCTTCAAATTGACGCAACGCTTCAAAAGCCCTTCAAAGGGCTGCAATCGACTTTTCTCCTCGCACCATTTCAACAATCCTCGCAGTTGTTCGATATCGTCGCGAACAATAGCTTTGTGGAAGACAGTTGTTCCCGAATCATCTGACAACGTGATATCGGCCCCCAAATCCAGCAGCGTGCGAGCCGCGACAGTGTCACCTCTTTCCACAGCTAGATGAAGAGCCGTCTTCTCTTCCCTGACTTGTTCTTGGAATCAACTTTGCCTCCGCTCTTGATGAGAAGCCGCGCGATTTCTAGATTACCGCGTATCACGGCGCTAAGCAGCGGTGTACACTCTGTTGTCGAATCATGCGAGGCGGCAGAACTGCAAGAGCTGCAAGAGCTTGCTGTCGATGATGGCGTGAGCCCTTTCAGACTCGAGGGCGTGCTGACAGTGTCGGTGGTCGATGCAGCCGTGGAAAGGTTCGCAGAGTCGGCAGAATCCTGGTGCAATGCAGTCAGTGACTGAAGAGCGCAGAGTTGAGAGAATCGAATGGCGCCTACGTTGAGATCGCTGAGGCAACTGAACGCGTCGCTTGGGCTGTCATGTGTTTGCGGTTGACTCATTGTGAGTGTCAAAGGCTGCTCGGACTGTGACTGTCTGGACTGAGACGATGTTTCCGTTACTTGTAGTGGTAATGGCGGTTGCGGTTGACTTGGAGGTTGTGGTGCCACCAATTGGGTGGATGGGGTTGCTGCTGGTGGTGCGATCGACGAATTCAGCGCAGCATCGATGCAGTCCAAACCTGCGGAAGCGTTTGGCGACTCAAAATCATCCAATCCTGGAACATCCAGAAAGTCCACCGTAGAATCGGGTTGATATGATGTATCGAAGAACTCTGGTGTTCGCGATCGGGTGTTGCTACCGCTATTATTACTGGTCTCGTTCCATCTCTGCTGTGCTGCTGCAGATTTCAGATGTGGCAGATCGAAAAGAATTGCTTCGGCAAGTTCGATTCGCATGCGTTGTCGTGAGCCTGAGGCACTTTCTTGTCAGTCTGGCACTTCCGTATCTCGGGCAGGATGGTCACCATGGTCGTGAAGAGAGCCCAACGACGCCAAGCGGCTTCCATTCTGGAGACTGAACTCACGGTAATTCCTCTGTGCAATCCTGTTCTGCGCTTTGCGACGTTCGTTGATGTCGGTGATGTGCGACCAATCATCATCCCGTGAAGTCATTGCCATATCTGGTGTAAGCGCCTGGTAGCAACGCGTTTGCAAGCTGCATCTGACCAAGTGGTTGTCCGACAGCTACCGGTGCTATTGAGATATACGGAGTAGTTGTCCGACAGTCATTGAGATATAGACTGCTTGTATAATTCAACTTGACACGCAGCCCGCCGGGACCCCTCACGGCGCGTGGAATCTATTGAGGTTGTTGATACCATGCTCCAAAGTATAAAATCTGGAGCGTCACATAATAACGTTTCGCTGAACCTAGGGCAGCCTGTTCGTTCCATTCCCCTGGATGCGCGTTAAATGACTCGCGATACGTCTCAATGGACACAAACAATGTCCGACAAAACGACAACGCCGCTTACAACCAGAAACTCGGGTTTCTCGTTGTGACTCTACCACTTGTTTGTAGAAATGTCTCCAAGCACGCCAGTCAGTGAAGTTCTTGGCATCATGTCCTCAGTTGTCAGGTCTGAGCTGTTGTCTGATTTTGCAACGTGGTTCACGAATGCAGCTAAGCTTTAGACCCATGTAAGTGCCAGGACCCTGGAAACCTTACTTTTCGTGCTCGATGCACAAGCGAGAGTTTCCCGAGTCATTAGACTGGCTCGCCGTCGGGACTAAGAACCGACTGAACATTGGGAGCCTTCCAGAAGATTGATGGACCTCTCAGCATGTGGTCTGGGAAAGTTTCTCTTGCCTGAACGCAAGGAAGTTTGACTAGTCCGCTACGCCGCTAAGCCGAAGTGCTGACGCACAATCTGCCCGGCTTGCCTACGTGAACTCTGAAATTTCCGACAGGCATGGTTACAAGCCGCGTTAGTTGAAATAAAATAGCATAAAGCCTCGTAGCGAGTCAAACGACAAATGTCTTGTCGTTGGTTGGTTTCTATACGAAATTCGCCTTGTGTTTTTTCTATTGCCTCGCACCGGGCTTGTGGTGGTACGGGGCCTTTCAACTCGGACCGCGGATAAACGGCCTCTCCCTGTCTACCCACAGACGTCCGGCATAACCTCACCTCGGCACGGCAGAAACGGCCGTAACCGTACGCATATCCCGAGGTTGCAACTCAATGATTCAGTGCCCCGACGAAGAGGAGCTCTCGCCCGCAGGCACACCCCGCATAGATTGCAATAATGAGCTATCATAACCAGGGGATGTTCTTTTCCGATCGTTACATTGACTCCAGAGTGGACACGATCTCGATGGGTATTGCTCTCCAATACAGCCCCAGATTCCTAGAGTAATCAAATAAACTTCGATTCGACAATTGTTGGTGGCTTATACGCAGCGGTCTTCTCACCCCCGCATCATATCGTAAGGTACTGTAAGGTACTGCCGACTTTTTGGGTCCACTTCTGCCTCATCTTGGTCGAACAAAAGTCGCGGCAAAAACGTGGCCATTGTGCGATTGATCGTTGGTTCCTTGCGAAAGATAGTTGTGTAAACAGTGCTATGTGGAGAGTGAGAATCCAGGCACAAAATGCTTTTGCAAATCCATGCATTAATCTCGGTCACTCCCGGCTGTAAGAACCTTCAAAAAAGCTGCGAATTCGGCCCCTAGGTCTTTTCCTAATACAGATATCGTATGGATGGAAGGTGTAGTACACTGTTTTGCTCAGGCCAAAGAGGGCTAACATATCCCAATGCGTCTCACATTTGTGTCAGACCTAAAGAATGGTGAAAGCTTGCGGGCAACACGCAAAGAAGATATTCAGAATGATTATGTAATACAGACAGCAGTTGATTTGGATCTTCGCGGAGTTGCCCTCCAAGCTATTTGGTCTGTTCTTGCAATATCATATTGCTGCGCACTCGGCTTAGCCATCCCGAGGAGTCCGAAGGTGCGGTACTTTGACGACTTTACGAAGGATATTTGAAAAGCACTATACCTGTCAAAAGCAACACAGCGACAGTATCGATTACGGCGACGAAGTTGACATTGCCCCAATAAAGATGGTGGCGACGAGAGCAACCGTATACCTACATGGTGGAAATCTCAGTTGAGGCGATTTGAGTTGAATAGGCAGTTGTTTGAGTATGTGTATCTGAATTGGTCTTACTTGTCTGGGAAATCGGGGAAGTTAAAAACACCGCTTGCTCCAAGCTGTGCCACCGATTTGCGCTAAAGCTAGTACAATGGCGCTCAACGCAGTACGCGTCTTGTCAATTTTAGGTTCGAGGGGAGTCATAAGTACTGATTAGAAGTGGTGATACAAACATTAGATGCGGTACTGACAACAAACTCATTCTCCAGCACCGCTACAACAAGTCAATCGCCTGTTTGGAGTGGTCCACGCCAGTGATTTTGAACAACACCCAGTTCCAGAACGTCGTGGCTTCTCCAATGAAGGAAAGCAGGCGCATGATTGCCCTGGCCTTGAACTTTGACGTGTCGGCCGCCTTACCATGCTGCGTTAGCACTGATAAAACATGTGGCCTCGAGCAGCTTACCAATGGGTCGTTGCCTCCGCTTTGTGTAACCCATTCAAATGCGCGAGGTATGACAGCTTCTTCATAAGTCTTACAAGCTTCCATGAAGTCTTGCTCACTAGCTGCATTTGCTGTCTTTGCCTTCTCCGCCAACCAAGTTAGGAGAGGAAGCGCATCGGCAGTATCAAGCATGGACTGGTTGCCGCCCATACCCCTGGAAAAGTATGTCAACAAATCTCTGGACACTTGCAGCTTTGCGGTCCTCCGTTGCGTACCTAGTCGGAAGCATGGCATGCATGGCATCTCCAAGGAGCCACACATGCGGGTTTCCAAGGCGTTCATCATCAGGTGAAGCTACAGCACGACGCCAGTCGAGAGGAGGACGAGAAGAAACCCTGGGAGTCCAGCAATACATATCTTGCCCGCGAAACATGTTGAATATTTGGTGACTGAAGAGACTCGACGTAAGTACAGCTACAAAGTTTGGGTTATTCCGTCAATAAAGACTAACATCTGATTCACTTACTGCTGTGGGGACCAATCGCGGATAAGCAGCTCAGCTGCATCCCATCTCTCCTCCGTTGTCAATGCGTCAAACTCTTGAGGCATTCTATCACGGTGCCATCCTATTCCAAGCATGGTAGATATGCCCTGTTCAGAGCTATATTTCGAGTCGGCAGCGGTTCCAACCTCTCTTGGAAGGTACACTATCAAACAAGTCGTCAACATGACGAGGGGTAGTAAGCAGATTTATAAGTCATCTCTCACCTTGGAAGAAAAGGGTGGTCCCGCCATCAACAGTACCTACTGGAGAATGCAGCTGTTGGGGAATATCGTTGAAGACTGAGACTGGGAAGTCTTTCCTCGCAAGGAATCCATGATGGGAACTGACCTCTTCTAGATTGTTGAGCCCTAAGAGGCAGTTGACCTTGGATCTGTCAGCCCCAGATACCTAAGATTCACAGATATGCAGCAGTTACCTTGGATCCACTTCCGTCCGCCCCAATAAGAACATCACAAGTGTCAGACGTATCATCATCAAAGAAGGCCTTGACAAAGCGCCGACTGCCATCTCGGTGTATCTCGTAATTCGTAAATCGCTTCTCATTGTGGAGCTTTCCCATCTTGTGAAGTGGCTCGGAGAGAGCCTCTCGAAGAGATACGCGGTTGATCGGGGTCGACCTCTGATATCCCGGCATCTTCCCCGGCTCAAACATCTTATTAAAGTGCTTGTCGTACACGATAGGTGGGTTTGAGACGGTCGAGCGAGCGAATCGTCTAGCAATAGAGTCGATTTGCCCTTGTTCCAGGCATGCCCGCATGCCGATAAGAGCCCCCGCGCCTAGCCGAATTTGGAATCCCTCGCGTTTCGAGTGCTTCTCTGCGCGCTCATAGACTTCGAAATCGATGTTGTGTTTGGCAAGACCATTGGCAAGCAAACTGCCGGCTAGCCCAGAGCCGATGATGATGACTTTGAAAGAGGCCATGGTCCTTCAAGATATCGAGGAAGAGTTCTAATACTCGCGCAGGAAAAGGCAAGCATACTGATGATTACGAGCACGCCCATTCCCGTGGAATTATATGTTGGATATCTTGGTTCATCGTCTGATGTCTACGAATCGCAGTTGCGTAGCGTCCAATCAACTTAAGCACCGCGACACCTTCGGTAAAACGAACCCACCGATTCGGGAGGTCGTGGTCTCCGACTACCGACTTCAGAGGCGGCGGACGCAGTGTTGAGGGTCCGACGCACCAGTTGTCTTTAAGGACGGTGTGATTAAAATGCTGTTCTGAGACATTTGGAACCCTACGAATGTTTGCCGACTGCTGAGTGCAACCATGCTGCACTAGATAATTAGCTGCCGATGAGGAGTTTCCGAAATGTGACATGTGCACTTTCAAATCTTTGATCACATCGTTCCCGATACAATGGGTTGATATGGGATGCCCACTACTTGCTCATGCATATTCAGGCTCAAGGCTGAGGGATGCAGAGGAGATTGGGGACTTCTAGAACATTTCCTGGAACATGCGCCTGTTCGCACAAGATGTTGCGTAACCCTTGCTAGCAACACTATTCAATCGCGCACAATTATTCTGTAGGCAAGCAGCCATCCATTGCTTGGATGCGCATGATCTACAGGGCACGTGGCTGACATTCTCGGTGCTCTGCCTTATCAACTCGCAAAACCCGGGCGAGACCAACCGTGCTCGGATTATCATTTCCCATTCGTCGCGGCCGACAGTACATCAAGAATGATAAACAATCATGTCTTGGGGCACGGGCGACCTTCATATGTCATCATGATCCTCCTTGCACAAATCCCATCACACAATTGTCGATCGCTGCTGCATCCGTCCTCCCCTAGCTGGTGTGGCTTGATGACATCATGAGGTCGAGCGGCAAGCTCCCCAAGCTCCTCAAGCTCCCTTATCAGAAGGACCTCCCAAGAACCCTAGAGCTTCAACCACACAAGATCTCATACCAAATCACGACTGGATCAATCAAATCGCAATCATGGCACACCTAGCAACTCGTCAAAGGGTATTTCCCGCACTCGCGCAGCAAGCGCGCACTCTGCCCTTCGCCCTTCGCACAGTCAGCGCCCCGCGACGTCATCTCAGCGACAAACCAGGGCTGGAGTCAACAGACATGCGAGACGCGGCGGACGCAAGAAAGACTTCCCCTCCTCAGCCCAAGATCACAAACTCCAGCGTGCCGGGGCAGGGACCGGACAAGCTCACCGAGGAGCAGAAGCGCGAGGTCGACGAGCACAACCGCGATTTCGAGAAGAAGCACTACCGAGCGCAACCAGCTGCCGATGACAAGGTCGACAAGAAATTCTGGGGAAGCGGGACTGAGGATACCAAATAAGTGCATTTCAAACCGCAACGATCTGGAAGGGGTGTTGCCAGCTGAGGGGCTGTTTGTAAGATACCAGGAGCGAAGTTAAGGGTTACTGCATTGGCCAAATACTCCAAAACCAATTCAGCATTTGGGAGAAGATGGCATGCGCGAATGCATTGCTTCGGAGAATCACACACTTGTGGAATGTGTTATCGTGATCATAACCTGTGACATAAGGACAATCCGAATAACTTCCCTTGGCGTGCTCGGATTAAACAGACTGGTCGATCATCGAGGATAGCGGCACTTGTCATCCCGTCCATCAGTCTCATTATTACTGGCACATTGTCACTGCAAGCCCACAGAATGAAAAATGACGGCGCTCTTCAGGTTTGCATTGACACGTCTTGGGCTGCTCCGCCATGAATCGTGGTAACGGATTTTGACAACTGCCGTCCCATGCATCTGTTTCAATGTTGATGGCATTACGCTATCCCCGCATCGTCGGACATATTGATGTTGTATGATGTCCGCAGAATTATGGGACAGGAGTGTTTTTGCTTGAACTGTATTGGTTATTGGTGCATTTGATCCGAATGGTTCAGATGATATTGGGGTTTCTTGGGTCGCATCTTCCGTGGTCTTGGCAATCAAAGATGAAGGCATCTCCAAAGCAAAAGCCCATGAACACTATGTTTCTGTCATGAAACTGCCTAAAATAGCCTTCCTCATAAGACTTAAGCTTGAATGATATAAAGTTCCAACGCCCACGGGCCGCTGTAAATCACGCAGTCCCATGTTGGGATTGGGGTTGATGTCTTGGCAATAACATGAGGGCAGTCAACTGCGTGTATTTTTAGTAGTCAAAGACGGTCTTTTGTCCGATACTTCAGTCAAAATGCCACGCCAAGAACGAAGAACAGACAAATGGCCTCATTCTCAGGGTCCTCTCTATTTGATCAACCAATTATTCCGCAAAACCTCTTTGGTGATCGCGGTGTTCCCACCCTCGAGGCCTTGGCGCCCCCGCCAGCTGTCGGCAGCTCCCTAAAAGCTCCTCCCGAGCTTGCCAAGCTCCCACGCGCCGCGGTTCACAGCTTCGAAGCTACATTGCGAAAGCAGACTGAGCCACCTCCGTGTCTCTGTTCAACTTGGCAAAAACCAGAGAAAATCACGAACTGGACCCAGTGGCGACGCAGCATCCCAAGTGTACATCTCTTGGCGGAGGTGCGATGCAAAGTTTCAGAGAGGCGTAGGGGTACCAAACCTCGCGACAGTACCACTGGACACGGGCGGCTCTAGAGCTTGCGACATAATCTAGCCTTTGGGGGCTTGCGAGGAAGGCGTACGCCATGCTTCGTTGGCGGCGATGGGCATCTCCACGTGGGAGATGGTGCTTGCTGTTGTGGAAAGACAGCTCAGAGGCGACGCGTCTGACTGAGGCTGTGGGCTAGAATCCGACGTAAGTATCTTGACCATCAATGGAGAGTTTGGACCAAGGGACCCTCAAAATCGCTGATCCTTACAGTGAGGCCTTGACGGAGGTCGCGAAAGAAGAGAGATCAGCAGCTTTATCGGCCTCACCTTCGTTTTGTGTAGACTCGCTAACCCTCGCTGGAGAGTCTTGGCTGCGCGCACAATTCCTGTGGTCGCCCAGACTTCTGAAGACAGCGCCGCAGTGGACGCGTGACTCGTGACTCGCACCCCCAAAATGCTTCACTCACAGTACATCGTCCAGCCATAAGCAGCCAGCAATCGAGCTTGGCTGCGGGTACTATCGCTCATGCCGACTTGTTGCAATTGGATGCCGTACAGGATCAAGGATGAGTGCCTACAGTGACCTTCGGTCAACAAGAAGGGCAATCCGGGAGAAAGGACAGCCTCGGAGGTTCCATTGAGCAGCATGACATGCCATGCAAGTCTTCCGTGGAGGGAACCGAGGAAGAAAGAGGAAGATGGAAAGGGGAGCTGCTCGCGTGCTCTCCTGCCCAGTCGATTGCCACATGTGCTCTCAGAAGAGCAGGAG
The DNA here is from genome assembly GCF_011800055.1 of Colletotrichum gloeosporioides. Taxonomy (NCBI): domain Eukaryota; kingdom Fungi; phylum Ascomycota; class Sordariomycetes; order Glomerellales; family Glomerellaceae; genus Colletotrichum; species Colletotrichum gloeosporioides. The sequence goes on from NW_025544692.1 coordinate 449,466, forward strand.
GGCACGCGACAGCAGCTGTGGTTGAGTCTTTCTCGGAGTCTAGCGTCAGATCTCGCGTCTTGGCAGGCATCACGGAAAGTTCACCACCAAGAAGTCGCAAGCACGACCTGGTGCGTCGACAGCGTATTGAAACAGCAACGTGCCTGCGAAAACGGCTGTGACTGGCTGGAATGGTCTGACGGATCGGTCGTCGGTACCTCGAAAGCCAAGAAGGCCAAGATCCAAGGTGGCACCCGTCTCGCCAATACCAGCGGCCGATGTGGATGGTCGCAGAGCTCGGCGCAGACTGGGCATCCGTCAAAACATCCACAACATGGGTCTTGATGGCCACTTGCACTGACGAGAAGGTGCAATTGAGATTTTTTTTTATCTGACTTTTTCAAAGTCTCTTTCCCGGCTCAATGTGCGGCGAACACCACCATGGCCAGGGTAGCAGCGACAAATGGCCCTTGAAGAGAGAGGAGAATGGAAGATAGAAGGGGGAGAGGAGAAACACCCACTCCTCCCCCACGCTGACCAGTCCTCGTCTCCAGAGTCCAGACATCCATCCTCCAATGCTGGGAACCTCTCCAACCTCACCCTCTCTATAAAGGTCGCGGCGCTCCAGGTCTTTCCTGTGGCCCTCGACCTTGAGAGACCCGACAAGCCTCTTCTCTACTTGTACTTCAAGCCTCCACCCCTCCCAGGGCCGCAATCGTCGTGGTGAAGATTCATCTTCCTACTTCACCCCCTCGGCTCCCTCTTCCTACTCCCCCTAGTACGAATATCGATACCCGTATTCGACTTTCTCCCTCAACATCGCCGTCATGGCTGCCCTCCCGCAGTATGACTGGATCATCGCCTTGATCAGCATCGCCTTCTGCGGCAGCTCCTTCGGAAACGGCGCCAACGATGTCGCCAACTCCTACGCCACTTCGGTGGCCGCCCGGACCCTGACCATGCCCCAGGTCGGCTTTCTGTCCATGTTCACCGAGTTCTTCGGCGCCGTCGTCCTCGGATCCCGCGTCACCGGGACGATCAAGAACAACATCATCGGCCTCGATCGCTTCCGCGGAACTCCCTCGACCCTCATACTGGGCATGGGCTGTGCCGAGTTCGCCAGCGCCTTCTGGTTGCTTACTGCGACCAAGATTGGGTACCCCGTCTCGACAACACAAACCATTGTCGGCGCCCTGGTCGGCGTTGGTATCGCTGCCGAGGCCGGCGTGTCCTGGGGCTGGAAGGACGGAAGTGTCTCCCAGGTCGCTGCGTCTTGGGTTGTTGCTCCGTTGATTTCGGCAGTCTTCTCTGCTATTCTCTTTGGAAGTCTCAAGTTCGCTGTTCTTGAGCGCAAGGATCCCTTCGAGAAAGCCCTCAAGGCCATCCCGTTCTACCTTGCATTCACGGCCGGAGTCCTCGCTCTTTTCATCACCGTCGAGGCCCCTGGCGCTCCATCGCTTGAGGAGCTTGGTGCCGGCATTGCATGCGCGATCGTGCTCGGTACTTTCTTCGGAGCTCTTATTCTTGCATACGTCTTCTTCTTGCCCTACGCTCACCGAAGGCTTGTGAAGAAAGACACCCGCATCAGATTCCGCCACGTCGTCCTCGGCCCCCTTTTGTGGAAGGAGAACCCCCCCATCTTCTGGCCTGCGAAGGGCGACGAAGTGGTCATCGATTACTTCGCTCGAGATGTGCCAGCCGCTGGTAATGAAGACATTGAAAAGCAAAAGACCGAGAACAGTGCCGACAAGGGAGAGAAGCTTGTCAACGATACCCCGGCCCCCCTGTCGCTTGAGGACGTTGAGCGTGGCAAGACGGCAGTGCCGACGGGGGTTGAACAATACGAGCGGAAGCCTGAGCCCGAAGAACGGTTCCTTGCCCCGACTGCCCACCNGTGTTGAACAATACGAGCGGAAGCCTGAGCCCGAAGAACGGTTCCTTGCCCCGACTGCCCCCCTCCCCATCCACAACCCTCAGCGGATCTGGAGTTTCATCAAGTATTTCTTCCTGCAGGGTGTCACCCGGGACTGCGTTACGCATGCGGACGCTCAGCTTGCCTCGGTTCACGACAAGGCCAAACAGTACGATAACCGTGCGGAGCACCTGTTGACATACGCTCAAGTCGCCAGCGCCATGATGATGTCCATCGCTCACGGTTCCAACGATGTTGCCAACGCAGTCGGACCTTGGATTGCCGCGTACCAAGTCTACATGACTGGCGAAGTCACTGAGAAGGGAGAAAGCCCAATTTGGATTCTCGTTGTTGCTGGTTTCCTCCTCGGCGCTGGCTTCTGGTTTATGGGCTACTCCATTATCAGAGCCATGGGCAACAAGCTTTGCAAGATGACGCCATCAAGAGGATTTTCGTGCGAGCTGGGTGCCGCAATCACCGTTCTTCTTGCCAGCCGTCTTGGCCTCCCTGTCAGCACGACGCAATGTTTGACTGGTAGTATTGTCGGCGTTGCCCTGATGAACTTGGACGTCCGCGCTGTCAACTGGCGCCAGGTTGCCTTTGTGTTCTCTGGTTGGTTCATTACATTGCCTTGCGCGGGCTTGATTGGTGGCCTGTTGATGGCAATGTCTCTCAACACCCCTCAGTTCGGCCAGGGTTAACACGTCTGGAATGGGTCGCTTGGGGAAGTGTTTAGCATCAAGGCGTTAACGGTTTTGGTTATATCGGATCTGGGGCACCCTATGGCTGTTGGATGAAGTCGGGGCACTAGACAGTACTTCTTACTGGTATTGATGAGAAAATGATGACAATAGAACATGAGAACAAACATACCCCGCTTTGACTTATTTGTGAAAAAATCGAGCATTTCTTGAGAACAATTACATGATATACTCGAGGACCATGTTGCCGGCGGCCGACCCGAAACATGCCGTTAGCTCGGGTCTCTACGTTGCACTGTGGGCCATTACCTTACAATACTCCAGTGCAACACTGCAGCTCCATCAGGCTGCATAAGTCTACAGCACCCAGGGATCTTGATTTAACGTCATTTGAACAAGTAAAGACTATGTTTCAACTGATCGGCGTGTTCTTAGATTTATGAAATTGGTCAGATGTTTGTCTTCAACGGGACTGAGACCAACCTGACGGTTTAATCGACTAGTCCTGAAGCTTTGATGTAGGCTTTGTCCGTGGCTAGACGTCAACTCCTTGAACAGAGAACCTTGGTAGATCGGGTCATGCGCTAAATACCTTCGCATTTGATTTGTGCCGCTTCATCGTATCGAGGGGATATGCAGTACAAACTAATCTTGCTTTCTCCTTCTAGTTCATCGTGCAGGTCCTCCAACGTCGGAATTGGGCCAACGAGGTGAAAACCCCTTGTCGCGTCAATGAGCGTCATAGCCAGGTCTTACGACATGCGGTAGCCTGGTCAGCATGTGTGGACAGCGGACGATGACTTGAATGTTCATTTGACTTCTGCCGCCGTCGGAAGTGTTCGCTACGTTGATTTCAATTGCGGTTGCTGTACTTCAGGATCGACAAGCCCAGAAACCAACCTACCTAGTGGTCTAGTCGGCTAAGTCCCATAGAAACATCCGTCTTTTAGTTGCCCACTAAACTGCCACGGCTTACCGGGGGGGGGGCGAGGAAGCCTAGATTTGCTCGCTTTCGGGCGGCTTTGGGCAGCCCATGCGGCATCGCGAAAGCTGGGACGATTTCCAAACAGATTAGATATGCGATGAACAATAAGCCTGCCTCGTCATCCGTAAGAGATGGGCGCGAATACTGTTCGGGTGCACTGTGATACGGAAGAGCCTGCGGAAGTCATCCTCCAGCGCTGCACCAATGATTGCGGCAATTGCACCAGAGTCGTGTGCGGCCCGCACACCTTTCCGATAGGGATTTCGGATAGATGCCGAGACCCGGCGCCGTGGATTTGGCGATAACACACCAGCGGGTCATTGGTGCACCGAGTGGGCATCATTGCTCGATTCTGGGGCCTCCTCAAGATCTCTCCCTCTGCAACATGAAGCTATCGGTGGGTTAGATTGAGCGGTTGCTGCACCCCCATATTCCCGTACCTTATCCGCCCATCTGATGCGGTTCTGAGGCACGCGACGGACGGGCATGGGATCTGTTATCGACGACCGCGACAAGCCGACCGCACGGATGGGGCAAAGATGGAGGGTGTGTTGATGCGCGCGGATTGGCAATACACGCATGACCTTATCCTGGTGATGATGCCGTCCATGAAGTACATATGCCGGCCTCGTGGCAGTTCTTCGAGAGCCTTGTTCGCTACCTTACCTTTCGCATCCATCACTACGACATCGTGAAGAATTTTATCCACTCGATCCGACATAATCGACTTCTTCGTCCGATATTCCTCAGGTCCCACTTACATCACCACCAACAGTCATCATCATGGGTTCTTTGCCGACTGCGGGGTGGAGGCAGCTCGACGTTGGAGTCGTCGGCGGTGGCATCGGCGGCATGTCCGTTGCGATCGCCCTCCGCCGCGCCGGCCACAAGGTCTCCATCTACGAGCGCAACGACTTTGCCGGAGAGGTTGGCGCCTCCGTCTCTTGTGCCGCGAACGGCACCCGCTGGCTGCACGAGTGGGGTGTCGACGTCCAGAAGGGTGACCCAGTCGTGCTGAAGAAGCTCATCAACCGCGACTGGAAGACGGGCGAGCCGGTCAGCGTGTACGACCTGGACGACTACGAGGAGCGCTGGGGATACGTTTACAACATGTTCCACCGTCAATATATGCATTCGATGCTCAAGGACACAGCCCTCGAGGAGGCCGGAGAGGGAGCGCCCGCCAAGCTGTTTGTTAACTACAAGGTGAGACATCATTACGGCCGACCTTGAAACATTGACGTTATTAACGTGTTTGGTGTAGTGCAAAGAGATGGACATCGCCGCCGGAAAGGTGTCATTCGAAAACGGACACTCTGCCACGCACGACTTGATCATCGGAGCCGACGGTATCGGCAGCGCGGTGCGGGGCCTCATCGGTGTGAAGCCGGCGAAGCGACCCGCCGACTCGAGCTGCCTCCACGCCAACGTCCTCACCGAGGATGCGGTCAAGGCCGGCCTCGTCGACTACTCGCAGGACGCCGCTCTCGAGTACTGGGGCGGCCAGGAGGGCAAGTGGGACAAGATTGTCCTCTCGCCTTGCAACGGAGGAAAGCTGCTGTCGTACTACTGCTTCTTCCCCAGAGACAAGGGTGACTACACCAACCAAGCTTGGGGCGTCGAGGACCGCCCCGTCGAGGAGTTGCTCGCTCCTTACCCTGAGTTGGATGCGCAGGTCAAGGCGCATCTCGCCATCGGCATGGACATCCAGCCCTGGCGTCTGTGGATGCAGTAAGTTTGCGTTTTCCTGGACTGAATGGTTGTCGAGACAAAGGTTGACGGCTTGGTAGCGACCCCTACCCTTACATCAGCAAAGACAAGGTCTGCCTGTTGGGCGATGCAGGACACCCTGTAAGTAAACCCCATCCCTGTTGACGAAATGACCGGCATCCCACTGACCAGAGAGCACAGATGATGCCTCACCAAAGTCAAGGAGCTTGCATGGCGATTGAGGATGCGGCTGCCCTTGGCATCCTCTTCCACCCCAAGTACTTCAACGGCGACGTGAACGAGACTCTGTCCATGTACAACGACGTGCGCCTGCCCCGTGCTACGAGGGTGCAGCAGGCTGCTGCGAAGGCCGCCTACAACATCAACGAGCGCATCGGTGAGTCGCGCATCATTGTCAACCACGAAACTTGACTCTTGACTCATGGGCCCTGTTATGTCTGACTTCTTGCATAGGCTTCTCCAGCAATGCCGACAGCTGCAGCACGTACAAGGTTGAGGATGAGAAGGCCAAACTCACCATCGAGGAGATGAATGCGTAAGTGACCGCATCCCGGAAGGTCGACTCGGGAGCCAATCAACTAACATCGTGGGTGCAGCTACGACATGTACAAGGACATTGAGGAGGTCATTGCGAAGAGGAACGGAACTGCGTTTACGCAAAAGTTCACCAAGGGCCTTCCCATCGGCCTCAAGCTCCCCAACGGAGTGATCATTGGGCAGTAGGTTTTCTGTCCTCGTTGGGTGGGGCTTTGTGGATTCATTTCGTCTTTTCGTGTACCTATTTTCTGGAGTTTTGGGTTGGATGGAACCTCGTGTGCGATACCAGCGGGCTATCTAGATTTTAAGGAGATGATAGGGAAAAAGAATTTTGGTGTTCTTGAAATTCTTGAAGAAGAGCATGGCAGGAGTCATGCCATGGGCCGTGCAGTTAGTTATGCCTATTTGTGAACGAGTTGTGATCGACATCGTGAAATGTGCAGACCACGGAGTCCACGAAAATATGGGCACGCAACTCAGTCTCCACGCGCGATGCACCCAGCCCAGCAGCGCCAGTTCTCCAGACCGGCGGCCACTTTACGCTTGAGAGACTTCCCCTCGCAATCTTGGAACGTTGATGCAAAATGTCACAGTTATATGGTAAGTGTCGCCAAATCGAGAGGCGAATGCGTTAGGCGCGCGATACCATGCGATGCAGTCTGCATCACGAACGTGGCCCAGCATTAGATGCTGCAGATGAGGCTGGCGAGCAAAGTTTTCAGCCAACCATGCATCGCCGTTTTGACTCCCACGGACAGGATCTCCAACGACATGGCCTCATTATCGCGGCCATGCGGTGAAGGGCCAGACTCCGCTCTCCCAGCATCATCGGACCTCACACCAGAAGAGGGGTAGTTGAGGCGAGAGAAAGACGTATCTTGCGGTACTTTGACAGCCCCAAGTTGACGATGTCGAGGAGGAATCACTCTGAAAAGACAACAAGACAGAGAGAGGCTCAAGGCAAGGCAAACACTCTCGTCGTCAATGTTTCATGCAACCAAAGGGCGGTGGATGCGATCGGCCGAATCTGTATGCAAACCCTGGTGACATCTGAAGGGCAACCAAGCAACGGCTCCAACGCGAACTGCGCTAAAATGTCACTGGGTGGAGCCCCTGGGAGAAATCTGCATGAGTTCCGAGCTCCCGGCGACCTTCGTCAACAGGGATTCTCGCACCAGAGAAAAAAATCGGCCAGGAAAGGTGCCTTGACGCGTCTGGCGACGAACCGGCCGTCGAGCGGTGAGGGCGGTCGTGGTGGTGGTCGACGAGGTGGTTGCGATTGTCTGTCCGTTGTCGCCATCCATCCATCCAATCCATCCATTTGCTGCCCAATGTCGACCTTCCATCTCGTTTAGACCCTGCTTGAAAAACTCATGGTTCAGGTAGTTGGCCAGCCATCTGGTGGGCCGTATCCTCGGCGATTCCCAGGCTCTGAATGGGCATTTCGACTCTTCGAGAGACTCACGGACGGCCAATATTGATTGTTCAACCGCCAACCAGTGGATCCTGATGGTCGTCGGGTCGAACCGACCAGCCAGAACGCAGAGTACATATAGATGCGCAGCCAGTCCTCAGGCTCGGGTCTGTTTTTATGTTCCTCTCCGTCTGATTCATATCAATCCGTTGTTGGTCCCGATACGATACCCACGAGCACTGCATTCCTGGCTGCTCCATCGTTGCTTTGGCGGCTTCTCTTTTCCTTGAAGCGTTGGCCCATTTTCAGTTTTGTTTTGCATTTTTTCCTGTTCAAGTTCCGGCCTTCGATACCCTTGCCCAAAATGTCTCCAGCGCTTTTCGACACCAGGAGGAGCAACTCCGTCTCCCAAGAAACCACCACCGAGCGCCGCAAGTCCAACGGCTTTCTGTTCCTGAACAACAGATTCAAGAGGTACGTCCTGATGATATATATCTATTTTCTTCGTTTCATATCCACGCGTCTTACTGCGTGTCTTTTCCCCTCCTCTCCTCCCCTCCCCTCCCCCGCCTCATTCTTCAAGACAATGGATGCAGTTGTCTTGGGACACGCAAAAAGCGGCCTTCTTCACCGCTCTTCATGCTCCTCTTCGCTGCCCCTGGTCAAGTTGCCAGCATGTGCTCGCTACCCCTGGCTCTACGCTGGACCCTTCGCCCCGCCGTGACAGGCCCCGGCTTGGATGGGCGGGCGCCGCGGCTTCAAAGACTCCCCACCAAACACCACCAAACGGAGCGTGCCTTGTGGTTTTCCAACGGCCAACGCTTCGTTTCGGATTTCGGGCCTGTCGAGTTGTCGGGTCCTGCATGTTTGACGTGTCTCTGCCCACGATATCCCAACTCCCATCGTCATCGACACCTAATGTCGCCACCTCCAATCAGCTTCCCTTCCATGTCTCTTACACGGGTGTTCGTAGTCCGCCAACACCACCCGGGGGCGACGCGCCCGACTCCTTTGGCCGCTATCGTGACTGGCCCGATGTCCATCATGCCTCCACGACAGACCCTCAAGGAGGGCGTCCCCTTTCTCCCCTCGCGAGACACCCCATCATAAGAGTGATGCCTCGACGGCCATCAGTCCCTCCCAGAGTCTCTTCCCTTCGGTAGCCAGCGTCCTTTTGCTTCGCCCTCATTTTCCATGCCTCCTCTACCATTCTGCCTCCCCCACTTCTCCATTGCGAAGAAGCACCTAAACCGGCCCAAGTTATTACGGTTGTCTCATACCAGGATGACTCAGAGTCTTTGTGTCTAACATCTTGTAACAGAGCTGCCACCACAAAGACCACCAACGAGAACGCCACCTCCACCCCCCCGACGCCCACTTTCGGCCCGGTCAAGGATGGAGCCAACGGCAACGGCAATGGCTTTTTCAAGCGCACCGACTCTTCGCGGAGTATCCCGTCTCTGGCTCAGGTTGGCAACGACGAAGCTCCCGCCCAGCGACCCATGACCGCCATGCCTGGCCGTGAGAAGCCCTTCCTTGAGAGCAACAAGGAGCCCGTGAACGGCGAGAAGAAGGAAACCAACGGCGCCTCCGAGGTCGATCCCAAGGAGGAGCCCAAGCCTGCTGCTGCGCCTGCGCCGGAGACAAACGGCAACGGTGCCGAGCCTGCTTCCGCGGCTGATCACCTCAAGGTTGAGAGCACCGCCGACGCCCACCCCACCGAGGACGAGGGTGAGTCATCCTCTGACGAGGAGGAAGAGGAGGACAAGAACGATGCCGAGGCCCAGGAGTCTCAGGGTGCTCAGCTTGCTACCCGTGCCGTCGTCGTTCCCGCCCGTGTCCCTACTCCTGAGGGCGACAGGAAGATCTCGTATCACGAGGATACCGACCTTCACATCAAGGTCCGCGATGCCAGCGGTGTTCCCACCGTGTTCTCCGTCCGCGCCGCGGCTCTCGCCACCGCCTCGCGCGTCTTCAGGGATCAGCTCGCGGGCAACACCGAGGGCATCATCGAGCTCAACTCTGCTGCCGACACCACCAGCGGCCTCGACACCCTCTTCTCGATCGCCCACTTCAAGTTCCACCAGCTCCCCACCAGGCCCAACGTCGACGTCCTCTACGACCTTGCCCTGGCCTCCGACAAGTACGCCGCCACGCATCTGCTGGTGCCCTTCATGAAGGACTGGATCGTCTCCCTGAACCGCCACGTCCTCATGGCCGGCGCCCGCAACGACGAGGACAAGACCCTCGTTCTCAGCTGGGTCTTTGGCGAGGCTCGCTGGTTCAGCCGCGTCCTCTCCAAGGCTGCCTATAAGTCCCGCCTGGGTCCTGACGGCACCCTCCAGGACTCCAAGGGCCGCCCCTGGAAGGAGCAGCCCATCTCCGAGGAGGTCATCGCCATGCTGACCGCCACCCGCGCCGAGGCCATCGACAAGATCATCAAGGCCGTCAGCAACCCCGTCCACCGCCTGCTCAACCCCTCCTGCTACCCCGGCGAGGAGATCCGCTACTGCCACGCCGGCACCGACGACGGCACCGTGGAGGACTGCGAGCAGCTCCTACTCGGATCGGCCATTATGGGCCTGACCAAGGCGAGACTCTGGCCCGCTCCCGAGCCCGCCAAGATCAAGGTCAGCGCCGTCGAGCTCGCGAGAGCCTACGGCGAGGTCCGCATCCGTCGCTACCAGACCCCCGGCCTGCGCTTCAGGGACAGCCAGCCCGACGGCGCGCCCGTCGAGGACCTCCACGCCAAGTGCGGCTTCGCCCACCGCGAGGCGCTCGAGAAAATTCTGAATACGCCAGCCAAGGTCGGCTCCGGAGTCGTCAGCCAGCTGATCACCCGGGCCAAGAAGTCCGGCGCGTTCGGCGAGGATCTCTTCTCCGACCTGAAGGAGTATGTGCAGGATGACGGCGTTGCTGTTGAGGGCGAGGACCTGAAGACGGACCCCGTCCACTACAAGCAGGTCCGTGACAGGACCAACGGCGTACTTGGCAGCAAGGTTCCGGCTGATGGTAAGCTTTCTCCCGCCGAACAAGCTCTCGCAGCGTAGTATCCGTTCTAACAGCGCTTAGATGATGACGAGGAGGATGACGAGGATACCTCCAGCTCCGACAGCGATGATGAGTAAACGATGATTAGAATGCTGGGTTTACGGATGTTAAGCGTTATGGAAATGTGTTTCGTTTGTTCGTGATGGTTTATGGCTTGCAATGTTCTCGTTTGTATATGATGGCTCTCAACATGATTCATTATGATCAATACCCTTAGATTGTCTCTAGATCTTATATCATCTGTTGCATGATCATGACACCGTGTTCACTCCGCTCTTGACCATTGACGTGACGGGTGAGCCGGGATCTTGGTGATCCCTGAACGTTTCGTGTGCAACTCGACGCGAAGGCATCTTGAGATCATTATCACTCCGTCCCGGCAAGTTGAAAATCACATTTCTTCCCTAGACGTAATTTTGAAAGTGTCCAAATCACCTCCTGCTTTGCCATTTCTGCATATTCAAAAACACATACGTCTATGAGGGAGATGAAATCTTACGCATTACTTGACGGAAACTGAGCATGATACCAATTCGCCATTCCCCTGCTCCTCACGATATCCTGTCGCGAACGCAATCATTGCCGCATCTGCCACCTGCTGACATTTTGTCGTCTTGGCTTATCCTTTTACCGCTTATTTCCCTCGAGTGAAGAAACGAGTGAAGCGAATAGGGAAGCTTCCGGAAAAATGTCCCTCAGCACATGCACGTCATCAGATCACACGATGCCCTCAAAGTTACGCGCAAGATTGCACATGAACACCAAAGCAGGTTCGCTCGCGATTTTCGTCACATGATGACCGGTCCCACGAGTCTGCCCCTCCAGTTCAATAAGCCATACGTTCTCACGATCAACACGTAGGAGTTCGTGCCTTTCCGTCAAGCCCACGATGCGGATGGGGCGTGATGGACAAAGCGAGGCATTGCAGCATGCGTTCGTCGGCGATTTCAAAGCACAGTCCCCGACCCCTGTGATCCTCGTGACGATGATGGAGACAGAGACCCTCCCTTTTCCTGAACCATCCTGAATCATCACGAACATTCACGACCTCTCTTACCGCAACTTGGTTTGAACGGTGAGCAGCCTGCGGGCTGCCTACCCGGCTTGGTACGCTCCAATTCGACTCCATCGCCTCTTTCGGCAACTGAATAGATACAATCACTATTCAACATCTGAAGGTGAGGATCGTGCGGGGCAAGCAGAGTGAAGCTATAACTGAACAGTCCACCAATCCCGACGCAAACTCCACAGCCCTGCACATTGGCTTGGGCTTGTGGCCTGGGTGGGCGGGTGGACTCTTCCCCTCCCCAGATCCATTTGCAGACCCATACAATTGGCGGAATCGTTGCTCATTTGCTGATGATGCTCTCCGCGTCGAACCTCAGAGGACACACGTGTACTCGCATCAAGACCGTGTTAGTCCAATAAGAGACACCCGGAGTCGCGTGAAGTTACAAAGTACATTGAACTTGGCCTCAGTGAGCAATCCGGCGGGAACGTTCTGCCACGTATGGTCTTCGTTTGGACTATTGCCTTTTGTACCAACGTTTCTGAAGCGTCTCGCCTTGCAGGTGTGATTGTATTGTAGTGTTCTAGAGTGCCTACTCCATAATCTTGTGCTGGTGTTTTCCTATCAACACGTCCTCTCTGAGGATGGAGGCAGGGGAGGCCTCAATCTGAATATGCAGCTAGGGTCTTGCCAATGGAAGGAAACTTCCGGTGAGAATCATCTGTGGTTACCGATTCTAGCCTCGATGTGTTGTGAGTTAACCGTGTGTTTTCACAGTAATGCTTGTTCAAGCTGGCAATGGCACTCTGACTGAATCATGCGCTTACAGAACCCCGCGCGGCTATTATCGAGTTCAAGACCACTCTGATTGCTTTATCGTCCCACGGAAGGACACGACAGCATGAAGATTTCGTGGAGTACGTTTCGTTTGCAGATTCGGTAGAGGTATCGGGCACCGGTGTTACTTTTACATCGATACACTCTTCTGTCCAACCGCTCGCATTTCGCCTCTTCGCCTCATTCCTCATGTCCACGCAAACATATCCCAAACGTTCTAGACGTGCTTTTAGGCTGTTAAGTATGTACATACCAAGCCTAGACTCTGCATGAAGTCAGTTTAAATGTAACGTATGGAGGCTCGCGAAAGGTTGAACGTGGATTAGTTTACGCCAAGGGTGAATAAAGGGTCGTTTTGTGATCCGTAGATAAAATTGTGCCGAATAATAATGAGAAATACCAGCAGCAATATGATCGTTTGAGGTGAAAGTCAGGATGGCAGGTGGGCAGAAAAGAGGTGCCGCCACGGGGAATTTAATTACAATTTCCGGACATTTTGCAACTCTCACGAGCAGACGTTCACGGTGTTTTGCTTTTGGTACGTCACCAGGCATACTCCGTACATGCACATACAATGCATGCAGCCTACGGGTTGTCACACAGCAACACTACTCGACCGCCTCATTTTCTGACTGGACGGACGAAAAGGGGCCGCTGCAGGCCTGCATAATCCTCCCGGTCATCCAGCCACGACAGCCGCAGCAAACACGCCTCAGCGTGAAATGCGGGCGATTCGTTTTCAGCAGGTCGATAACTGCGCGATTGAGCCTCAGGTGCGTGGCAGATGCAGATTGTTCCATTTCGCTCCAAGTTTACTCAGCAACACACACTTTCCGCATAGACCTTCTAGATCCAGTGTCATATGAACAACAGCATGCAAGGAGTCGAAGAAGGGGTTCTAGATGGGATTCTGGTGATACTCGAGCGCAGTACGTCCGTATGCATGTCGTCGGACCCGGGAAGATGGAAGTCGCGCTTCCTTGTTATCATCAAGGATACCCAGAGTACGCACGAACAGTCGGTCTCCACCACAAACCCCTCCTAGAACATCTAGACTCGAACGCGGGATGGAGGAGACACGGCGCATCCGACAGGGCATGCGTACCGCCACTTGGGTCTCATAGCCGGCCAATGAAGCAAAACTGGTGGATCGATACCTGTCGAAGAGGAAAGGCGGGATGCGAAAGCCACCGTCTATTCCCGAGCATCGATCTGATAAGCCGGGCCTCAGGATACAGTCAGACCAGCGGATGGCGAGAGTCATTCTGTTGCTCCCATATTGGCAGTCATCAGCAGACAAAGACAATGAAAGTTTCCGATTTGGCCGGCAAGAAGCTTTTCATGAATCATGAAATACACACACTTTCCCTTCATCTCGTCGACACAAACCAAGGCGAAGGAGAGCAGCAGACTGGCCGGGGTCCATGGCTCGGCCCGCACAACAGACGAATCAACAGACACCACGTCCAAGTCCAGACCCCCCGGTCGCCTCCGGGAGCTTGCAGGTTGCAGTGAAATGGCCGCCAACGTCCAATGCCGTGCGATCTTCCAGACGGATCCTTGTCCATTTCGTCCCAACTGTCCCAACCTGGCCCGAGCAAAGCAAAGAGAACGATGCCCAACCCACTATCGCAACACGCCATGCGCACAAAAACTGGGAAAAAATAGAATCAGGCCTGTCGAATTCAATCCCGCCCGTTTGCCTTGTGAAATTGACTGGCTGGTAAGCCTGGTTCCCCCAAATTCCTGACTCATCTTAGCGCAGAGGAACCTGGGTGATTCGCTTTCCTTTTCCCTTGTGGCCCGTTCAACCCCTGCAAAATAGGGCTTCCGGCGCGTTTGGCCCTCGAAAGAGGAAGCCAAAACAGAGACAAACGGCTGTAGACAGTCGTTGCTGAAGAGATGACTCTGAAAAGTGGAAAGCAGGAGGCAGAGCAAGAATTGCAACAAACAGCGGCTTAGCAAAGCCAAAAGATAGGCTGCTGCGCTGGGAGAAGAAGAGACGGTCCTGCAACAGGAGACTTACACATGTTCCCGGTTCGCCACTTGGGAGATATTGTACAGTTGTATCCGGAGCTCGACTCTCTTGATTGCCCAGGCTTAGTTGCCCAAACCCTTGGTTGGCCCCCCCTGGCCTCCCGCATTTTGGGCCCCCGGCAGGGCGGGACGTGAAAATGGGTACCAGACTGGGGCCCGATAGTCGATGGGGGCGGTCCTAGAACCCTGGAAAGTGTGGTTTGCTCCTCCTGACAGCCAGACTGCCCAATCAGCCCAAGGTATCCTTGCTCGGGGTCGAGCAAGTGACGACGTTGCGTTTGCAGTTTGGACGCCGTCTTGTGTCCCGGATGTACGCTGGGCTTTCCCGTCAAACGGCTCGCGAACAGAACCGTGGAGGCACAAGTCGGGCCCGCCCTGGACCACGCCTCACCCCTGGGCGTTGGCCCGGAGGGCTTGTCCATGCCGTGTCTCGAAAGCTCGAGGGCTCCCCGAGGTTGGTCGGTGTATGTGCCCTATTGGACGGGGCTAAGCGCGTTGGGGCTGGCCACGGATGAAGGCGGGCAGTGTCGAATATCATTTCTGCCGGTTGGGCTGGTGTTGTACGTAGATCGCCCTCCCTGCCTCTCCCCTTTTCTTCCCTCCCACAACAACACTCTCTGGATACTTCGACAAAAACGACTTGCCTGCTGCATCCAGACTCTCACCCGATCTCATCATTCTTCTGATTGTAGATCCGCAGACCCGATATGCAACTTTACCCCTCATCAACTTACCGATACACTTTCAATGTCACCCGCAGATTCCACCAGCCCCAGATCAGACGTCCAGCTTGGCACATAACTTGAGAAAACCACAGAGCTATTATAACTTATCCTACCAGAGCCTCCGCTCCTGAACAAACTCCACCCATCATCTTCATTCATCACCAACTCCCATGGCGCCAACTCGTGACGCCGTGCCCAACAAGGGCCGTCCGGGCATCGCCCGCTTCGGCAAGCAAAGACGGCCCTCAGTCTCCGTGCCAGATGGCACATCTATTGAGATGATTGATATGTCTCACGCCAACATCTCCGACGTCTCACTCGTCGACCACTCTTCAGACAACAGGTCCGACCTGAGCACCAGCACATCCGGAAGCTGGAGACGCAAGACCCCCAGCGGCAAGCCTCTCCTGTTCAAGCCCCCTTCCCTCCGCTTCCGGGGTCGCCCTGAGATTGAACGACCATGGAGACGTTCCAACGACCAATCTTACCTATCCGGTGATGAGAGTCACGACTCTGATAACGAGTCAAAGTACAGCTTCGACACTCAGTCTACCATCACCAACGCAACCAGTGTAGCCTCCTCCGACGAGGACTACTACCCCCCAAAGACCGACACGACCACTACCGCTCGCCCCAGGCCTTCCATCACCTTTGCCCCTCTCCCTCAATCCATCTCTCAAGAGAAGCAAGTCGTGAAGAGAGCCTCAGCACCCGTTGCCCCCGCCAAGCCAGCAAAGCTAAGGGGAGCTCGCATTGACATTGCCGCCCCTGTGAAGAAGACCCTGCACATTGAGATCAAGGCACCCCCTGCCCCTGCCGCCCTTCCCGCCCCCCCTTCTGTTCCACGCATCACTCATGAAGAGCTTCGCGAGCGTGAGAGAGTTGAGGAGGACCTCCTCAAGGAGATCTCACGCATGAGAGATGAGACCAAGAGCCTTCTCGGCAGACAGTCCGCCACCGACAGGAGACTAGAGGATGCCCTTGACCGACTTGACATACTTCACTCCGATAAGGAGAGGGCAGAGAGACAGCGCAATGAGGCTCTTGAAAGCCTGAAGACACTATCTGCCGACAAGGGCATGATCGAAAAGCTGCACAGGGATGAGCAAAAGCTCAACGACAGAATTACACGAGACCTGACCAGAATTACTAGCGACTTGGAGGTGCAACTTCAGCTTCTCGATGACGCCAACAACCTCCTTCACGAACATGAAATGAACCTCGAGGGAGTTAGGAAGGAGCGGGATGAGCTCCGCGACGTCGCGGCTGAGTTGGAGGCCAAATCAACCGAGCTTGAAGCCAAGACAAGCGAACTTGGATCCAAGTCAAACGAGCTCGCCGCCAGGTTCACTGAGCTCGAGTCCAAGTCCAGCGAGCTCGAACAGACTCTCGCCTCTGAGAGAGACGCCAAGAACGAGATCTCATCCAAGTACGCCACTCTCGAGAATGACTTCGCCGAGCAGAAGAAGGAGAGAGAGCATTTCGAAGCTCGCTGCTCCAACCTCGAGAAGGATCTTGGTGACCTCGGCGCGGTTACCAAGGAGACCGAGCGCGCTCTCATTGAGAGAATCGCTGCCGCTGAGTTGACCAGGGACGCCCTCAGGATTCGCGTCGCCAGCCTTGAGACCGACCTTATCAAGAGGGGCACTGAACTCGGCGACGTCACTTCTGAGCGCGACCTCCTGCGCATGGAGCTCGACAGGTACAAGCCTCAAGTCGACTCGCTTCTCAAGGAGAACGGAGGCCTCACCGAGGCCAACAAGAACCTTCAGACTCGCATCGACGAACTCGATGAGCAGAAGAAGGGACTCGAAGCCAGCGTCGAGCAGCTCGAGACCGAGAAGAAGGGTATCCAGGAGCGCTTTGACGCCATTGAGGTTGAGAAGCAAGAGATCGTGGTCAGGTTCACCGAGCTTGAGACCGCCAACACCGATCTCCAGACCCGCTTCGAGAGTCTTGAGATCACCAAGGGTGAGCTCGAGATTGGCAAGGCAGAGCTTGATACCCGAGTCAAGGACCTCGAGGGTGTGCAGGCCAAGTATGACAAGCTTCAGACGCGCATCGATACCATGAAGGAGCGCAACGCCACGCTGAAGGAGCAGGTTCAGGGCCTCCTCAGTGACCAGGATGACCACACCTCTCAAATCCTCCGTCTTTGGGATGAACGAGTTGGTCTTCAGTCAGAGATTGGGTCTCTCAAGGACGAAAACGCTTCCCTAGCCGGAGAGAATGCATCACTGATTGACGAGAACGCTTCCCTGGCCGGGGAGAACGCTTCGCTGATTGACGAAAATGCCTCATTGAAGGACGAAAATGAGTCCGTCACCAGCGAGCTCCGCCGCGCAGAGTCTCTCATGGGCTCTGCTGCCCCATCTATTGCCCCTTCAGTCATTTCCGAGAGCGATGCTGGCAGCGATGCCGGTACCGTCAAGGCCGATGATGATGCTGCCACCGCGCCACCTGCCTCCGAGGATGCGCCACCGGCGCCGCCTGTTGAGGAGGTCATCATTGTCGAAGAAGAGGTCAAGGACGACGCCAAGTCTGTGGCTCCGTCTCAGGTGGACAAGGCGATGCCCGAGGTTGAAGCCGAGCCCGTTCCCGCCCCGGCACCGGAGGCCGAGGCCGAGCCGGCTGCTGAGAAAGCCGAGTCCGTGGCCTCCTCTGCCCCCGAACCCGCCGTCATGGAGGAGCTCCGTCAGAACATTGCCGAACTCCAGACGCGCAACGACCAGCTTCAAGAAGAGACAGTCAAGCTTGGCTCCCTCACCGCCGAGAGAGACGAGCTCGCCGCCCGCGTCGCCAACCTCGAGCCCCTCACCACTGAGAGAGATGAGCTTGCTGCCCGCGTTGCCAATCTCGAGCCCCAAAGAGAAGGCTTGAACGCTCGCATCGCCGAGCTTGAGCCGGAGGCCAACCAAGCTCCTGTGCTCCGCCAAGAGAACCTGTCGCTGACGGCCCAGCTTGGCGCGGTCAACGCTCAGCTCGACGGCCTTCGCGCAACATACGAGGCTACCGTGGCCGAGGTTGTCGGCCTGCAGCAGCAGATTAAGTCTCTGCGCGGACGCGTCGCCTCGCCGTCCGGAGAGACCAAGAAGTCATCTTCGCGCACCAAGACAAAGGACAACGACAAGAAGAAGGAGCAGCTTGTCGTTATCCGTGATCCCAACGAACGTGGCAGGATGTAAGTTATTTTCCCCTCTCTTCTTTTGAAGAATGCCTGGACATGATGCTAACTTTCATCTTCAGTCAAGTCATTCGCCGAAGCGACTTGCGCGCGATGCGATCCTCGTCCCAGTCGGAGGGCGACAAGAGCGATTAAACCAGTCGCAAACAATTATATCATCAGGTATATGGTGCAAGGATATACACATATGTAGTGATAGGGGCTTACGGTAGCTGTATGGCGACGATTGAATGATTATGGTAGCGTTTCCTTTGTTTCTTTTCATTTGTTCGGTAGCAACATGGGGCAATATTGGCCACCATCATGAGTTCTTTCATTCACATATTTCCTTTGTCACGGCTGGGTAGGGGAATGGAACGGATCGGAACGGACTAGACATGTAACGGATTGCATGGACGGACTTGGGTCAGATGGGTGCTCTCGGGAGCGCATAAAAACATGCATCGTGTAGATTTCGTGTGCCGTGTAGCAAATAGTTCTAGATAGCGTCAGCTCCTGTTGTAATTCCTATTACCATCTAATCAACTGTTTGCCTCCGTCGCGCCTCGACCTCTCCTTCGGAAACCTCGGGCTTGGTCTAGGCCACTTGAAGAGGCGAATCTCGTTTGACAACGTGAGCAGCCACCGAGTGGCTTGCCTCTTACCCGGATTAGTGAGCGCCGTGGCTTTTGTCGATTTGAGTGAGCGCAAGCCAGGGGCAAACTCGAACCAATCGACATGATCGGTCTTGTGGTGCGGGAACTAAGCCGCTCGCGTGGCCGCCAGTGGAAGTTGAAACCCAATAGTTCGCGACGTGTGGCGGATCAAAGCTCTCCTTATCTTTCAGGAGTTAATCTCCCAGAGCTCCCATGGGCCGACAACCACTCGTTCATTAGATCAACCACAACCGGGCCACTTTGTTGAGACCGTGGATGGAGAGATCTGCCCCCGCCTCAAACGAGCCAAGCTTTCTCACCCGTCTGTCCCGGCTAACCAACACCTCGCCGGTAGCGCCATCTCATCGTCCGCATCGGGTAGCGCAATGTAAAACCGACTCCTTGGGAATTGCGTGAATACCCTCAGCAGCGTTGAATCCGGAGGCGTCCCATAGTCTTGGCACCCGGGATGATAGTCGAATCGACGATGGCATTCTGTAAAAGCTGTCTTCGGACGGTTCCCGCCCCAACAAAGCCCAGTGTATGATATCAGGAAATCCCCAGAATCCGGGCTGCCTCCAGGTAATGTCTCCAGGTGGACGGACTCGGCATTCAGGTCGTTTGCGGATTCCTGTCTGGGCTGCCATGCAACTGCCCCTCAACGAGCTAGCATTCCCATGCTCCGCCCCAGGAACCAAGAAGTTGAAGAATTGAAAAAAACACCCCGATTGGACGGCGAGATGTCTCAGTGACGGATATGGTTTGGCTTGTGGCTGCAAGCAACAACGACACATTCCTATATGGGCCTATGATACGAGAACGGGCTCTGTCTCGGTCAACCCGCTAGGAACGTAGCGTAATCCCACTGATCCACGAGTCTAATTCATGGCGTTTTGTCCAAGTATATGAGGGGAGAGTCTCTCGCACCCCGTCATCATGTTTCCTTTCCTCTTCAGCGCATTCAACTCATCCGACTCACTCACTTCCAACCGAACAGTCAATCCACTCGTTGTCGATCAACCGTCTCTCACTTGAACAGCCTTCAACCCTTCAACTCAAGTCCCCCGACAATCTCTCCAACGTTCAAAATGAAGTTCTCCGCCGCCACCATCCTCGCCGTTGCCAGCCTCGTTGCTGCTCAGCTCGACGGTATCCCCTCGTGTGCCGTCACTTGCTTGAACAACGCCGTCACTGCTAGCGGCAAGTGCCAGGCCGGCGACGTTGCCTGCTTGTGCAGCCCTGCCAACTACCAGGCCATCGTCGCCGCCGGTACCCCCTGCGTCCTCGCCTCTTGCGGTGCCGAGGTCGCTGCCAGTAGGTCTTCCCGAGTAATCTCTCGTGTTAAGGAGTGATGCTGACTATTGCTCTAGACCAGGTTCTGCCTGCCGCTGGCAAGATCTGCGCCGCCGTTGCTGGCGGTGGCGGCCCTGCCTCCTCTGCCGCCGCCGTCCCTGCCGTCTCTTCTGCCGTTGCCTCCGTCTCCTCCGCTGTCGTCGCCTCCGTCTCGAGCCGCGTCGCTTCCGTCGCTTCCAGCAGAGCCGCCTCCATCACCAGCAGAGTCTCTCAGGCTAGCGCCTCCGCTACCGGCACCAGGACCGTTGTCGTTACCAGCGCCGTCACCAGCCGCAACGGCACCTCCACCGCCACCTCCACCGTCGCTCCCGTCACTGTCAACGGTGCCAACGTCCAGGGCCCCGTTGGTGTCCTCGCCATGCTGGCTGTTGGTGCCCTTGCCGCTCTGTAAGCAGTTCATGGCCGCAACATGTCATTCGCCTCTTGAGGGCGCGGCTTAGAAGCACTTTAATGTGCTTAAGCTCAGTATGGTGTAGCTGGAGTAAAAGCATGGTAATTGGGATCTAGAGGAGGATAGATAGAAACCTTAATAATCAATCATCACTTGATATCTCGGGGCTTTGTGTCAACGTGATAGTGCAAGAATGATGTATCTTGATGTCGCTAGCGAGTACTTGAATGCGCTATCCGGACCCCCCTATCCTCCGAAGCCCATGATGATGTGCTCAATCGATCTCTGAACTCCCTGATTGTATTTGCATGCCAATTGTGCCCCCTGCACACTTCCAATCTCGCTCAATTCTTGTCGTTGGTTTACTTGTCTTCCCGCAAGGGCAAGTCGTTACCCTAGCCACTGATCTTCTGGGCGATGCAGGCTCATGGTGCCTCTTGTCTGGACTTAGCCTGCGCTTCCTCATTGGTGATGCCAGGTGTGTCCTTCTTATAATGCGCATTGATCAGGTGAAGCCTGACTGTGTCGTTCCTGGAGAAGCTTTTGTTGCAATGCACACACACGAGGGTGTGAGGTCTTCCGGACGGTCTGCGTGAGGTGCTCTGATGTGTGGTGGTGCGTGTGTTGGCATTGCTACTCGGATCTGCGTTGGCCCCTCTTTCGTTCCCAGTAGTAGAAGTCTGATTTATGAGATTCTCCGCCTGGCTGGATGGGCCGGAGGTGACGATGTTGGATGGTGAATTGCGTGGACCGTCTGGCAGGGGAGTTCTGAGTTGTCTGAGAGCATTTTTCAGCGCCTCGTCGTGAAGGACAGCGGGACCAATGTTGGCTGGGGCGAGGTCTCTCGCACGAACGACGCGGCCATCAGGAAGCAAGATAACAGCGCTGAAGATGTTAGCTCTAGTCAATAAAGATTTTGATTGAGTCAAATACCCTTTGAAAGGATCCGCCATTGTGAGTCTGGCCGTGTTGAGTCTTTGGTGTTGAATGGACTGCAAGTGAGGTTGGTGAAGGATTGAAGGAGAAGGTTGAGAAAGAAGTGAGAAAGGCGCTGAAGAAGTGAGAAAAGCACTGAAGAAGTGAGCAACGAAATAAAGAAGTGGGAAAGGAAATAAGGAAGTGAGAAAGGAAATAAGGAAGTGAAAAGTTTTTAAGCAGGTTCTGTGTGCGCGCAGAAGGAAGGACCGTTTCAAGGAGGGAGCACCTGCCTCAACCTGTGAAGCTATTATATTTTGGCTACTGAGCTTTTGTCAGTGGGGAGAGTGAAAGGTGGGAGATTCATGTGAAACATAGTTGGGAGAGATGGCCAGATATGAAATTCATCTAGATTCTCATTGCGAAAGAGCCGTTTTCTGCTTAGTAGGTAGGTAAATCTGGGAATCAGATATTTTAGGAAAGCTGTAACATGAGACATAAGGCAGAGCATCTCCCACAAGTCTGTAAGTAACATTCAATGGTTACAAATTCATTTGAGTTTCACTTAGCTGACATCCAGATCAGACATACCGTCCCCAACGCTTCCTATCTTCATTGGCCCCTACAAGATGTTTCTCCCAAGGTGAAGCTGGCCTGATATGGACATAAAGTGAAGTCTTGACTTATGTGTGAGGAGTGGCTATTGAACATGTCTCAACACGCGGTTGGATGGCCGTGATTGTTCGTGGATCAGCCAAAGGCATGGCGGAACAGTGAACAACCGTTTCTGATATTGGAAACTTGGGTCAAGCAGCAAGTTTGAGAAGCACTTGGGGTGTCTTTCTTTCAAGAATGAAGACGCGCAGTCAATACAATACACTTCTTGATTTTAATTACATGTAAGTACTCGATCGCAGTGTGATCTTCCTCTTCTTGTTCATCTTATGTGGTCTTTTCGCATCACCCACATTGCCCATGTTGTCTGATTTATTTTCCTGGATTTCTTGTCGCAAAGCTTGTTCAAGATCACCAGACACCTAGACCTCAGGCTCACCAAGACAACGACTCGGCGCAGTGTCGTTGCTGGGGGAGACGCGTGCATGCAAGGTACGTACCTGAACACTCCAACGCGTCATCGCCATTCCCCCGGATGCATTTTCCATCATCCAAGACTTCATCCCCTCACCATCATCCGGCAGACGGGCCATCAAAATCCATGTTGGGCGACACTTCCAACATGCCGTCGAAACCCCGGCTGGGAGCACAGCTAGTTCGCTGTAGTCACCAATCATTTACCGCGCGAGCAGGGGTTGTAGCTTGGGGTAAGGGGTAAGCGATGCTGATACGGCGGACCCCGCAGCTTCGTGCGACGCGCAGTTCGATCGAGCTCACCTCCGACCCTTGCGATAGCTATGCGAACAGCCTGCGGAGAAGCGTCGGCCTTGACTCGGTTTCAACGCCGTGTTGCAATCTACAAGGCCTCTGATAGCTGATCTGCCCGTTCGTCGGAGACAGCTATCAGGGGTCGAAGGATGTGCCCATTGGTCAATCAGAGCTAGCTCTGAGCTTCGAGGTCCCGAAAACTTCCCATGATCGTACCGAGGATCTTCGCGTCTTGGCCTTATTTCTATGGGTATAAAAGCCATAGTGGCAGAATATTCGTTGGGAGTTACGTGCCAGACAAGTCAATCTTTCTTTTGCTGAGCAGCCTTTTGACCTTCCCACTTCACGCCCATCATGCATCTTCCGCTGCTCTCTGGAGCTGTCCTGGGTCTCATCGCCCCTACCCTCGCGATCCCCGTCCAAGACAGCCCTCGCCAGCGTCTTCTGGACGGAAAGGGCCTCCCTTCTAAATACCGGTCGAGTGCGCCTCCTTACACGCCCGGTCACAAGGACAAGTACGACGGTCCTATTGACTCTGTCGGAGACGAGCTTGACCCCTTGCCCTACCGCAATGGACTCGGTGCTTCGGTCCTTGGACCATGGAACCAGGCTCGCTCCAGACAAAACCCAGATCTCGTTCGACCTCCCAGCACCGACCACGGCAATCTGGCCAACATGCGCTGGAGCTTCGCTGACTCCCACATTCGCATTGAGGTTCGCATCCTATGTTGCGGTATGCTACTTGCGCGATTTGTACAGCACTGACATACACCCTAGGAAGGCGGTTGGACCCGACAGACTACGGTTCGCGAGCTATCCACGAGTGTCGAATTGGCCGGCGTCAACATGCGGTTGGACGAGGGCGTGATCCGTGAGCTTCACTGGCACAAGGAGGCCGAGTGGGCCTACGTTCTCGATGGCAGTGTTCGTGTCACCGCGATCGACTACGAGGGAGGCAATTTCATCGATGATTTGAACAAGGGTGATCTTTGGTAAGAAGCAGCCAACAAAAAATGTCCAGTCTGCTTGACAGGAACACAACTGACCATAGCTTCCCAGGTACTTCCCATCCGGTGTTCCTCACTCCCTTCAAGGTCTCGGCGAGAACGGCACCGAGTTCCTGTTGATTTTCGATGATGGAAGCTTTTCTGAGGAGTCTACTTTCATCCTGACGGACTGGCTTGGTACGACACCGTTCAACCCGATATTTGAGCAAATACTAACCGTACAAAAGCCCACACCCCTCGCTCCGTTATCTCCAAGAACTTCAACTTGGCCCCGGAAATTTTCGCTCACATTCCCGAGGGAGAAAAATACATTTTCCAGGGAACCACTCCTGGCTCGATTGGCCACGAGGCTCCCAACGGAAAGGGCGTCAAGAAGTCAAAGCACCAATTCACTCACAAAATGCTTGCTCAGGAACCCAAGAAGACGTCTGGTGGACAGGTCAGAATTACGGACTCGAACAACTTCCCGATTTCGAAAACCGTCGCCGCTGCACACGCTATCATTGAACCCGGTGCCCTCCGAGAAATGCACTGGCACCCTAACGCCGATGAATGGTCCTTCTTTATTAAGGGACGTGCCCGTGTTACGATTTTTGCTTCTGAAGGAAACGCGAGAACTTTTGATTATGTTCCCGGCGATGTCGGTATTGTCCCTAAGAACATGGGACACTTCGTCGAAAACATCGGCGACGAACCCCTCGAAATGCTCGAAATCTTCCGCGCCGACGAATTCAGAGACTTTTCGCTGTTCCAGTGGATGGGAGAGACACCTAAGAAGATGGTCATCGACCACCTCTTCGCCGAAGACCCCGAAAACGGCGAGAAATTCTGGGAAAAGGTCCGCAGCGCTGAGAAGGATGAGATCACTCTGCCTGATGCGCTGGAGAAGGAAACCGATGGCAGTCTGACCGACGAGCTTTGAGGGAGCACTGCCACAATGGAAGTCCGGAACCCGGGAAACATGACAGCTTGGCTTTGAAGCCTGTGCTTTGGAGTTTCGTTTCGTTATCGACGATGAAACATTTGCAGCAAAAAGTCATTGCAAAGTCTACAATAGTCGTTGATCGCCCAATAATACCATTTCATTATTCTTGGCAACTAGTCTATGATGCCCACAATCTCGGCCGCGCCGTTTTATTCCTTCCAGCCGAAACCAAGAATCCCATCCTTTTTTGCGTTTTCAGCCAAAGAGCAAGAGTCTCTAGAATCAACTCAACAAACTTCCGTCATGAGATGGGCATACTCGGGGTATCCGTGCTCTCTGGTGACTCTGGTCCCATCTTTCGTCCAAACGCAACGGGTTACTCAGTTGCCGCTGCCAAGCCTAGACTTTGTATCACCATTCAATCAGCCGCGCATAGATCGCCTCCTTCGCTTCTCGAACTAGAAGCAGAACACGTATACACTAGTGGTCTATCAACAATAACCCTCTGCCTGGCCAGTCAAGATCCCAAATACTCTTGCCGACAGGTCTCCGAAGGATACCCGTGGCAAATACTTGTTTGCCGTGCTTCGAATAGATCTAATCTAGGAGAAAGAGGGGTCATGTTCGTGATCACTACCTCGGTGTGGTTGAACAGGATTGCCATAGGCTGTCGCCCTTGCTGGGCTCCTTCACAACCCCCGCGACCCGCGGCCAGGCTCACCTTGCCAGGTTAATCACCCCTCGCGCCCATGTCCTTGGGGCTTATCACCGGAGAGGTGTGAGCAGGAGACGGAAAAGGCAGAAGGATCAAGAAGGTGGTGACTCTGTCAAGCAGGGAGGTGCAAGGACGAACCCCGCACGATGGGAGGGACGCCGCCGAAGGTGAACACCATCACCACCGGGCCAATAGTTCCGTTTCAGCGGGAACGGGGGATGCGCGCACCGGAGCTGACAAGAGCAAGCTGCACGGCCAGGCCCAGGCGAAAGGACGTCTTCGTCCAATCTTTTTCCGCAGCGGCAGAGGCGTGGGCGCTCTTGGATGGGTGAGAAGGATTCAAGGTTGCGCGGGCGATGGACACCCATTCCTATTCTTGGAAGTTGGAGATGGGAAGAGGGGTAAAAGGTGAATGGAACCGAGTGTGCTAAAAATGATGACAGCGGTTGGAGGATGTTTCTATGGATGGTTTAAGCAGCCAGCAGCAGTAGGCCAGCGACAAGACAAGCCCCTGGCAGAATTGAGAAAGCGAATGCCATCCCATCGAGGTTCGCATCCCACCCTCATTCGTCGTCGGTCTGCGCAAACATACGCTGCTATTACCGAGCAGCCAGTCAACGGCGGCCTTTTTACAACAGACGAGTGCTGCAAGAACCCTGGTCGGTGTGACCGCTGCATCTTGATCGAACAGACGTACCGTACTCCGTACACAGACAGTGGTAACATCCATGACTAGGGGATGGCGCATATGTAGAAACTCACGGCTCTTGTTGCTCCCCCATCCCATGGCCCACAACCCGTTCTCGCCGAATCGCCCTCGTTAATCGCAGGCGGGTAGACTGCCATTTTGTGCCATTTCCTACGTAGTAGCGCTGGCTCGATACTGCCCAACCCCGGTCGGCGCCGGACACGATCCCGGTCATCCATGGCCGGAACACGGCACCTGATTCGCGGGCTTGGCATGCCACCTTTTGCCGGGGAAATCAAAAGCTTGTCCCGTCGTATCGAAGACAAGGCCTCGCTCCACTGGACAGGGAACTTCGGGAGGGTGTGAAGAGCCCGGTGGAGACCGCTTCCCACCGGCACACGACATCGTGCCTCGTCATTGCGCTCGTTAAGACTGTTCCTCCAGCGAGCGAGCCAGGCCCCTTGCTAGCAACCGATGGCCGTGACGGGAGCGCTATTGGACGGGTATGTACCCCGCGTCTTGGCCCATAGTTACGCGGCGGGAGGGGACTTGGTAGTGAGAACGAACGACGTGGGATTGCGCCCGCGTCAGACTAACGTGCGGTACATGTACGGCGGGCGTCAAGGAGGGAGGTCAGTCAGTACTCAGCAGAAGAGGAAGAAGAAGGGCGAATAGGCAGGCTGCGAGCACGCTGCCGTTTTGGGATGGTTACAAAAGCACCTTTTTTCGCTGACCGACGTCAGGCAGGCCCCATATTGCAGCTTACTATCTGACCCTACCATGGAGACTTTGCCTTACATAGAAGCTCAACGGTGCATTTGCAGATGACGAACACCGGACCCAGTCTACGTGGGCTAAGGAGAGGACAAGACTGAGCCAAGTGGACGCTTGTCTTAGGACTGAGAGCCTGTTATCTCTTCTCGCCAATCCCGAAGAGGAAATTCGATATGGTAGCCGCCAAGAGCACCTTGGGAACCTATGCATGCAACCCAAGACCTACTACGCAGTATGGGGGTCATCCGAGGCGTCGAGAAAGAGCTTGGCTTGAAACAATTTGGGGACTTTGGGTTGCCAGCGAGCCCCTCGGCTTTTTTCTTCTATGGGACCTTCGCACCCTTCGTTCTCTCGTTCTCTCTCCGAGGGGGTCGCGCGGTGGCGGCCTTTGTCTGCGACACTACACTCGCACAGATTTGCGCTGTGCGACCGCCAAGACCGCCCATCGGTGCTTTGAAATTTGCAGAAACCACGAGGAAGCCAAGAGAATGGACTTGGCGGTTGTCTTAGCATTGCGGCTCTGGCACGCCAAGGATGGTGAATTCTGCCCATAGAGAGTTTAATGACTACAGATGCTTGGATGGACATTGGAATAAACATGGGATGCTCTAGGTTTCCTGGTCTTTGAACATGGCGAATGAGGGGGCACGGATGGCCATCTCAGCTGACGTGCTCTCTCCAACTACAACGTTCTCGCCCTGCTGCGCCGTAATCATGTGTGTGTGCTATGAACGTACCGTCGCATACCTAGTCTCGTAGGTAGTAGACGTGCTTCTCAATCAGCATCGAGTTCCCTTACTCCAAGTATGCCATCCAAAGACGTCCCTTCCTGGCCGCATGTGATCTGCGATCCCGTTTTGTTCGCCACGCCCTTGCTCTCCCGCTCTCTACAGCCGTCCGGTGGGCTGCTAGTTTCAAATTGAGTTGGATAGACATACTACCTACCGCATACCACTTTCAGTACTCGGGCCTTATTTTTGGAGAAGACGGTCTTGGAGTTGCAGCACTTGTCACCCTTCCCAGGGGCTAGCTTGTTGACTTGACTGGTCTTCGTTCGCGGCGCGACTCCGCGCGAGGGGGGCATTACCACCGCACGAATGCCCATCCAGCCAAACTCCCACCAATGTAGACTGCGCGACGCTCAAATGACCAAGCCGTGATGAACTGCATTAGACCCGGTCACGTCGGCAAGTGAGGGGATCCCGAATGTCGTCCGAAGGAGGGTACGGCAGTTTCCTATGTAGTCGACGGTGATGGTGGTTGTACAGCCAGCCTCCGTGATGTATGTCGTAGCTCTGCTGCTGTATCTGGGATTGCTTGGCTCACGCCTCCCAAGGCCCTGACCCCTCACCTCCCAACCCTCCTTCACGTCTGCATGAGCGTTCACTGTGCGGCAGCGCGGGCGACTTCATCCCAGGTTGAGGTCGCGTTTCCATGTGGTCTGTGTTGCAACGGGAGGGCTTGCGCAAGCGGGCAGCTGCAATGTGCGGATCAGATAGCAATGCATTCTCAAGCATAAAGAACACCTCCATCAGCATCACAGCGGGGCTGGATGGCTTGTTGTTATCTCTGGATTGTCAGAACATGAGTTGAAGAGGCCGGGAGTAGGGCCGACGACGATTGCACCATCATCTGTTATGAGAAGGATATAACCGTCTCAACTGTTTGAAACCAACCTGTCTGTTCTCGAACGACCAAAGCAAACAGCTCAGACACCTTCTTCTCTTTTTTCTTCTCTGCTCCCGTTTTGGCAGACCTTGTTGTCAAGATGTTCAATATCAAAGGAAAGGTCGAACATGCCCAGGACGAGTTCGTGACGGACGCCAGCATCAGCCGGGCCCGCGACTTTGTTGTCTCAGGGGCACCCAAGCTGCCTTCCGCCGCGGGCGTCTACCTCCTCGAAAAGGTCCCAATCGTCCAGTGGCTGCCGAAATACCAGCCCAAATGGCTCATCACGGACTTCATCGCCGGTCTGACCGTCGGTGTGATGCTCATTCCGCAATCCCTTGCATATGCCAAGATTGCAACCATTCCCATCGCCAACGGTCTGTACTCAAGTTGGCTCCCAGCTGCCTTTGCGGTGATTATGGGAACTTCAAAAGGTTAGTTCAGAGCAAACGGACGTGACAGCGTGTTTCATGGGAGATTTTCTGACTTTGCCAAATCTTCAGATCTCTCAACCGGTCCAACCTCCATTCTGGGTCTCCTGACTGCGGAAATCGTACACGACCTTAGCGAAGAAGGCTTTGACATCACCAAGATTGCCACATCCGTCTCCCTCTTTGTCGGAGTCTACTCCCTCATCATCGGTCTCTTCGGCCTCGGTTTCCTCCTCGACTACGTCTCCTTCCCAGTTCTCACAGGCTTCATCTCAGCCGCAGCTCTTGTCATCGCCTTTGGTCAGGTTGGCTCTCTCGTTGGGCTGTCCAACGTGCCGTCAGGAGTTTTCAACGTCATTGGCGACGTCTTGAAGCGTCTTCCTGACTGGGATGGACCGACCTGTGGCGTTGGTCTCGGAACTCTCGTCATCCTCATCGGTCTCGAGAAGGTCGGCAAGAAATGGGGCAAGAGACATTTTGCCATCAAGCTCCTCGCCAACTCCCGTGCCGTCATCGTGCTCGTCATCTTCACGCTCATCAGCTACCTCGTCAACCGCGGCCGCGACAAGGCTGACTACGCCTGGAAGGTCAGCCAGGTCAGCACCCACGGTATCGCAAGACCCCACGTGCCTGAGTCAAGTCTTGTTGCGAAGGTGGCGACGAGAGCCGTGGCGCCTCTTGTGGCCAGCACTCTCGAGCACTTGGCCGTTGGCAAGGCTTTCGGAAGGAAGAACAACTACCAGATCGACCAGAGCCAGGAGCTGAACTATCTTGGTGTCGTCAACATCGCCAACAGCTTCTTCAGCACGATGCCCGTCGGTGGCGCCATGTCCCGTACAGCCGTCGCGTCTGAATGCGGTGTCAAGAGTCCCCTCAACGGACTGTTCACGGCTGGCTTCATCCTTCTGACTCTTTATGTCCTCTCCCCGGCTCTGTACTGGCTTCCTTCCACGACCCTGTCTGCCATTATTGTAAGTTTTTCTCGGACCAACACAGACATCCGCAATACTGACAAAGCCCCCTTTTACAGATCATGGCCGTTGTCCATCTTTTCGGCCCCCTGTCCCTCTTCTACCGCTTCTGGCGCATTTCCTTTGCCGACTTCGTCGCCTCCATGATTTCCTTCTGGGTCACCATCTTCGTCAGTGCCGAGATCGGCATCGGTGTCGCGGTCGCCTGGTCTGTTGCGTGGACAATGCTGCGTTCGACATTCGTCAAGCCCGTCATCCACTCCAGCTCCAACGAAATCACCACTTCCATCCCGCAGCCCATCACCCGCATCACTGCCAGCGGCCCCCGTCGCGGCAGCGCTCCCGCCACGGGGACCCAGACCGAGAACACGGGCATCTCAATCCCCAGCGACACTATTGTCGTGGACTTCAACGACGCCGTGTTCTTCCCCAACGCCGAGCGCGCCAAGAACACGACCCTCACTGCGATCAAGCTGGTGTATCCCCGCGTCGAAAGCAGTCTCAGCCAGGACGACCGTGACAGGCATTGGAGCGTGGCGGCGGAGAAGCGGCTCGAGAGGCTGCGCGCGCAGAAGCAGGTCCGTCTCAAAGAGACACCGCTTGCCGTTGTCGTATGGGACTTCACGATGGTGCCCTTCATCGACACCTCTGGTATTCTGACGCTGAAGGAATTGAAGGACGAGATTCGCGTGCACTCCGGCAAGAGTGTGCAGATTCGTATGGTGGGCATGTCGGACAAGGTCCGCAACCGGTTCTGGAGAGCGAAGTGGAACTTGGTCGATTTGGAGGAGTGGCGAGAGGAGGACGCCGACCTGGTGTACCCGTCCATGGAGTCGGCGATCTGGGATCGTGACAGCGAGTCGGGTGCTGATGCCTCAAGCGAGAAGAAGGGATAAAATTCTGCGGCGGGAATACCGCGGTCGTTCGAGCAGAGGAAGGGCAATGAGCGATGATACGTATTTCCTAGCATGATGTTCAATAAGATACCTCTGTTTATTTCAACTGGCGAAGCGTCTTGTAAAACAACGCACGATTGAACGCTCGATCGATAATGTTCCAGTAGCTGGTGTGGATAAAATACTGAAAAGAACTATGGATTCCTCCAGCGCATCATTTCAGTGACGAACTACGTGTCCAGTATTTGATCAAAACACGCTTGTTCGCAAGGCTCTAGCCTGCGTCAATTTCCTTGATCTGCTTTCCGTGATGTTCGACATCTCTTATGAGGCCCCGTTGCTTGTCGATCATGAATCTTTGAACTTGATGCATGTGTTGGACGTCGACAGCGTCATTGCCTTCGAGGGTACGGTCAGGCGATAGGGAAATTAAGCCGGAATCCTTGAAATTGGTCAGTTTTGAGCAACGCAGAATACAGAAACAGGAGTACTCACCAAGCCGGAGGGAGACGCAAGGCGAGGTCGGCTCTCTGGCGTCGAGACTATCTGTTTCTTCACCCAGTCAGCAGGAGGAACCTACTGGTAAGTCACACTAGAAGTTCTCAAACGCAAATCTTGCCACACCCTGCATCCGTGATGTCGCCGCGCGTGCCTTCCAGTTCCCGATAAAGCGCACGAATCTCGAAGCCTTGGGAGCCGGCGAAGCCAATTCACCCAGGGCCCTCACCTGTCAGAGTTCTTGGTTCCCTGAGTGGGTATGACCACCGGACACATCCCAGACACACATTGAAGTGATTTGATCGAGACCGCCCCACAAGATCACCCCCCGAACGAGAGCATAGCGAATGACCTTCAGCTGGTTTAAGGTGCAACGAGACAAATGAACCATCCCGAGCCAGTGGCGGCTGAGGATCCCGACGCCATTGTCTGACAGGAGAGCGTCTCTGAAGGACGATGCCCCGACTCACAGTTGAGTGGTTGACCGAGCCAAATGGTCCTGGCAATGGAGCATGCTCCAGAGCGGTATCTCAGGCCAAACCTCTCGACGACAATCGAGTCTTAGGGCTCAAAGGTGGACAGGCAGGAAATGTGGAAAGAAGTGCAAGAAAAACGAGGCTGGGAATGGGCTTACCTAGCTGAAATCGCAGCCCAATATCTCCTCCAAGATCTCATCGGGTACATCATCGCCGGGCTCCTTGATCATCTTACACTGTCTGACTTCAGTTGAAGCCATGTTGTCGTGCTATTGCGAGAGGTCAGTGGGCTCGGATGAGCAATGTGAAGGGGACTGAGGGGTGCGTACGGCGGATGGAAGACTTTGGATATGGGGTAGCGGAAGTTGTAGGAAGAATGAAGAGTGGGAAAGACTGAGAGAGGCAAAGGTGGAAGAAGCAAGTAGGTGTCGGGAGAAGGGCGAGGGGAGAAGGGTTGAGATTGACCAGATCCCACGCACAAAAACGCAGACGAAAAAGAAAACAAAAGGTCAAGTTGAAAACGAAGGACCTCAAAAGTCCGAAGGTGAGAAAAGAGTGAAGTTTTTGAGTGCTGAGATTGGTGTGGGTGGGTGGTAAGAAGGCAGGAGCAGGAGCAGGAACTGGGCTGGAACGAACAGGAGGAAGGTGAGACGGAGGGAAGTCGGGAGCGCGGCTGATTGACGCGTCGCGAACCAGCGAGCAGAGAAATGGAGGACAAGTAAAAATCAAAATCCCGTAAGAAGAGAATCTGTTCCGCGATACATGCCTCGTCGCAATCTGAGAAGGTTGTCGGATGGCGGGAAGCTCGAAATCGTGTGCCACATCAAGCCCAGTGCGAGGCTTCGATGGTTTGCGGATGTTGTTGGTTTTGGGGGAAAGACGAAATCCGAAAGGTTTTCGAGGGGAAACGGGTTTTGGCTGAAGAGGGAGACGCGTCAGGTCGCTAGAGTTGAAGAAGGTGTCGGGCTGAGTTCAGGGAACCAAGCCTTGGAAGCGAAGTGAAAAGTTTTCTTTCATTCTTTGATTTGTGTTGACACAAACGGAAGGAGCAACCAAATTTGGGGTGATGGAAGCGATTAGCAGACTTTTCAAGGAAGACACAAGATCAGCATGAGGGGCCCCAGGAAGTGCACAAAGAATCACTCATGCCAAAATGAATAATGGAGACCACAATCTCATGATTCAAAGTGATGTCTACCTAGAAACAGCCCATACAAAGTGCGGGTTCCATAACTAGAGCTTGCGGCCTACAGCAAAGGCAGCAAGGACGAACACAGTGAACCACGCAGCGAAGAACATCGTCTGCATGATAATCCGAATCCTCTGCTCTAAGCTGAACCAACGCTGCAACTGCTTCATCCCCTCCTCCAAATTGCGGAGGTCTCGCTCGAGTCTCTTCAGATTCTCATCCAGGGTGTTTATAGCAGCAATCTCCATGGCTTGCTCACAACTGATGAGATCAATTTGATTCATCCAAGCATCGACAACATCCGGCTGGGGTCCAAGGTACGCGTGAGGGTGACTGGTCGCGTTGAATGCAGCGGACTGAGCGGCCTCCCGTTGAAGCAAGGCGTTGAGCAGCGCCTAGCACACAGCCAGTCAGCAAGAACGCCAGAATACCATCAATACAAGCTCACAAATTCCTGGGCCGACATCTCAGTCTCGTAGACTTCATATCCAATGGCCGACTCTAGGGTATTCTCGGTGGCATGAGTCTGCTCCTCCCTGCGGTTTTGGACACCAGGAGCACCCTGAACAGAGACGACATTCTGCGGGCGAGATGCCATTCTGAGTGGAGGTTCGGTATGTCTGTGGTGCCAGTAACATGTGAGCCGAGTTCAAACTGAGTGTTACGGGTTGCTGGCTTACCTGGCGCTGATGCGACTGTTGGTAAATTGTTGGTCGGCAGCGATATGATCGCGTTTGAATGTGCTGAATTTCTTTCTGGCCCAAACAACAAATAAATCAGAAGATTATTTGTTTGGGAGGAAACTGGTTCCCTTGGCTGGGCCACTGAAGAAGAAAGTTGAGTGCTGTGTTTGTTGTGAGATGTGGGCGGCGCGAAAGACTGAGCCCAGCCAACCACTATTTCGGGCTGCAGGTGAAGTTGAAGTAAAAGCGAGGAAGGTGAGCTGAAATGGCAAACGCTTTTGCGTCCAGTGTTATGACGTCAAGCCGTCCTCTGCGCTTGTGGTTGTGAAAGGGAAGAGATACCTTGGGCAAGGCAGGAGCGAAGGGAAAATTGGCAATAACGGTCTGCTCGAAGACTTCGAGGGGGCAGTCGGCTGAAGGCACTGCGATCCTCGATAAATCGGATTGAATTTCAGGAGAGGTTTGTTATGGCGCGTCCTAGGTTCCAATGCTACGTACGATATCCATCAGAAACTTGTCAAACTACGGCCTCGGTCTCTGCAAACGGAATTGTACTGTGTACACCTAAAGTGTTTCTCGCCCGAACCCGATCTTCCAAGCGACATCTTCATCCAGCTTCACCCCTCAAGCATATCAGTCGCGAGTGAGGTGAAGCAGGATATACATGAGGGCAACCATGGCGAAGCCACCGAACAGCATGTGGTGCTTCTGAGGGAGCGCGGCCAACACGCTCTCCATGAGATCTTGGCGGTCAATAACACCCTCGAGCCGTCTCTGGAGAACGTTGTCCACCTCCTGGAGTCTGACAAGCTGGTCGCCAAAATGCTTCTTCAGGGCTTTGAGCTCGTGGGCATTGGACGCGGCGAGCCGATCGAATTTGTCATCGATTCGCTGGCGATCGTATTCTTGACGTGTGCGGAGGCCACTGAGGTCTTCCTGCATTGTCGTGTGCACCATGCGGATTGCTTCGATGGCGTCAGCGTTGACTGCGGATCGCTCTGAATTGACTGCGTTGCCGGTCAAGGCCTCGAGAGCGCGCTTGTCGGCCAGGTTGGCGAGCTCCGAGAGATCGCCCCACTTCTTGCTGAGGCTCTTTTTTCCCTGCTCGAACTCCTTCTTGAAGATACGTCTCTGGATGACCTCCTGGTCCTGAACGAGAATGGTTCGTAGAACTCTGGCCTTCCACTTCGCTTTGAAGTCGTCGCCGCCGTCTTGGTCGCTTTCAAGTGGCCCGATACCATGTTCATCGTTGGCCTGGCATCCGGTAAGTACTTGAACATGAGTTTCAAGCATCAAAACAGTTGTAACTGACCTCAGGTTGGAGAGCAGCATGGATGAATTCATCCGAAATGCTGATATCCATGATGTTGGACGTGTCCTGTGTCTTCGACCCGTCAGCAGCCTTTCTTCAAAGGTCCTACAGGTAAACCATTCTCGAGATCCTCAAATGCCCGTCTTCGGTGCTGTGCCCTGCATCTTTGCGCCATTCTGAAGTTTGTTCCACAAAGAGCTGGACTCTTCGACGTTCCCGAAGCACGTCTCGTGCTTGGTTAGAGCAGAGACACTTCTCCAGAAACACACATTGAAGTGATTGTGCCGGGTGTGACTCAGACAAAACACGGCGAACCCCCCGAAACAGGAGATTGGGGGATCGCCTCAGAACCTGTTGCCCGTGACCACCATCGGGGCAGTCCAGAGTATGGCATTAACCCTGCTGGACCGACCCAAATCCCCAAAGGGAATTGAGGCAGGGATCTTTGCACCGTTGAGACTGAAGGTTGGCGCCCCTGCCCAGTGTAGGGTGGTTTGCAGCGACCAAGCATGCCTCAGCCTTTCCGGGCTCCCGACCATCCCTTTCTTAGGGCCCAGCAGGGCAAGACTGGCAGACCAGCGTGAAGACGGACAAGAAAAACGAGATCGGGTCCTCAAACAAAGTGAAATGCGGGCTTACCTCGGTGGCAGAATCGTCGGGGGAGGGATGGGCGTCACCCTCATCAGCGGCGCGGTTGCCGAGGCCGAGGCCAGGAATCAAGCTGGGTGGAGTCGAAGGCATCTCGAAGTCGATGGCTGCGATCAAATCGATAGATAGGGATTTGTCGTTGAGTCGCAAAGTGGTGACGGTTCGCGATGCTGAATTTCCTCAACCTTCAACCGCGTTTGGTGGTTAGCAGTGGTTGGACGGCTTGGGAGAAGATGGAAGGAGAAGAACAAGGAGGGCGAAGAAGAGAGAAGACGGTGAGATTTGCTTTGTTTTGGGTGCCGCCTCGAAGAGGAGTGTCGCGCGTGGGACGTGGCGCGTATCCAGGTGAGAAACGCACTGGTGAAAGCGCGCGTGTGGATGGGGAGGGCGGATTTGGGATGGAAAGCGAGAAGGGAAGTCGCGGAGCAGCTTAGGCAGAAAAACATCTTCAACGGCGCCATCCATCTAAAAGACGTTGCGGCTGTTGAAAACCGAACAGAGTGAGAAAGACAGACTTACATGGATCTTGGGCAACGAGGGGCAGAAAATGGGCAGAGTGGCGACGGAAGTTGAAGTGAATGGCCTCGTTCCGCAGCCCATTCCTCGCGAATGGATGTGGGGTTTTTCAGAGAAGAAGAAGAAAATCGGTTATCAGTCAGCCAGGCGCTCGTTGTTGATGGGCAAGTCAGAGGGAGACCGGTGGCCATGACCAGACGGGGTTGGGAGCTTCAAGGTGAGGCCTGAGGCGGCCGTAGGAGTCGACGCGGTGCCGTGGCAACGCGAAGATGGAGGACCGATTGTGTGTAGGTAGGTGGGTGGGTAATTGCGGTGGTTTTAACGTGAGAAAGCTTCTGCCTGGACGACCCAACGGCCTCGACCATTCTATGGTCTCCCGGTCATCCATTGCTTGAGGTGAACAAGTCAAAGTGCCTCCATGAAAGCAGACTTGGCCTCGTTTAAGGAAGGAGCGGCCGATCTGGATTTTTACCAACATAGCGTCAAACGACTTTTTCACGGTGGACCATCATATCATAAACTTGCATAAACTTGATGATATCTCTGGCTTCTCCCCTCGATCTCGACACGTAGCTTTGGTGTTGTCCAGATACACGTTGCAAAGGTGCCTACTCGCGGCGGCGGACGTCCTTGATCGCAATGGTAAAGGCCATGTCGATGATAACAATAAGACCGGCCATAACCGCGAAGAGCCAAATGACCCGATCTAGGTGATCAACGCGCTTTTCGAGATCGTCGAGGCGCAGCTTCACGAGATCATACTCATCGTCATGTTCAAACTCCAGCCATTCCGCTCTCTCCTCGCGACGCTTCTCTCGCTCTTCGTGGCGCTTCTCTCTCTCTTCATGACGCTTCTCCCGCTCCTCGTGGCGCTTCTCCCTCAGCTCATGGACCTCCTCTCTGTGCTTCTGCTGGTCAAGAAAGTCCTTGATGGCGGTGCCGACGTGTTGGCTAACGTTGGTGTTCTCATGGATGACGGTGGAGCTGCTCTTTGGGAGTCTCTGGGCTCTTTGGAAGACTTTGATGGCGAGAATCTCCTGCTGGTCATCAAGCGGCTCCTTGCCGAACTCGAGTCGCTCCTGATTTATCTCCGCTAGCATATCGGCGAGGCCCACGGTAGGGCCGCGAAGCTCCTGGCAAGTGTCACTGCTGGTGTTGGTGAAGTGGCCCTGTGCGAAAGAAAACGAAAGTCAGCTTAATATTTCGCAGCGAGATATTTCTATCTCCTGGTTTCGAGACGGCAGGGGCAAAAGTCCCAGCAGGGTGTGGCGAAGACGTACCTCAGGGCTGGTCGACTGAAGCCGATCACGACGACAGTAGCCAGCCTGGCTATCCAGGCGACCAAAGCCTGAGAACTCAGACTGGTTAACTTGATCTTCCTGCATTATGAACTTATCGTCTGGGGTCGTCTTTCTGGGGTTCGGTAGCTCAGATCATGACTTCCAAAGCCAACGGATGCGTGGTGCTTGGCCAAGACTCAAGGGACTTGAAATCTGTGATAGCGCGGTTGAGGAACTCAAACAATTGGTCAAAGGAAGGAACTTTTTTGACTGGACGTCAGCTTCTGGTGCGAGGAATTTACTTGTTGTGTGCAACTTTGCTCAGAGGGCAGAAGACAAAGGTGGAGATGGAGGGAGAGGGTGGTGGCAGTCCAAGGGCAGAACAAAACGAGGTTGGTCCACCACATAAAGGTCGCAGCCTGGTACCCAAGCAGAAGGAGCTAGAAGTTGAATATCTCAAGCAAAAGTCCAGTGCCTATGACGTAAGCAGGGTAAAGTAAACAAAGCTCTGTGATATACTCAAGACGCGTGAGAGATGCTGAAAGTGAAATGCCAAGTGGGACCACGCAAGAGAGAAGTCACACTGATTTCCTCCTCTCAAAGGAGCGCGTTCACCTCCATCACAAGTTTAGACCAAAGACAGTTGACTTGTCTGCCGTCTCATTGTTTTTCCTTGCCGCCTTCCTCCCATCTCAGTTTTAAGCCACCACCAGGATCCCAAAAACCAACTTCATCTGGTCCTACTGTCACCTGCCTCACTCCCAGTCGTCACTAGAGAATATTGCCATTGCCAACTTCACTGTCGTCAGGTATGTGCAAACTTTCATCTGGTCGTTTTTCTTCCACCAGGACAATGCGCAGTCCCATATGGTGTTCATCATCCATTGCTGACGCGCAGAACAGCACCATGACCCAGATCAATGGCTCCGAGAACAAGGGACCTGCTGCCCGAGGCAGGGAGAAGACCATGGAAGACTATGCTTAGGAAGCGTTTGTCGCTGTAAATCTCCGCATGGCTCAGAATGTCAGTATTCTTCTTTTTCACTGAACCGGCCAATAGCTGACTGATCCGCAGGGCCACCCCCGTCCTCAGTCAGAGGTAGCTGCCCGCGTCATCGCTCATCTGCGCGACTTGCTCGACCGTCAGTGTGCTCAGATGGTCGCCCAAGAGATTGCCCATCAGCAACAGATTGCCGAGCTCAATGACAACTTCCACAAGCAGTTAGTGGAGCAGCAGGTCGTCGCCAAGGCCGAGATTAACCGTGCCTGGGAGCTTTGCGACACTCAGATGGCGGCCGTGGCCGACTTGATGGCTGAGCAGAACAAGAAGCAGAAGTAGGAGATGGGTGATTGGCAATGCTATGGTATCGACAATGTCACCCATGGAAGGCCGGTTGTGGTCTGAACAACCTTCTCTGTTGGCAACAAGTGGCAGTCGCACTTCATAGGAATACATCAGAGGAAGGACCTTCCAATACTCATCCGTTTTCAAGTTTTTGCATGTTTATGAGGCACTTGTTTTCCATCCATTCCGCCTCCCAATGACGACCTTGCTGGGTTCGGCTGGCACTCTCGCCTTCCAGATACCTCTTGGAATAAATCCCAGAGGCCTTTTGCTTTGATAGATGTCATCCTAATATAGTATTCTTGGTCCCGTGTCGCTGTCAGCAGCGGGCACCAAAGCCCATCCATGTCTGCTTCAAACCCAACCTTGGAAGTCTGGAACCTTTCAACGTTCGCTCCATCCATGGTGAACTTTGATAAGCCACCTTTGCAACCACGTCAAAGGTTCTATAAAACGATGCGAATTTTTACACAGACGCCTTTCTTTTTCTTCTCCTCTGCACATCCCCATCACAGTATCGCAATTACATTTCCCTGCTTTCTCCTTCCGTAAGTGCCGTCTAAACGCTTTTTTGATATGAGGACAACAGATCCCACACGGCAATACGCCTAGAGCTTGAATTATCTTCTTTGCAGAAAACCTTGCTAACGAATCTCGTAATTAGATCGTCCCGCCCCAGCGTACGGATACCCGAAACGAGATTGAAAGAAAGTTTTCACAGACAAAGCTGTAAGTTGAAGGTGTCTCAAAGAACTTCTCATCCTGAATTTCGTGTGCTCTCCACAATCTGTCATTTCTCTCGGCCTCAAAGTAAATCATGCTGAATGTTTGTCACAGATGAACAAGATGGAGACCTTCGGCGACTTCGAAATCGTCGATGTACCCAA
Organism: Colletotrichum gloeosporioides; assembly: GCF_011800055.1. Classification (NCBI taxonomy): domain Eukaryota; kingdom Fungi; phylum Ascomycota; class Sordariomycetes; order Glomerellales; family Glomerellaceae; genus Colletotrichum; species Colletotrichum gloeosporioides. The sequence goes on from NW_025544692.1 coordinate 489,154, forward strand.
GTACACCGAGGCCCAGCTTGCGGCCAAGATTGCCGCCAAGGACCAAGAAATCGCCGCGCTGAAGCGACGACACGAGGCCGAGTGCATCGAGATCGAACTGGCCAAGGTTTCCGAGGAGAACGAAGAGATTGCCGCGCTGAAAGAAGCGCAGGAAGCTGTGGTCGACAAATATAAGGAAATCCACGCCCTTAAGATGGCTCAGAAGAACAAAGAATTCGCCGCGCTCGAGCAACAACACGACGAGGAGTGCGCCGAATTAGACGCCTTGATTTCCGAGAAAGATGAAGAAATCACTGAGAAGGACAAAGAAATGGCCGCGCTCGAGCAACAATACGACGACGAGTGCGCCAAAGTAGACGCTTTGATTGCTGAGAAAGACGAAGAGATCGCTGAGAAAGACGAAGAAATCGCTAAGAAGAACGACAAAATCGCTGAGAAGAACGACGAAATTGCCCATAAGAACGACGAGATCGCTGAGATGGATGAGGAAATTAATGAGATATATGACGAAATGTTTGAGAAGACCGACGAAATCGCTAAGAAGGACGAGGAGATTGCTGAGAAGGACGAAGAGATTGCCAACAAGAACGACGAAATTGACAGGATGCACGAAGATATCATTCGGAGAGACGAAGTAATTGCCGATCAAAACGACGAACTCATTGAGAAGAACCAAGAAATTACCGACAAGAAGGACGAAATTGCTAAGAAGACCGAAGAAATCGCCAAGAAGGACGAAGAGATTGCTGCGCAGAAGCAACAAAAGGAAGCTGTATGCGCCAAGTACATGAAAATCCACACCGATGCGTTGGCCCAGAAGAATCAAGAAATTGCCGTGCTGCGGAAAGAGCACCAAGCCGGAATCGCCAAGTGCATCGAAGACGCAGCCGCCAAGCGCGCCGAAGAGCTCAAGAAATTCCAATACAATGCTCAAAGATCTCTCGACCAACACAAAAAGGAGAGCGAGGATTCCCAGAAGCTCATCCACAGCATCATCAATGCTAAGCTGGCCGAAAGCAAGGGCAAGCTCATCAAGGAGCGTTCAGATGCTGCGGAGCTGAGACGTGAGCTTGAGGAGGAGCGTTCGACTTCTACGAAGCTGAGAAATGAGCTTGAAACCCAAAGAAACAAAAGCAATGCTGCCGCGAGCGATCTTGAGAAGAAACACAAGCAGTATGTCGAGTTTCTTAAATCCGACATTCGGCAGCTGAGACTTGCGCTGTCAGACTGTTATAGTGACGATGACGACGACTTAGGATTTGGTCACTTTGACTAGCGCGTCTGCGTGTTAGATATGTAGTGGGGCGCAACATCTAAACTCATGCCAAAGTGCGATGATCACAGGTTTTTAAACCACTTCGCCCATCATATGCGTCGCATAAGACAACCTTTCTGAAGGATAGCCTTCTGGCAACGTATTTGGCTTGTTCAGGACGGTGCCAGAGTAACACACCAAAGTCTGCTTATTTGGCTGCTTCCCCAAAGGATATATCAATGAACCATAATTAGTGATAGTAATTCAACTACATATATCCTACGCAAACATTCTTCTAATCATCGGTGCGGCCCCAGTCAGACGTTGGCAGAGGGCTTCCCAGCAATGACGTTCACAAGGACTTGTCTGTGAGGTCTTTTGTAACATTCGAAGACATGAACATGACTTGTTGCAAACAGATGCCACAGGCTGGCCAGCCGAGAGAAGTCGCATGATCATCGACTCGATGACAGAAGAACAGAGATTTCACTTGAAAACAACCTTTGGAGGTTTGCAACAGCAGAAGTATCATCTTCAGAGGCCATCCGCCAAGTGGCAGCAGCGCCGCATACATGCTCATCCGCGGCACCTAGTATCGAGTGCTGTCTTTGCGATATTTCATGAGAGATATCGATTTGGCTCAGTCATCAATCTACATGTTTCCTGAATGATTACAGGAACGAGCAGGACGGATATAATGAAAGGAGGCGTCGCCGGTGGAACCGGACTTCACTATCATTAACTCCGGACCGTGCCGCACAGCTGCGGGTTAGTACCGGTGCCGCTCCGGCGCCTTCCTGTTGATATTTGGAGCATCTTTTGCTCATACGAGCCATTTCAAAAAAGAATTCAGCTTAACAAGCCATCGCCTTCTGCTCCACATCGAATCGCAAGCCTCGTCTGTTTCCCATCCACTTCATCAGTACCACCGCAACCACCATGGCTGCAGCAGACAAGAAGCTCGTTTTTATCACCGGTAAGTCCCTGTCATGAATACATGAAACCAGTCACTGACACGAGGACAATTTGAAGGCGGGAACCAAGGTGTAGGCTACGAGACGGCTAAGAATTTGCTGCTCTCGTCTGCCGATTACCTCGTGATTCTCGGAAGTCGCGATTTGACGAAGGGCGACAAAGCCGCGAAGGATTTGCTGTCTACTCCTGGAGTCAAAGGCACCGCTTCTTCAGTGCAGATAGATGTAACAGACGACACCTCCATCAACGCAGCGGCGAGCAAAGTCGAGTCCGAATACGGGCGTCTCGATATCCTCGTCAACAATGCTGGCATCATATCGATGGCCAGCCCGCCTACCACTGCCGCCTTTAGAAAAGTGCTGGACACGAATGTTGTTGGGGCTCTAGGCGTGACTGAGGCGTTCTTGCCTCTCCTTAGGAAGACTGCCCACACGCCCCCGCGTGTTGTCTTCGTCAGCTCCAGCATGGGATCCATCACTCACGCCGCCGACCCCTCTTCTCCTTATTACAACCCTCACGGCACGGAATACCGAGTCAGCAAGGCCGCAGTCAATATGCTCTTGACCATGTACGCTGCTCGCCTGAAGCCTGACGGGTTCCTTCTGCTCGGTGCCGATCCGGGGTTGTGCGCTACCAACTTCACTGGCGATCCCACCTCTTTGAAGAACAGAGGTGCTGCGGAGCCGTCTGATGGGGGTAAACGCGTTGCTACTGTAATTAGGGGCGAGAAGGACGAAAATGCCGGCCGTGTGGTTGGGGTTTATGGAGTATGTCCCTGGTAACGCAGCAATATCAGCGAATGACGAGCATTGCATGGTGGAAATGCCAAGCCTGGTGTTGTATGCAGCGTGTCTCCGTCTCGGTTCAAGATACAAATCTTCAACTTGAAAGTGACGCATCGCACCTATCGACTAGCCGTCTCAACGTGGATCGTAGAACATAATGTGACCATGTAAGACCTGGTGTATTTGTTTCGAGAGTGCCGCGCAAAACTACAGTCCCCAAGCTTTCGTACGCGAGCTCGAAGCGCCAGGATGTCGCATGCTGTACTCGCCTGGTCATGCCGGGTGAAAGAGGATGTCGTTCGCGCTGGCAATGAGGCCGACCTGAGGAGCAGTACATCTTGCGATGTCCCTGCGCGATTCACTCTGACTCCTTTTGGCGATGGAACTGATGCGTTGGTCAAAACAAGCATCCGGGTTGGAGATAAGATCTTGGGCAAGAGAGCCCTCATGGAAATGGGCGTTGTCGCAGTGTAAGGGCTGAAGACGATGTTAACTCGCCCGAGAAGTCTTAGATTATGTACATACATCGAACGAGTTTGAAGACACACGTCACTGATGACATTGAGTGATCTGGTGTGGATGGTGGCATGCAGGTCAGACGAGTGACGACGAAGACATCGCGACCGACCCGGAATCCACGCCAGCGAGGTATTAACCGCAACAACCTTAGATGGCGTTGGACGTGCTGAGATCGCCCCTCTCCCGGCTGGCTGGCTCGCCAGTGAGACAGCTGTAGCTTGAATCTGGAGATGGAGCAAGGCGGCCAGCAGCAGCGCACCCATGGGCAAGAGGCAGGTGCCCCACCCGCTCCTTCTCTCCTTCCCTTCTCTCGTCCTTCCTTCCTCAGCTGTCTCGTCTCTCGTCTATTCTTCGTCCCATTCACCACGGTCGCAGCTATAAAACCCACCTCCCACATACTCAACCTCCAAAAAATATCTCCTTCTTCCCACAACAACACGAACAAAACTTTGACATCCAAATCACAACACGCCCAAGACACTTCAAACATTCCACACCACCAATCAAGTAAGCTGCCTCTCTCTGCCCACGCGCTTGCCTTTCGCGCTTCTGTTCAGAATCACCTTGCTGACGATCAAACCTCTCTTGTGCGCGCAGACTCTCGTCCACGCATACATCAACAAGATGCGTTTTGCAGGCAAGAACACTCCCAAGTCCAACGTGAGTACTGTACCATCTCTTGTTCCCACACCCTCTGCCCTTTTGTCCCTGTCCTTCATCTCTGTCATCTGCCTTTGTCGCCATTTTATTCAGTTCAAACACTCACAAGATGGATGCAAAACAGGAAAGACTTGACGACTATGAACTTATCGACGTCCCTCAGTGGTCCCAGGACCAACTTGACAGAATGATCGGAGAAGCGTGCGCCTCCCTCACCAAGGAGCTTGAGGCCAAGTTCCAAGCCAAGGCCGATGAGACGAAGGCCCAAAGTGAGCGTGTCTTGAACTCCAAGGTCATTGATCTCAAGTCGCAACACGAGGTCAAGATTTACGAACTCAACCGCATTCACGACAAGGACGTCGCTGTCCTCAAGGCCCAGCTTGCGACACTCGTCAAGGAGCAGGAAGGCCTTAAGAAGCAGCTGGCCGCCTCCAAGGAAGCTTACAAGCGCATCCAGAACCGCCTGGCCAACGAGTTTATCAAGAACTAGCCTGTGGAGGATCATCTCAGTAGCCTTCTGGCTGGGCGTTTGGGGTTGTCACAGGTGGTAAATTGGGCTTGGAGTTGGGGTTTTGCATTCCTACATAGGCAGTGGAGATTGACGACTCGACGTGAAGAATACAAACAGCAAGCTTCTGTCACTCTAGAAATTGGCTGTTGGCCACATTGTTACCCAAGTGACACGCTGACACCCAAGACTTGCGAATATTGATGATGTTTGGTCAAAGCCAGCTCACAGTCCTTTTTTTGCTTTGAAAAAGCCCTTCGTTCCTTCCTGTTGAACAAAAGAAGGATGACAAAAGCTCGGATCAAAGACCCAGCAAAAGCAGGAGCGCCCAAAGTGTCTGGATTGAATGACAGATGGGAAATACATATGGTGTACCCATTCGTCCCGTTCTACTCCAATGCGCCTGAAAATTCGATTCAGTATCAAGTGGGATGAAGTCGGACGTTGTCGCGGACGAACGCCAAGCCGGAGCCGGAGTGGAGGAAGGAGACAAGGGTTGGAGGTACACGGCGATGTACCTTCCCTACCTTAGCCCGACCGCTCCAGACTTTTAGGCGGTGACCCGATCTGGCACCCCTGCACCTCCACACCGAGGTCGGCGGGGCAGTTTTCTCGGTGAACAACAATTTTATTTTCCCATCCCGCCCGCCTCAGCCAGCATCCTCATCACAGCCCGGCAAAAAGACAAGTCCACCAAGATCCTCCAAACGCTCGTTCAACCACCCCAACCGCTGTCCAATTGAGCAGGATATGCTCAAGCCCCCTTCATAATGGCATCCCAAGAACAAAACATGCCGTTTATCAAAAACCTCGCCTCCAGCGGTTCGTCCACCTCCCGTCGCAAAGCTTCGCCTGCCCGACACGATTGAAGAGACACCCCAAGCTGACCAGACTACCCCCTCAAACAGACCGCAAACTCCGAACCCAGGCCCTGACCTCACTCCAAACCTTCCTCGGCTCCCACCGCTCCCTCACCCGCATCGACGCCCTCAAGCTCTGGAAGGGCCTCTTCTACGCAATGTGGATGTGCGACCGCGCCGTCCCGCAACAGAACCTCGCCGCCCAGCTCGCCTCCCTGACCGCCTGCCTGCAGAACGCCGACGTCTCCACCTGGCTTTCCGCCTTCTACGAGACAATGTCCAAGAACTGGACCGACATCGACGTCCTCCGCATGGAAAAGTTCCTCCTCCTCGTCCGCCGCACCTTCGCCTCGGGCCTGACCTGGGTCAAGGAGGGCGACTACGCCGAGGGGCGCGCCGACGCTCTCGCCGGCGTGCTGGCCGAGTGGCCCTTTGAGGTCGAAGGCGACCTGCGCAAGGTGTCCATCGGGCTGCGCCTGCACGGCGTGGACATCTGGGTCGACGAGCTCGAGCGGACGGAGATTATCAAGGAGGGCGCCAGCGAGAAGGCTGTCGCGTTCGCCAAGAGGGTCAGCAAGCTCGTCGAGCCGCTGAAGAGGTCGCCCATCAAGACTGTCCGCGTCAAGGCGGCCGAGTCGCTGGAGGACGAGAGGCTGCCTTGGGTCGAGTCCAAGGAGGAGGAGGACAAGGACGCTGCGGAAGAGGAGGACGACGGCGAGTGGGGTGGCTTTGACGACAAATGAGCAGGCTGCGGCATGACTTGGATCTTGTCTTTGCATTGTACGGTGAACACGGCGTTTTTGGGTCTAGAACGGAAGGCGGCAAAATCACTTGGTATTGATCTGGGACTGCTTCAGAGGGGTGATGGGGACCGAAAAGAAAAGCAATTGTATTTGCTCAACGCTGTTCTATAGTATACATTGATATCCAATGGCTGCATTGCCGGCCGGGGCCTGTCTTGGCCCGGTGGCGACGGTAACGCTTCTTCCCATCTTGGTCTATCTGGGTATCTCGACTTTTTGAAAAACACTGCTCCCTACCGCTATTACCTCAGCCACTGCTGACCGTCAAAAGTAATCTTGAAAAAGTAACTGGAAAACGTGAGACAAGCCACTATGCCATTGATGAAGGCGTGCAATTGTCTGCGAACGGCCTGGGCGACCCAAGCCACGGCTCGCGCCGTCACATCAATCGGTGCCACAGCACCTAGTGCAACGAAGAGGGCTGCCTTCTTGCAGGTGGCTTCCTACGCCATGATCCTGTTACCGATAGTGATCTTGTCCCAGTTCGTGGGACCTGCTGCCTCGTAACCGCCACGCTTCGAGATAACCTTGCCGAGGCCTTGGTGGATCTCTGCCTGGAACGGCTCGAAAGGCACCTTTTCGCCGTCGATGCTGATGTAACCGTCCTTCTGGTTGCGCGGGGTGATGCGGTAGGCCGTAATCTTCTTGTACGAAACGAGGGGGTTGTCAAAGAACTGGCCGTTCTCCACTGACAACAGCATGCTCAGCTGAGAGCCGACCGACACATCGCCGTCTACACAGACAAGGTCCATGAGGCCGTCGTTGGCGCAGGCTGCAGCAAAGAAGTTGGCGTCGGCTGCCATGTACGCCATCTAGGTCGTGTTAGCAACAGCATGTTGTTAGGTTGGGAAGTAGACCTACATTTCCACAGTAAAAGTTGCCCATAGTGTCACTGGAAATCGACTCCCAGCCCTCCGGAAGGGCATCATTGATTGTACCATACCGCAACGGCGGCAAACCTTGGTGGGCATCTGGGCTCGACCCTGATTCGACAGGTGCCGCGTTGGGACCCTCGCCCAAGTTTGTTGCCGATGCGTTGCTCATCTTTTGCCTGTAATGCTCCTTGACTCCATGCTTGTCCTCAATTTCGACCTTCACAGCAAGATCGCAAGGGTAGCACTTCTTCTGGAAGATCCTTTGTAAAAAGCCAACTGTGAAGCGCGCGCCGCCCATCCATCGCAGGTGCTCCGTCCCCAGATCGCTCTCAGCCACAACGCCGAGGGCCTGGCTCAAGAAGCTCAGCAACCGCCTGTCCCCTTGTGTGATGCTGACGAGATCAAAGGGCGTTTCAACCCCCTTAATGATGGCAAGCGCAGCCAACGAGGGCCGGTATGTACCATAGAGGTTGCAGCTCATTGCATTGCCAGAGCCACAAGGAATATGCGAGACAGCGATCGTCTGCAGAGCATGGAAGGCGTCGGGGCGGCTGCCAAGTCCGTTGAAGACCTCGTGGGCCAGACCGTCCCCAGAGCATGTAACAATGGTGTCGAAGGCGTCCACATCGATGGCCTGCGCAATATCCACAGCTTGACCCTGCCGTTCCGTCTTGACCACATCGATTGGCATGCGCGCCGCCTTGAACAAAGGTTCACAGTCCACATCCCACTTCTTCTGCGCGCCTCCTGGACCGGCGTGAGGATTCACCAGGACCTTGGCCCTCTTGCATCGCTTCGCCGGCCCGTAAGCTCTGGTCAGGAGGTTGTCGGCCCATGTCTTGACGTCGGGGGTGTCGGCATCGGCGACGTTAAAGATCCACTGCGCAGCTTGCACTCTGTGCTTGCCAACGTATTTGGCGTAATCGATAGTGAGGGTCTGGCCGGCGAGTTCGACCCACAGGACGTTGTAAAGGGGGATTGTGGACGTCGGTGGTGCTGCTGTGAGGGAGGGGGTTAGCTACGGCAGACGGACAATTCGGCTCGGGCAGGAGTGCCTACCTGGTGCGCCGAAGGAGGCGAAACTGCACGTACGACTGGTTTTCTTTGCTGTCGGGTCTGTGGGCAGTCAGCGTCTCAGGCGCATCACGAAGCTACAGATCAACGCACCATTTAAGACGAGGTTCTCCGAGTCCAAGACTAGGGACTTGACGCCGTCGACTTTGATGACATCGGGCAGGCCCCCTCGCGATGCGGGCTTGCCGTAGGACTGGGACGACTCGGAAATGGACTCGGGTACGGTCTGGGGGCTGCTCTGGTTGTTCGCCATGGCGGTGGTATCTCGACGGGCTCCGCGGAGCGCACTTCACATGCTACTGTGGACAGGGGGCGCGGTACGGACGGAACTCTCTCTCGGACGGGCTCGAACGAATCGACGGTCTCAATAAGGATTTCGTATTTCTAGAAGCTGGACGGCGGGACGAAGAGGAGATTGAAGCGACAGACGAGAACAGAATAGTAGCTGGACGTGGTGGTGAGGGGGTTAAAGGGAGCGATCAGTGTTAGCAGCGACGAGGCATTGTCAGTTATCGACTTTTTTTCCTCGGGGGTCCTTGCTCGCTGGGTGTCGTCCAGTTGCGTGCGTCTTGTAACTGCAGCTGTCGCGTCGGGGGCCGTCGCAGTTCCTCTCGAGCATGAATGATCCAGGGAGGAAAAGGAATGAGGTCAAATCCGGGGGAGGGAGAGGGAGGAAGAGGCGAGGACAAAAGGGCGCCGAGCGCAGGAGCAACGCCGGCACAGGAACGGGTCAGAAGGAGCAAGAGCAAGTGCAAGTGCAAGTGCAAGTGCAGGTCCCGAGGCAGGAGACACTTGGAGCAGCAGCATCGCGGTGGAAGTGGAAGGCGCCAGGCCAAACAGAGACTGGTCTGCGCGTGGAAGGCGCCCTGGTGGGTGGCACGGTGGCACGGATGGATCGGAGATTGAGACGCGGACGGGGAAAGGGCGCCGTTCGCTGCGGTAGGCAACGACTTTTAGTGACCTGCCTCGGTCAGCGTAGCGGGCAGTGTGAGCCACGGTATCGTGCTAGCAGCACCTGAGGGCGCAGACACCAAGGCAAGGTACCTTGAGCTGTGATAAGCACCGGCACGAGGCACACGGATGCAGCATTGGCACCTCAGCATAAGGTAGCACGTCCTGCAGCGTGTCCAGTGACTCTCATGCGCCGGGCCCGCGGCGTCCGTGCCGTCTTTTGTCTTGGTCCAGGTCTTCTGGTTAATGTGGTCTTGCAGCAGAAGAAGCAACAAGCTGTTCCTGGAACTGGAGAACCCCCTTGTCAAACTCCAACCAAGAGCCCAGCCCAGCCTAGGAGCAGAAGAGTTGCTCCTCTTCGGCCAGGGAGAAAAGAAGGCAAACGCCTAAATAAGTAAGCACCTTGTCGCCCTCGGTGGTGTGAGTAAGCCTGCAAGGCACATGTTGTCGAAAAGCGCTTCTGGCTACGCATCACCACCTACCTTACTTACCTAGTTCAGGTGCGTGGACGGCGACGTAAAGGGCAGTGTGCTCCGGACGGTCCTCGAGACGTGGCGTGGCATTCATCCAGTCGAATCGCCCTGTAGGCGTCCTCGGACGTGCAGCCGCATTGTGGGATAAACAGAGTTGGAGAAACCAACAAAGCCTTGGACGTGAACAAGACACACAAACGTCAGAGAAGAATGGAAACGAGCGAGAACAATGGACGAAACCCCTCCTCCACCTCACCTCCCGTCCCCTTGCTTTTGAAGCCCCTCCTCCAACGGCGAGAGATGGCATTCGGCGATTTCCATTGTTCCAAGGGCCAAATGCAGAGTGCGGGCGCGGAGATTCCCTAACAGGCGACACCCACTTTCTACACAGGTACACCAGCTCCAACGTTGTGACCCTGCACAGCCAATCATGTCTCCCCGTGACAGCTCAATCTGGTAATAATTGACCAATCAGATGTGGGCCGCACCGGCTGCATGCCGACCTGACATCGGCACCGGTGAGTCTCTCCCCCGGCCACGTCTATGGATCAATCTATCAAGCCAATCTCACTCACACTCACCTTTGACTCACAACAGCAGTGACTCAACATCAACCCGGATTTAACACTTTCTAGAGTCAATTGATCCCTCAAACCAACACTCCAGCTCTCACCACACGCCTCACACACAATCATCCCCGCCGCAATGGCCGCTCAACCTCCGGTCGCGGGGTCCGACGACGCCTCACTCCCCCTCATCGACATCAAGCCCCTCCTCAAGAAACTCTGGCCCGTCCCAGACGGCGGCCTCGCCGTCACCCCGGATGAGATCGCCGATGCCATCTCCCACTTCTTTACCCACCAGGTCTCCGACGCCCAGGCCGCCTCCCTCCTCATCTCCCTGCACTTCACCAATCTCGACCGCCGCGCCGATGTAATGGCCCGCTCCGCCCACGTCATGCGCCTCGCCGCCGCAAGGGTCGATTTCGACGACCTCGCCGCCGTCGTCCGCAAAAAGAACCTCGCCGAGGGCGCCTACGCCGGCGGCCTCTGCGACATCGTCGGCACCGGCGGCGACTCCCACAACACCTTCAACATCAGCACCACCGCCAGCATCCTCGCCTCCTCCCTGCTCCTCGTCGCCAAGCACGGCAACCGCGCCAGCACCTCAAAGTCCGGCTCCGCAGACCTCGTCAACAACATGCAGCCCCGGCCCCCCGTCCTCATGGCCGTCTCCCCAAAGACAATCTCCCAGGTCTACGCCGCCACAAACTACGGCTTCCTCTTCGCCCCCGTCTTCCACCCGGGCATGCGCTACGTCGCCCCCATCCGCAAGGAGCTGCCCTGGAGGACAATCTTCAACCTCCTCGGCCCCCTCGCCAACCCCGTCGAGGACATCCTCGAGGCCCGCGTCATCGGCGTCGCCCGCAAGGAGCTCGGCCCCGTCTTCCTCGAGGCCCTGCGCATCGGCGGCTCCAAGAAGGCCATGATCATCTGCGGCGACGAGGAGCTCGACGAGGTGAGCTGCGCGGGTCCCACCCAGGTCTGGAGGCTCAGCGCGTCGCCCGACGGCAGCGGCGACGTCGTGCAGGACCACTTCAAGGTGCAGCCCAGCGACTTCGGCCTCGGCACGCACCCCCTGAATACAGTCTCTCCCGGCAAGGAACCCGCAGAGAACGCCGAGATCCTGAGGAGGATACTGAGCGGCGAGATGGCTGATGACGATCCCATCCTGGAGTTCGTGCTCATGAACACGGCTACGCTGTTCGTGGCGTCGGGCATCTGCGAGGCCGAGTCGAGCAACATGGGCCCCGGCGACGACGGCAACGTCATCAAGGAGCGGGGACCCGGCGGAGGACGGTGGAAGGAGGGCGTGCGGAGAGCGCGCTGGGCCGTCAAGAGCGGCAAGGCTCTCCAACAGTGGACGTCTTTTGTCGACGTCACGAATTCGTTCGAGCAGTAAAGCTTTGTATAACACACAATCACAGGGAAATGGTACAAAAGGGGTTGGTTATTGATCAGGGTTGGAGGCGGAATTGGATATCACGGCCTCGGTACGGATGCGACATACAAAAATGCGCGACGGCTCCGGCAGAAATGGAGTCTCATAAGCTTTTGGTAGCCCTCTATCACAACTTTTTATGCACTGTATCCCGGACTCGATGACTTGCCTCGTCATCCCCGCCGTTGATGATGACCGCGGTCGTCCTGCTCCACCTTCCACGCCGCCGTCTCTAGTTTCGAGACCATGACGTCGCAAGCCTTCTCTTGCTCGATTCATCTGGCGCTTATCACGACACACTCTTTATGCGGGCGCCTTGAACTCGGACTTGATGACTTCTTGGACCTTGGCTGGTAGGCTCTCCAAGGCGGGCTTGATGACCTCGGCGAACTTGTGGGCGCGCTCCTGAACGCCGGCGTTGGACTCGTCGAGAGCACGCGCAGCGTTGAGAGAACGCAGGGCAAGAATGTACTTTTCTGTGAACATGTTAGCGCTGGACATTTGCCTGTCGTGGGTTCGGGCACCACTTACTGCGGCGCAAGTAGACGTCGAAACCGGCGAACTGGGCCTCGATGTTCTGGGGGCTGAATTGCAAAAGGGGAGTGACAAAACGCATGGCGGCGCTCAAGGGCTCGGCATCCAGAAGCTTCAATCCCAACGGGTCGTCGTCCTTCTTCTTGGGCTCCTCGCTCGCCTTCCCCTTGTTGGGGTCCTGCTTGGCTGCGCGCTCGGCTGCCTCGCGCTCCAGACGCTGTTGCTCCTTCTTGGCCTTCTTAGCTGCCTTCTTTCTCTCGGACGCATCGTCGCCGTTCGCAGCACCGTTGGCACCGTTAGTGGCCGGGCGATCAGCGCGCTTAAGGTAGATCTGAATAGCTTCAAGCGCCGCTTTTGAGTAGAAAGGATGGTCGCGCAGATGATCCTCCCACCTGACCATGTCAATGTAGGCGCGGATCTGGCCCTTCCGAAGAGAAAAGCTGTGAAAGTCGAACTGGTCTTCTTGCCACACGTCAAAAATGTTGTGAACGGTGTGGAATCGCTTCAAGGCCAAGGCGTCATCTCCCAGCCTGGCAGCAGCCTCTCCGTCCTCTGTCAAGAACCAAACACACTGCATATCCAGGAGATCTGCGAGAGGCCCACCAACCGTATCGGCCCTAGTGAAGAGGCCTACCGTCTTCAGAGCTTGCTCTCTCTCGTTGTTGCGCAGCTGGTACTTGGCGGCCTTCGTGTTGATGTAGCGATCCTTGGTATCCAGAAGGCGAGCCTGGTCCATGGTCTCAGAAGCCTTCTTGAGGTCGCCCTGGTGCTTGTATATCCTAGCCTTGGTCATGTGGAAGTCGACGCTGTCCTTGACCTTCTCAATGGCCTGGTCGATGTACTTGTGAGCTTGGTCCAGATCGCGGCTCAGATGGTAGTTGTAGTGTTGCGCCAAGAAGTATAAGGCGGCGGCCTCGCCCTTAGAGCGGTCGCCGTTGGCAGCTTCTGTGGCAGAGCTCTGCGACTTGATGTATTCCTGAGCGAGAGCCTCCAAGGCCTCCTTCTTGGCAGAGTCGGCGTAGAGGTGCTTCAGGTTGGCAAAGGTCGAGGGAACGCCCTTGTTGAACATCAAAGTGAGGTACTCCTTGGCGGCCGCGCGGAACTCGTCGCCTGCTGTCTGTTAGACGTCGAATCAAATGGCATATCCGTCAAACTTACCCGTGAGGAAGTTCAGAGGCAAACGGCGAGGGGCGTCTGAGCGAGGGAACTTCTTGGCGTATGTGTCGTAGACCTGCTTCCTGGCGTCCTTGTCACTGTCGGAGAAGGCGTGGGCCTTTTCCAAGCCCTCAAAGTAAGCGGGGCGGTCAGCGTTGCGCTCGACGAGAGCTTCCCAGGCAGCAATGGCCTCCTCCTTCTTGCCCAACTCCAGCAGGTACTTGGCGCGCAACTCCAGGTACTCCAATCTGTCGAGGTTCTGCTTGGCGGCGGACTCAAGGTGGTCCAAAGCTCTTTGGTAGTCGCCCTGCTCGGCAATGATGGTGTTCTTGTACATGATAGCCTCGGAGTTCTCGTAGTCGGCGCGGGAGGGGGTAGCTTTCAGGGTTCCTTCGTAGGTGGTGAGGACGTTCTCGGCAGCGGAAAGGTCGCCTGAGAGGTGGTGAGCAATGGCCAGCGCAGTCCAGCTCTGGCGCAGCTGAGGCCGAGCCTGGAGCATAGCTGTGCGGCTCTGGATGTAGCCGGCATAATCGCGCATCTGGACCTGAAGGATGGCCAAGTCTCGCTGGATCTGGGCAGATTCGGGCTCGAGCCTGAGCGCGAACTTGTATGCTTTGATAGCCTCCTCGTAGTTCTTGTTGGCGCGGTACAGCAGGCCGTAGACGTGCCAGCAGATGTGCGACTTCATGTCGACGGTCAGGGCCTCCTTGCCGAGCGCAAAGGCCTCGTCGGTCTTGCCCTGAGCATTCATGATCAGGGCCTTCATGGCCATGGTGTCGCCATGCTTGGGAACCTTCTTCAAGATGAGGTCGGCGGACTTGAGGCCGCGCTTGTACTGCTTATCCTCATAGGCGCGGATGACGGACCGAAAGAGGGAAGCCTCTTTCGCACTGAGAGGCTGTGGCATCGGGTTGGTGGTGGGGGGTAGATCGGCGCTCGACTCGGCGGGATTGCGATGGCAGTGAAAAGACAGCTGTCGAGGCGAATGTCTTGGACGAGGCTGAGGCACAATCAAGAGTCGTCGGAGGCAAAACTCTTCGGGTGCGTTTGCGGCTGCGGTGCGGGAGAGGGGTCCTCGTCGACGAAGGAGGGGCACTAATTTGGCTGCAGTCAGGCGACTGGACGGCTGTGCTCCTGGCAGAAATCGAAGAGGATGATTGAGATGCAGAGAGCAGGAGTCGGTTGTGTCGGGGACCGGGTCTCGTGCCTTGTGGGGGAGTGCGGTGGGATGGTGAGAGGTGACGAGAGAACGAGTCCACAATCGGAGCTGCAAAAGAGTCGAATCAACAGCAGCGATGAGGTTTAGGCCGGGTTGGAGACGCTTCGGCCACACAGATGTTCCAAGCCACACAGCGAGTAAAGTGCACCGCTGTGGTCCCGTCTTGTGGCTGCCGGCGGCGGCCGGGACTGTTTGGCGGCGGCGGCCCTGCTAAGAAACACGCTGTAGACACCTCAATCCAGGCACCTCAGTGGGAGGGAGCGCCAAACCCGAGTCAAAACCGATGAGGTGAGCCACCGGGCGGGCAGGCAATGGTGGGGCAAACTGGCCTGACTGTCAGTGCTCCCCCTCATCCAACTCACATTCACCACCTCACCCCATATGCACCCCCGTTCCAGCCGCAACGGCACTGCCAAAACCACCAGATCTTGGTGGGGGTGCAGTCCAAGGTTCATGAGCTGTAAGGTAACAAGTTGGGATGGCTGCCGTCGGCATGATCGGGAGCTTCAATGCTTAGGTGTCGTGCCTGCCAAGGCCAGAAGAGAGCTTGTGAGCCGCTGCATCAATCCCGATTCGTCCCCAAGCAATCCACGCTCATACTCCGAATGAGGGGTCTGTCTGCCAGTTTCCAAAAGTATTCTCATTGATCATTGTCGGGAGTGGTGGTACAGTAATGGTACACAATGGTTCGTTATACACGGATATTTACAAGCCCCTTGACGAGTGCTGCAAGGGAAAGGTTATCGGTTGTCCCCCTTGGCACCAGTCCTCTGTCGCCAACCCTCCAATGCCTCCTCCCATGTGTTTGCGGACTCGCCGCATCGTTGCTTGACCATGTCCCAGGTCCTTGTCCGCACAATGTTCTCGACGCCCTTCTCCTGCCGGATCAGCATGGCAAGCTGCTCTGTCCGGGGTTCTCGTGGGAAGAACCTGCCAGAGTATGGGTCCAAACGCTCATCCACTACCCTTTCCTTGTCCTTGGCCGTCTCAATCTGTCGTAGCAGAGCCTCTGGGTCGTCGGGATCTGGGCTCGTTGCGACTACGCCACAATAGTGCAGCACCTCGGCTCGCGCGTGCCATGTCGGAAACAACGCTTGATCTTTGAAGTTCTGGCATGCTTGAGGGTCTATTTGTCGCGGAAATGTTCTCGGGGTGCGCTGTGAGGTCGATGATGGGTCGAAGCCGGCTCGAGATGGTGTTACCAGAGCATTGAGGTTCTGTGATATCGAGTCGTCGATACTTGCGCGGGACAACCGGAGAAAGTCTATGGATGGGTATCAGCAGTGTTCTACGGCGCGCTCGAGAAGGTGAAGGTAAGGTGACCTCTGAGAGTCCCGGTCGAAAAGCAAAACTGAGGCGTGAGGTGTGGTACGGGTGGCGGTTGGGTCATGATGTCGGTATATGGAGATGGAGGAGGGTTGGAAGGATTTGCGACGACAGGAGCCACGGCGGAGGGCTCCTTTTTCCAGAATATGCCCGCCAGATTGGATACGTGCTTCGATGATAGAGCGGTCGTTTTCCTGAAGGTGCGCCGACTGGTTGGCCGTGAACTTGGAGAATGTTGTAGAACAAAGGTGATGCTCAGACACGACAGGTCCGGGTGGGCTTGAATCAATTCGATTACGTCGACGGAAGCCATCCGCAGTGGGCTAGCAGATGTCGGGTACGGCGTACCTTACCTTATTACCGGGGGGAGCTTGTCCGGGGCATGGGAATGCCTGGAGAGCACGCTAGTGGGCGCGGGTGGACTGATTGTGTGAGGTGTGCACCTGGACGCGCTGGAGGCAGCACCTGTCCAATCAGTCAGCAGCCAAAAGAAGGAAGATAAAATAAAATAAAAATAAAAATGCCCTCCGGAAGATCCTCGGTGACCACTGGAACGGATGGCCTGTGCTCGCTACGGTCTTGATGGTCTGTGCTTGGTCCCCAGGTGGGTGGCCCAAGCTTCCAAGGAATTTCAGGGATTCGAAAACCGTCAAAATGTCTCGGCAGCTCACCTCGACTGCCGTTTTCTTCCCACGTCTCCCCCACGTGTGCTCGCCTGAGCTAGAAAGCTGTCAATCTCCCACCAAACGGCACGAGCGCCGCTCTAGCCTCACGTCAGTTGTCGATAGTCTTCAAGCCACCGACCAGAAAAAGAAAAACATGCCATCGCGCATCTTCCAACCCCGCGATCCAAGTCAAGTCTGTTCTCATCGTTCCTCGTCCCCGATTTGTCACGATCACGTACGACAAGCGTCAACCACACGGATCCCCTCCGCCCCTCCAAGGGCACTGGGATTCCGGCTCCGGGCTCCATGCCCACGGGCAAAGTTGCTCCATCAGTCGATCTGCGCCCCTTCGTTTGTTGGTTCCCCTTGAGAGCACCACTCGATATCCCGGCCAATAATGCACGTCAAGCCATGTCCACTCGCAGTGTGATGGAACTGAGTAAGGCGCCGGCGCGTCTCCCGCTGCGATGATCCCAATTCCTTGCCGCCTGCGGACCAGCACCCGAATCGCCTCTCCCCATTTTCACCCGTCTCTCTCCCGTCCTTCTAGCTCGAAACCGACATCGATATTCATCACCTGGATTGACTTTCAGGACAATGGTGTCAGGTCGCGCACTAATCTGCCGCTACGCCCTTGGCGAGGATCCAGACACCTGGGTTCGCCAGTTGCCTCATTTCGCCAAATGGTCTCCAATAGTTTCCCCTGCCTAGCATCGCCCTAACTACCGTTTTGGGACCGACCATATCGTCCTGCTTTTTGGTTCGGAATGGGTCGTTTCCAGATTTGGCCCCCCTGGCCCCGCGATCACGCTGCTCATCTCCTCGAGCGAGTCCTCTGCTGCACAAAAGAGCTCCGTCTTCTCTCGAAACCCTCACGTTGCTTCTTCTCGTTCTTGATGCCCTATCGTGTCGATGCGTCTCGCCACCTAGGTCACCGGCGATGGACTCCCCGGGATGTCTGCCCGGTGCCGGCCTGGCCGACTTGATACGGACAGCCCAGCTTCTCGCCGATCGATATGCCCAAATGTCAAACAGTCTCAACACTGCTCCCGTCACTTTAGCTGCGCTCGCCAAAGAATGCAAGGCCGTCACCGATGCTCTTCGACGATTTAAGTATCTCCGTCAGACTATTCCCGAGACGCTCGTATTCGACCCTGTTCTCCTCGATGAATCTTGCCACGAAGCCCTGGATGCCGTCGCGACCAACCTTTCACAGCTCGACTTCTACAGTGCGCGAATCCGCCCTGCCACGAGCGACAGCGCCGTCGACATGTCCAATGGCCAACTCACCATTATCTGGAACGAAGACACTCTAAGGCAGATCCATCGCCAGCTAAGAACAAGCCGTCAATCTCTCGCTTTCCTATTAAACTGTGTTCCAAGGTAAATCAATTCCCCCTCCCGGGCTTGCGATCGACACTTACACTCTCCAGCGAGCATGTGACGTCCAAGAACCACTCCACATTCATGCACTCATCCCGCCTCGTCCCGTGGGACTGTGCTATAAGCCCGGCTGTTTTGAACAAGGGCAGTCGATTGCGTCTGTCAACAATCGGGCCACGAAACCGTCCAGATGTCTCGTCTGTTTGCGACGTGTCCGGAGTCCACTCCGCGCTGAGGAGACTCAGGCCAAAGCCTGGGACCCTTTTCAAACAGAGCATGCGAACAGCCAAGGAGCTGCACGATGCCATCGATCGAGGGGACGAGGCCACTGTCGTGAAGCTTCTGCTGCAACGGATCGACCCGAATGCGCCTAGTCTTGGATCCAAGATCACCCCGCTACGTCGAGCTCTCAGCCGGCAGCTTCCATCGATTGCGACTTTCGTCGCCATCGCGGGAGCAGACCTGGAGCACCGCGGCGAGGATGGCGACACGGCGCTCATCACTGCTGTCAAACAAGATTTCTCAGACAAATACGTCTCCTTGCTCTGCGATCTCGGCGCTTCAGTCAATGCGGTAGACGCATTGGGGTGCTCAGCTCTTCACTATGCTGCCATGTCTTCAAACGAAGACGACGACACTCTAGCTGTTCTGATACATGCTGGAGCCGACGTTGACCGCCGAGACTTGGGTGGGCGGACGCCATTGTTAGCAGCTGTGCAAAACTACCGATTCAAGTCGATTGAGAGGCTCCTCGAATTCGGCGCAGACTTGGAAGCTCGCTTGCAGAATGGACGCACGGCACTCCACGTCGCCATCTCAATGCACAGCTGCCCCTTGGTGGAGTTTCTCTCCGACCAAGGCGCCTATCTTGATCGGCGAGTCAACGAACACACCGCTCTGACCTTCGCGATCGCCATGGCATGCCCTGATATTGCCGAGGTGCTGGTCCAGGCGGGCGCTAATGTCGACCATCCCAGCACAAAAGGGAACTTTCCACTTCTCGCTGCCGCTGCTGCCGGCGACCTACGCACTATGAAGCTTTTGCTCTCTCAGGCCGCGAGGTTGGACGCCGTCGGCGGCGAAGGGTATCTACCCATCCACATGGCAGCTCATAAGAACCGAGTCGAGATCTTGCATCTTTTGTTCAAGTCCGACTCGCCCATCGACCCCTTGACAGAGCACGGTGAGACTCCCCTCACTATCGCAATGCACTTGGGGTGTTACGAGGCGGCCCAGTTCCTGATTGAAATCGGAGCAAATGTCGACCACGCTGCACCTGGTGCAGAAAGAATCATCTGCCAGGCCCTCAAAGCCGGAAACACGCGCATTGCAATGGCACTCGTCCGAGGCGGAGCAGATCTCACGACACCCTTGAGACGAGAAACCAGCATGACCCCGATACATCAAGCAGCTCACCTAGGACAGAACGATGTGATTGCAACGATGATCAAGGCTGGTGTTGATCTCGACACAAGGACTTGGCCTGGGTACACACCTCTATTCTTTGCAGCGGAGGCTGGACACATTGCCACTGTCCGCCTTCTGCTCGCCGGCGGCGCCCACTTTCGAGAGCGATCAAAGTCATGCGGAAACCTCCTCTTCGTGAGTACGGCCCATCCTGCGATGATGAAGTTCCTAATTGAGTTGGGCCTCGACCCCAACGAGCGCGATCACCACGGCGCCACGCCACTTCATTATGCAGCCCTAAATGGCCATGCTACTACGGTGAAGCTGCTCTTACAACGAGGCGCGAGGATGACGCATGCAAGTGCAGTCTTCGAGACACTAGCTGACTACAAGACAAAATCTACCTATCGACAAGGTACTCCTGCCGGCTTAGCCAGGCAGAAGGAACACATCAAAGTTGCTCGGCTGCTCGAAGGCTGGAAGTTCAAGAAACCCCCACATCCTGCATGAGGCAGTGGTTCACTCGAAACCTCGTTCCACCTTCACTTTAATCTCATTTCCTATGTCATTTGGAGGCTTGCTTGGACCAGAAGATACCCGGAGACTCCAGTGAGGCGTTCAGTCGAGGCTGGCTATCCCATACAAACAAACATTTCCTATCTATGTCGATCTGACGAAACTATCAGATGTATATCACTCAATCTACCAACAATAATGCCGAGCTATTGCTCGAGGGCAAATTATTATTCATCCCCGTAACTACTATCATTGAAAGTGAGGAAAGAAGGCAGAGAGCTCCGGCGTGTCGTACAAGTCTGCGGGGGCTTGACGGAGGCTGATGAAAGCCTCCACAACCAAGAATACCCTTGCCACAGCAAATACAGCCAACACGGAACCCAAGACCCACGACTTCGCCGATTTCATCCAGGGTTTCTGGTGGCCATAGCCTGACAGACGTGACCCTGGAGCCGCCCCGGAAACAAAAACGTCAAATATTGGCCAAATTTGACGCGCGAGAAAGAAGATCCAAAGGATGGCCCCCGAGCATGCTATAGTCAGCGAAGAGACCAGCCAGAGCGTACGCTCAACCGGAGTAGGGAAGTAGTCCACCCAGCCAGAGAGGTGAAGCCCGCCGTATGCTGCTGCTGTCAAAGCAAGAACGGAACGCAAGACGTCGCGATGGACGTTGACTTGGCCAAGCCCTAAGTTCGTCATGGACGGGAAATTGACGACGTGAGGTACGATGTAATCGGTCTCGCCCAGGAAAATGCCAATAGTGGGCACCGAGGTGAAGTAGTAGGGAGCATACGACTGTCGATCGACGCATTGTGCCCATAGGACGTCTGCTGCCTTTGCAATTTGTGTCAAGAAGTCTGGATCGATTGGTTTGAAGCTTCTCTTCCCCTGTTGAACATCGGAGAATACCCTCCGACAGTAGATTCTGCTGTGGTGCAGCGTGAGCTCTTTATACGGAGGCGCAAAGTACGTCTGGAGGCACTCTGTCGCGACTGTCTGCTTGCCCTGATCGATGTGGTACTCATATGCAGACCGGGGCACAGTTCTTGTCTGGGGATTGAGAGCAGTCGGCGACCGACGCGGCCGAAGTTCGCTTACATCGAACCCGAGGAACCTAGATGGATCCCTAGAGCCAGGCGACCCGATCGACAAGTGAGTTGTCACGAGAACCCTCTTATCTTGGTGCAAGGCATCTCCCGCAACCCGCACTCCACCGCCCTCCACCGAGCCTGCAGGCAAATAGATGAAACATCGAATATCGGTGACTCCATCAACCGCGCTTACAGACGAACACGCCGACATCAACGAAACCACATCACCAAGACCCTCGCCCACAACCGTCGGGTCAAGGACATCCAAAGGTTTACTCCACCAAAGAAGATACAACAGCACCGCGCACGCAACATGGCCACACGTATTTATCTCCAACAGTGACACAGGCAACCGCTCAATCACGCGCCCAATGACCTGGGCAACCATCCATCCCGCCTGGATGCAGACCAGCAACTTGGCCATCCAGTCCGCCTTGCTCTTGTCCTGTATCTGGGACTCGTGAATCTCGGGCAGCTTCCCCAGAAATGACAAGAGGCGAATCCCCTCCGGCGTGAGCGTGACCCTCTCGCCGCCGCTCTCCTCCCCACAAGCCGGTCTGTCGACCACAAACCCGCCCATCACGGCGTAAAAGCATTGCGTCATGTCCCACTTGTGCCTCGAAAGCCCGTCGGCATCTCCCCGGTGCGCAGCGTCCTTCTCAATCTCCCGCTTCAGCCATCGCGCGATGATGTACTGCGCCGCCGCCGTCGCGACGACAATCTCCGGCGCGAAGATGCCGTAGAGGACCCATTTGGCCCGCTCGAGCGCCCGGCTCCGAGCCGTGGAGCGCGCGGCGGGGACGTTGAGGTGGAGCGCCGTCCAGACGCAGATTGTGAGCGTCAGGATGCAGGAGCTCACAAGACTGAAGGTGCCGCGGCCATTTGGTTCCGAGACCCAGGTTCTTGTCGCGGCGGGCTCGGCGGAGGTTGGCGTCGGGAGGAAGAGGGAGGCGAGCAGGGTCAGCGTCATTGAAGGAAAGGGGTGTGAGCGCCGCTCGTGGGGCCGATGTGCGAAAACATGCTTGCGAGCTGAGATTTCAACTACGGATTCGTCTTTAGAGGGGGAGGTATGAGTCTGATTTTATCACTGCTACCCTGGGCTCCCGGGAGGGTGTGGTAGGGACCGCGTGACGCAGCTCTGAGATGCCGAACCTGCATGAGCTGAGAGTAGGGCATGGCTCAGCCAGGGGTCTGGAACCAATGACGCTTACCTTTCCTACATCAAGATAAGACTATAGGCTTGATTGCAGCGAAAATTTAGAAGGCCTGCAAAGTTATTCGGGAGGGGCAGTAACCTGGATTTCCGGGTACCACATTGTCAACTCACTGACATACCACTCATGTTCACGCTTAACACCGCTCGAAGTCGGAGGGCGAAGAGTAACACATGTTTCCCCTTTAGAGTTGCACAGTAGTCAAAAAGGTGTGCCCGTACGCGGTAACCTACTACACAAAAGTTAAAAATAGTTAGAAGGATCACCTATCTAGCTATCCACGTGGTTCGTGTTGTTATCCTATTTGGTAACCTTATTGTATTCTCTACCATAGTTGATGTCGCCGCAATCGCTGTTCCTGTTGTTGCTGTCATCATAGCATACTTGTCATCTATAATCCCTCCGCACGGGTAGTAAAACACAATTATCAAGGTTGACAAGCCTAGGCTTGAACTACGTTTTTTTTTACCGTTGAAGAAAAGTAATAAAATGTCAATCAAGGTTGATTCTCTGAATGTTTGTCTCTGTGCCAGGGATCTTTTGCCCATGTTGTGCTGGCGTCTTCGTACCTATAGTACACACGTAATTGTCGATGAAAGTAGTTTCACACACTGTCCCTTCCCCATAAAACTGATTCCATGTGATCAACTCGATTCCCCACGTGTTCATTTTCTTATTTGACACTTGCCTCTAGGGCCACACAGCCTTGACGACCGGCTAAAGTGAGACTTGACCTGGACGCTGGACACAAAGACAGGTTAGCTTCTCACAACCTCTTGGGGTAACAAATGATCGGGTTGGGGTCCTTCATGCTTCAATACCTGAGTTAATGGCAAAAGAAAGCAGACCTTCTTCGTTTGCCATCGTCAATGTCTCCAAACCACAGCGGCCGCCATCTCCACCAAAGGCAAGCCCATCTACAACAGCTAGTTACCGCCGTTGAAACCTTGGCAGGCAGCGAGATGACATGCCAACTAATCTGGTATTGCTGATCTAGAGGATTTTTGATGATTTAGAAAGGCTTTTAAGCAGGCTAGATAGATTAATGGCATTCTTACGAACCTAGATCAAAGCTTTCTTAGCTAGTAGAAACCGCGTTAGAATGCTTAATAGGCACCTGTTGAAGTATAAACAGAATTTTTCATGGTGTGGCGAAGCCTCTACAAATTGGACATATAAATCGCCGTGAGGGTCAGCAAGAAGAGACCTCTATGGCCGATCTATGGGGTATATGAAGAGGGCTCGCAACCACATCAACGTCTTCCCTGCAACTTCACATTCCTCCAACTTCATCTTACACACCCGCTTCCACCAAGCTTCAAACCACCACAACCAGCAAAAATGCAGTTCACTGCCACTCTCACCCTCCTCATCACCGCCATCACTGGCGCCAACGCCGCAGCCACTCGATGGCGTCGTCTGCAACATCGGTCATCTTTCCAAGACGACGCAGATCCAGCTTACAGGCCGCGACGAAGCCGGCGGCGCTTACCGGTACCTCAACGGCCTCGACGGCAATGCCGTCCAGAGCCCCGGTCGCTGCACCCGCGTCTCCTGCGCCTACAACGTCGGCGTCTACTTCTGCAACAACAGTCGTCGCACGGTCAAGGTGCCCTGGTCCAAGATCGCCAAGTACGCCAACGACATTGGCATGGTCTGCGGCAAAGGTGTCCACCTGACGAACGACAATGGGCAAAAAGACCCCTACGGCAAGGATCACTTTGGACAGGCCAAAGACACGCAAAACAACGGCCAAAAGTCCAGCAAAGACCACTGGAGTGTGTTTGTCAATGGCGACCGGTGCTAAAGGGGTTCATGTATTGTTTGGGGGCGAATCATTGGTTTAGATCTCACACTCAATTAATGTTTCCGTCTACATACAATATACCAGTTCTGCATCATCTGTCTGAGGTTCAACACTAAAGTGATTCCAACGGAGATCTTCCCCTGCATCACCACAAGAAGCTAGGCGATTCTAAGCGCCTGGCGCTGGACACCTTCCGCTTACACCCGTAGCAGCCTAAACATGCAAAACATGTCAACGGCAACTCACACCCCTGTCGCCGGGGCTGAGCTGAAATCGAAAATCCCCGCGTCTTTGTTAATCGCGCTCTTCTCCCCAAATGAAGCGGCTCTATGATCTTGAATTAGTCTAAACAAGGCATGGGACATTATGAGGTGAGACATCTCGTTCAAAAGAGCTCGGTATCAGCATGGAGACTCCTGAGCAAGACGTAGTCGAGAGCTTCCTGAATACTTCGCCGACCGGACACCACCACGCATGTGGCCATTGCACGTCGCTCTTGATATCGCCTTCGGGGGAGGATCGAAAGCGAAGAGCAACGTGAGTCACATTCGCTGTCATTTGCATCGAGGCTAATCATTGACAGAGTATGGCGCAATGACTTCCACCGAGACATGGAGGCTGTCCACGAAGCTGCCGATGCCGGGTGTCCCTTCTTCGCCTGGCTGAGAGAGCATATTGCTAGATCGTCGTCACCGATTGAAAGGCTCTTGCAGGTCAAGATGAAGTTTATCTTGAACTCTTCTCGGGAAAACTTGGCGGATGTTTATCGCTGTGATTTAGTAGTGCGAATGACTGATGGCCAGCGTCACTACCTTCTGCCGATGCCGAGTCTTGATGTTGAGTCGGACGAAGGTGAGTTCCATGAACAGAGGTGGCAGTCGCTCGAGCTGAAATGTTTCCAGGGGAGACCGCCACAGAACCAGCGGTTTTCCGAACCATCGATGGTATCTCGGACGTAGAAAGCGGTATTGGGCAGATCCGCCGTCGACTGGCTTGGTGTCTGGAATGTCACAAAGATGAATGCAGGCAGGAGACCGAAGTTCGCCCTCTGCGATTCATCTCCGTCGGTACTGGGGACATGAATTCTGTTCATATAACCAAATTGAGCAGTACAGGAACCGACCCCTATGTGGCACTCTCTTACTGCTGGGGCTCTGAGCAATTTGTGAAGACGACGAGTTTGAATCTTTCACATCACGAAGACATGATCAAGATCACTTCATTACCAAAGACTATACAAGATGCCATCTTTGTCACGCGAAAACTGGGAATTGGTCTTCTCTGGGTAGACAGCCTTTGCATCGTACAGGATGACACCGAAAGTCTGGCGAAGGAAGTCCAACACATGGCAGATTACTACGCCAACTCCGTCTTAACAATCTCTGCGGCGAGAGCCAAGAGCTGTCACGATGGATTTCTATCACGAAATGACGAGCAGGGCACGAACGTGCTGACCCAATTCTACTTTCCCGCACATTTCGGTGAAAAGAGAGACGTTGCCAAATACCTCAAGCTCGTCCCGCCCACACAGCAAGAAGATCTCCCGATCGATGCCCGAGGTTGGACTTTCCAGGAATCAATCATGGCCACGAGGTTAGCCACCTTTGGGGAACGTCGGATCTGGTGGTCTTGCATGGCCAGAGGCGCAAATCAAACGCGATCGGTTGGCCACAACGTCCTTCGGACCGAGATATTCGATTATCGAAGAGACATGCATGTGGGTAGCCCTCATTGGAGGCAAGAATACGGTATCCAGGCCTCCAAAAAGCTTCCCATACTTGGTTCCTCGTCTGACGGGATCTCGCAGAACTACGAAGGCTGACGTTATGGGCACGGCTTCTCAATGATTATACATCACGGGTCCTCTTCGTACCACAGGACCGACTGCCTGCCATCGCCGGCATCGCGCGCATGGCAGCTTCCTTCTTCAATAATCCGGAGAAACCAGCCTTGCCGTTGTATGTCGCAGGTTTGTGGAACACAAAGGAGCTGCCTCTGCAGCTCCTGTGGGTGCCCAGAAAGGAGCGCGCGTTGCATTCGTCCTACATAGCACCGTCGTGGTCGTGGGCCAGCTATACAGGACAGGTTTCCTGGAACTGGCCAAACTATGCAACTTTCCCTGCGCAGGTAATTCCACGCTTAGATCGTCACGACCATGAGAGCTGACTTTGACGAGTCATACTTAGGAACCGATCAGGAGTTGACAGATCCCCGAGATCCAGACATCCAGGAGGTTTCGGTCAGCTTGTGCAACGACATTGCGCCATACGGAGCCATCACCGCTGGGTTCCTGAGGCTGAATTGTATTTCTTTCGACCCAAGCCAGCTGACCAGAGGCCCTAGGAGACACCTCGAGTTACTCTTCGACGCGGATGGTAATGAGTCTACCTCCTTGGACGCTGTAGACTGGCCGTATTGGGACGAATATGGCGGTCTTCTCTGCATCCATGTGTCGAATTACGAGGGAGACTACCCCCGTGGTCTCATCCTTGCACCCAACGAGGACAGCACATATCGCCGTGTCGGCGTCTTCTTCAACTGGCGATCCGATCAACCATCAAGGGAATTAGAGCATCGAAAACAAGAAATTACGATTATATAACCTGCCATTTTGCGACTGCTCGATCTCTCTGAGAAAGGAGAAAGAGAAAGGCGTATTCTCGCGAGTTGATTGCCAGGTTCGTCTCAGCCCGCTGCAATACGACGCTGCAATTCCCCTTTTCCATGTTGACCTTTACCAGCAATGATTGGACCGCATGCCGTGGCCAAACCCCCGGGGCCCTGACATACTTTGAGCACACAACACCCATCGGCACTCGACGCGACGATTCTTGCTCAATGCCCGGTAGAAGGAAAGCTTGGCCCTCCGCCAAGGCCGTCGACGCAGGCCGGTGCATCTCAATTCCGCCTATCGGTCCTGGCACAATGACGTGGTGTACGAGGGGCAGATCTGTCGGATCTGGCATGCGTCCTGCTTTTATCCGGCCCCCCGCTGCGCGAACCCCGCGCTGTTCCCCCGCCCTGCCCCCGCGTCGGTCCATCTTCCGGACCCGAACGCCGGGCTGCGGCCGGAGATGTCGTTGCATGGAGGTGCATTTCCGTGCCCGGGGCTTGATATAAAAGGGCGGACTATATGTGATGTTCCCAGCTCTTGAGGTGGTCTTTGTTCATTGACCAAGATACCAACTGTCGCGATGAAGTTTCTCAGGGCCGCCGCAGCTCTGCTGCTCGCTGCGGGTGTCTCAGCCATCAAGAATCCAGTTCTCCCAGGGTAAACTCACTTTCGCCCCATCCTTCCCAAGTCTTCATCCTGCTGACACGCTCCAGATGGAACCCGGATCCAGCCATCCTCCGCGTCGAGGACACGTACTACATGGCCGTTTCGTCCTTCACCTACTTCCCCGGCGTGCCAATTTACAAGTCCAAAGACCTGGCGAACTGGGAACTCGTCTCTCACGTCCTCAAAACCCCGGAGCACCTGCCCACATACGGCATCTCCCACGGCGAAGGTGTCTGGGCCCCATCCTTTTCCTACCACGACGGCCTTTTCTACATCACCTCCATGACCCGCTGGGGCTCTGACCCGAACTGGCGCTCCTGGCCGCGCATCTGGTACATCTCGTCCCCGGACCTCGTCACCTGGTCAGACTACACGTGGGCGGAGCCTTACGGCATCGACCCGGACATCTTCCACGACGTCGACGCCGGCAAGACGTACCTCAACCTCATGGGCGTGAACAACAACTACGACCGCTTCTGGGGCATCACGCAGTGCGAGATCAACCTGGCCACCGGCAAGTGCGTAGGCCCGTACCGCAGCCTCTGGAACGGCACGCTCCCCAACATCGCCAGCGCCCGTCCCGAAGGCCCGAAGATGTTCAAACGTGGCGACTTCTACTACCTCCTGATTGCAGAGGGCGGCACGAGTACAGGCCACCGCGCGACGATCGGGCGCTCAAAGTCTCCCGAGGGACCGTTCGAGGGTGCCCCCAACAACCCGCTCATCTACAACGGCGCCGACCAGAACCTCACCGTGCAGTCTACCGGGCACGCCACCTTCACCGACACCCCCGACGGCGAGTGGTACGCCTCCCTCCTGGCGCGCAGGAACGTCAACGGGAGGTCGGTGCTCGGCCGCGAGGCGTTCCTCGTCAAGGTCGACTGGGAAGACGACTGGCCGACGATGAACGGCGGGGAGCCCCTGATGCTGAGCCAGAGCATCGAGGGGGGACCCGACCAGCAACTTCCCAAGCCAAAGTGGACGGACGACTTTTCAGGGGCAGAGCTGGATCTGAGTTGGTACCAGGTCCGCACGCCGTACACGGAGAACTTCCATCTCAAGGTATCGAGAGCGGGCCATGATAAGAGGGTTGTGTCCAACGAGTCGTCGTCCTGCGGTCTCGTTTTCAACCCCAACGTCTTCACGCTCGGCGACCGCGACACGCCAGCCGCGGTCTTCCACAAGCAGACGTCGCTCAACATGACCTTCTCCGCGAAGCTGCTGCCGACAGAGAAGGGTCTCGGACCGAGGCAGTCCGTCGGCATCGCGTCGTACCTAAGTGAGGTCAACCATCAGGACATTGGCGTCAGGGGCTGCTGGAACACGACCGGACTATGCTTGTACGTCGATCTGCTGCCGACGTCGGATGGGGCAAACACGCGGCCAAACGTAAGACCACCTTCACTCTTCTCTCATGGTGAAGAGAAATCAAAAATTGTATCGTTGTGTGTTCAAAGCTAATACTTTCCCAGTCAACCGAGTACCCTCTCGGCCAGTCGACGATTCCCTCGGACCTGACGCTGCACATCCGCGCCGCTCCTCTGACCTACTCCCTCGGATACTCCCGCGGCAGCAACTCAACTTCGCCGATGTGGGTGAAAGAGTTCAGCTCCCGGCAGATGAGCGCGAACCCCGGGTATCCCAACTTTGAAGGCGCCATGTTCGCGCTCTTTGCGAGCGGCAACGGCGAGCCGTGGCCGTACGACGCGCCTGACGTCGGCTTCAGCAGCGTCGAGGAGGTCTACTACGAGGAGAACCTGCCTGATTACGATGACTGGAATTAAGTTAAGGGGACGGGGGAGGGGCTGGGATGGGATCGGCGTCCGCACACAAGGCTCCGGCCGAGGGGTTACTGATCGTCTCCGGTCCGTGGCCGCCGGTTGTTCAATATGTAGCTCTTAATTTCACCCTTTGATATGCGCACGAGAGATTCCTTGTGAAATTGTTATTTCACCTCTCAGTCGAGCTGCGAGCATCAACATGTTTTCGGCTGCCGCTTACACCCCTGAAGCTACTTGGCAAAATGTGAGGTTCTCTGCAAGCTTTTCTGTAAGCTTCAAATGACCGTTTGTTTGATTGCCAATGAACCATAACAGCCGTGATATCAATACTACAGGTCGGAAGAAGGCCGAATCGAGGTTACGCGGTCAATCGTTTTCGGCCATAAAAGCCGACATATTGGTGTGGCATCCTACATACGAAGAGGCAGAAAACAAAATAAAAAAAGGTGCGCCGTTTCTGAGTGATATTTGGGAACGGAACGATCTGCCTTCGGAACCATCGGTGGTATGGAATGGAACCCTAGCAGTCGCTAAAAAAGTTCAATATCCCGGTAGTAGCACCAGCAGCAGCAGCTGGCTCCGGTTCGCGGCGGCAGCTGGGGCCGCCGAGAAGACGGGAAGACCAGGGCTACGACCGACATGAAAGAGACAAAGGTGGGAAAGGATCTTCAGGTACGAGAGCCCCGGAAGCCAGGACGCGAGCATCCGTCATGCGAGGCGGCTGCCCGGCATAGGCCCGGTCGCGGCCGTCGACCTATGTACATATCTCTGGCAAGCAACGCGGACTTGGCCCGTCTGCAACGTGAGGGAAAAGAAGATTGAAAAGCCGAGATGCATGACTGTGATTGAGCCCTACGCCACTGACCGCCAGTCTGGCTGCGTGGCGGCAGGCCTGCAGTCGAGAAAAGGGGATGCGATGCAAGGCCCCCAAGGCAAATGATGTTCTGGAAGCTCCCAGGGGAGGTGAGATGAAGATGGCATCGGTGGGGGGCTGTCGAGGGCCGCTGCAATTCGTACACATGTATTCGTGCGACGGGGAAAGCAAGCCGGCTCGGTTCGAGGACACGCGCAGGATCAAAAGTCGAACTGACAGCGACAGTGATGATCGCTCTCGGTCTAAGCCACACAGCGACACACAAGCAAGCACCAGACATAAAAAAAGCTCCCGTCCGAGTTTGCGGGGAAACGAATAGGTAAAATCGCGTTGTAACGTGGGCGATTAACGAGGCGAGGCGACATGACATGGTCCAGGAATGGTGCTGGCTGTGCAACCACAATGTCACCCTGGGACGTAGAGCCGTGGATCGTTTTGATGACATCTGGGTACGATGCAGCAATAGTGGCAGCAGAAAGCAGAGATTGCAAATGAGATTGACGAAGCATTGCGTACTGCCCAATGGTCAGAAGTAAGGTTGGCGAGGAGGCAGAGCTTGACCCTGGATGAACGCATGAAGAAGCACAGACGGCTGGAGATGAGTCTCGAGAAGCCATTATTGGGTACGAGGTGCAGAGGCTGAAAGGGGATGCCGGTCGTGTGGGTGGGCTGCGAGCATGTCGGACGCATGGATGATGCCCGGTGAAAAGGAGACACGGGATTGGAGCGTTGTTTACAACGGGATGAAGTAAGCTGTTCCCAACGGGAAGAATAGCTTGGGTTGTACTTGCTGATGACTGCTGATGGAAAGCCTCTCAAGGAATTGGAGCGAGTCGATTGACGGATAATCTCCAAGAGGCGGAATAGCGGGATATCAGTGAACGTGCCATCTCTGGACAACGCCCGGCATCACATGCCCTTCCTCGGAGCTTCAAGGCGTCAACTCGAGGTGCGCGTCCTCCGTATCTTGCCAGGTGTTCATTTGATCAGTTGAGGCCGAGGATGACTCTCGAGTATGACTGCTCAGGTGTTGGCGAGGCAGTTTTTCTGCCTTGAAGAGGTTGGTTTTGCAGCGTGATGCGGCGGACTGAGTAAGACGTAGAAGGTTGACGGCCCCTAGGGATTGGAATATATTGGACCTGTGCAGGAGTCACCCGAATAGGCGGCCGGTCTGAGATTGTGGCTCTCTCTCTCGCTCGGTGTTCGGTGGTGATGGTGGTGAACAGGGCCAATGGCTCGGGATGCCCTGACAACTTTTAGCTGGGGGCGTGGACATGTGAGGGGGGACAGGGGAGGAGGGAAAGACGGAGGCGTAGAAAGGGGGAGAGAGGAGACGGGCCTGTCGCGACGAGAGCAAACAGAGCAAGGTGTAGGTAGGACAGGGCAGGGTTTGACGGATTGGCGGTAGGGTCCGAGACGGCCCAGGTGTGTGGTCGCCAAAGGAAGGTTGCGAAGGGGGGGGGGGGGGGGGGGGGGGGGAGAAAAANGGACGGGGCCGGGGGGGGGTGGGTGACGATGAACAAGAACCAAAAAAATGAGGAGCGGTGATGCAGATTGAGATGCGGAAGTTGGGGGTTGTCAGATGGTGATGTTCTGGAAGATGACGATGATGTCGATTCTGGCCGATAAAGCCCAGGGCTGAAATTGACCATCGACCAGGCCAAGGCAGCGCCTCAATGATCTGCTGCGCGTGTGGCTTTGGTGGAATTGCAAGTTCATGCGAAGAGGCTGGCAGAGGAGGGCAGAGGACGGGCTTTTGCTGCATTTGGGCCCAGGCGGTGAAATTGGATGGAGATTCGAGGAATCGAGTCGAGTATCTTAGGAATAGGAAGTGTACGTGGAGGAGACGCGACCGCGGTTGCTGGTGGAACAAGACGGAGCGGTAGCCGGTTACGTAACTCAGGTGCGAGACGAGGCTAAGGCAGGGCGAAGTGGACCTGACAGGCAGGTACCTCGGAGGCTGAAGGAAGGTCCTGCCAAAGTATCCTCTTGGCTCTTTCCGCGTCCCTCTCTCTGATGGAAGTGGGCAAGCACCGATCATGGGCAACACCTTCCCAATGCACCGTGACCTTATTCAGGCTTACTTTTTCGCTGATATTGATTATTGCCAGATTATTGCCCAGATGCAGAACGCAATTGCGTAGCTGGCCACGGCCATATCTCCTTTTTCGACAGCGACTGATATCATCTGGAGAACATGGGAGAGTGAGTCCTGTCTCTTACGTGTGCGACTCTACCTCCATTGGCACAGTAGCAGCAAAAGTAGCAGTTCGAGTGTTGTTGCACGGATATTAACATAGCTAGCGTCGGTACATGACCCATCGTTCCCTATGAGCTGCCAGTGACTGCCTGCCCGCAGACGGTATGCAAAAGGACCGCTGGGGATTGGCCGGGGATGTTTGAGAGAGGGGGCCTCGGGGGGGGCAAATGGTTCGATGATGTTCTGGCGTTAACAGTCTTGGGGGACATTCCAGCCACAGAAACGGGCCTGTTGGGGGCCGGCACGGGGCCGTCAGGAGTTGGGAGCCCCTCTTTCGAGTCGCAGATTCAGTGCTGGCTATCGTTGTGAAGCAGATTTCAGCAGAGTGAGAGCCGCCGTTTGATCGAAGGCGAGCGACTTGTTTGGTTAGAGCCAAGCCTTTTCGTGATGTTCTGTCCGAGGTAGAGGGAATACGGAGCATGATGCCACTTGGGAGTGAGGCGTGGCTCAAAGTCCGGGACGGAAGCTAACCGCCCCTGGAAGGTGAGGCACTTCAGTGGGATGGTCGGGACGGATTCCACTGAGCTAAAATCCCCTAGTGGTGCACAGCGCCCAAAGCAGATGCTGTCAGTGTCAAGATTCGCCCGCCCGGGCTAAGGTGCCTACCTTAGCAAGCCTACCTGAGGTAGGTAGCAGCGGCCAGCTTCCATTAGCTTATTCGTACCTCCTCCCTCCGTCCCTCCCACCAGGTACGTACCTCTGTCGAGCTTGCAGCCAATGGCCGTTGAGCATTACGTGTAATCCGATGGCCAGCAAGTGTTTTCCGAGGAAAGAGGCGCCGTTTTCTTGTTCCACGCGGCTGGCATTTCCCTACCAGGCTCACCGTAAAACTCATCTTGACTCGAGTCCCATCTTTCTCTTGTGCCTGGTAAGGTAGGTAAGGCTTGGTCCGTTCACCAACCATCAACACGTTAAATCTTAACCTTTGTCCTTTCGTTGATTTTACTATGTGTTCCTCCGGCCCTCAGCGGTTTGCAAGTACGGATACTCGTACAAATGCAGATGAAAGCCTAGGCATATCCGATGCACCTAGGGATTCCACTCTCTCACCGCGCCCACCCACTCTGCTCCCGCCGGCGCACTTGATCTCGAACGGTCCCCTGCAATGGCCGACACAGTCTACTTGACCCTGACCCATCCGGCCTCTCAGGAGTCGCGGCTCTCTCCACCGTCCTGGGAACAGGTACCGGACGGAACGACAAACAGACAGCGGGCACACGACAGGCATTGCACCCAGTGAGTGATCCAGGGCGCGCAGGCACTGGACAGGCACAGGCACAGGCACAGGGCCGCAAACCGTTCCCCTCCCCTCGTCGACTGGGAACAGGGCCATATCGAAGCGATTATTCCAGGCCCCAAACTCGCTCCACGCTGCCGGCCCGTCAACTGCGCCCTCGCCTGTACTTTCCGAGCAACTCGACCTCCCTGCTCTCAGTAGCACTGGGTAAGGTACTTCTGTTGCCAGTCCGAGCCAGCCTGAGCCTGAACTGACGTCCACTACGGATACCTGAGCCTCTCTCAGTCTCTCTGCCTGAACCTGAGCTTTGGTGAGCCCATAACGGAGAACCAACAACAACTCCCCCGTAAAACGCACCCTTGGGCATGCAATGCTCGACGGGACACCTCCTCTTTTTCCTTCCCCCGTCAACCGCGTCCCTGAAGTTGTCGGGCCGTGGATGTTCTGGAAGGCATGTATGCACAAGTATCCGTACAGTGAGGTGCAGGACATGTCCGTTCATATGCCTCCCTGGTATATACAAGAGAACAGGACAGAGTGAGGTACGAATCGCCCCTTCTCGTTCTGCCGCCTTGGAGACCCACCCGCACCAATATCTCACCAATCCCAACCAATACTTGGAGGAGCTTTCTCCAAGGTACCTTGCCTGCGCATTTTCAGCTCGAGGTACCTTGCCCGACCTGAGTACCTACCTACGTAGAGGTGCAGTGCAGTGTGTACGGAGACACCCCGATCACCCCTTGGCCCCTCCGCGCTGTGTGCTCGCGTGGGAAACAGCCTATTCTCACCTTACCTACTGCATACAGAGCTCTTTGCACTGGCTGTACGCTGAGATGCACTGCACTGACTGGCTGGCTGTCGTGGTGGTCCATAGGTAAGGTAGGTAGACATTGTTGGCGACCTTCCCTGCGCGCTAAGGTACCGACGGGACGAGTCCCTTCATCCAGCCCAGCATCCGTACCCGTCCCGTTGCGCGCAAGGAAAAAAAAAAAATTGTGCAGCTCCAACCAGCTTCCTTCCTTCCAGAGTTCTCAGACTCCACGTCCACACGTCCACGTCCATCCAGTCAACCAGTCCAATCCACTCCTCCTCCAGTCGCCAGTCGCCAGGACCAGTCCAGTCCTTCTCTCGGCCGACAACCCACCACACTCCGCGCCCCCGACAGCACCTCTCCCGTCTCCATAGGTCGTTTGGCACTTTGCACATACGATTTGCACATCGTTGCATACCGGCGGCCTTGTCTACCTACCTACCTTGCTGCGTTGCTTTGCTTTGCGTATCCGTACCCAGCGTTGCGTTGCCTCCTTGGGCCCAGTCCCGTCTCCTCCTCCTCCTCCTCCTTACGGGGTCACTCGCTCGCTTCTTCTCTTGTTCCGACGACCAGACCTTGCTTCCGCGCCGCACCGCACCCGCATCGCGCTGTCTTGACGACACCCCCATCCCGAGACCACCAAACGACAAGCAACCTCCTCCTGCTGCTCCTCCTCGTCGACACCGCGAGACCTCCTCCTCGCTTCGCACACACCCACCGACCCCCCCTACGCGTACCCTTCCTCCTGCTGCTGCTCCTCCGCACCCCCTCCCGCTCCTCTCCCAGGCCTAGGCAAAGCAGCAGCAGCAGCAGCAGTGGTGGTGGACAAGCAACAGAGACCACCACACGCGAAAAAAATCTCTCGAGGCGCGCCGCTCTCTCTCGCTCGCTCGCTGTACAGGGACCACCACCTCACGGCACAAGGCACACTCACACACTCACGCACTGGCTGGACACACTCACAGCACCTCCTCCTCCTTCTCCTCCGCAGCTCTCCCGTCACCCTTTCTCCTTCTCTGCCCAGGGTGTCGCGCATCCACGCATCCATACACGCCTCCTCCCCTGGTCTACCTCAGAAATCCAATCGTGGCTCCATAAAAATTTCTAATTAAAATCGAAATGGCTCAAGAAGACAGCCCAAGCATCAGCACCAGCACGAGTGCCAGCACTGCAACAAGCGTGCCTGTACCTGCTCCTGCTTCTGCTTCTGCTCCTGCCTCTACCGAGACTACTGCTGCTACAGCTCCCGCGTCTGTTGCGCCTACGCCTACGCCTACGCCTACAGCTACAGCTACAGCTGCTGCGCCTGCATCCTTACCCGTCCCGGCCTCTGATGCCAACGACGTCGTCGCTTCCTCGACAACCTCTACTAATTCTGTCCCTCCCCCGACCACCTCGACCTCACCTCCTCCTCCTCCTCCTCCTCCTCCCTCCGCGACCCCGACCCTCACCTCGACCCCGACTGCCTCTACCGAGACGACGTCCACTGCACCTGCGAACGCGTCCGCGACCGCTTCTGCACCGGCGCCCGTCACTGCGACTGCTCCTCCTGCCTCCGCGCCCGCGCCTGCTCCTTCCGCCGTCGCTCCTGCGCTTCCTACCCACCAGCAGAACGGTGACGCGAGGGCGTCTTCGTCGCCCGCCATGGCCAACAACCAGCCGCCTGGCCACCCGAGGAGCTACCCGAGCCCGAACAACTTCCCCTCTCCCATGCCGCAAGGCCAGTACGCCTACCACCAGCCGACCCAGCCTCCTCCCGATCCCTATCGAGCCAGCCCTGGCGCGCCTGTTCCCTCTCTCCCGAGCATGAAGAGTCTCGATCACCACTACCCCTCGGCCGCGCCGCAGCACCAGCCTATGCCCATGCAGATGCCAATGGCTCCCAACGCCGGCATGCCCTACTACCTGCCCCCGGGCGTCCAAAATCCATACTTGGCGCAGGATATGAACAGCATGCGCTATGCCCTCCCGCCAGGCCACCACCACGATCCTAGACTGATGCGTGGTCCCGGAGGCCCCAAGAAGGTACGTTACGGAGGTTACGGTGGTTGATAGTCGTCACAGGTTGGAACTCGAGCTGACGGCTGGGTTTTTCTGTTTTCTAGGAGATTAAGCGCCGGACGAAGACGGGTTGCTTGACGTGTCGCAAGCGTCGCATCAAGGTTAGTAGTGTGATTTTCCATGAAATGTTTTTTTCCCTCTTCTCCCTTCACATCCCGCCGCGGCGCATTGCGCCTGCACTGCAATTGGGGAATGTTCGGGGCTCGTCGGTGGCACCCAATTGAGGAAAGAGGAAATGCGCGAGGCAGAGTAAAGAAACAAACTTTACGATAAGCGAACCGAGTCGTGGTTTCGCGGGAAAAACGGTCGCTTGAATGTCGCTTCTCGCTTGACTTGGAGCTACTGCGAAGCGAGGAGCCATGAACCACGTCCGCGTCCCGGGATCGCGCCCGCCCGCGCCCGCGCCCGCAGGGAGGAGCAATCTTCCGTTCCTGCAGAAGAACCTGCCGCACTGCACCCGACACCGCCAACGCCAAACGCCAAACGCCAATGCCAATGCCCGCCGCGCCCACAGCACGTTTCGGCTGGTCTCGCCTCGCCTCGCCTCACCTTATCCTCACCTCACCTCACCTCACTGCAGTTGCAGCCCCTCTCCGACCGGCTCCGATCGGCGTACTTCCTTAGCCTCACCGACTACCTTACCCTATCGCCGCTGCCTTACCTCATCCATCCCACCTCATTCCTCAATTGAAACCGACACCGACTCTCACCGACAAGACATCCCGCTCGCACAACTTCCCAATTGCCACACTCTGATTCACTCATCTATTTGTCAATTCTCTTTGCACTCAAACTAACCAACCTCACCAGTGCGACGAGGCGCATCCCACTTGCAACAACTGCAAGAAGTCCAAGCGCGAGTGCTTGGGTTACGACCCAATCTTCAAGCAGCAGCCTGGTCCTTCCGCCATCCAGCCCGCGCCCAACACCCAGCGCGTGCCGACCCCGACCATCCCGTCCGTGCCTTCGTCCGTCCCTCCGACGGTTCCCACCGTTCCGTCGACGCCCGCCGCCCCGGCTCCCGTGTCCGTCGCCTCGTCCAACCCCTACGGCAACCAGCCCGCGGTCCTCCCCAGCTCATATAACGCCACCGTCGCATCCTCTCACGCACCCCTGGATCCTGCTCTGTCCTCAGCAGCATCAAGCGTCAAGGCTGAGCCGAACCCGTACGATTTCGCGGCCCCGATAGATCCGGCTCTGCAAAGTCTACCCGCTCAGGCCACCATCTCTTCGACGCATCATCAGCCGTTCTCGGCCGAGCAAAGGGCAGGCTTCGACAACCATCTCAGAGGTGCGACCCTCCCGCAGTTATTGTACATTCCTTGCTCTCTTTCAGCGTTGCTCTGCACCCATGGCTGTGTGCTAACACGAGACCTGTAGTTACAAAGATGAAAATCGATGAGCTTATCGGCCTCCTGGGCCCTGCTGCTCCCACCCAGGAGATCGCCCTCACCCCGGAGATTTTCGGCGAAATCATCAGCATTTACAACGAGGTGTACGCCGTCGGCCTGCAATCGTTCTTCGAAACCAACTGGTTCCATGCCAAGGATGCTCAAGGCAAATTCGCTCTCGAGCACAACCAGCCAATCATCAGCCAATTCGCATCCTTTGTCAAAGTCCTTCAGGCCGTCCCCGCCAATGACCACACTCAGATGGCCCATTCTGGAGTTCTCGAGGCCCGGTTGATCTGGGCCCTCGCCAGTATGCCATGCAGCGGTGCTACCATGACGGCCAACACGGATGCGAAGTTCTTGCCCTCTCCTGAGGATCTGACGGAAGCTGCCAACAGAGTCAGGGTTTTCGAGACCCTTCTCTCCGGCGACTTCCTGCCCTCCAACCCCCTCGCACCTCCCGTCCCCGACGCCAACCCCCATCGCCAGCAGGAATTTGAGTTTTGGCACAACCTCGCCCAGTACCTGTGCCATCATGATGCCGTCAAGCGCGACGAAATCCTTGGTAATCTCCGGCTGCAACTGGGTGGCAGAGAAAACCGCGATCTCATCTACTCGATTGCCATCTCCCGCGAGATCTCCCCGAGGGTTGAACCCGGCTTCGAGAGGAATATTCCCCAGCACATGGACGAGTCCGACCCTAAGAACCGGCTTTACGTGGCGAACAAGTTTATTCAAGATGAGGCGCAGGTCACAGGAGGAACGACAAATATTGTCCGACGTTTCAGTGAGATCGCCGTTCGATCTTTCATCAGCCCGGGTGTCAACATTGCGAGGGGCTCAGCCATCCCAGGACAGCAATAACCGGGTCACGCGACCGGGTTTCCCCCATCTTTCAGCATCAAACTCTGCAGCATTTTCCAGGCTCAAAGGGCGAAGGGACCCAAAAAAGTTTTGTGTGTGTGTTTTTATGGCGTTGAAAGGGGAGGGAAGGAAAGCATTGTTTTCAATCCTTTGATTTTCATTTCCTTTCTGCTTTGCATGCGGGCGGCACCGCGCCGCTCGTCCCCCTAGTATATTTCACGGCCGATGGCATTGTACTGTACAATATGTCCAACTAAAATTAGTGGTATTCAGGCATGGCGGTGCGGGTCTGGCGAAAAGAAAAAACGGCGGAGAGAAGGAAGTGTGAGGTTGAGCATTGGGAATGGTTGAGGGCAGGTTTTTTGTCCAAAGACTTCTTGGGTGAGCCGGATCTTGGGTCTGAGTGAGCCAGAGCTCTGTACGATTATAGACAAGTCCCTGGTCCCTTATTGGGTAGACCAGCATAACTAAAACAATAACAAGTTGCATACAGGTTGGGTCCCAGATGTGTGTGAAATACATCATTAGCAAGTGTTGCTGCATCTGGCATCCATCCTAGGATGGACTGGTTCATATGGCATGCAGTGGGCTCGCTGTAGGGAACGGGTGAACGACCCAAACGCCAGCTGAAGACGAGACGATGCCCGATATTGGGATTATATCGTCGAAACAAACGATATCCCCTAACTCACAGGGAAAACACCACATCATCGATGGTCGCATGTCAGCGACGCAACAACAGGCTCGGCCCAAGGGGGAAGGCTTCGCCGGTCCGAAACCCCGGCGAGAGAACTAGACCAACGACCTATTCTGGGACTCTGCAACTGTTCAGTTCTGGCGACCCAGCCATTGGGGAATGTGCCTTGCAAATTGGCCCGATATGGAAGTTGATTACGCAGGGGTTGAAGACGGTAGCGAGAGGTACCATCAGGACGGTACACGGCAAACGGGCTGCGATACCGGCCGGCGTACCGGGCGCTTGGCCATTGACTATCCGGCCGAGACAAATCTCACCGGGTAAGAGTCTTCGAGTCTTGGGAGATCTGGGCCTCTAAGCAGGGCCATCAGCGGTAATTGGACGGCTTCTTGCCGTAGTGGAATGGAAATAATACGGAGTGCTGATTCGGCTTTCTCTCCGATTTAATTTTCATGCTGTTGAGATGGACCGCGGCGAATTGGATAAAGTCCATGGATAAGATCAGTGCTGATGAAGTCTCGGCTTCGTTGCGATTTCCGTCCAGGTCATATTCAACAGGTTCCATTCCTTCTCTAAGAACACACAAGAACAGCAACACACATCAAACTTTCAAAGTGTCAAGTCCGCCCTACGCCTACCTACCTAAGTACTATCACACCAACCAACCCGAGTCCCCCAATTGAGTTCACCCCACCGACAATCCCCCTCCCCCTCCGCCTTGAGCAGGTCACCCCGCGCCGGCGCCGGTCCTTGGAGGGGCAGCTGCGTATGTAGTGAGAACATCAACATTATCGCTGCAACGTCTATATCTCAACTTTTGGCCCCTACCCTTCAATCCTCTAGCTTTGGTATGTTTTCACCGATACACATCAGAAAGGTGCAAACACTGACCATTCCCAAGGTCAAATCCTTCCACTTTGTCAAGCCCACTGCGTGTGTAGACTCATCGCGTCAAGCTCTCTCAAACACCATTCACACCCATCCTCGTGCCGGAGCTTCAGTCATCCACCATCCAATCCGTATACCCATCGCACGCCTCGCAACAATGACGAAGCCAAAGGTCCTCCAGCTCGGCAAGATCGAGCAGTAAGCCTCTCTCCCCTCATAATCCACAGCCAACCTTAACTGACACCCTCTAGCGCCCACGAGTCCTGGTCCTCCCTCGGCACCGTCGCCGACATCATCACCCCGAAATCCACCTCCCGCCCCGAGTTCCTCCAAGAATGCGCCTCCGGCGCACTCGACGGCGTCGTCGCAATCTACCGCACCTTCTCCAGCGTCAAAATCACCGGCAAGATCGACGCCGAGCTCGTCGCCGCCCTACCCTCCTCCGTGCGCTTCATCTGCCACAACGGCGCCGGCTATGACCAGATCGACGTCGCCGCCTGCACACAGCGCACCCCCACACCGCTCCTCGTCTCCAACACGCCCACCGCCGTCGACGACGCCACGGCCGACATCAACGTCTGGCTCATGCTCGGCGCCCTCCGCAACCTCAACGCTTCCATCCTGACGCTGCGCGCGGGCAAGTGGCGCGGCAGCCCACCCCCGGCCCTCGGCCGCGACCCGCAGGGCAAGGTGCTGGGCATCCTCGGCATGGGCGGCATCGGGCGCAACATGGCCAAGAAGGCGCGCGCGTTCGGCATGAGCGTGAGGTACTACAACCGCACGAGGCTGTCGGACGACCTGGAGAAGGACGCGGGCGCCGAGTACGTCGACTTTGACACGCTGCTGGCCTCGAGCGATGTCATTTCGCTGAACCTCCCCCTCAACGTAAGGCCACTTCCCCTCCTTCCTCACGTTGGAAGATGCTACTAACAAGACGCACGCAGCCGCACACCCGCCACATCATATCGACCGCCGAGTTCGCCAAGATGAAAAAGGGCGTCGTCATCGTCAACACCGCCCGCGGCGCCGTCATCGACGAGGCCGCCCTCGTCGACGCCCTCAACAGCGGCCAGGTCGGCAGCGCCGGCCTCGACGTCTTCGAGAACGAGCCCGAGGTCCACCCCGGCCTGCTCGCGAACCCGAACGTGCTCATCGTGCCGCACATGGGGACGTACACGCTCGAGACCACGGTCAAGATGGAGGAGTGGGCCATTGGTAACGTGCGCCGCGCCGTGGACGAGGGCAAGCTGAACAGCGTGGTGCCGGAGCAGAAAACTGTTGCTGGTGCGTAGGGACGAGTGGGAGACCGGCTTCTTGCCTATGAATTCGTAATGACGAGGTGCATCATGCATGATAACATAGACTCCGAAAATTCGTACAAAACTTACCACCAGACAACTCTCTTGGTCCCTAGTTGTTGTCCCGACCTCAAGACTCGCAGATTCTACACTCATCGAGACATCACATTCAACAGTGTCACATGGCACACAACAAGTTTTTCAAGCAATTCTCAGAGGACAACATATATTGTCTATGCCGGGCCACGGTTGACGGGCCCTAGTCCTAGAGTTGATCTACCCTTAACCCCTATATCCCATCCGGGGGTTGAGTCCCATTTTCCCGAATCCGGGCCGAAGAAAACAAATACAAATGCCATGGTCTGGGGAATCACTATTCACAAGCCAACGCCTATTTTTTGTTGAAAAATCTCGCAGCCAGGCCCCCCAACTTTTTTGAGTTCCAGCCCGTAACCGCCCCCAACCGAGATTCCCTTCCCAGATGTGTCATGCAAGTCATGCTGTTGAGAACACACATTGCCAAATGTTATGGTGTAAGCTCGTTGAAGTCATTAATCGGAGTGTTGAAATCCAACTTTCAAAGATTGGATATTATAGAGAAAACGCTTAGTAGCGGTAGATGTCGCTCTTGTAGGGACCCTCGACGGTGAGGCCGAGGTACTCAGCCTGGACCTTGGAGAGCTCGGAGAGCTCGACGTTGCAGTGGGCAAGGTGGAGTCTGGCGACCTCCTCGTCGAGAACCTTGGGGAGGACGTAGACGCCGACCTCGAGCTTGCCGGACTTGGCGAACTCGACGTACTTCTGGCCCCAGGCAGCGTCACCGGACTTGTACAGCATGATCTGGGCAAGGACCTGGTTGGTGAAAGAGCAGGACATGACGAAGGAAGAGTGGCCGGTGGCACAGCCAAGGTTGACCAGACGGCCCTCGGCGAGGAGGATGATGTGGCGGCCGTTCTTCATGAGGAAGCGGTCAACCTGGGGCTTGATGTTCTGGACGCTCTGGGCGTTGGCCTTGAGCCAGGCGACGTCGATCTC
This sequence comes from Colletotrichum gloeosporioides, assembly GCF_011800055.1. Classification (NCBI taxonomy): domain Eukaryota; kingdom Fungi; phylum Ascomycota; class Sordariomycetes; order Glomerellales; family Glomerellaceae; genus Colletotrichum; species Colletotrichum gloeosporioides. Next base: position 531,687 of record NW_025544692.1, read on the forward strand.
GATGTCGAAGTGGCCAATGTCTGTGGAACACGTGGTTAGATGGATGATTAATGCGTGGGTTCTTCAGGAGCACTTACTGCAGACAATGGCGTCGTTGGGCATGGCCTCGAAGTGCTGGGCAGTCAGGATGTCACGGCAACCAGTGGTGGTGACGAAGATCTGACCCTGGGAAGCAGCCTTCTCCATGGTGGTGACCTGGTAGCCGGCCATGGCAGCCTGGAGGGCGTTGATGGGGTCGATCTCGGTGACGAGGACGCGAGCACCCATGGTGTGCAGAGCCTGGGCACAGCCCTTGCCGACATCACCGAAACCAGCGACAACGGCGACCTTGCCGGCAACCATGACGTCGGTAGCACGCTTGATACCGTCGATGAGGGACTCACGGCAGCCGTACAGGTTGTCGAACTTGGACTTGGTGACGGAGTCGTTGACGTTGATGGAGGGGACAAGGAGCTTCTTCTCCTTGAGCATGCGGTAGAGGTGGTGGACACCGGTGGTGGTCTCCTCAGAGACACCGTAGCAGTCCTTGAGCATCTCGGGGTACTTGTCGTGGACGAGGTGGGTCAGGTCACCACCGTCGTCGAGGATCAGGTTGAGCTTCTTGCCATCCTTGAAGGCAAGGAGCTGCTGCTCCAAGCACCAGTTGTACTCCTCCTCGGACTCGCCCTTCCAGGCGAAGACGGGGACACCAGCAGCGGCAATGGCGGCAGCGGCGTGGTCCTGGGTGGAGAAGATGTTGCAGGAAGTCCAGGTGACCTCGGCACCGAGAGCAGTAAGGGTCTCGATGAGGACAGCAGTCTGGATGGTCATGTGCAAGCAACCGGCGATACGGGCACCAGCGAGGGGCTGGTCGGCGGCGTACTTGGCACGGGTCTGCATGAGACCGGGCATCTCGTTCTCGGCGAGCTCGATCTCCTTGCGGCCGAAGGCAGCCAGGGACAGGTCGGCGACCTTGAACTTGTGGGCGGGAGCAGCCATTGTGGTGTTGGTCTGTGGTACTGGTGGGAAGGGGAAGGAGGTGGATGGGGAGGATAGGAGATGGAAGGAAAGAAGAGGAGAGGAAATCAAAGCTCTGTTGGACGGGGGGAGAAGGAGAAGAAAAAGACTTTGGAGGGGTCGAGTCCGGAAAGGGAGCAGGGCGGTGAGTGTGAGTTCTGCGTTGTCCGGACGGAAATTTCTGCTGGGTGTGCTTGGGATTGTCCAGTACTTGTCGCTCGCTGGTCGGCGTTGCGCGGTGCCTGGACAATACCTTCCTTACCTTTGCGAGTGGTGAGTGGTGACTGGTGACTGGAGGAGAGGAGGGGGAGGGGTGAGGTGGGAGGGGCACCGTGTTGGAGGGGGGACTGTGACACTGGACCTCAGCCAGAGGCGGGGCAAAAAAGTTCAACCAGGTGCAGCAAGTGTGGCAGGCGAGGTGGGGTTCCAGCGCCTGCCTTCCTCTTCCTGGTTGAGACCTCCAGTTCCATTGAGATGGGAAAGAGGGAGAGCCCGAGAGGATGGAAGAGACTTTGGGAGCTGACACGGCAGCCGCGATAGCATGAGGTACATCCAACCTAAGCTATCGACTCGATGATCCGACACCACTTTTTGCAATGTACGCAGTAGACGTCCAGGGGCCCCTTCCCCTTCATGCCCCGCCACTGCTTCTGTCTCTCCACGTCTCTACCTACGTGCTACCTACCTTCGGACCTTTCACTCGAGGAGGAACCCAAGGGACCTTTTGCATTCCCAGCAAGAAAACAGACAATGGCCATGTCTGACTTCAACGCTCACTTACAATGGCACCAACGCCTCCTGGAAGGGAAGACGAACGAAGGGCTGGCTCGGCTCATTCCCAACTGCCCTGTGTGCCTGTGCAAAACTCGTCAGGATTGGACGAGGAGGCTCCAATTCAACCCCGCGCGGGCCTGGTGCCTCTCATCCAACGTCAACTCAATTGGTGTTTTAGATTTTCTTTTGCCCTTTTTTTTCTCTTCCCCTTCTCAAACCCCTCTCTGTCTGTCTGGCACCTAAGCCGTTCAACAAGCCACCACATGGAAAGGGATGGCTAGACCCAAGGGAGCAAGCTTGGAATGAGCTTCCTCCGCCACCCGCAGAGCTCACTCAAGTCACTCAAGTAGCTATGTTAACGTGCAACCGTGCTGAATTGGAGCTTCGTTTTTTATCAGTGCTGATCGGAGCAGCTCCAGCATCCCCAAGCCGGGGCCGACCTGCTCGGAGGTAAGGTGAGGTAAGGTTAGGTCGGGTAAAAAATTTGAAGAGGCCGGCCAAGCTCAGGTACTTGCAGCCTTACTCGTATTGTTGCCCGGCCACATGCAAATTCGATAGGCCACAGGTACCTCGTGAACCCTGATGGGGTCCATCTGGACAGCCATTCTGTGGTTAAGCCTGGAGCCCACAGCCCGCCCACCTAGAGCTTTGTGCACTTGGGAGCATCAGTCCAGACCTGCGTGCCGCCGAGCCTCGATCTGAGAGGCCAACCCAATCATTCAAAGTCCCTTTTGTTTCCCCTTGTTTTACCGTTTTCACGCGCTAGTCTCTTTCCAGTGTGAAACCCCTCGAAATTGCCCCACCATGCCTCGGGCAACACGCACCACCTCCCTCCTCTCGACTGACTTTCCCAGGAACTCAACACGGCCATGCGAATCATGCAAACCTTCCGTGAGCATGTGCTATGGAGTATTCACCCACGCCGTAAAGATGCTACCGTGGCACCAAGTAACACATCCTACCTGACGTGAAATACTTTGAAGCACAATAAAATGGGACGGTAAGGCGGACTGAGGCCTCTGAAGCCGACCGGTCCGGCCAAAGTTTAACTAGTAAATCGTCAAGTTCAACTTCTGTCTGAGATACTATCTGGACGCAATACAGGCGCCAGCCTCGACGTCGAAGCTATTTTGAACTCATGACTTGCCGAGATATAACGTGCGTGCTCTGGATTGCACCGTCATACTTCCCCCAGGATCAACATGCCCTCTCCGTGCCATGGCCTCGTCTACCACCAGCCCTTTACTCCAGCTGCCAACAACTCAACTCCCTGGCCAGCTTCAGCCAGCAGAGAACCCAAGGGAGAGAGACTGAACCGTCGCTTTGGTATGCAAGAAAAACATCGAATATCGACTCGATACACTCTGCCTGGGACTAATTACCGTAACGCCGTTTCGAATGCTTGATCCGCTTCCCAGATCATTCATCATTCCCAGAACACCCGTTCTCTAAGGTAAGTTAATCAACTCTTCTTTTTTGTCTTTGCCCTTCCCCTCGACCCTTTGTTCTTCTCGAATCCGTCGTATCCGATTCGCATACGATGACACCGACAACCGAGCCTGCCACTGCCCCTTTCCCTCACGCCTCCTAAGCGTGCTTGGGCAGCAGGTTCTCCCTGACGGCGAACATCTTGGCGCTGATGTTGGCAGTGAATCCGTCCACCTGCTTGCTGTACTGCTCCACCTGCTTCGCGTTGAGCATGCCCTCCAACCGGCTGGGCTCCTGGGGGAGCTTGAACAGCCTCTGCCACTCGTCCTCGGGCAGCGGTGTCTGCTTGGCCGCCGCGCGCGCCGCGTTCTCCGCCTTGCGCTTGGTCTGCCACTGCGTGATCTTGGCCTGCTCACGGCCGAGCTGGCGCTGATAGAACTGGAAGTTGTTGAGGTCGGTGTAGTGCGACTCGATGCTCTCCAGCAGGAGGTCGCATGTCTTCTCGAGGAAGGGGTCTATCGACAGGTCGAGGTTGTCGACCGAAGGGTGCAGCGGCTGCTTGATGGGGTCTTCGCGCAGATCCGACAGAGAAGTGGGGGGCTCGATCTTGTCCTGCTGGGGGATCTGGGGGAGCTGGTGCAGGAAGGACGTCAGGAGGTGGGTGTTGTGGACTTCGACGGGGAGCTCGGCGAGAATGTCCTTGAAGGACAGCTTGGACTTCTGCAGGCTGTGACGGTGACGTGTGTTAGCTAACGTGACCTTGCCATGAAATTCGCGCGGTGCTCCATATCATACCTTTCAGTGGTGAACTTGTTCTCCTTGTAAGCCTCCATGAAGGTCGGGGTGAGCTTGAAGGCGCGCAGGCTGAGGGAGCCCTGGGAGCTGCGGCTGACGTCGTGGACGAGAGCGATGGTGCGCTCGTTCTCCTTCTGGTAGTGGAACTGGTTCTCGATGAAGCTGAGGTTGACGAAGTTGCCCATGGCAGCAGAAGTGTACCAGCCGACGTTGTTAGCGTCGACGTTGACCTCCTTCAGGTGCTTAATCATCTCGTTCTGGTAGGCGATGTTGGCCTTCTGGCGGGGAGCGGCGGCAGCGAGGGCAGAGGCGTCGTTCTGGTGGCTGTCGGTGTTGGCGACGTCGACCGTGGGGAACTGGAAGGAGTTGGTGATCTCGAGGACGCCCTCGCTGTCCATGCCGACGATGGCACCGGTAGCGGTCGTGGGGAAGGTCGTAGAGCCATGCTTGACGATTTTCATCACCACCTACGGGCGTATAATGTCAGCGACATGTGCCCATGTGGCTTTCGGACGTGTGCCACCATCTCGACTGCAAAGGCGAGGTGGGGCAGGATTTGGCAGGACTCACCAGGGCCTCAACTTGGACCGCCTTGAGCGGCACCTCCTTGATAGCATCCGCCATTTTTGCGATACGATCGGGGATTCGTGCAGGAGTCAAAAATTCTGACGGAGTCGGTTCTGCGGCTGCGGAATCGTGGGTGTCGCGATCTTGGCGTCGGGATCGAGGGGCTCGTCGTGATGCGAAATATCGAACTTTTCGCTACAACGAATTGTGGGAGGGATTGTGGGCGTGGAGGGCGGTGGCCAGGGGCAGAATTTGCGGGTGTCTTTCTTCAGTGACTGACGCTGGATTCAGCGGGTGCTGCTTCGCTGCTGTGTGGCCTCGCCGACTGGCGGCTTATGTAACACGCGAGGGAGCCCACCCCTCCTTCAGGCTACCTAGGTACCTTAAGACCACCCCTCAAGACCAGCCATCCAGCTGTCAGGGACCGTCAGTAGCCGCCACCTCTGGCGCCGACGCCCGCCGTCCTTTTCCTCCCACGGTGATCCGTAACAGATTCCACACGCCATGTCCTGAAGGGGAGGGCATCCCACACTTCCCCCCACGCCGAAAGCACTCAATTCGAGTTTAAATTCAACGTCGTCTCATCTCGCCGCACCCTGACCGCTACCCTTCGTTTTTCTCTTCAAAATGTCCTCCATTCTGTGCGTCTGCTCCTGAGCATCATTTTGCGATATCACTCGGGGGGTGTTCCGCGCCGACCCGGACCCCAAAACGTCGAAGGAAGATGGGCATTTCGAACAGCTCGACACTTACACCCTGCTCACCACCACTTGGCACACGCTTCATCGAACCTTGGGACGGCATTCTGTGACAGCAAGCTCTCCTCTGGTCGAAACGATGGCCCGACGACTGTCACAGAAGAGAAAGTCGCGGTAGCAAAGAAGATTTGTCCAAGGCGTCCATGTATTACGCTTACGCTGTCTATGAATTCACACACGTGTGTGGCCGTTACAAACGATGCTACCGAAATGCCCTCCAATCCCGTCTACCGTACGCCACCAATGGTCGTTAACTTTGCTCATTTTCCGGCGCAATTGCGACATTCTACCCAAGGTATCCAAACGCCGTCATCAATTACTTTTCCTCTCGGTCCCCAATCCTTCGAAACCTTTTAGTCTGTCCAGTCGATGATCTCCCAACTTTCTGCGCCTTCATGGATCACCAATCGGTGCCGATCAATCCGCCAGAATGAGTACATGGATGCAGTCGCACGACTCGCTTTGCGGTGAGCAGGACCATGGCCAGCCTTGACGGCGTCTGGTCTGGACCTCCAAACGCAAGTTGCGAGGTTTCGTCCTTCAGCATCAGGGCTCCCGAACCAGTATCTGCATTTGGTCAGTTGAATTCTTCTTGATTGTAACTTTTTTCATACTTCAAGAAACCCCCAACTTGGTTGGCCTCAGCGTGGGCTGCTTTGTCCAGGACTCCGAGGTCGCCATAGACTGTCGTGGGCGGAATTTGCGAGCGGAACGCCACAATGTAGAAGGAAGTCTCCTTGTACGATTTACCTGTTGTCTGGACGAGGGTTTTGAGTTCGCGCATGACGTCTCCCCAGTTGAAAGATTCGACATAGTCGGCCGTGGCGTAGTCTGCGCGGAGGCATTCCAAGTGAGACAAGGCTCTGGCGAGAAGGGCGTTCTCATTGTCGAGGGTCTCGAGGTCCAGCAAGTGCTCCGGGTCTGTGTATGGCGAGTGGACAATGAATCTGTCGTTGTCGTTGACGTCGACTTCGGTGACGTTGACCACCGCATTGTCCTTGCTTTGTTGTGCAAGAGGGTCTGTTACCCGGAGGGACGTAACAGCGGCCATTGTGATTGTGATCTGAGGATGAGCTGAAAGTGTGAATGCCCAAGGTCGGCTAATACCAAATGATATGTTGGTGATGACTCTGGAAATCCGTCAGGTCAGAAGTGATGCTGTTTGAACAGAAATTCAATGGCTCTAGGGTATCTTTCAAACAAGATGAGAACGAGCAATAACGAAACAGCAAGAGGGTTGAGCACCTCAGAGGTGTGGAAATCAGAGAGCGCCTCAACATATAAGAGGATTCCGGAGTCGGGAGTCAGGTACGTCTCGGCAGGGACATCGAGGAAACGTCTTTTGGACACGGGATTGCCTAACCCAAGCCTGGTGGGTCGAGGACTACACCATCGAGCGACTCGGAACGAGTCAAGAACAGCTGACCAACCATCAAAGAAGCGGTGTTCATCCCTCAACCATGTTTGGGAGTCCCCTTCGCATAGCATTTTGCGTCGCGCCGGGCTATGGATCATCTCAAAAAAATTTCCCGGCCGCTTGCATGGACGATCGTAGTGCACAGCGATGGCGAAAGAGCGCCAGTCCAAGATTGCGCAATCGCGCGTGGTTCTGATGCCAGAGACGCAATTTCGTGACCTGGACGTGCCGCTATGCAGTCTGCAGTCCGCCATGGATTTGACTTTCAGCCTTTTTTCGTTATTGGAGAACTACGTTACGGGCAGGCTTCCAGGACTGTTGAGCGCTGGCAAAATAGCCAAAGCAAGCTGCAGGGAACGCCGAGACCACGGCAAGCAAACATTGAGTTGAGTTGGCCAAGGGGACCAACAAAGATACCGGACGAAAGGCCGCGAGTTGCCGCCCGAACCAGACAAACTTCGCATCAATTTAGGGCGAGAATTCGATGGTCGGAACTGGTCCCCCGCATTCTTCAGAGGCTACGCCGAGCCATGACCGACCGAAACGTCTAGCCGTGCCACTAACACAACGGTCGCGGATATGGCAAGACTACGGGCACAAAGATTGCAAGAAACGTGGATTTACAGCACAGGACAGAGATAATGCAGAGCACTCAAGGTGGATGTGCCGTCTCCATTTGTTGATGCCGCCTCGCATCTACAAGCTGCAGGTTTGCGGTCCCTCTCCCGCCAGGCTGGAGAGTCTCGATTGGTCAGGGTATTTCACCCGGATGACTGGCCTGGGCTACCCCGGGTCCTCCATCCCGTACCCCTGACCGTTGCCACAGATCTTGCGTCTCCGCAGCGCAGCGCAGGGCGGGCTCGGTCTCGACACTGATGTCGGGTCCTGCTGGGGACGTGGACGGGACACACACCGGTCATGATCCACCCCAAAACCCTGCCGCAGCATGATGCCAGACCGTGTTTCGGACCTCTGCTTCCTCTCTCTCTTTTCCTCTTGCCTCCGACTGATAATGCAGACAGGAACTCTCGACTCACCTTCGGAAGCCACCCTCCATCCCATCTGCCCTTGTTCTATATCTGTACATAACCTACAGCGCACCAACGACACTCAGCCGTCACCGCCTCTTCCACGATGCACCTTGCTGTCCAATGCAACCCCTATCGGCCGTCACAGTCCCCCAACGACTTCCGATTCGTCTTTCCCGCGAGTGAGCCAGACCTTTGACATCTCGTACGTTCCCAGATAAAGCCCGCTGCCTAGCGCCGTCCAGCCGGCTCGCAACAGCCCTCCACGGAAGAGCCCGCGCACGCCGTGCTGCCGGTAGACGTCGCGCGTCACCTCCAAGCTCCCACGGGTTTTCTCTGCCGGCCCTGATTTGCCTGAGTGCTGCGACGAACCATTGCCGCCTTCGCCGGCGCTCAACATCATCCGCGTCTTGACAACATCGCTCGGCGTCGTAATCCATGCCGCGAATGCCCCAGCCGCACCTGCACTCGTGCCAGTCACCACTGCCGTCTCGATAAGGCCCTGCTCCTCGCTGGCCGCCCGCCCTTTGGCCCTCGACTCCCAGACGGACGTTCTCACATGCTCAAAGATAGGGAACTGTATCGCCGTGAAGGGAAGATTGCGCGCGACCAACGCCGTGTAACCCGAAAACAGCCGTCTCTGGGCCCCGGAACGTGTGACTTGTCGCAATGCCTCGAGGGACGTTGACTTGCGGCTGCCGCTGCTCCCGCTCCCATTGGCGGGATTTCCAGGGTCCTGTCGTCGCAGCATTTGGGCGTTCTGCTTGATGACTTCGGCCGGTGCAAGGACCAAGCATGATCCCATCTCCGCGACGGCCGAGGCCGAGGCGTGGACAATGGGTTGCGGGACTGAAACCGTGCTGGAAATGGTCTTTTTCATGCTCTCGTATGTCGCGAAGAAGATGCCAGCTTCGGTTTTCACACGTGATTAGCCGGGTTGCTCTCATTAAGAACATGCTAATTAAGGGGTCAAATATCGCCTGTAAGGACTCACCGGCTGGCAGGGTTGCGAGGACTACACTTCCAATGCCTTGGTAGAGGCCGCGGAACAGCGGCGCCTTGCTTCCTGGTGAAGATGCATAGGTTTTGACGAAGTCTTGGCTTTGGTACCGGGTCTTGAGGGTGTCAAGAGGGTAGACTAAGCAGTCGACAGTGAAGGCAGCAGCAGCGCCCGCCTAACATATTTCTGTGAGTCTCTTGAAGGCATTTACTCGCTCCATATGGGCATTCTCGACGGACAAGGACTTCCATGCACTTACAGCGTAAATCTCGTACATGTTGTTGTTAAGCAAACTTGATTGCTCATCGCCGGCTAAGAGTCTCAAGGCAATTCTGGGTTTCTCGTGTGGGATTGGACGCTGAGGCTTCTGTTTTGCGGTTCTTGTGCTTTCTAGTCCCTCGATTTTGGAATGATGACCTCATAGGCACCCAGCATTTGGGAAACGTCACTACAGGGTCTCGGTGTACCTACCTTACTCCACAAATTCACTGACTGGCTCACTCACTCATCGATTCAGTTTCACTGACTTTCTTCAACCTCATGCCACTCCATTGGCGCATTGATAACGAGGTTCTTCGTACTTTGGTATTCAAAATCCAATCATTTCCGCCATCAGTCAACTCTCACAGGAAACCGGTCTCGCTGCGGTCAGACTTGAACAAGTGGCCTTGTTCACGCCGCAAACAAAACAAGCCGCATTCAGTGTCAATACAAGTCTGGAAAAGACCCAGATTGGCCATGTTCCGTCCCATTGTCGAGACCGGTGCTAGTTGAAGCGGCCATGGGATTCGACATAATGTGTCGGTGTGTGAGTGAGGAAATGACTTCGTACCTTTTGATTCACCATGTTCAGCTGAGGAGGGGCGCCCTGGACCCGACAGGGGGTCTGTGCTGTGGCTGAGAACCCCGCGACTCGCGCTGCGATTGCTTATCGCGATAAGAAAAAAAAATCGGAGGGGCATCGCGGGGTGATTCACAGGCTCTCGCGACGACAACTTTACCCTCGTTGTTGTGTGGACGTTGCTTCAACCACAAAGCTCCGATCGTCTCCGGCCTAGACATCCCTCCAAGTCTCTTCTGCGACATCAGTCCTACTCCACGATGGGTGACATTCTCGAACAGGCGGCGCCGCCGCACAGTCTTTTCGACACGATCCTGGTTCTCGACTTTGGTAGTCAGACCAGTCATTTGAGTACGGCTTCACTCGCCCCGAGATATTCAAATTTCTCACTGAGCCTCTGCAGTCCTTCGTCGTCTCCGAAGCTTCAACGTCTACGCGGAGATGCTCCCCTGCAACACGAAGCTTGCCGACTTGCCTTTTAAGCCTGTCGGAATCATTTTTTCAGGCGGACCGGCTTCCGTAAAGTTCACGGGCTTCTTGATCACTGTTAACAAACTAACGACATCAGGTTTACGATGAAGGCAGCCCGCACGTTGATCCCGCTGTCTTCGACCTCGGAGTACCCATCCTCGGAATCTGCTACGGATGCCAGGAGATTGCCTGGATCAGCAACCCTGAGAATGTCAAGCGCGGAGATGTCAGAGAGTACGGTCTTGGGAGTCAGTAAATTCCTCGACTATTCTGTGATTCTGAAACTGAGACCCTAACCTTGAAAAGCTCTCAACATCCAGAAGGTCGGCGGCGCCAACCATATCGATCTTCTTCTCTCCGACCTGGGTGGAGACACCACTGAGGGTGAGCATTATGATATGATACGATGCTCATATACTTATACATTGTAGTGATCAACTCTCACTTTGACAAGCTTGTCAAGCTCCCCGAAGGATTCGTCACAATCGGAACTACGCGCAACAGCCCCTACGCCGCCATTGCCCACCAGACTAAGAAGATCTTTGGTGATTACCCCCTTTGCCGCCACGGGCACGTCAATTGATGCGTCACGCGACACCCTGCAGGCTCAACCATTTGTATGCTCCCCTTTGCTAACAGGTTACTAGGACTTCAGTTCCATCCCGAAATCAGCCACTCCGTCCGTGGAACTGATATTCTCAAGAACTACGCTGTAAAGATCTGTGGTGCTCGTCCTGATTGGAAGATGGCGGAGTTCAAGGAAACTGAGATTGCCCGAATTCGCAAGCTGGTTGGGGACCGCGCCCAGGTCATCGGTGCCGTGTCCGGCGGTGTCGACTCCACAGTCGCCGCCCGTTTGATGACGGAGGCCATCGGCGACCGTTTCCATGCCATTCTCGTCGACAATGGTGTCATGAGACTGAACGAGTGCACCGAGGTTAAGGCGACGCTGAAGGAGCACCTCGGGATCAACCTGACCGTTGTGGATGGAGCTGATCTGTTCTTGGGCCGACTCAAGGGTGTTACTGAGCCTGAGAGGAAGCGAAAGGTATGTTTCAATGTCTTCGTTATCATGTTGAGACCATTGACTAACTTGAGAAGATCATTGGAGGCGAGTATTTAACATGGAAACCACCGATAGACATTTGGAACTAACCACCTCAACAGAGACCTTCATCGACCTGTTCGAGAAGGAGGCCATCAGAATTGAGGAGGAAGCCAAGCACACCGAGAACGCCGGGCCTGTCAAGTGGTTCCTTCAGGGGTAAGCATCATATACGTTGAGATGCCGTCGGCTAACTTTGTACAGCACCCTGTATACCGACGTTATCGAAAGTCTTAGCTTCAGAGGCCCATCTCATACCATCAAGAGCCATCAGTATGTTCCCGATCAAGATGACCAATACTGAGCAGTAATTAATGACTTTACCAGCAATGTCGGCGGTCTGCCAAAGCGCATGACTGAGGGTGTACGTTTAACGAACATTGTGAACCAAGTCACTTGATTTTTGGTGCTAACTGTTGTATAGCAAGGACTTCAGCTTCTGGAGCCGCTCAGGGAGATGGTAACACTCTTAATCCAGACAAGCCTTCGCGGAAGCAAGGCCATCTGCAAACATCATACTGATTTCTGTATAGTTCAAAGATGAGGTTCGCGCCATTGGTCAGAGTCTAGGCATCCACCGCGACTTGGTAATGAGACATCCTTTCCCTGGACCGGGTCTGGCCATCCGAGTCTTGGGTGAAGTCACTCCCGAGCGCGTAGAGATCTGCAGGAAGTTCGTCATCTCCTTTCTCGCTTTGATTAGGATCGTGGCTCACAAACAACAGGGCCGATCATATCTTCATTTCCATGATCAAGGAAGCTGGCGTTTACGACTCTATGTCTCAGGCTTATGCCGCCGTGGATTCGACCAAGAGTGTGGGAGTGCAAGGTAGGAATATTGGTCATCAAGACGAATATCATAGACACTGACATCAAACTACCATCAGGCGACGCCAGAGTCTATGGCTACATCGTCATTCTGCGAGGTATTTATTGCCCCTCATCCCTTCATCCCATCGGTGAAGTTGGCTCAGCGAGCACCGTACCAAACTCCTCAACTTGATCTTCGAGGCTAACAGGCCGCAGCCGTCTGCTCCGATGACTTCATGAGCGCGGAGCCCTACGAGTTCGACTGGAAGTTGCTTCGTGAGATTTCCAGGCGCATCGTCAACGAGGTCGACGGCGTTTCCAGAGTGACCTACGATACTACCTCCAAGCCTCCTGGTAAGTGCTCTTGTTGGACTTCTCGTTCCAGCTGAACTAACAGTGGCTAGGCACTATCGAGATGGAGTAAGGAGTTTGTTCAACAGATTGATATCATATAGACCAAAAATATTCCAACTGCAATAGATTTCATTCGCTTCATGCGGCATCTGATGTTGGTCGGGTGCACGGGCCAGTTCTGACCCTGGAACCACGGGTGCGGTACCTGGCGATCAGCAATCTTTCCCAACGGTTCAACGTTCTGTTTTCATCTCACTTCATCAAGCGATTGATCGATCAACGTAATTCCATCAACGTCTGATTTCCCCCGAGTTTCAAACGCTCTCGGCAGCCTGACACGTCCAGGCAAACCACGTTCGGAGAACAAACGGTATCGGAAGACGACTCAATGAGGCACACGTCCACTACCAGCACAGATGTACTCACTGACCAGCCTCCATCTAACCCCGGACGATCGGAACTCTTCATTTGCAATCAGGGCGTGTTATGGAGCCCCTGCTCGAAGCTCATGCTCGTATCGACATCATTCTCGCTGACCTACTACATGTCAAGTGTCATTTAGAGTCTGAAGAGTTTGTCAATACCCTTGGCGACGTCGCGAAAGCTTCGGAAGCTCCTCTTCGATGCATCAAGCGATCGGCCGAGGGAAGCATGATAGCACCAGTTGATACGGAAAGCACTTGCATCGCCGGCTGCGGCTTGCGCTACAGCGGACCGGGACCGCTGTCAGATTCGGTATTGCAGATCTGATCCGCGCGGGTTCAACACTATGCAGTGCCACCGCCTTGACACTTCATCCAGGTTTCAAGCCACCCTCTATCAGAGGGGAGATCTTCGCGACCGAACGAGTCCGTCGAATGTTATTTCTCAAAACACGTTCATGGTAACACGAAACGTGCCCCAGTTTAATTGTTTACCATGTGGTTTTCTTTGAGGTTTTGATGCAGGTTGAGGCGAGTGCCACATGATTCAGGCTGGACGATAGTCTATCAAACCCGGCCGCCCACACCTGTCGGCTCGGGTTGCGAAAGATGGAAATTTGCCAAGCTGGTTTTCCACGAAAGCTTCTAGATCAGCGCCTCCGTGTCTCTGTACACTGTTACGTCCTCGTGGTCCCCGGAGAGTTGCCGCAGACCTCCTTTCCAGAACACATGGTCGTCGAACTTTCTATCCGAAGCTTCCGTTGCACTCGAATCACTAGCTTGACGACCACAACTGTCAATGAAATCACGAGGAGACTCCGAAGGCAATTGAGGCTTCGTTGAATGCAACGATGGCGCCGGATTCCACGCGAGTTGCGTGCGCAAGAAGTCTCCGCCGGGAGATGGCCATGAGTTAGGCCGTATTACAAGAGTCACGGACAAGACTTGGGGGGCAACCAGATCATCGCATTCCATCCCACATTCGACGCTTCCCTTTTGTTCAACCGCCACTGGTCGATCAAATTAGCTCAGTTGATGCAGCTGAACGTGGCCCGGGTATTACACACACATATCGTCGACCTGCCCAATTACGACAATGTGCAGACGCTCCGAAGCTCAGCTGAAGTCAGCCAAGGTTGCAGTTGTTAGCTAATCGAATTACTCGCTTTCATCCTCTACGCGATGTTCTAGTTGCCAGAGGCGTTTTGTAAGTCAGAGCCTCGCAGGAGCGGTTCTTGGCTGACAAAATGCAACTCGTAGCGTTGCCTTGGGGTCGGTTTTGTCAGCGAAATAACGCCTTTGTGAAGTGTTCGGGCGCCGGCCGTGCATGACGGGAGTGAGAGGAACTCAGCCTCGACAGGTCGGTCAGCCGGCCATTGGCATCGGTCCCGAAGAACCCCCAAAAACATGCATCGCGCAGCAGCGCTAAGACTCTTCCCCCGCGTCATCCCCCACTCTAAAGCCCATGTTGATACTCTTGAGGATTCGTGATGGAGGGGCATCGCCCATGGCGGTGGCTTTGGGGAACGGCTCTTACTGGATGGGGCTGACAGCATTTTTCAACATGCCCCTTGCAGTTCTTCAGCCATTCAGCAGCACTCGCACCGGTTGCCTGAGACAGTTCGTGCTACCCAATCTAAAAGCCATCGCTGGATGTGTTACTCTGAGCACGAGGTTGATTGATGTGCAATAGTTTTGGGATGGAAAGGGGGCCAGTGGCTTAGGACAGAACCGGTGTGTCCAATATCAGACGGTGATGTCGGCCGAAACTGGAAGTCATGGCAGGCCAGGCAACCAAACATTTGACCGTCCCAAATTTCAGCTTGGTATTATTAGTTGCATCTTGTTTCCCGTATAAAGTTGAGCTTCATCCTCTCTTTTTGTTTTGTTCAGTCCGGATCATCAAGAGAGCTTCATCGGCATTCACACAACTTAGTCATTCGCTTGATGTCGCCATCGCCAATTTTCACCGAGAGATCCACTCTGACTAGCCCCAGCAATCAAGCAACTCTTTGTACTCACTCTCTTATGCATTGAGTTACATTCTCGATCTACCCTTGAAAATCCGGGGAAAATAAGCAGTCGACGTTCCTGTCGGTCTCGTCCCGCCCCCACATCTGATCGATCACATCACACAAGACAGATATGGCATGTCCTTTTCTGCAGAGCACCCTCGCGGTGCCGCCCCGGCCGATCTCGGTCGAGCAAGAATTCTCCAACATCCGCGAACAATACCCTTCGTTGGCTTCGACAGGATGCACGCCAAAATTCTGCCAGTCGGGTCGCATGACGCATATGGACGAGGATCGTGTTGGCCGAAATCAGTCTTATGCCCAAGTCCGCGAAGATGCCCTCGACTTCCTGCAGCAGATGTACAAGGATGGGCTCTTGACGATGGAGCAACTCCACCACCGCGCACATGAAGTTCTTCAGGAGATCCAGAAGAACTCAACGGAGGGCAGATTCACATCTACTTCTGAGTGTGGACCGGAAGCACCACCCACAACGACAGATGGTCTTGTTGGTGGTCTCTGGACGCAGACATTCGAAGAGCTCGAGTTTGGGCTTCGGACGGCATGGAAGCACGCACGAAAGTGCATCATGAGGTCTGAATACAGAAACCTGAGGTACGTGTAATCCCATCTGAATTATCTGGGCTCCTAACTGACCTTTGAAGGCTGTGTGACTTGAGGCACGTCAGGACGAGCAAGAAGATGGCCGAGACTTTGATTGAGAGTCTCAAAGTTGCCTACAACTCTGGCGAAATAAACCCCACAGGTATTCTATCTCTTATTTCTGTCAACAAACTTGGCTAACTCAATTCAGTCTTCGTCTTTCCTCCGAGGGATATCAACAGCCGTGGTCCTATGATCTGGAATTCCCAACTGCTGTCATTTGCAGGGGTGAGTTCTTCTTTTCACCCTGACCCTCAATTACACCACTAACACCGTCAAGTACCAACAATCCAACGGCGAAATCCTTGGAGACCCCGCCAACGTCGAGTTGACAAACGCCATCATCGAATTGGGCTGGACACCGCCGCGATTCCGCTCACAATGGGATCTCCTACCTCTTGTCACCATGGCCGAAGGCCAAGAACCTGTCATTACCGAGCTGCCCAAGGACGCCTTCCCGCTGGTGCAGATCCGCCATCCTAAGCATCCCGGGCTCGAGACCATTGGCCTGCGTTGGGTTCCCGCGCCAGCACTGAGCCGTCTTGGCTTCAGCATTGGCGGCGTTCAGTATACCGCAGCGCCCTTCATCGGGTGGTGAGTTGGCCTTGCTTCTGCCTTGCCTCAATGACGTGCCTAACCAGCCTACAGGTTCATGGATGCCGAGATTGGCGTTCGTAATCTCGCAGATTCCTTCCGCTACAACGCACTTCCCCAGATCGCCAAGGCGATTGGCTTGGTCGACGGGGATGTTGACGACTTGCCAGACTATGAACGTCTAGCTGTCTTGGTAAGTTCTCTTCTGCAACTCTCGGGAACCATGCTTACAATATCATGCAGTCCCGCGCACAGCTCGAGCTCAACTACGCCACGTACTGGTCCTTCGCTCAGGCAGGCGTTAGGATGTCGGATTCTCTCGGCGCAGCAGAGCAGTTCACACAATTCGACGACGAGCACCTCATGAACAACGGCTTCCGCCTCCCCTCAGACCCGTACTGGCTTGCTCCTCCGCAAGGCTCCATCATTCCTCTCTGGCACCGCGGCGGCTCCCCAAACTACCAGCCAAAGCCGCTCATCTGTCGCCACGCCCAAGATCCCATCAAGGCCTGGCGCCGGGAGCGACAAACCCCTCGCACACGGCCGCATCCCGCCTCGGACACGAAGCTCAACATCTCAATCCCGGTGCCGTCGATTTCCCTCACGCGACCAGTAACGCCAGTATCTCCCTTCGGCACCGCATTCCTACCCGTGCCCCCTCCTGTCAGACCCCTGACGCCTCTGACACCGTTGTCTCCTCGAGGGCCCGGGCGCAGGATCTACATCGGATTCTGCAGCTCAGGCAACGTCGCGATCAAGCTGTGTAAGAGGCTGTGCGCGCAGCTGCAGCACGCGTGCGAGGTCAATCCCAAGCTAGGCACCGTCGTGCCACCGTGCACACTCAATGCCCTGCCCATCTCCATGATCGAGTCTGATGACGTATTGGTCATTGTCGCCAGCACGACTGGCCGAGGAGAGATCCCCCAGAATGGCAAGGCCTTTGCGGATGCACTGGCGAGGAACAATGGCTTGTCGTGTCGGTATGCCATCTTTGCGAATGGCTCGCTGGAGTACCCGGACACATACAACCAGGCAGCCATGGACCTTGAGGAGTTGCTGAGCAAGGGCGACGCTCAACGGCTCATCGGTATGCGTGAGGCCGACACCGGGGCTGAGAACCCGCCCTGGTCGATTCTGGGGCAGTTCTTCGATCAGTGCCTTGTCGCGCTGCAGAAGGCTAGCCCGGAGGACCCGGAGGAAAGTCATCTGCAGCGAGTTACCCGACCTGCCCGGCCGTTTGACACTAGGCCGTGGTTTCAAGCCAAGGTTGTGGGCCAACCCGTCACGGGGGCTGCAGTGGATGGCATGAAAAGGGTCACCCTTGACTTGGGTGATCGCGAATACCCTACCATGGGCAGTCTTTGGATCCTTCCTCCCAACTCGAAGACCAAAGTCTCTCGTGTTCTCGGAGCTCTTGGCCTGCGGTCTGAGGAGGTCTTGTCTCTTCCCGGTGAGCCTATGATCGGGGATTTCCTGCAGCGCTTTGCAGACTTGGAACAGCCTTTCAAGTCTGTGGCGTGGGCGGATGGCCTTTCCATCACGGGCCTGGAAGGCTTGACAAAGCTTCCGATCGAAGACGCTGTTCACCTGATTCCTTCAGATTGGAGGCAGACGGTGACTCTAGACGCTCTTTGCAATGCAATGCCCACAATCCAGCCGAGGGAGTACTCGATCGCCTCCGATGGGTCGCGAACCAAGCGTGAAGATGGCAACACCCTTGATCTTCTCGTGCAGCACCATACCAATGGAAGATTCTCCGACCGATACCTCAATTGTTTCGAAGCCTTCGGAGCCGTGACCTGCAAGATTCGCCCTTCGGCTCACCTGGAAGAAATTGCTCGCAACCAGGATGTGCCAACCATCATCTTCACCACCGGATCAGGGATGGCGCCAGTGAGGGGCCTCCTACAGAACCGTCTGCAGCGGTTGCAATCCTCGCCCGCGCTGAAGAGTCCTACCATCAGTCTCTTTGCGGGCTTCAAAGCCTCCGACGAGACTCTCGTATGTGAGGCGGTGCAAGAAGCCGATGAAGAGGGGCTTTTCGACGTGCTGAGACTGACTGGAAGTAACAAGGGGAAGAAGAGAGCTCAAGATGCGATGCTTGAGCCCGGTGTGCGGGAGCAGCTGAAGAAGAGTGTCGAGGACGGGGCGTTGGTGTTTGCGTGCGCGAGACCGAAAGCCGTTGATGATTTCTTGGGTAACTTGAGCGAGGTGTTGGGGCATGATGCTAGGGAAGCGCTGGGGGATCGATTCGTTGCTGATGTTTACCAGCCTGCTATTTGAGACATTGTCCTTATTTTTCCTTTTTTTTTTTTTGCATCATAGACTTTGGCAGAGACCAAGCGAGGAGTTGGAGGGTTTCTATTGTCATTTCCTAGGACGGAGAAAATCGTACAATTATTGTTTCTTTTCACTCAAAACCGTTCGTGCAACATACTGCTGCTTGACCAAGTGAACATATGCCTCTGAAAATGCGCTAGGTGATGGGCATCGTTGGTGAAGTGTCACGAAATGCAATTGTATCAATCTTAAAGTGAAATACGCCATTGTGGCAATTCATTATTGTTGTACATCATGATCATAGTAACCATACAATGCCCGATTCGCTATCCTTACATTCCAATTCCATGCAATTTTACCTGGGGTTCTCAGCCTCGGCAGAGGCCTGCGTTACGCTCCCGGGAGCAATATTGCCCTCCGCAGAGATGCTGTCTGGGACAGACTCGGGGGTGTAGTAATCCGAGCCGGGGAACTTGTTGCCGCCGACGCCTGGGGGCTTAGTGCCGACGTTGTTCCTCACGGCACCCTCGCCCTGGAGCAGGACATCGTTCTTCTGGTCTTGGGTTCCAAGCGAAGAAATCTTCTTGGCTGGTACGACGTCGTCGTCATCCTGAGCTGGGTCCCTTGCGGGCTGCTCAGGCTTGTAGGAGACGTTGTTGGTAGGGTCACCCTGGACGCTGACGGAGGCACCGGGGAATTTGCGCTCTGCGACGGAAGAGACGCCGGCATCGTCGTTGCCCATGGGGCGGGCGGCTCCGGTCTTGGATTGGTAGGTGTTGAGGTCGAGCTGGGCCTGGGCGGCAATCTCGTTAAGCTGGTCCTTGGAGGGCGCCATTGTGCTTGTTGGTGTGTGAAATGGTTTAAATGATGTAAAGGTGGTATAAGTGGTTCGGGGTGGACTGATAGGGATATCCTGCAATCTTTTTTGAGGATGTTGATGAAGTGGTTGATTTAATGATGGGAGATAAAATTAGCTTCTTTCTGCTTGGAAGGTTCAACTTATGTAGTTGCCGATGAGGCTCGCCATCTGAACTCTGCTAGTCGACGTCATCTCGATGATTGTCGCTGGTGATATCACTACCCGCCATTTTGTGGCCCTGAGGTGGGGAGGACTTATCTCATCGACACTGATCGAACGGGCCCGACGCCGCTTGGCCGCCACAGGACCCCCAAAATCCTCCGGGCGTCCATGATAAAACATACCTTTGACGTAGGAGTGATATCAGTTGTCCCTGAGAGGATGGCACCCGATCGGCCTGGCTGGTTTTCATCGGGCGGCTAGGCTCTGTGAGCGGCCGGGGCCGTGAGTGCTCCGTGTGTTCGGTCAATCGCCCGGTCGCTAGCAACTTGTTAAGCGGGTCAGCGGTCTGGACCGTCGCCGCATCTTGGATGCGCACGCGACCGGCACAGTCATCTTCAATATTTGGGAGTAATGGATCTCAGGCAATAATGTTGACGGAACAAGGTATCATTTGACTCTGAATTACAGTCCTGAGGCCCAAACAGCCGCAGCTCATGCTTTTGAAATATCCCGACACAGCGCACCGATATAATTGTGAAGATGCACGCTGTTGTGGTAGAAAAAAACATGAGCAACCAAGTCGTAATCCTGCAAGTCTCGTCTCGGGCATGAAGATACTGAAGCACAAAACCCCTCCATTTCATCATCGACAGTTTGCTCCTAATAGCTGCCGGGCTCTCTGGTTGTTTTATAAAAGCGCTGCGCTTAGCCGTCGGTGCCGCTGCTACGGAAAGTGGCGCAAAGAGCAGCGTAGTGATGCGTGAGATCGAGGACGTTCTGCGGCAGACTGGTAGCCTGAATGATGCTCCTGACCTTGACGGCGCCCTCGTCCTCGATGAGTGTTCGGATAGTATGGAGAAGCTCGGGAGAAAACTCAGAGTACCACCTATATTGCCAGGTTACGAGACGAATCACAGACGCTACGGTCTCGCGAGTGTTCTTGTTCTGCTCAAAGACCCGTAGGATGCCGGTCAAGGCCTTGGGGCTGAACCTGGATGCGAGACAAGCTCTGTACGCCTCCACGGCCTCATCCGTGTGTTGAAGTCTCTCGGCAAGAGAACCGAGAATCTCCCATTCCTCGGCCGACTTCTTGTATTGCATGGACTGGGCGCGGTACTGAGCCATCTGCGTACGCCAAATAGTGTAGACGCGCAGGTCCTCATACAACACCATGAAGAGGCTGTCTAGCCAACGCTCGCACAACCGCTTGTTGTTCAGCTTGGACAGGTGGTCATCACTTTGGGCGCCCTGTGATTTTGTTAGCAATGCCCGTTAAAAGTTTGGTTCCAGCACTTACGTTCTCGGCGTCACCCTTCAACTCGCCAGGATCTATCGCATGGCTGGGCTTCTCAACCGCTTCACCCTCCGATTGTCCATTCGTTGCCAAAGTCTCAGCAGTCGACTCGGTGTCTGCCGGCTTCGTCTCTTCTTTCTCTTCTTTTTCCTCCTTCTCGTCGTCTTCATCATCCGAGTCCGATTCGGACTGATCGCCGTTCGTTGTCGGGTCTGGGGTACCCCGAAGACCGTCGGTACTCGGGTTGCGAGGTGGCTGCGGCTCATGCTTCTCTGAACGGTACTCATCCTCCATAACGAAGACAGTGCTCCGAATCTTCAGCAGTTGATCCCAACCAATCTTCGCCGTCATCTCCGTCAAAATGCTGTAGGCCTGCTTAAAGGTGCCCTTGTACACAGCAGCGCGCAGGTTCAGGAGGCTAGCATCAACCTGCTCTGAGTACCTGGATTCGGGTTCGCTATCAATCTCATCGAGACGAGTTTCCGGCAGAGTCGGCAAATGGACGTCCTTAGGCTCAGGCATCTGTGGCGCATCCTTGTCCTGGTACGTGAACATGGGACAGGAGTTGAGAATCGTCAGGGCGTTCTCCCAATCCTCCATGGCAACATAAACCTGTGCCAATCTTGCCCAAGTGCCAAACTCGCTAGGTGCGGCAATGGTGCTGCGATCAGCGCATCCAAGAGCCAAACGAAGCCTTTCCTCCTTTTGTTCAGGAGTTGCGGCAGTCTGCGCCTTCTTCAACAGGAATTCGGCTTGGGTGTCGAGCATAACATAGTCCATTGGGGACTCCTTGAGAGCCTGGTGAAGCACGCGGACGCCCTCAACTTCCTCATTGCCCATGAACAAAACCTTGGACAACAGAGAAGAAACCTCAATGTTCTGGTCTCTCAGCTTCTCGAAGAGATTGATGCCCGAGGCATACCGGCCGGTGGTCTGGAAGTACTTGAGAAGGCCAGCCGTCAGATGGTTCGAGACATTGTTCGGCACTTGAACAACAGAGTCGGAACCCAGCTGCCAACCTGGAGTAGAATCAGTATCGTAGTTATTCAAGCGACGAGGCATGTCATACCTCGGAAGAAAAGCTGCTCAGCGGCGTTGAGGAAACGGTGTTCGGTTTCGGTATTGGTGACGGGGTTGAACCTGCGCACACCCATAATCTTTCGAATGGTTTCTCCGCTTCCGTCGTCGGCGTAGGAGTAAGCTCGGAGAACACTGCAGAGATATGTCTCTAGCCATAGGTCGTCCGTCGCCTTGCGCTTCTCGCCGCGCTCGTCCACGCAGTAGCTCTCGACAGTACCAGGTATCGTGACGTGGACGCGCATGTCCAGTCTTGAGAAGGCATTGTAGCAGCTAGCAAACAGATCAGCGTCAAGGGATTCGGGGATGGCGCATGAATTTGCCGTACCAGTAGAGACCTTCAGAGATCTTTGTCTGGGCGGCCTGGCCATGCTCGCGGTAGGTCAGGGTGTTGATGTAGGCGGCAAGACTGGCGGACGAGGAGGCATCGACACCGGTGACATGATGGTAGACTCCGAGCTGGAAGAGAGGCGGTCAGCAATGGACGAGAGCTCGGAGGGCGTTTTGAGATCGCATACCTGTTTGCCAGGGTTTCTTGTGGCCTGCTTTAGGAGATGGACAAGATCAGGGGGGCCAAGCTCGCGCAGGGAGATGAGGGACTCGGTGCGGGCATCAATTGATTCTGACAGAATCTCTTCCGTGAGCCTAGTGACAGCATCAGCATGGGAGACGAGGATGGAAGTCGCAAAGAGCGTTTGACGGACTCTGGCACGGCCGGCGCAACCATTGCGGCGGTGTTGCTGGGTGTCAAGCTTCAGCGGTAGCAGATGGGCTCGAGGCTGTCGTCGACGGGATACGGTGTTAGGAGCTCCGAGGTTCGACTTGAAGCATGCGGTCGCGGTAGAAAAGCAGCTTCCTGTGGGAATCGCGGGTCGGAACAGATGGCTGGGAGTAGAGGGATGGCCGCGAGGGGCTCGCAGTCGCAAACCGAAATGTGGTCGGTGAGATTGGCGAGGGATAGATAGATGCTTGCCTGGCCTGTCCTGGCCTGGTTTTGGCGTGGAACGGGAGCGTGGCAGAGGCGGGATGGCGAACGAGGGAGTGCGGCGTCAATTGATTG
Organism: Colletotrichum gloeosporioides; assembly: GCF_011800055.1. Taxonomy (NCBI): domain Eukaryota; kingdom Fungi; phylum Ascomycota; class Sordariomycetes; order Glomerellales; family Glomerellaceae; genus Colletotrichum; species Colletotrichum gloeosporioides. The sequence goes on from NW_025544692.1 coordinate 554,454, forward strand.
AGGTGCCTGGCTGGGTAAGGTACTGCGTAAAGGCAAGGTACAAGCAAAGCACCACCTTTGGGGCAGGTGGTGAGCTTGGACTCTCTTGTGACGGGCGGGAAACCTGCTGCTGCTGCTGCTGGCTGCCCCCTGGCCTGGCGTTTCTAACTGCAGTCGCCTGTGGGTGATTTGCTGTGCTGATGGGCTGGAACAATATTACTGGATTCGCAGCGGATAGCAGGGAACAATAGCAAGGGCCGCCATTGGATTGAAAGGCGTTGCTGAAGGGGGAGCTGGGTGGGCTGGACGTGGAGCTGCCGCAGCTGGGCCTCGTGAAACCTGGTTTGCCATGTTCCTGGATTGCCAGCTGCCAGCTTGTCCACTTCATTATGTCAGCCACGGGAACAGGAGGTCGAGCACAGACCATGCGTCCACACACTCAGCGAGTGACATGAACGGGACACATCACCGCCTGAGCCTCACTTTGCATCTTGTGGCGCACTCCATTCATGTGGCTGTGGTGGATGCACGTGTGGATGCCATCATCACCGAATCCACACCGATCGTCAATGATCACTTTTACATCGCGTTTTTGGGTATATTTGCGCAGTCATCAAATGTGTCTGTGCTGCACTGAATACAGCAAGTAGTGGTCTCAATACTTGCGCAGGCGAGGCCTCACGCATTACAATACAGCCAGCTTCCTACCTACCCTTAGTAGATGTAGCGGAAGTTCTTGTTCTCCTGGTCCGTCAAATCATCGAAGCCGTGGGTGGTGTCAATCTCAGCACCGTACTTCCTGTCCTTCTTCTTGTTGCGCCAGACCAGGTTCCAGCGAAGGAACACAATGACAGCAACCAGGACGGAGTAGCAGACGAGGTGAATTGTCAGCGCCTTGATGTAGCGGGGCGCGTCACCGTCGAAGAAGACCTGCGGGCCCGCAGCGTTACCCGCGCACCAAGCCAAGAAGTTCAGCGTAATGCAGACAGACTTCTTGGTCTGCCCTCCGACATTTCGCGTCAGCATGGACATGCCGAGACCCTGCGCAGCCCAAAAAGTGAAGACGATCCAGTAGCTGATCAGGAGACCAGCTTTGGTAGACTCGTTCTTGTTCGGCACAGTCATGATAACAATCGTACCAATGAACGATCTAGGTAGAAAGAGTCAGCTGAGTTTCTCTGCCGTGGAAAGGTGCGCAACTTACGGGATTAGGAAGACAGCCATCGTGATCAGGTTCTGGTTCCATTTCTTGGTTGCCCAGGCCGAGGTCATCAAGGTGAAGATGATGATGGCACCCAGAACCATGGCCAGAAGCTGGGTCTGGAGAAGCGAGAAGTTCAAGCCCTTGAGGATAATGTTATAGAAGGCACCGAGTCCGGATGTGGGGAGAGTCGTGCAGATCTGGATGAGCATGTAGCAGTACGTCTGGGGGTCGGTGAAAGCCTCCTTGACCTGGTAGGCACGGAACGTCTTGTTCTGCAGACCCGTCTGGTTGGAACGAACACGCTCAACCATGAGCTTCTTGTCCTCTTCCGAGAAGCACTTGGCACGCATGGGGCTGTCGGGCAGAGTCCAGAGGACGTACAGGCCCCAGAGGAAAGACGCGCTGCCATAGGTGATGAAGATTGCTTGCCACGAGCGAATGGCGGCGTTGCCCGGCGGGTTGCCATCCTGGAAGCTGGGATGCCTAATGTGGGAGAAGGCGTAGGCCAACAGACCACCGCAGATCTGCTGCATGCCGTTCATCATGTACCAGTAGGTGACAACCTGGGCCTGCTCCGAGCGCTTGTACCAGATCGAACTCATGATCAGGAAGGCGGGCTGGCAAACAGCCTCGAAAATTCCCAGCAGAGTTCGGCAGGTGATAAGAGCCGGATAGCTGAAGCATGCGGCGTGGCAGCAAAGCACAACACTCCATGCCAGAATGTTGAAGCTGAGGTATTTGGCGACAGGCACACGTTGGATCAGCCAGTTGGTCGGGTATTCAACAATCAGAACGGCAATCTTTGCGTGGATTCGTCAGTAACTGGCCGGCTCGACGTATCTCAAGAAAGGGCTACTCACGTAAATACAGGTGGTGAGCCATCCCCACTGTGAACAAGTTCGTCAGTCACTGGCACACATCGGACATATCTAGGACCTGATACTCACGTAGTAGTTTTGCTTGAGGATCGGGATGTCATCACGGATTCCCATGATGGAGCTGAAGGACATGGTTCCCTTGTCCAGCGCCTGGAGGAAGTAGGTCACCACCATGATGGGCAGGACGCGTCTGTCGATAAGCCTCTTCAGGCGCTTGTTCTCTTCCTCGGTAATGACAACAGCGCCGGTGGCATCGGCATACTCGGCGATTTCGTTGTCGATACGGTCGTAGTTGACGTGGTCGCCTTTGGCGTCAGCACCAGACAAGGTGCGCTCGACCTGAGTGGCATCTTGACCCTTCTCTTCAGACTGGCGAATGATCTCAGGGGAGGAAGGCTGAACGGCCTCCTGGCTGGCACTACCCATCTTTGCGAAGCGTCCGAAGGTCCCGCGAAGAAAGAGAGTGACTTTTCGAGGTGAGGGACGGCGGGAGGGAGTCAAGGAAGAGTCACATCGGGGGACAGGAGGAACAGGCGCGACGACTATCTTTAAAGGGCTCTCCTCTCCGCGTGGACGTCGGCCTTCTCCAGACTCCAGATTACCCCGTGTACTATGCAGTAGCCCCAGAGTTTTCCCACCCCGCGGTCATGTTGGATGCAACGTTGGCGGTGTGGAGTTGGCCGTTACCAACTCCGTACAATGTCGGCCCAAAACACCCCGAACCAGGCTCGTGATGGGCTGAGAATCGTCTTTCCTACAGCAGGCCTGAGGCAAAGATGGTGCCGTCTCTCCCATCACTCGTCGTCGATTCGGCCGCGAATTGATTCACCACGGGTGTGGCGCCAAACAAGCATCGGTGTAATGCAATGCGACATCGGTTGTTCTGCTGTTTTGGGGACCAAGCCTTCGCTCTTTGCAGGCCTCGAGATAACACCAAGACACGCCTAACACCTTGGCGGTCGAGTTCTCTGCCGCTGTTCGGGGGAGTGGTGTGCCGACGACGAGGATTATTCCGGAAAGCTGTCTTGGCGCAATTAGTTGACCGGGCGTATTTCCTGTTGGAACTTCGAAGGTTGGGGGGGAAATACTGCAGAGTAAGGTAAAATGGCCCCCAGCAACCCATCCCCAGAAGGGGTCACCACACCCTTATGCGGGGTACAGCCAATCACACTTACATTTTATCCATTTTTACCCCAATCACAGTCAGCAGGCTAACTGAATCCAGTTCGTGTCATGTTGCTACCCCACAACACCCAAATCCTTCGGATGGCTCCAGACCAAGCCCTTGGCGGAATCTCGTCAGAACTATCCGGCCATGCAGACAGATGTTCGTCCAGAATATGACCCAAACTTTCGGATGAGCGGGTATACTGCCTTGGAGAAACATCAGGCTCGCTTCCCATGGTCTTTTTGAATAGAAAACTTGACCATGGCCTCCGGACGATGATTCAGCACATTCGATGGAGTCTGGATAAGGTATGCCTGGTTCCACACACCCCACGATGGTTTTGCGGGGAGAGACCCTCCACAGCGTCCGTCCCATCCTGTCCCGTGGGGAAGAAACTCAACCGTGGGATATACGACGTTGCCATCTATGCATGAACCACAGCGATCTGCGGCCATATTCATGGGTTGACGGCTGCTGAGGGGGTGTGTTTCAACTCCATACCTGTGGTCGTGATGTTGGAGAAGCGCGGGGTATGATTTGGGGGAAGGTCGATCTGACAAGACTTGGCTTGATCACTTGGCTCGATCGTCAAGGACCACCTCCTCACGTTTGGGGAAGAAGTTGCATCCATAAGAAAAACACAAGAAATGTCTAAGCCCTATTCGAGGTTGTATCATTGGCCTCCCGCCTTGGCGCCTAGTTTCCCCTAGCTTGGGTTCAGAGCCGCAAAGTGCTTGGTTGCAGTTGGCCAACAACTGAATTTCGTCTTGAACACTACACATTTGGTTCTCGAGTGGAACTCTATTCCGAACAGTTTGTAAATTGTGAACTCGAACAGATCCTGGAGCGGCCCATGAGATGATAGCACGGCCTCTATCTCGACCCAGCGCAGGTCATTACGTTGTTCACGACTGTACATAGTACTGCCAACCACCGGCGGTGTGCTCGTGATGTCTTGCGAGAGGACACCTCTGGCCGCACGAGATCGAACCAACAATAAACACGCGTTGCTCTCATGCTATCGTTCGGATTGTCTTTTCACAATCCGTCATTGCGTTCACATTTTCCCGCCTCCCTTTTGGCGAAAGGTTTAAAATAATAACGAGCAGCTTGCATGACTGCCTAGTGGAACGTTCGTGGCCAGACTGCCCAATGCCATAGCACAAGCACAAGTAACTAAATTTAATCCAAGAACAAATCCTCACATAACTTTCGTGTGTGTTCAGCGGCCGGCTTGGACTTTCTCAAGAGACCAGCGGCTGAGATTTAAATTGTTCATAGCAACTAGAAGATGGAATGACCATAAATCTGTGGTTAAGGCCAAAATCATGCTGAGCTACTTACGTTACAATTGCTTAACTTCCATTTCACAAATAGATTCTCATACGAACTGATTACTCCAGCCTAGAGCTTCAGATGAAATAAATAAAGATTCTTACCTGATTAATACTTATTCAGCAAGACTTAATAAGCACACCCTTAAAGTCTAAAGTAAGAACACTAAATTAAGTGCATAGTGAAGTTTATAAAATGCGACCTCAGAATTCTAGGATGTTCTAGTAATGAACATGTTATAGTTAGCTATCTGACAGTAGGGTCTGCTAACAGAAGCTGGGGATTAATATGTTATAATAGTATACTGAGGTTGTGGTCTGAGTCGTAAGTTATAAGTTATAGTAGATTAGGTCTTTTAGAGACTAAGGTGATCAGTCTTAGGCTTAATAAGTAATTTGTAGTAAAGGTAAGCTAAGAGTATCTATAAGGATAAATACTAAGTTAATTACTAAAGAGCTATAGAAGTCTGACCTTAAGTGAGACTTAGGTTATACTATATATAAGTCCTAAATAGTATCCTTTATCTACTTTTAAGTGATCACCTAGGTATATAGGTGATTATAATTAGTTAGTAATACTAACTAATTACTAAGCGTTTCTTCTTATACTCTACTAATTATTCTCTTATCTTATTATTATATAACTTATACTATAGTTCTTTTATTCTAAATAAGTCTCTATTATTCCTTTTAATTCTATAGTATAAATATCCTATCCTAGCTACTTAACGCCTAAGTAAGTTAGTTAACTATTATCTATATATAATAGGTTATAATATTAGGTCCCCTCTCTAAAAGTCTTACCCTTAAGACTTAATATAAATAAGTTATTAGTCTTAAATTAGAGATCTATTAATTATACTTCTTATTTTACTTATAATACTAACACTATATTAGGTTGTATTTAGAAATTAAAATTAAGTGCTACCTCTACTCTTTATTATTATAACTATACTTTATATATTGCTAAGTTTAGTCTAGTTATTAATATACCTTATTCTTATTATTATTCTTTAGGGAAGTATTATAAGCTTCTTCTTAGTAGTGAAGTTTATAGTAAGTATACTTATTTAGAGCAATCTTATAATATAGTAGTAGATACTATTTATATTTATAAGTCTTTATTTTTGCTATATTTCCTATCTAATACTGACTTATCTTAGTTAATTACTTACTAAATAAAGCTACTTATTTAGAGGATATTAAAGTAGCTAAAGAGAAGGTATTAAGAAAGAAAGCAGCTATTTTATATACTATACAGGCTAAGTTAAATAAGTCTATAGCGTAATTAGATTATTTATATAAGCAAAAAAAGATAATATTTCAAAAAGGTTAGGAGGTTATAAAAGAGGAGCTAGTAATATCTCCTATATTAGAGGTTTAGTCTATAAGTAGTTTTAGTATTCTAAACTTAGATTTAATCCTTAACTAGAATTCTAATACTCTAAATTTCTTATTAAAAAAGTCTTAGTTATATTCTAATATTCCTAGTTAAATAGATATATTTTCCTATTATACTAGTCTAAAGCATCCTCCTAATTATACCTATACTAATAGGAGTTATATCCCTCATTTCTTAGCTTTTCTTTATTTCTATTATATTTCTTCCTATATTTATTTCTCTTTTTTATTAGCATATTTTTCATATTCCTTAAATTCTTCTAAGGTTATAAGTAAACTTAATCTATCTCTAAGATTAAGATAATTAAGCGTTCTAATATACTTATTAATCTTATCTTAATAGTTAAATAGGTTATTATCTAATTCCTATATATTATCTTTATATCTATAGTTTTTCTATTTAATAAGGTATTCCTATTTATTATCTTTATACTAGTAGTTAAATAGCTTTTCTACTTTATACTTTAGTTTATTATCTTCTATAATAATAAGGTTATTTATTTATAATCCTCATAATACTAGCTTAAGAAGTAAAATATAGAATATTAAGTAGTATTTTATAGTTTCTAAGAGTTTAAACTTATAGTTAACTAGTAAGATAACTTATAAAATTTTAAAAAGTCTAAGTTTTTTATAGTTAAGTTTATTGCTTAGTTATTTTATTTTAATATTTCGCTATATAAGGTAGGCGCTATCTCCCTCTTTTAAAGTTAGTCCTTTAATCCTTTATTTATTANTATATAAGGTAGGCGCTATCTCCCTCTTTTAAAGTTAGTCCTTTAATCCTTTATTTATTAATAAATCTTAATATTTATTATTAGATAAATTTAAATTCTTTATAAATATTATTTTAGATATCCTTAATTTATTATATTAAGGTAATAGCTTTAACTACAGCTAGGCCTATTTAAGGTTCTCTATAAGTAGTTAGTTTAAAGCTATAATTAAAGTAGAAAGGGGATTCCTTAGTACTTTCTCTAATTATACTATTATAAGCGAATTAGGTGATTAGTAAAAATATAACCTAGTTATCTTAATTATAATTAATATAGGTATAGAGGTAAGTTTTAAAGATTTAATTAATTTATTCTATTTATCTATTAGTTTATAGGTAGAATATAGTAGATATTAATTATTTAATACTAAGTTATAATATAATTAACTTCTAAAACTTAGAAGTAAAGATCTTATCTTAATCTAATATAATTTCCTTAGGTGTTCTATAGTTAGTAATAATATACTTAAGGAAGGTATATATATATTCTTTAGCGTTACTTACTTCTTTATATAGGATAAAGTAGGTATACTTTATAAGTTAGTCTATAATAATAAGAATGCTATTAAAGTATACTCCTATAAGGGGTTCTTAAAACTTTAGTAATTTAATAATAAAGTTAAGAGATATAGATTACTAAGCAGTTTATAGCATAAGTAAAAGTTATAATATACTATAAAGTTAATATTAAGTAGGTTTACTTTTTAAGTATACTTTATAATCCTTAATCACTTTTACTATATATTCTCTTATAACCTTTTCTCTATATTATTATTATAATTATTTCTAAGTCTTTATAATTCCTTAGTAACTATATATAAAATATATATAAAATTCTATAATTACTTTATTATTTAGTTTATCAGTTAAGCTAATACTAAATTATCTAGCTATTATTAGGAGTTTAGCTATTAGCACTAAATCTCTATTATCTTATTATTTAAGAATCACTTAGGTTTCTTTAGGTATTAGGATATTATAGTCTAGTTATTAGTTAAGAGCGTCTACTCTACTATTATCTAATCCCTTTTAATAGATTATTTAGAAGTTAAATTCTAAGAGGAATTCTAACTATTAGATTTATNATTTATTAAGTACTTTTAAGGTTATAAAGTATAAAAGATTTTTATAATTAGAGTATATAAATACTTTATAAATTATTCCTAAAAGTTTAGGTCTCTATTCTTTAAAAGCTTTAATAATTACTATAAGCTCTTTATTATATATCTAGTAGTTAAGTTTTAGTCTATAGAGTTTATAAGAGAAGAAGGTATATAAGTATAAATATCCTTCTAAATCTTATTATAATAGTTATACTCTAATTATATAGTTAGATATATTAGGTTCTACTTTAAACTATTTTATTAGGTCTAAGATAATTAAAATAGGTTTACTAGTAATAAGGTCCTTAATTTTCTAAAATGCTATCTATTATAGTTCTTCCTATATAAAGGGTATATCTTTATAGCTAAAGCTAGTGAGAGCTATATTAATCTTACTATAATCTTTAATAAATTTATAGTAAAAATTAATAAAACCTAGGAATCTTTAGACTTCCTTAAAGTTACTAAGTTCTAGCTATTCCTTAATAGCTTTAACTTTATTTCCTAATATATAAACCTTCTTAGAGGTAATAATAAATCTAAGATATTCTACTTTTTATATATAAAATTTACTTTTCTTAAGTTTAACTAAGAGTTTAGCTTTCTAAAAAGCTTATAAAACATAATAAATATCTTCTTTATACTTCTTAAGTATAAGTGAGAAGATAAAGATATCATCTAAGTAGATAACTATATAGATTTAATATATTTATATAATACTATATTAATTATATTCTAGAATATTATAAGTATATTAGTAAGACTAAAAAGCATAATAAGGTATTTAAAATATCTTTTTTATATCTAGAAAGCAGTCTTCTATTCTTCGCCTTATTTTATTTAGATTAAGTTATAAGCCTCTTTAAGATTAAAAGCTATAAACTAATTAGCTCTATATAGGAGTTATCTTATCTTATCTATAAGGGGTAGCAAGTAGTAATTTTTAATTATTATTTTATTAAATATATAATAATTAATATATAATTATAGTTTTCTATTCTTTTTTAGTATAAATAGGATAAAGCTTCCTATTAGTGATATTAAAAGTCTAATATAACCTTTCTTAAGGTTTTCTTTAAGGTATTTATCTAGAGCTTCTATCTCTATTAGGTTAAGTTTATAGATTTTATTAAATTATAGTTCTTTTCCTTCCTTAAGGGGGATTTTATAATTAAAACTAATATATTTAAGCAGTTTAATCTCTAATTTAGCTATAAAGAGTTTCTTATAAACTCTATATTCTTCTAAAATAGATAGAAATAGATTATTCTTTTATTTAAGATCTATTATAATTAATAGTTATAATATAGCTTTTTTTACCTTAAAGTAGTAAATATATTATCTTATTATTTTATATAGTATTAGCTTATTTAAAGCCTATTTTTAATAGAGCTACTTAGAGACTAAATTATTATAATCCTAATAGAGTTAGCTTTTACTCTAATCTATCTATAGGTTACTTATTTATAGCTAAAGTAGTCTTAACACTATATTATATATTCCTAAGTTAGTAATATTAAATTAAATTCTTTCTTTTTAATTTAGGTAGCTTATCTTAAAGAGCATAGTCTTATTATAGATAGTACCTCCTTTATATTTAAATTCTTCTCTTTCTACTATATATAACTAATATAGTTATTTTTTTCCTCCCTATAGTACTTTTAACCTATTAATAGCTTAAAAGATAATAAAGTTTACTTTAGCTTTACTATTAATTAGCATAAATATTATCTATTAATTAATAATAACTTTAAGTTTTATATTACCTTAATATCCTTATAATATTTAGTAGATAAACTTTTTTCTTATTACTTATTATAGTTCTATATTAGTAGGTAAGTTTAGTTTTTTAACTACTTTAGGTATCCTAAGTAAGTAATTTACTTCCCTTCTTATTATACCTTTATAAAGCTATTTTTATAATATCTAACCTAAAGAGGCTAAAGTCTATTCTTTATAATTCTCTAAGCATATACTTTTTCTTTATAATAAATCTAATATTTATTATATTAATATTTATCCTATTTTATCTATTTATTATAGAGGTATTCTATAGGGAATTATTAGCTAAGAGTAAATATAGTAATATTACTATTAAACTTTCTAAGTTTTTATTTAGTAAAGGTATATATAATATAAACGTTTTATAAAGGACTATTATTATATTACTTAGGTTAGAAATAGTAGTTATACTTATCTCCTATATAGATTTTATAATAGTTAAAGAAATATTATACCTAAAAGAGGTATTAATAGTTAAGGTTAGTAATTTTAAAGTAGGGGTAATCCTCAGTCCTAAGTTATAAGGTATAATATATTCTTAGCTCTATATTAAGTATACTATAAAGTTTAATAAACTATTTATTATTATATAAGTTAATTTACTTATATATAATTCACTTAAGTATATTATCCTTCTTAGATTCCTCTTTAGAGCTAATATTATCTATACTAAAGGTAAACCTATAGGTGATCTCTACCTAAGTATATTAGTATATAATATTATAAGGTTTATCTAAGTTATAAAGAGAACCTTCTCCTTCTCTAAAAGTTTAATTATTTATAAGATTAAATAGTTACTATTCTTCTAAGGGGTTATACTAATAATCTAGCTTATTATTAGATTCTTCCCTTATCTATTCTTTTAGTATTATATAGGTAGTTTAGTTTAAGAGTTTATAGCTAGTCTAACTTTAGCTATTAGTTATTTTTAAAATAGAACTAGGAATTAGTTTAAGTTACTATACTTATAGTATCTTATTAAGTTATTCTTAGGTTTTTCTATAGATCTTACTATTACTAGTATATATTATTACTAAGGTTCTTAGATATATAACTAGTATAGTTATATTATATTTAAACTATTTAAAGTTACTATCCCTTAAGTAATATCCTAATATTTCCTTATCTTTAAGGTAGATTTAATAGTTATTATTATAATATCTAGTCTAAGATTAAGATATATATAGGACTTTAGTAATAATATTAACTTATTAGGGTCATTTAGCTACTAGCTTCTAAGGGAGCTTTTTAAGCTACTTATAATCTCTAGTAATATATCCTTATTTATTATAATTATAATACTTAAGGTTCTAAGGCTTTTTATTATTAGGTTTAGTTATTATACTGAGATCTATAGGTTTACTATACTATCTATAGGTAGTACTCTAATAAGTGTTATTCTAGTTATTATAAGGTCTATTATTATTCTATTAAAGGCTAAACTTCTAATAGGGCTACTATTAGTACTTATATCTAAAGTTTAGTCTTTATCTTTTTTCGCCTTTTTCCTTATAGTATTTAAAAAGTTAATTATTAATCTTAATAGCTAAGTTAGTATACTAAAGAAAGTCTTTAAGATAGTTAATCTTAATAATCTTATCTTTAACTTTATCCTTAAGTCCTTAATAGAATATAAAGATCTTAGTTTCTTTAGTAAGGTTAAGTTAGATACTAAGTTATCTAAATATAGTAATATATTCTTTAGTTAACTTTATCTATTATAGCTATATAAGGTTTCTTTTAGCTTATTATTTCTTATTAAGGTCTTAGAAGAGAGAGTAGAGAGTATCTTTAAATCCCTTAAAGCTATTATAGATATTATAGGTCTTAGTAGAGTATTTATTTAAGGTTTTATATTTAAAGAACTCTTCTTAGATAAGTTTAAACTATTTAAAAGCTTATCCTTATAAGTAAGTAGTAGTATAGATAACTTTTTTAGTCTAATTAGTGAAATCTCTATAGTAGAAGTTCTAGTAATTCTTAACTTAGATTAAGAATAACTTAAGTTATCTAAAGGTACTATTATAGGTAATTAGGGTATTAAGCTTAAGCTTCTATTATCCTCTAGTAGGGGTTATAATAATATTAGTAGCTATATATAGGGTATAGATTTCTTCCTAGAGTTCTTTAATATTAGTATTACTATTTTATCCTCTAAATTAAATTACTTTGTTTTCTAGGTCTATAATATACTAGAAGCTATTTCTTAGTTATTATATTATTTCTTTAAAGCCTTAAAATTCTATAGTAGTATTATTATATATAGTTTAAACCTTAGTAATATTATTATCTCCTTTCTTAACTTTAGTTTAAAGGCGTTTATAGGTATCTTTCTTTAGGGTTACCTTATTATTAGAGTTTACTACTATAGAGGCTCCTTTAAGTTCTTTAGCTAGGTTTTAAACTAGCTACTATAAAGAGGAGGAGGTCCTTAGAATAAGTAACTTAGTAGAGGCGTATAAAGATATATTTATTATTTTCACTATTAATAGGTATTAATAGTTAACTTACTAAATAGGAGCAATTAAAATATTATAGTTAGCTATTTAATAGTAAGATCTATTAATAGAAACTAAGGATTAATATATTATAATAGTATACTAAGGTTATAGTCTAAGTTATAAGTTATAAACTATAGTAGATTAAGTCTTTTAGAAACTAAAGTGATTAATCTTAAGCTTAATAAGTGATTTATAGTAAAGGTAAGCTAAAAATATCTATAAGAATAAATACTAAGTTAATTATTAAAAAGTTATAGAAGTCTAATTTTAAGTGAGGCTTAGGTTATATAATATATAAGTCCTAAATAGTATCTTTTATTTACTTTTAGGTAATTACCTAAATATATAGGTAATTATAATTAATTAGTAATACTAACTAATCGCTAAGCATTTCTTCTTATACTTTACTAATCGTTCTCTTATCTTATTATCACGTGACTTATACTATAGTTCTTCCGTTCTAAGTAAGTCCCTATTATTCCCTTTAATTCTATAGTATAAATATCCTATCCTAGCCGCCTAACACCTAAGTAGGTCAGTTAACTGTTATCCATGCATAACGGGTTATAACAGAACAGCAGGTTGCCTCATGAACAAACTTACCTAAGTATTACTACTAGCGAACAAGGCTAGGTAGTTAAGTTATTAAGTGCGAGAGACCAGGCTTCCAGTTGATATTCCCTGGAGCTTAGTATCTGCACACCATCTTTCGATTCCCAATATCGCTATGGTTACCCTTTTTTTTCTTTTTTTTTCTCTCGGCTAAAGTGCTGCTAGCATTGACAAGTCAACAGCTAGAGCCAAAGTTTTTAGGAGCAGCCCTTGAAACAGGCGATGTCCATTCAAAGTACAATGTTGCCAGAGTTTCATACTTGATTTTCATATTTAGTTAAGGCACCCCTTTCTGGGAAAAATTCATACTGACTTATGGAAGTTGACGATAAATGCCATCGCTTATCGCCCTACGCCGCAAAAGCCAAGCTGCTGCATAAGGTTCCAAGACACATCTCGAATTCTTTCCCCTATCACACAATGTTTGGAGTTGAAGCCCGAAAATGATGCTACCCCGACAATACTTTATGTAAGTATGAGAGAGCGCCTTTTCGACACCCATGATAGCTTCATGAGGGTGTCTCTTCAAATGTGGCGCAGCCGGTGCTTGCGCCACCTGACATCATGTCCGCCAAATGCTGCGCCACGCCTCAAAGCTCCGCGCACGGAGCACCAATTTAACGATCTGCGAAAGTCAGGTCGCGTCAAGCAGCCACGCGCTGGTAGGGATTCCACCAGCGACATGCACCGCGGCACAACTCCATCAGCAGCATTGTTTCCCGCCGAGATAACCCTGAATGGCAGTCGCCAGTCCTGATACCGAAAGGAAAGAAGAATATCAGTTTCGGTAATCCAGTTGCTCCCGGGAGCAAATCGTCAAAATGGTTCGTCCCTAGACTATGCGACCGATCGCGACCAGCTAAAGCTAACCAACATGCAGCCGGCTTTTCAGGCAATCAATGTCGAGCCCGAGGAGAACATTGACGATGAAATCGACACCACCCGCGAGCTTCATGTACGCGATGGATGTTCTCCAGAGCCACTTGTGCCTTGCTGACTGGGATGCAGGTCGATGAAGCTTTGAAGCGCTTCCAAACAGCTCTCAAGCTCCACGCCCAAGGCCCCCGATTCTTTGACGAAGCCGCCGATGCCTACGATGACCTGTTCAAATCCGAAATATTCAAGTACCCCGAGGCTGCCACCGAATACGACAGAGCAGAGCGACACCCTGATCAGCTCATTACCGATGCCGCCCTTGCTGGCAACTTGGAACTACAGGTTGCCGATGTCGATACAGCCACTAGCAGTCTACCCCAGGCATTTTTCCTCGCACACAAGAACCGCGGCCAGTTTCTTCTCGACAAGACCCGCCATGCAGCCCGCGTCGACGGCGCCACCTATTTCGAGAAGGATGAGGCCCTTCAGAACATGCGCAGCGCCCTGACCGATTTCAACGCCGCACTCGATCGCGATCCCTCTGACGCCGAGCTTTGGAGACGCACTGCCCGTGTCGCCGCTTCTCTCAAGAGTTCAAGAATAAGCAGGTACTGCCTGGAAGCTGCCATCGAACTCGACGATGATCCGGCCGTTTTGGAGGTCGAGCCGCCATCCCTTGCCGAAGGTTTCGCAGGACAGCAGTTGAAAGACCAGCTGCGAGTCCTGGGCGACGAAATTGCCTTGTCTCATCCGATCATGGGTCCTTGGGTGAAAAGAGAGATGCCCGATTTTATCAAACGTCATCTCGATCCGATCCCATTTTTACCGAATCCAATCAAGGATCTCGAGTCTGCGCGCACCACAATCGAGGAAACCGGCAAAACGCGTCTAACAATTACCCTCCCGAATGCATCATGGGTTGACCTCGGAATGGCGCTCATCCACTTCGTCCTAGAGCGAGGACAGACGAGCCGAGCGGTAGTCATTGAACTACCCGAGATGGAAGTTGACGAGGATGTAGCCATGGAAAGTCAGCCAGAGCAGGAAAGTCAAATAAACGGTTCCGAGCCCAAGGAGGGATCTGTCGACAACGAGAAGAAGCCAGAAGCCGATGGAGAGAAGAAGTCCGTCGAAAATGACAAGACTGGAGATGAAAAGGAGGCCACCCCTGAGGAGGCTCCGAAGGTCCCCGAGACCACCCGCGAAACGCGTAAGGGAAGAAGCGCCTCTCAGCCGAATAGAAAGCGGTCGCAGTCAGCCGCCGGGCTCCCGGAGAACCAAGACGACGAAAGTCTCGTTGAGAAGAGGAGTAAGCGCATCCGACGGAGGGAAACAGCACAAGCGGAGGAGGTCATAGACCCTAGCGCTGTGCTTGCAACTCAGCTGGCACCCTACCAAGCAGCCGACCAGAACCTTTTCCAGGCCACCAAGAATATGCTGGAAAATATCGGTGTCACAAATCAGGCCGTTTTGGATCGGATCAGCGAAGTATTGGATTCATTAGCATCTGAGGATCGCGCAGCATCCATCAAGAACCAAGCTACCATGGATCTTCGAAATGCGATCGTTTCCTTCAGCGAGGAAAACGCGAAGATTCTACTCAACAAACAGGCTCCAGCATCTCTGAGTCTGTCGTCGTTCCTGGAGCACGCTAAAGGTGGTTCTCAGAAGACGTCCGTCATCCCTCCGTTCAAAGAGACCCAAGGCATTGCCGCCTTCGCCAAACGAGTCAATGCATCCTGGATGACTGCTCAAGAGGTCGCCTATGAATGGATTAAGACAATCTGCCCTAGCTATCTGCAAACGAAATGGTCAGATGCAATGAAGACAGCCGTCGTTCAGGTTATTAGCCGATTTGACCAAGACATTCTTCAGGCTATCAACTATGACTTGGAATGCGCGCATCGCTCAGCGGGCAGCGAAGACGCCTATGCCTTCATCAAGGATATTGTTGAGATGTTGTTCGAGATTCATCTCGACGTATACGAAAGGATCACGAACCCTAACAGTGTCGTGGACTACAGTATTCGTGTCGAGGCCAAAGGTCGCTTGGGTCGTTGGCTGGATATTGCCTCGGGTTTGCTTCGAGGAAGTCCGCAGGAGGGCAACGAGAAGCTGACAGCCCGGTTCCTTTGGGCTGCGATCTTTTCTACGACTCTAACGGAGAATGCTTCCAGAGAATACATCCTGCAGTGCTGGACAAGTTTACGGGATTTTCTCGCAGATGGCCAGGTTGACCAGCTCTATCTCCCCAACAACCCGGTAATCCCAGAGATTTCCGAGGCTGCAGCCGACAGGGAGATCTCAAAGTTGACAACCATGGACTTCTTCCTCGGCCTCTTCCAGGATAACGTCAGTGATCCTGTCGCTGTTATCGAGAACCTTGAGCCTGTTCTCAACCCTAGCTCCGTCTACGTGTCTATTCCACCAGAGGAATCCGCAAAGAACGGCGAGGGATCTGGCCGCTCCAAACCTAAGAAGGTTCCCATCAAGGAATACGCGACGCAGAGCTTGCAAGACCTCTGGAGGTTCCTTCTAGGCACCAGCACAGAGCTACGATTATTCCTTTGGTCACGTCTCAGTGATGCATATGGAACAATCAAGTATTCCACGAAGCAATTCTCATGCCAACTAAAGGCAATCGAGATGCTCACAGCGGATCTCGAGAGCGACAGCTACCTGAAGAATGCACCGGAAACCAGGCCGCCGCTTTTGCTTAAGATGCTCAAATCTCTCGATGACCTCTTGATCACGGCTCTTTCGCTAGCGCTAAACGACACTTCTGCCTATGACATTGTTGACGAAGAGCACTTGCGGACGACATCTGCAGCTCTGGCAAAGCTGAGCTCCATGCTTCATGCTTCGGCGATGCACGAGGATGAAATTCGCATCGGCATGACGCGCATACCACCAAACAGCCCCTCGTTCCAGGCATTCCTCAACAAATTGCGTGAGATTCAAGTGCGCGTGTGGTGCCTCCAGTACACGGTGATCAAGGTCGGCGTCAACCAGAACCGGACAATGTTTCCTCAGCCTGAGATGGAGCTCGCAGACTACCTGTCAGCTATACATCAAGTTTTGGGTTTGAGAAAGTGCTGCAAGGCATCCAACAAGATTTTCCTCAAGATGATGCGCGTTGAGCTCCTCAAGTTCAAGAACATCGAAAACTGGGAGGACTACCTAGGTCAGGTCCTGTATGACCTTCACGGATTGAAGCTCGGTGTGGGGGTTGGGGAGGTCCAAGACCATGGATGCCCGCCAGAGAAGCTCGAGAAGCGCAACGCGATGCAACTTGTCGACAAAATCACGGTTTTGGCAAGAAGGATGCCCAGGAAGGACCTGCTCAAGTCGGACCTCAAAACAACGATCGAGCACATGCAGGGAGCAATTGGCCAGACCAAGTCTACTCCTCAGATGATTCACAACCTCAGGAATTTCACTGAATACTTGAAGCGACCTATCCATCCTTTGCGGTTGTATCAAGCCTTGACCGGCGGCGTCCAGCTCGACGTTGTTGCCGTCAATACGCCGGAGAGCGCTCTCGCCAAACACGGCTGGTTCTTCCTGCTAGGCATGATTGCGCTCACCAGGTTCAAGCAAGTCGATTTGAGCAAAAGACAGACACCCGGCGCTACTGACGACTTGCGACTTGCTGCGACCTTTTTGCGACTCCAACTCCAGTTCACTCCGGACAAGTGGGATGCATGGTTCCGTCTTGCCGAATGCTTTGACTACGAGCTTGACGAAGCCGTTTTGTGGTCGGCTGACAAGATGAACAAGGAGCGCGGTGAACTGCTCAAGTTTCAGCGCAACTCAATCCACTGCTATACGCTCGCGCTCTCCAACTCCTGGGAGATTGACATCGACGACGAAGACGAGGACCCCTTGTACGAACTCTATCACAACTTCGCCATGCGGTTGTACGCATCCAGCCGTGAGCCCCTTGCAATGGAGCCCTTCCAACATGCAGACCATGAACGATTTTTCATTGAGAATATGGGTAATGGGACATTCAAGAGGGCCATTCACGAAGAAATGCAGGACTACAGAGTGTGGAAGTACGCCGCGGGCTTGTTCAAACGGGCCATGCGACGCAAGCCACAGGACTGGAGGTGAGTCTCGTGTCGAGCAACGCACCAATTTGATACTAATACCTAATAGGAACCCATTCATGCTTACGAAGTGTCTCTGGAAGATGTACCAGAAGCCTGTTGATCAGTTGTCGGAGAAGAATCGCCAGACTCGTCCCTCAGTTGACTATTTGATCTCGGCTCTGGAGCATGCTGTCGAGGTGGTTGCCGCTGTGCCCAAATCAAGGCATAGCGACCCCATCTTGGAGCCTCACTACAAGATTGTGTCCATCGTGCACAAACTCGTCATCCGAAATGATCTCACGTGGCAGGAGGGTGCTGATATTTTGTCAAGACAGCCATTTGGCATGGAGCTCGGCGACGATATTACTATGAACGATGTCGAAGATTGGGAGGAATACGTCATCAGGAACCTGCACCACCTCCGAGACAAAGACAAGTCAAACTGGCAGCATCGCATTATCATGCGCCACGCACGTCTCCTGTTTGACGAAGATGGCGAGTCTCCCGAGCTTGTCCAAGCCAAGGCGGCATTCAACGTGTTGAGAGAATCCATGTTCACGAAGACGATGGTCATGAATGTCTGGAAGTGCGATGCCGAACGTCCCGGGCGACATCACGTTTACACTACTCAGTACATTCGATTCATGGTCAGACTTTTGGTGGTTATGAACGACAGAATCAACTTAGAGATGGTTCTCAGACGCTTGCGAAAGAAAGGCGCCGACTTTTACCATTTCAGCGATTTATGGCAACACTGTTGCATGGCCTATGTCAGGCTGTTGCGGCAAGGCTTCCAGATTTCTCAAACCCTGGAGGACTCGTTTAAGTCAACGTCGATGGAGGAGCTAGAAATCATGGCAGATCGCATCACCGAATGGGCAGGAGGTCCGGCAACCGACATCCCCGCTTTCAACTGTCTGAAGGAGACAATAGAGTTGAAAAAGCTCAATGGTGGACTTATGAAGGCGGGTGCGCTGGACGACCTCATCAACGACTGTTACGCAATCATTTACCAAGAGATTGGCCCTACCCTACCAGGCCCCGAGCCTCACGAAGTTCTCGAAGCGCGCGCGAGAGCCCGCGCTCGGGAGGAGGCTGACGGCGGTGGCGAGCTGAAGCCACAAAACTCGCTCGGAAACCTCTTGAACCCTCAGGGCTCCCAAGACTCAGTCGCAATGGAAGAATCCGGCGATAAGGCTGCCGCTGCCCCTGAAGCAGCCCCGAGACGCCGTGTTGGTGTGCGAAGGCCTGACATAATTCGCAAGGCCGAGCAGGCCTTTGCCCGGTTTGGTGAGACCCCCAAGGCTGCGGTCGCGCCGTCCAAGTCCCGCGTTGGTTCGGTCTCGAGCGGCAGGATGGGGCATACACCTACGGGAGACGTCGACGAGGGCAGCGACGCGGAAGAGCATGTCGAGGGTGCAGAGGGCCGCGAGGATGGTGAAGACGTGGAGATGAAGGACGACACGGCGGTTGAAGCCGAAGAGGGCGAAGAAATGGATGAAGGTGAAGAGGGCGAAGAAGCCGAGGACGGTGAGGAAGAGGCACCTGCACAGGCCACAGCAGCATCAAGCCCTCGGGGTAGTATCCACGACTCGGCCGATGACGAAAGTGAACTTAGCGATGTTCCTGATGACTGGGACGAGGAGCCTCCGCCGTCGATGCTCTTCCCCAACCTGAGAAAGAGTGTGGACACGGCAAGGGAAGCCAGCGGCGATTCTACGGAAGAGGAAGAAGAAGAGGATGAAGGGGAAGAGGGAGAGGATGAGGAAGAGGCAGAGGACGAAGAAGGTGAAGAAGAAGAAGAAGAAGGTGAAGAAGCAGAAGAAGCAGAAGAAGGCGAGGAAGGCGAGGAGGCAGAAGAAGGTGAGGAAGGTGAGGAAGAAGAGGGCGAGGAAGAAGAGGAAGAAGACGAGGATGGGGAAGAGCAAGCTGAGGAAACTGTTGAAGAGTAGAATTCGACACAGCGATATTGGTAGCGGTCATCAGTTAAGCCGGTGGCGTCAACAGATAGCAGCAGGGGTTATGGACGAAGAAGCACTGAGAGACACTGGCGTCTTTGAGTGTTGTGTGAGATACAATTAGAGTACTAATCAAGGGACAAGGCAAATAGCATGATTTCCTCCCCAAGGCCAGCAACACCTCTTTGACTGTCCAGCCTGGTGAACAACAAACGGTCTGCTGTTCAGTGAGTCCCAGATTACGTGGTGAGCCCCTTGAGCTAATGTCTCTTTGCAAGCAGTCCAGTCAAGCCGCAGGGGGCATGCCACTTCACGATGTCTCATGACCATGGCAAGCCGCAACGACCTCATCAAGCCGCAACAACCTGGTGAAGGACTGTCGATGACCTCAGCGAGGCGGGTTACAAAAGGACGCCTCTCTTTTCAGAAACGTCGCCGTCTACAAACCTCCTCAAACCATCATCATCCTCTGCTTCATTACTTCTACCACTACTTCATACCAAATACTATCATCACAACCTCAAGATCATACAAACATACCATCAAACCATCAAGTTCATCCCAAACCAACACCAAACAACGATAGCTCATCAACTGCCAATATGTGCACTTACTGGAAGGCCAAGCGCGAAGACTGCGGCCACACCGTCTACCGATGGGAAGTCCGTTGTCAGGAGGCACGCATCAAAAAGAAGGCGTGCAAGGCCTGGACCTATCGGACCGAGTGGGAGATGGGCCTCTGCAACGAGTGCCTGACCGAGAACCGCTACGTCTGGAAGTCGACTTACGCTTAAAGCTGTGTTTCGCATACATTCATCGTTCTTGCTTCATCGGAGCGACGGAAAGTCGCGGGGTTCAGTCAGAGATATGGGCAGATCGTGGTGACTGACAGACGTGTGTGCGTGTGTTTAGGCGGGAAGAGAGCGAAGGCCGGGATAAGATTGGCGGATCGTTAGGGACAGAAACGTATCAGACTTGTCTCGGTTTTCTTCTGAGGAAATCCCCTGTCAGCTCAAATTGAACGCTTCAACGGCCTATTATTCATTCATGCTGTGATTTTTAGATTATCGTGAATAATGCCAGAGCAAGGTGGTGGTTGTTGAAGCTGTAGAGATGTAGCTTCCTTAGCTGAGGTACTGAGGTGAGGTAAGGTAGGAGCTACCCCACCCTGCCCCTGCCCGCCCGCCAACCATGTTCCCGTCCAGCTCCAGGTCCCAGCACGCTTGCGCCTTCCAGTGGCCGCCTAGGAAGGGGACCTGCCGCACCCAGCAGCGCAAGCGGCAATTTCCGTCGACGACCTTCCACCGCGGCCGACCTTGCCAGCCAACCTTCAACCAAGCTTGCTTCCATCATCATCAGAACCCACCCCCTCCACGAGACCCAACGAAACATCGAATCCCGCGACCGACGAAGTTCCCTCCAAACGCACCTCTTTCACTCTCCGATTGTTTCCGTCTCGATAGAAGAGAACCCGCTAGCAACTCCAGAGGGGTTCTGACCAACACATCACGTCACAAATACACACACAAACAATGGCTTCCTCAGACGCAAAGCCCGCGCAGGACAAGGCTGCGGCCGACGCCAAGGCCGAGGAGACGACGCAGCAACAGGCGGCGGCTAAGAAGCCCGCGCTGGGCGAGGATGACGAGTTTGAGGACTTCCCCGTCGATGGTAGGTCTTCTCCATCCCCCGTCTTCCGTCCCAGCTAGCGAGCATCTTTCCGGCATTGAGCGATTGGACAGTCGGCTGGTCTGTATCTTGCTTGAGGACCGATGTTTCTGGACCTGGGATGCGCTGTACGGCACTGTTGAAGTGTCAGGGCGTTCATTGAAGGCGAGCGGACTGGTGACTGACGCACTACACAGACTGGGCCCCGGAGGACACCGAGGCGGCTGCTGGCGGCAGCGGCACGACGCAGCACCTCTGGGAGGAGAGCTGGGATGACGATGACACGAGCGACG
Organism: Colletotrichum gloeosporioides; assembly: GCF_011800055.1. Classification (NCBI taxonomy): domain Eukaryota; kingdom Fungi; phylum Ascomycota; class Sordariomycetes; order Glomerellales; family Glomerellaceae; genus Colletotrichum; species Colletotrichum gloeosporioides. The sequence continues at coordinate 576,080 of NW_025544692.1, forward strand.
ACTTTTCTGCGCAGTTGAAGTATGGGACCTACCCACCAAGGCATACATACGGAACGAACTGACAATCGTCCAGGGAGGAGCTGAAGAAAGTCGAAGCCAACAAGCGACGCTGAGCTAACCCACATCGTGTGGACCGTTGAGAGGAAGAGGGGAACGCGGATATGACGTTTGGACCAGACTGGCTGGGGTGAGAATACGGATATAGACTACGTACGAGCTCTAGACGACTGGCGGCATACCAGTAATGAAATTCAAAACAAGGGCACAGGTTTTTCTTTTGGCACCAGACGTGGTTCTATGTTTTTACTTTTTTATTTGTGTTCGTGACGGTTTCTAGGACATGGCACGGGGCATTACGTTCATCATCACCGCCCTCTTCTTTTGCGGGCGTATCTCTCTCATATCCATGCATGCTCACCCGGGCCTAGAGACTGGGCTTGCCAGCTCGACCTTTTAATCCCATCTATCAGACCGATCAAGTCCCATAGAGCGGGGCCACATCTTCTAAGCTGGCGAGGAGTTGTTTACTTACTCGACAGAGCAACGACACCAGGGAGGGCCTTGCCCTCGAGGAGCTCCAAGCTGGCACCACCGCCGGTGGAGACGTGGCTGAGCTTGCTCTCAACGCCGTACTTGGCGGCAACGGTGGCCGTGTCACCACCGCCGATGATGACGATCTTGCCGCCCTCGGCAGCGGCGACGGCGGCATCGAGGGTAGCCTTGGTGCCGTTGGCGAACTTCTCCATCTCGAAGACACCAGGGGGGCCGTTCCAGAGGATGGTCTTGGCCTCGTCGATGGCCTGCTTGTACAGCTCAATGGACTTGGGGCCGCAGTCGAGACCCATCCAGCCGTCGGGGATGCCAGACTCGTCGGTGGCAGAGTCAGTGTTGGCGTCCTTGTCGAACTTGTCGGCGGTGACGTAGTCGACGGGGAGGACAAGCTTGACGTTGTTGGCCTTGGCCTTCTCGACGAGCTTGCCGACGGTCTGGGCACCGGACTCGTCGAAGAGGGAGTTGCCGATGCTGACGTTCTCAAGGGTCTTCTTGAAGGTGAAGGCCATGCCACCGCAGACAATGAGGGTGTTGACCTTGTCGAGGAGGTTGTCGATGAGCTGGATCTTGTCGGAAACCTTGGCACCGCCGAGGATGGCAAGGAAGGGGCGCTGAGGGTTCTCGAGAGCCTTGGCGAAGTACTCGAGCTCCTTCTTCATGAGGAAACCAGAGGCCTTCTGGGGGAGGTCGACACCGACCATGGAGGAGTGGGCACGGTGAGCAGTGCCGAAAGCGTCGTCTGGCAGATGTCAGTAAGGATTCAGGGGATGTGGCGTAATGGTGTGTCGAGGAACAACGTACTGATGAAGACATCACCGAGAGCAGTGAGGCCCTTGCGGAACTCCTCGACCTTGGCCTTGTCAGCCTTGGTCTTGTTGCCGTCCTTGTCCTTGGCGGAACCCTCCTCCTCGATGTGGAAGCGCAGGTTCTCGAGCAGGACGACCTGGCCGTTCTCGGCCTTGTTGACGAGGGCCTCGACGTCGGGGCCGACGCAGTTCTTGGCGAACTGGACAGACTTGCCGAGCAGCTTCTCGAGCTCGGGGACGACCGGCTCGAGGCTGTACTTGGGGTTCTCCTGGCCGTTGGGGCGGCCCAGGTGGGACATCAGGACAACGGCCTTGGCGCCATTGTCGACCGCGTACTTGATGGTGGGGACGGCACCGGCAATACGCTGGGTGTTGGTGACCTTCTTGTCGGCGTCGAGAGGGACGTTGAAGTCAACCTGTGGAGGGGGTCTGTCAGTTACTGGGGACACATCAGGCCTGTGATTGAGTGGATTGAATGTGGAATTGCAGTGCTTCCGCGGTTAAAGACTGCTCCGGGTGCAATAACCGCGGCCCGTCCCGTACTCTCATCGCCAGAATACGGAACCGGGTCTGAGGTCATACCCGGGATCAAGCGTAGTGAGAGCGGCATGGTGGGGTAACGGGCACCACTGGTGCTGCAGAGCACGCAGGAGAGCGCGGGGCAGAGCAGTGTCAGGGTGATGGCAGGCTGGCATCAATGACTTACGCGAATCAGGACGCGCTTGCCCTTCAGGTCGACGTCGGTGATGGCGAGCTTGTTGGAGAGAGACATGGTTGCAATTGGGTATAATGGTGATGTAGGAGAGTTGAAGGAAAAGAAGAAGAGAAGAGGTGGAAGAGGTTGTGAGGTATATTTAGGAAATGGGATGGGATGGGATGGCGTGGATGGATGGATGGATGGACTGGACAACCGGCGCAGGAAAAACACGCAGGACCTTGACCTTGACCTGGACCTGGACCTGCTCCCTTCAGGAGCGTCAGGTCACCGTCCAGTCAACCCAGTCACCTTCAGTGGTTCAACAACGTTGAGAGGGGACCTTCGAATGGTGGGGTGCCTTGCTGCTCTGTGCTGGCGGGGTGTTTTGCATGACCTTTTTTTTTTTTTGGCTTGTTGGCGGGGTTGATTTGTCTTAGTGGGGAGCTCCTGCTCTAGCCTCTGGCTGTACGGCCCAGGCGGTGCTTCCTGGCTGGGTTGCTTCCATTCACAGCTTGCAGCAGCAGCTTTCCACTGAGGTGCAGGCCCCGGGACATTGGCGGCAGCAGGGTGGAAGCTGCCCCGCTCCTATTTGTGACGTGATGGTTGTCTGATAAGCTGCCTCAGCTCACATTCTAAGCACCTGCAACCCCCGGCTCTGTCTTCCAAGACCTCCCTTGCCGGGATAGCCACCATCGCGAGACAAGCATGCAGCGTTTTGAACCGCTCGTTTCCTGTTTCGCCGCTATTATTGGACAACTAGATCCTGTTCACTGCTCTTTGGGATGTGCAACTGAAGAACCTACCGTAATTGGGGGCCATCCAGGTTGCCCAGGGCCATGTCGCTAGCATTATCAGAGAGCCTCAATAAGACCGAGAGATACGCCGCCTCCTTCACGCATGGCAAGCTTAAACCACATTTCTCAGACCACACTCTTACACAACCACGAGATATCAGCACCGCATCAAGTTCTTATAATGACTGCAATTTATTGCTGTTTTATTGACAGAGGAAATCTGACGTCAAACGAAGAACAGGAACCCCCTCTTTTTCCGGGAATTCCATGCCACAACACCGAACGCCTGTAACCCTCTCGAAGCACCCGGTGCTCTTTTGTAACGATCGAACGAAACAATTCATTCCTCCCAAAACCGTTCAACGCCAGATATGCCTGCAGCGGTGTGCGACCTGCGACCTGTCCCGGCCCGTACCAACCGGCAGACGAGAGAAGTTGTGTTATGCGCATATGTAAAGGAGCTTAGCTAAGACGGATGTGGTCGTCGTCGCGGGCCGCGGGTCGGTTGTCGACTTCGGAAGCAGAGTTGGAGAGGGATAGGTAGGCGGTCCACGCAATACCGATAGTGGAAACAAAAGGCTGCAAGGTTTGAGTCAGTACGAGGTAGGAACTTGAAGATGGTTGAACTGCCACTTACAAGCTGGAACTGTACCGGCATGAGACGGAAGTTGATGATCTGGACGGCGGGCCACACTGCAAAGTTGGCCTTGAGCGTCGGCACGTACATGTCGCGCAGCTTTTGGAAGACGGCGCGGCGGCCGCCGCCCTCGGCAACGGTCATGACGGTGAAGAAACAGGCAATACCGAAGGGCGCGAAGATGAACTGGTCAAAAGCGACCCGCTTCATCGCGGGGACGAAGGCGCTGCTCTTGGTGATGGGGAAGGCCGTGGAAAGGAACTTGAACCAGCGGAACTGCAGCGGGGCCATGGCGAAACCATAGGCCATGAAGCGAGTGAGGCGCTCAAAGTCGAAGGGGGGAGGCAGCAGGCCCGAGTTGGGAACCAGGTCCTTGTCCGAGAAGGGGTTCTTTCGGTCGAGGTCATGGATCTCGATGGCGACCCTATCGTCCTTGTCGACTCCTCCAGGCTTGCGGATGGCCTTTTGGCGCAGGGCAGTGATGGTCTGCGCGGTAGTGTCGGCAATGCCACCGAGGATGGCGTTGGTCACCATCATGGTCAGTACTGCGGCCAAAACGTCAGTAAAGCTGTGTGAGTCGAGGGTGGCAAAATGCCCGAAGGTGAGGTGTGTGAAACGTACGTGGACGTTCATCGTAGTATTGGTTGAAGCGGGCAGTCAGCCTGGCGACGAGCGCCATCTCGATGAAGAAGATGACTGCGTGAAGCAGTGGCTAAGTAGCAGCAATATCAAGTCAGTCGGAGAACGCGTGAGAAAGTGATTTCGTTGGCGGCAGGTTCAAGGTGGCAGGCGGTGCGAGCGCGGGACGGAATGGATGGACAAGACAGGCGATTCAGGCTCAGGAATGTCAAAGTATGGGGACGGGAACCCTGTGCAACGGGCAATGTAGAGGTGCAGGCAGTTGTCGTTACGGGATACTGAAACGGGGGATGGCATACAAGACGACCGTAGAGGTATTTGCCGTTGACGGCTCGCACAATGCGACGGCGAGAGAGTTCCCACGACATGGCGATGGATCTTATGGAGGGCGATGGACGGTTCGGGTTTCTTCTGTCTTGGGCTGGGCGCGGTTCGACAAGGTGCGCCCGGGGCAGCAGCTCCTGTTTCCTCAGAGTGAGGTAACAAATGGGCAAAGTGTGCAAATACTGAGCAGGCCGAGGGGTCTGGTTCCTCTGGGGCCGGTCTTGTCTATCGCTGTTGGCTTGATAAGGCAAGGAAGGAAATCTGCAGCGGCGTTTTACTGATGCTTCTGGGGGCTTCGAAAAGGGCGATGACGACACAGTAGCCAAAGATTCGCTGGGTGGCGCTGGCGCTGGACGGGACGATGATGATTGGTCGATGTCGCTCGCTGTCTAAGGTAGGTGGTTCCTGCGGGCGTCAGGCAATGGAGGTTTTGGTCCAGCGGGTGGCACCTCCTTTCGCGAGTATTACGAGATGGCACGGTAACAAAAGGGAGATGTGAGAGCAGAGTGAGGAAAGAAAAAGTGATCACCACTTGGCGAAAAGGATGTAGGAGCCGTGTGGTTTAAGATGGAGAACGGACAAGGTGTGAAAGATGGAGCAGATAATGTGCCGCAGCAGCAGCAAAGCAAGGAAACCAAACAATCCTGGCCAGGCAAACACGCAAGGAATCAAAAACTCATGCCCTCCCTCTGGCTCTGCAAGGAAGGTGCCAACAAGTGCGCCTTAGCTGCAGGGTCTCCGAGAACGCAACCTAATTGAGCGAAGGTGGCGGCAATGGTGGTGGTGGTGTCGTCGGTGGTGTTGGTGCTGCTGCTTTGCGGCTTTGCGTGCTTCAAGAAAGCCCAGCGCTTTCTGCTCTTGGGCATTGAATTTGGAAGAGAAAAACACTGGGGCGAAATGCAGGGAAACAGCAAAATGTGCTGGATGCCGCTGATGGCACATCGAGGCGAGCGGAGTTTCGGACGGCGCGCCACAGCACTGGCACTGTGTCACTGTGCGCCCGAGAGTGGACCCACGGCAGTCCAGCAGCCAGACGTTCACAACTGTTGCTATATTTGGTCAATCCGTTGGCTGTTGGCGGACTCCTGCGCGGCCCCGACCGTGCCGAGGCCGCTCAGCAGTGCGCCGCACAGTGCTGCCCCCCCCCCCCCCCCCCCCCCCCCCCCCCCCCCCCCACCCCCCCCCCCCCCCCCCCCCCNGCCCCCCCCCCCCCCCCCCCTTCCCCCATCTCGGCGTCGATCACCGAGTCCCTTCTTCGGCGCATGTTCCATTCTCTCAACGCCTACCCACCTGGAGGAAGACCGGCACACACCTCGCTGAGGGAGACAGAGGACGGGAAACACCACCTACCTAAGGTAGACTTGGGATTGCCTGGACCACCACACTCACAACGTTCCAGCAAACAGTCCGCATTGAACCCCAAACACAAGACCTCTTTCCCGATCAATGCTCCTGTTTCACACCCGGCCCCGATCGTGGGGTAACCGCTGTAGCTCTCCTCCCAGCCGGCCACGAGAGCCGCTGACGTGCTGGGGACGCCGTCCTAACTGACTTCTGACAGCCTCTCGGAACGTCGTCCATTCTCCATGCCACCGAAACTCAGACATGCAACCACCCCGTCCAATCACTGAACCTCACTTGCTGCCCTCACCCTACGTCGTCTACATGCGAAATTTGAGGCTTGAGCTTGTTTAAACATTAAGGGTCTCCAATGGCAGGATCCTCCTTGGTCTGTACACGTAATCGTCCTATTCCAATGTTTCTTCCCTCCCCCCTCTTGTTTCCTCTCGGCCCTTGGTTCAGACGAATCGTCACAAACAACAGATTACAATTACCAACGCCCGATTCAGTTCCTCGCAACTCTGTTTCCTCAGAGGTAAACGTTGACCGACTCGCGAGAGTATCCGTATGTCGTCGGCCACTGGCTGTAGTCCGGCTCGAAGAGGATGGCGTCATTGCAGTCGCTGCCCAACGAAGTGTTGTTGAGCCACGCCTATTGTTTATCATCAGTCAGCTATGCTACTCATGAAGACGAAGGTTCACATAGAGCTAGTTTCACTCACCGGCTCCCAGTACCAGAGACCCTGTCCCATGCCGTTGGGCACGTCACGCACAATCTGGAGCGTCTTGTGCATCCACTCAACCTGGCCCTGGACGTTGTAGGGAATCGAGGGCTCCGAACTCTCGGGAATGGGGTTCCATCTTCCGTCGCATAGGGCAGGGTAGTCCGTCTCGACAATCTGGGCAGGCTTCTTGTACTTTTTCGTCATCGTGTGCAGCACGTTCTTGATGTTCTCGAATGTCGCCGAGGTGCCGTAGAACGGGTAGAAGCTGAAGCCAAACGCATCCCACGCCGAGAGTGGCACGCCGTTCTCCACGAGCGCCCCGAACCACCTCTCCTGCAGAGTCAGGTTCCAGCCGTTGTCGATGTGGATCATAACCTCGGGCTTGGGCACGCCGGCGCATGTCGCGTCCTTGACACCGGCTCGCGCGGCCTTGAAGAGCGTCGCGAGGTTGGCGAAGCTCTTGACCAGCGCCGGCCAGGGCTGCACGTCGACGTCGACCTTGCCGACCGGCCAGAGGAAGCCGTGGCGGATCTCGTTGCCGAGGGAGACGAGGTCCAGCTTCACGCCGGCGTCGTGGAAGGCGACAAGCGTCTCGCGGACGTACTCGCGCAGCTTGCCGGCCAGGGGCTCCACCTCCGTCGGCCACGCCGCGGGAAGAGGTTGCTTTTGGGGGTCCGCCCAGCTGTCGGAGAAGTGGTAGTCGAGGAAGAGGCGCTGGCCCTTGCTCTGGAAGCGCTTCGCGAGCTCGATCGTGTAGTTGAGGCCGTACGTCCCGTCGGGAGGGTTGACCCACAGGCGGAGACGGACACCGTTCATGCCGCCGTCCGCGAGGATGTCGTCGGCGGGCCGCGAAACATTGCCTCGTGCGGTGTCGATGAAGATGTTGTTGGACTCCTCCAGCATCTTGAGGGAGCTCAGATCGTGACCCTTGTAGAAGAAGGGCTTCTGGGGGCTGGGACTTGTCTCTTGTTAGACTCAATTGAGGAAGCGTGTGTCAGGCGACTTACTTTCTGCCCTCCAGGGCGGGCGCCGCCGCCGCCAGAGCTATGAGGCCGAGCAAGGAGAGAAGCTGCGATGCAATCATGGCGAAGCGGTACCACGTCTTTTGCGCGTCGTGCCCTGTTGCTTTGCGCCGAGGTCGCTCATTATATATGGCTCACAATCAGCGGCTCATTGACCGCCTCACATGACGGCAATCATCGAGCCACCGGTCTGCTATGCCAAGAGCAGAATAGACGCGGTCCAGCTGTCACGGGGGCTCGGCGCTGTTTTTCTCAATTCAATGTGACGACTCGACGGAAGATCTCGAGGTAACCCAAATGAATGCGGGGATGCATCGCGGGGTTGCCGGGAACCGACCCCATTCTCGGCCGGCCAGCCATTGGTGCGCCTGGGTCAGGCCCCTGGTCTCTCCCGCAACTTCGGTCAATGTGCCTCCAGCTTCAGCTCATGGTCCAGGGTGCCAAGTTCCAACTGCCCGGGTCATCACCACTAGTTATTGTTGGCAGGTGGAGATGGAGACTCTGAATTGAGGGCAAAGGCTGGGCCCAGACCGGAATATCACGGTCGGCAGCCGAGGTATCTTATTCAATGCTTAGAAATTTCTACCTGATCCAAAACGGTGGCTGGAAAACAAAACCTGATTCCCAAGCCTATCCGTCGGTTAGGACCCGAGTCCAGTCAAACTTCCTCCACTTCTTCTTAAACCCTTCAACCCTGCGATCGCCCTTGTTCCAGCGCCCCTGCTTCTTGATCACGTCCGGCGCTACGTCCAAGATACCTCCAATAATCTCTCTGGCAAACAAGTCGCCTCTGGGCCAGCGATCAGAGTTTTCGACAATGTGACCGAGGCCGCCATCTAGAGTAAACCAGGCGTGGAAGTACGGCATTTCCTTGGCGATGCTCCGACGGAAGGCCATCCTGCCCATGCCGTCACGTGCTCTAGCGCCGGTGTCAATGATCTTCTTGTGCTGCGACCACTCCTCGTCTGTCGTGAGGAAGGCCTCCTTGAAGTATGCTGGGGCTGTGGCACCCTCCTCGTAGGGAATGGGCACCGCCATCATCGCTGCGTGAAGGTGTCTCTGCGGTGCGGCGGCGTTCTCGTAGAATATAACTTCCTGCCCCTTTTCGTGGTACATTCTCGTGAGGGACTTCATGAAGTTGCGAATCTCCTCCCATTCGTCGTCGTCACACTCCAGCAAGTTCTTGCGGTGGGCAATGGGAGTAATTACGGCGCCGCCTTCGCAGATTTCGGGTTCCGTAGGCAGAGTCAGAAATACGCGCGTGCCGAGTGAGATGACTGGTGCCAGAGGTGGCTGTCCTTTGTCTTCGTGATGACAGAGAGGGCAGTTGTCCAAAATTCGCGTCACCTTCTGATACTCGTTGACAGCAACGTTCTTGAGGTTGATCTCTGACTTGTGTACCCTCTTCGCAAGCTTTTCAGCGTTCTCGTCCATGTACTCGAGATCGTCGTCGAACTTGCCATCTTTTGCAATGCGCTCCGCCAGACGCATGCCCTCGCCGCCCGCTTGGCCACGAGTTCTGCGTTCCTCGCGAACCATGTCCTCAATTGACATGTCCTCGTTTGCCTCCACGTTACCGCGCTCACGGCCTCGCTTCGTCTCGATAGACTTGACCTCGCCCCGTGTTCCTGCGAGCATTCTATTGTCCATGACGCCTAGAACAACAGACTGCGGCCCGTTGGTTGCGAAACTAGCAGCAGCCGCATTGTATTCAGCCTCCAGCTTGGCAGCATCAGGTGCTCGGCGAAGCTTAGCCTTCATCATCTGAGCCCGCATTCGGTTCAACGCAGTCTGGTCAATTGGAGTGTGCAGCATGGCCTGGTCGGGGATGACCGTGCCCTGCTGGATATCCTCCATGGGACTTGGTTCTTTCGGCTCCGGACGTTGCTTCTCCATGCGCTCCTGGTAGAGGTCACCGGTGGGCTTCTCTTTACCAATGTACCCGTCTCCGTAAACCTTGCGGCGATCCATCTCGATCTTTTCTTCTCGGGCATCGTCGAATTCCTGCAAGCTGCCAAATCTCTCCAGAGCGATTTCCTCCACAGGTCGCCCCGACTCTTCCGCCATAGAGTAAACGCCCTTGAGCTTGGTCATACGCCACTGAGAGCCGTTGTCCCCGAATGTGTAGTTGATGGTTCTCTCCTTTGGCGTCTCGTCCGTGGACGCAGCGTTGGCTACATCGTCGAAGTCCTTGTTGATCTCCCTTTCGTGAACAACCCTGACGGGCTCCTCCTTGGGCGGTGGCGGTTTCTCCTTCTCCTTGCGCTGGACGTAGTCGATATCGAGGGCTGAAGGGGCAGTCATCCACGAATCGCGTACCAACGGTGTGGTTGTCTTGGTTCCTTCTGGGGTCGCCTCTTCATCGGGAATGGGGAGATCCTCCTTTGGGTCAGAGGTCTTTTCGTGTCTTTCGTCACGCCTCCCATCATCTCTATCCCGGTGCCGTCTTGGCCGCCGTTCCTCGTCGTCCCTGGAATGGCGTGATCTTTTGTGCCTGTGCCCATCCTCCTCGTCTTCGTCATGGCGTCGCGACCTGTGGTGCCGATGGCGGTCATTATCGCGATCGCGATCACGTTCGCGGTCCCTTTCTCTGTCTCGGTCGCGTTCCCGGTGTCTGTCGGATGACCTGTCGCGCTCGCGATGGTGGTGGTGGTGGCTTCGCTGCTTCTTCCTCTCTCTGCGCTCTTCCTTTTCGCGTTCAATGCGCTCTCGTTCGCCCTTTTCGGCTGCGAGCGCCTTTTCAAAATCGTCGAGGCCGTCCATCTCTGATCGATGAGACGACAGAATGATCGACTGTTTGGTGTTGACGTGACGACTTCTGATTAGCTACCTGAGGCAGCTTGGATCGAAGGACGACAATTGGCAACCTCAATGCAGGTTGGACGTCACTGGGCACGGACCATCTAAATTTTGGAACAGCCCAGGGGTCTTGTTAGCGCGTTCTTCACAGGGGGTGTCGTCCACTCTAGCGCCCCGCGCGGGGCATCCAGCTCTTCCAACTCTTCCAGAACTTTTTTCCTGCGACTGAGATCAACACCACCAGTTGAAGTCGACGACATAAACTGCACAAAGATGGCTGAAGCTTCCTCGACCGCACCCGCCCCGGCCTCGGCCCCGGCCCCGACCCCGGGTTCCGACTCCCCAGTCTCTATTGTAGTTGTCGGCATGGCCGGTAAGGAGTTCTCGCCGGTACACACTCGATGACTTGCGCTGACCAATACCGCCTCCAGGCTCCGGCAAAACGACATTCATGCGACGCATCAACTCATACCTCCACGGCAAGAAGGAGCCTCCTTATGTTATCAACTTGGACCCTGCGGTTCTTAACGTGCCCTTCGAGAGCAACATCGACATTCGCGACTCCGTCAACTATGAGGAGGTCATGAAGCAGTACAACCTGGGGCCGAACGGTGGGATTCTAACGTCCCTCAACCTCTTCGCCACGAAGGTCGACCAGATTGTCAACCTTCTCGACAAGCGCGCGGCACCAGACCCGGCGAACCCCGACAAAAAGCCTATCAAGAACATTCTCGTCGATACCCGTGAGTCTTTCGGATGCGTGTGACAACACGACTTTATACTAACAAATCTCCAGCCGGCCAGATTGAGGTCTTCGTATGGTCAGCCAGCGGTACCATTCTTCTCGAGTCACTCGCTTCCTCCTTCCCGACGGTCATCGCCTACGTTATCGACACCCCGAGAACCACATCCACAAGCACGTTCATGAGCAACATGCTGTACGCCTGCAGTATCCTGTACAAGACCAAACTGCCCATGATTTTGGTCTTTAACAAGACCGATGTACAAGACGCCACCTTTGCGAAAGAGTGGATGACGGACTTTGAGGCTTTTCAGGAGGCGCTTCAGAGGGACGAGATGAGCGACACGATCGGCGGATATGAGACGGCAGAGGGCGGCAGCGGTGGAACGGGATACATGGGCAGCTTGCTCAACTCCATGAGCTTGATGCTCGAGGAGTTCTATTCCCACTTGAGCTTCGTGCCCGTCAGCTCCCGGCTGGGAACGGGCATGGACGAGTTCTTCGAGGCTGTGCAGGAAAAGGCGGAGGAGTTTAAGCAAGACTACCTGCCTGAGCTGCAGCGCCGGAGAGAGGAGCGTGAGGAACAGAAGCGCAAGACTCGTGAGCAAGAGCTGGACAAGATGATGAAGGGCATGTCAGTAGATGCCGGCAAGAAGCCGCGGGTTGTCAAGCCGGATGACGACGATGACGGCATCGAAGTCGCCAGCGACGTTGACGACGATGACATGCCGGACGACGAGGATGACAGAGAGGGTCTCCAGGCTCGGTACGAAGCGGCGATGGAGGCTGAGGGCGATTCCATCATGGCGGACGGCAGTTTCGCCAAGTACCTGCATACCCGCCAGGCATGAGAAAAGGGTTGAGAATGAGCATGCACATAGAATGAATCATGGGGCGGGATGGCGTTTTAGAAGGTTGCTGCATTATCATGAGATACCTCGAAAAAAAAGAGAGAAAAGGTGCAGAATGCCTTCCTCTATGAATTGATTTTTAACCCCCAAGCCCAAACTCCAGGAATTCTGCGCACTGTGATACTGTCTTCAGCCTCTCTCTCTGTCTTTGTCTCTCTCCCCATCCAACCATATCTCATTCTCCCCAACCCACGTCGCTACCATTACCTCGCCTCGAACTGGACCATTCTGCGCGCGAGTGAGTCAGTATTTGCGCGTCTCGTCCGAGTTCCAGACCACACAAACTCACCTCTTGGTGCGCTCCTTGTACAGGATACGGCAACCGCATTCCTTGCAACGGATGGGGTCGGCGCGACGGAGCTGGAACTTCAGGCCACAGTCACCGCAGAGGTACTGCATCTGAGGGCCCTCGTTGCCGTAGGAAGAGTAGTTGGCGGCGCTGGGGGCCGAGGAGGCACCGGCAGTCGGGACTTGGTAGGCTTCGCGGGACATTTTCGATGTTTGGTAGAACGAAACTTCGGGTGGTTGTAGTCGGGAGTTGTGCGAGTTGCGACGGTCGAGTGTGGTGAACGCGACGGGGGTAGACGACTGCGATTTTCTTTCTTGCGACGGCGGCTTGGAAATGCAGGAGGGCCCCTAGGCTGGATGACAATTTGTTAGGCGGTGAAGGCGGAATGGCGGCAGAAAAAAAGGTTGGTGCCGGGCGGTGTGCACTGTGCAGGCGGCCAGTGGAGCTTAGGTGAAAACAACGCTGAACTCGTGGAAACCTGCTGGAAGTGAACACTGAGAAGCTCCGGCCTGGCCCACTTCCCGAGGTTAATCGTGATGTTAGTGGTACGGATATCGGATATCGCTGCGGCAGAAACCTAGGGAACATCTCGTCGACGCGCAGGCCAATCTTCGCGTCATCTCTCCGACTCAGGCAGCTTGTTGACTTTCTTTTCTTCTGTTTTCTTTATCTTTGCAAGCTTGCACCAAGTATCATCCAGCAGCCAAGCAATGCCTCGGTAATGCAAAGGCTCTTCCACTCAGCATTGCATCTCTTCCAAAACACCATCACATCCCTCACATCATGACGCCCACCGCCTTCGACTCGGGCGTAGAGCCCCCTGAATCGAGCTGTCCATTCTGCATAATTGCCGACGAATACCCTCCCTACGACCCAGCCTATCCCCCGCAAGACGAGACCACGCTGGACCCGAACCGGATCCCCACGCCCGCCTTCATCGTGCTCTCAACCGAGACGCTCATCGCGTTCCTCGACATCCTCCCCCTTTCGCGCGGCCACCTGCTGCTCTGCCCGCGCACGCACCGCCCGAAGCTGACGGACGCCTCGCCGGAGGAGTCGGCCGAGATGGGGAGGTATCTGCGGGTGCTGTCGAACGCCCTGGCGCGCACGACGGGCGTCGAGGATTGGAACGTCGTGCAGAACAACGGTGCCGCCGCCGCGCAGGTCGTCATGCACATGCACTTTCACCTCATCCCGCGGCCTGAGATTCGTGCGAGTGGCAGGTACAGCGAAAGTTTCACCATGTTTGGACGAGGGCGCAGGGAGGAGCTAGACGAAGAAGACGCCGAGCATTTTGCCAAGGATTTGCGGGAGAACGTGGCCGACATTTTGAGGGAGGAGGCACACAAGGCGAAGTTATGAACATTGGGATGCTTATTCTTTTCTGATTTTTATTACTTTTTTATTCATGTATGGATTTAAAGGCCCTGCAGCATTGTGGCAGCGGGATATGGACTATAGCGTTTGCTTTTTTTTCATCTGCTCATTATGTGAGTCTACCCAGCTCACCCACCCCATCATATACCCAATTACCATTTACTCATCGTCGCCGAAGAAGACCTTGACACCGTCCGGCAGGAAGGTGCCGTCGCAGACCTTGAAGCGATCGGGGATGGCAGAGATCTTCTTGATCTCCTCCTCGGTCAGGGACCAGTCGTCAAGGTCGAAGTTGGCCTTGATGCGGCCCTCGGAGACGGACTTGGGGATGACGCTGGTGTCGCGTGCAAGACCCCACTGGAGCAGAACCTGCTGGGGAGTGCGGCCCTTGGCCTTGGCAATCTCGAGGAGAGTCGTGTTGGTGTAGAGAGGAGAGTCGGTGCTTCCGAGGCAAGAGTAGGCAGTGGCGTGGATGCCCTTGGACTTGCAGTAGTCAAGGAGCTTGGGAGAGGGGTTGCAAGGGTGGAGCTCGATCTGGTTGACGGCGGGGACGATCTGGGCACTGGTCAGTCATGGTCGCAGTGGGAAGATGAAGCTGGAAGCGCATTTGTAGGACTTACAGTGGTGGCAGGGTCGCTAAGGAGGCGCTCGAGGTGGGTGAGGCCAAAGTTGGAGACACCAATGTTGCGGACCTTGCCGGTGCCGACGAGCTTCTGCAGCTCGTGCCAGGTCTTGACGTAGTCCCAGTCGGGGTAGTGCTTCTTCAGGTCATCGGGGTCGGTGGACGAAGGCCAGTGCATCAGATAGAGGTCGACGTAGTCGGTCTGGAGGTTCTCGAGGGACTTGGTGATGGCCTCGGGGACGCGCTTGTGCCAGGGGTTGTCGAGCTTGGTGGTCAACCAGATCTGGTCGCGGGGGACGCCCGAGGCAATGATGCCATCACCAACCTCCTTCTCGTTCTGGTAGGCGAAGGCGGTATCGACGTGGCGGTAGCCGTTCTTGAGAGCGGCCTCGACGGCGAGCTTGACCTCGTTGGGCTTGGATTGCCAGGTACCCAGGCCAATGGCGGGAATCTTGGCTCCCGTGTTGAGGGTGAAGGTGCGGCTGTACGTCGGTTAGCTGATAGATCATAGACGACTGTGGCCGTTTCATTGTGTTTGAAAGAAGGCAGTCTGTGTCACTTACGCGGTCTGCTTGGTGGCGGCCATGATTCTTTGCATACGGAACAACCGGGAATAGAGACGGGTATCTTGGAAGAACAGGAAATCAAGTGGTCTCAAAAGCGAAGAACGTGAGATGAAAAAGAAGAGTGAGAGCTACCACAGACTGGAATCGACAACATGGTGGGACGTGGGAGCTCTTATGTACCTCGTCGCTGAAGACAAGAACAGATGATTAACGTAAGCAGCAAGCTGTCCCCGTCATGGACAGGTGAGAGGCGAGCAGCTCGGCATTCTTTCCCTTGCGGTTCCTGTTCGCCCGTTCTAAAGTTATGCGACATATGCGACAGGACGGGAGGCGCTGGGTTCGGGTCAAGAAAGAAGGCAAGGTAAGGTAGGTACATGCGGCGCGGGTGCGGGAATTGCAAAGGACGGGGAAGGTCCAGTCCATTCACTTTGGAGTGAGGTAAGGTGGCCATCACCCCTGATCCCAATCCTTCGCGAAGCATTGCCCCTCCCCCCACCTCTTGTGCGCCCAGCAATGACGCAGTACTACGCTACCTACTACCTTGCCTGCCGCCCTATCGGCGTCCAGCCTGTTGTCTTTTCTGTGCTGACAGCTGTGGGCTTTCTCGATAATGTCAACAGCGGGAATCTGGCATCTGCGTCTACCTAGTAGGTAAGGTAAGGTTGGCAGTTACTTGGGTAAGGTGCCTGTCTACTCTTCCCACAAGGGCAATGTTAACAGTTGGGAAACTGACCCCGAGCAGTTGGTCAGAGCCCACTTTGCCTCCAGCAGAGCCCTATCCAGACCTATCTACACCTATCTTCATGTTTCTCAACGTCTTGCAGGGGCCTGATAACATGGAGGGGCAAAGCGGCGCAACGAGGGGCACCACACAATAAGACACTAAGAGTTGTGGAGGGGAATTGGGGGCCCCAGGGACTCGCAAATAAAATCCCATGTCGGGAGAGGTACAAAGGGAATTAGAAAAAAAAAAAATGAAGCCGGCCATGACCTAGTCAGCGAATTTCAGTGTGCTTGATTGGCAGCGCTTGTTAGCCGTTCCAATCCGCGTCGTTGGAACGGGCAAATGTGCCCCGACGTGCGGTTTTTTTTCTCTTTGCCTCTCCTCTTTCCTTGACATCCACATGTTGTGCCACTCTTCACCGAGACCATGCAACTTGGCCAGCCCTGGCACGAATACCGGGCCAACTGGATGCCACCTTCTTCTCGCTTTAGGCATTTGCTGTTAAATCAGTCCCGGTTTGGCGGAACCGGGCGCATATGAACCTCTGCAGCCGCACGAATGTCTAGCCAGGAAATTTCCAACCCCACGTCGCCATGACTCTTGGGCTGATTGACTTGCTTCGCCGTTCATCGTATCCTGCCTATGACTGGCCCGCTACACAAAGACGACAATTCTTCGTCAGAAGGATCTCGAAGATTCCTTGATCCAGTTCAGGTGCCACGTCCATCTCCAGCCTTTCCGCTTGAGACAGAGTGTCGACGTGGCCGGGAGCTCTTCGGAGGAGCGTTGCGCGACGTCGTTACTGAGAAGTTGTGTGGTTTAAATGCAGCGATTTTCCACCCTCCATCTTATACCCTCTTGCCATCATTCCCCCTTTTTCACAGCTGTGTCCATGTCTGCGCTTTTCTCTTCTTGAACTGATAAGAAAATCAAGCGGCGGAATGAGTTGAACTTGACGTGTCCAAGGGCAATTTTGTTTCCTAAGGTGTCTGTAAAGCTGTCAACCATCGACTGGTCCCTGATGCCGCACTGATGATTCTCTCCTTCACCATCGCAGAGATGAGACTGTTTTACTGTTATTTCACAGAAAGCCCATATTCTCTCTAGGACAGTCGTATCATCCAAGTTGTCGAGACGAAGACATGTCGTCGACATTAGCCACATAACGTCACAAAAGACCCCTGTCACTCGGCCCGGAGCACCATCGACTGGCTCCTTCTTTCGGCTACGCTACGCAAATTGTCCGATCCTGTACGTCTTGCTGGGTTGGCAAAGAGTGGCGTGATCGTCGGGGAGAAACCTTGCGGACAGTCCTTGCCTCACCTGTCTCGAAATCACAGGTCGACCTCTGTCCTGATTTATACTTACCCAGTCAACGACGTTTTCGGGTGACTGAAGGCTGATTATCAACAAGCATACATCACTACATATTCTATGCTATGCTCAAGCCGTTTGTCAATTCGTATGAGTAGCAACTTCTGAAGCCGGTTTCCGAGCGTTGGCATAAGCTAAGCCCATGTCCACAAGAATTACCACCTACCTATGCACAAGGCCAGTTTAGGCTGAACACAACTGCACCCCCGTGCTAAGGGATCATTCTGAGGTCGTCTCACGGAACTCTTCCAGGGTGAACCATGCGAAAGCGACAATATTCGTCTTTCGGTATCATACCGGGTGGACATAGGGCCAAGGTTGCTTTCTCTTACGAGGTCGGATTTATTAGCACGGTGGACGTTCTCTTCTCGGCAGTGTTCTCTGTTAGATCTTCTCATATATCTTAGCTAGACTGTGAGAATCTGGTTCTATTCCTCTTTCGAGAACTATGAGAGGTCCACCCCAACAACCCTCTTGCTCCCAGACCTGGTAAGTCCATCGAGGTCCTGGCCGCTCTGGTTCTTGGGCTTTAAGCTCGTTGGACAACACGCTGTGTGTACCTGAACTCATCCGAAACTAAAGCAGACTTTTCCTTGTGATTTTCCTCGTCACGTTATGGAGAGTTTCGTGTACATCTGCAATACTCGAATGATTGGCTATACTGGCTACTATGGTTGCTGGGCTTTGAAATTCACGTGGAAAGTTAGCTCAGTCTAGGTAACCTACGAAGCCAAGAAAAAGCGACGAGATTGAGTGAAGACACAAAGCAACCAAGAAAGCCGTCTTACATATCACTCTGGCAACCAACGGTCCAGTCCACGTTCTTGGCTTTGGCGCCATTCATCCCGCACGAGCAACAGCCACAGTGTCCGAGTTCCTCAAGCCACCGTCCCGTTAAGGTGCTGGCCTACAGACGGTCTGACAGCCGTCCTTGTCTCAGCCAAAGAACAACATCAGAGGCTGTGTTAAGGTTTGTGGGGGGATAACGGAGTACCGCTTGCTCTGGTCGTTGCAGCGTTCGAGGGGCACACCGGGTTGGGGGAAAGTAGGAGGATATGGGTCAGGTTTTAGGTACAGAGGTTGATGCATGTCTGGATGTTGACTTCTCTGGACTCACCAAGGAGCAGATAAGACCCAAGCCAGCTGATACATCAAATTCGAGCGATGGCTAGCCAACATTTATGCTCAGCGTGCCTGAATGGTTGATGAATGTCATGAAATGTCTCGCGAAGGATGATTAAGGCTCTACACCTATTTACAATATGAATACTGGCGACGGAAAATTAGCACATGAAACAAGAAATGCTAACGGGTAAGATTGTACGCAGAGAATATACTACTGTACGAGGTAAGAGCATAGTATGATAATACAGTCTGTCAGATGTGTAGGTTTCCATAGTCATTGTCCAAAGGCAGATTGCAGGTACATCCTTATTTTGCTCAAGATGTTTCTTTTCGACGTCGATCTGGGGCATCTGTGATCAATCCCACCGATTGCCAGTGCCGTTGGTCAGTCGCCAGGTTGAGAGCAATTTCAGCAGATGAGTTGCTGATAGAAATCGTACCTTAGCAAATGAACTAAACCCCTTTCCTTTCCCATCCGGCGCTCTTTATCATTTCTCACCTCTCACACTCGACAAACTACACGGAAACCTGATTAAACTGCCCTCAAGTTAGTTAACCCAACATACGAGAGGCTTTCTTGCGTGTTGAGCCCATCATGACTGAATTAGAAACGAATGACAACCCTACGTAATGCATAGTTTCTCAATCGCCGACAACGCATCCCGCCGGGCCTCCTCTGGCTGGCGGCCCCATCCCGCTCATCGTGAGCATCCTCTCAACTGCCGACGCCGGCAAACAGTGATTTCTCAGGTGGCCCCCAAAAAGGGCCCCCGCCCGCCGCCGCCGCTGTTCGCCGCGACCGGCCGGGGCCCCCTCCTCAATGGCCTCGACCGCGGCGGCCACCATCTGCTTCGGCAATCCGACCAACCAGGCACCGTGCAGCCGTGGTTTGGGGGGATCCGAAGTTGCGACGTTATTGGATAATCGGGGGATTTCCCCCAGCGTCCAGGGCGATGCGCGATGGAGGGTTAGCCGTGAACGACGTGTCGTGCTCTCTGTTGGGCCGTTTTGCGTGAGGATTGAGGCCCGAAGATGGAAAGGGTCATTTAAAGATTCGTCAACTCCCCAGTCTTGATGGAGAAAGAGAAGACGACACGAACAGTACGCATGCAAACCCATCTGGTTGATTGATGCTGTGCCATCACCACCGATCGCAAGTCGCCAATGCCAAGACCGGCGACGGATATTCACAAATGCGTTGAAATGAATTGTTTAACCATCACTTATTGGAAATCAGGCTCGATGCCTTGTTCATTTACATCAAATCGCCATCTATTCTAGAAGCTGACGATTGATTTCAGGAAGACACTAAATGACGGAGACGTTGATGGGTAGGAGAAGGAATGAATTGGCAGTGTGGTATGGGTAGATGATGGGAATACAGAATCGCTTTTACTCCTCGGCATCACCGCCTGCAGCGACGGCTGGGGCAGCGTCGCCGTTGGTAGCGGCGGGTGCGTCGGCGGCCTTGACCTCGCCCTTGGCGGGAGCATCCTCGACGCCGTTGGCTGCCTCTTCGTCGTCGCCGTCACCCTCGGCCGCCTCCTCCTCGGCAGCGTCATCGTCAGCCTCTGGCTCGTCCTCGGCCTCCTCCTCTTCGTCAGCCGCCGCCGCGTCGTCCTCGCCGGCGGTCTCGGTCTTGCGCTTCTTGGATGGAGGTGCTTTGTCTGCGCAAGTCGCTTGTTAGAACTGTCGTCGGGGAGGTTACTGTGTGCGGAGCTCACCTTCTACGCCATTGGCTTCTGCGTCGTCCTCGGCGTCACCCTCGCCCTCTTCGTACTCCTCCTCTTCCTCCTCTTCTCCATCATCGTCCTCTTCGCCCTCGTCTTCCTCAGACTGGTACCTACAAGCAAAACGTATTAGCATCTCGGTCACAAGTGGTCCCGGTAGCTGGCGAAGCTGTTCCCAGAAACCAGGACCACGCGCAAAGTTGCGACGACACTGGTTCTCAGAGAGAAGAGCGGCTTGGTGCTACCAGGAAGCTCCGGGCATCACCAGATAGTTCCTCCTTGGCCAGAGACAAGTCAAGAGAGCAGGCGCAAGGGTGGAGTTGGATGTGACTTACTCCTCTTCCTCCTCACCGTCGTCGTCAGGGAGGGAAACAAGCTCCTCCTCCTCGTCTTGCTTTCTCTTGCGGGTGGACATGGTGTTGATGGGGGTTCGAAGGGGCCAATTGGTTCAAGTTGGACAACTCAGGGTGTGTTTCTGGAGAGAAACAGACAAGAGATGGATGGGGAAGGGCAGGATAGATGTAGGAGAAGCAAAGAGAAAGAGAGAAAGTTGGGGGGCGGCAAGGACGAAAGGTAGGCAAGGTAGGTAGGTCGGCGCATGGAAAGCTCTGGGGGAGGGAGACGGGACCAAGCCAAGGTGGGTGGTGGGTGCAAGTCGACTGGCGGCGGCGGTGCGGTGAGGTACCTGTCTATCCGTACCTACACTACCTTACCTCTCTACATACGTCTGGCCCGGGGACATGAGCCCAGTGTGCAGTGCGGGCGGGCGTGAGGAGAAGAGAGGAAGAGGAGGAGGGAGTGCGCGGGTCGGTGGTGCGGTGCGCAGTGAGTGTGCGAGAGAGGGGGAGGGAGGTGGGAGCTCCCTCTCTCTCTCCTCTCTCAGCTGAGTGGTGCGCGCTCTGCCATACTGTTTGCGTGGGAACGTGTGTGAGGCAAGAGGTAGGTACACTGGGCTGATGGTGCGCAAGGTGAGGTAGCCATGTAGAGACGGGCTTTGGAGCAGGAGCAGGAGCCACGACCCCAGGCTGAACGAGGGAGCACCAAGGTGAGTGAGTGAGCAAGGTGTGGTGGAGGGTGGCTGGGGGGAGCTTCGAACTTGGACCGGACGGGAGTGGACTGGGCTGGGGCCGACGAGTAAGAAGCAAGATGGAGGACTGGAGCAACGACCAGGAACCTAGGACCTAGGACGAGTGTGAGTGAGCGGCTCAGAGTGAGGGTGCGTGGTGTGTGTGTGTGTGTGAGAGAGAGAGAGAGAGAGAGAGGGGAGAGGGTGAGTGACGGACGGGTGAGAGAGAGAGGAGGGCGAGTCGAAGGGGGCGTAGGTGAGAGGAGAGGGGGTGGGTGGAGGACACGAGCGCACTGGGGGAGATCCAAACAGGGAAACCAGATTGGCGTGCGAACCTGCTCTGGCTGGTGGTTGGCCGACAAGCGAAAGAGCTCGGACACTTTGGGGGAGGGAAGAGCAACATCACCATCCCTGTCCGCACACCTTAAGGTACCCTACCTTTCCCTCCGGACCTTGCGTGCAGCAGCAGCAGCAGCAGCAGCAGCAGCAGCAGCAACGGTGACAGCATGTTGCAACAGCTCAACACCGAGCTGCGAACTTGCCTGCTCTGTTGCGCTCCCGCTTGCCCTCCTCTCAGTTCTTGAGCTCATCCAGCCCTTCTTCCCCTCTTCCCCTTCCCAAGCGTCACCTCCCAAGTCTTTCACCCTTTCCCCTCCTCAACCAACTGACTGCTCTGACACTCGTCACTCATCAGCATGAGCTGTTGCTGGCAGCTGCTCATGCCTGCCCCTGTGCGAATTAGGAGCTCTGCCCCTAGCTGCTCCTCTCGAGCCAATCGTCATTGGCCATCACTACCATTTCCGTTCCTCGAATCACCCCCGAGGGTAAAGCTCCAGCTCAGGGCCGCCAGCCGGCTGCTGACGTGATTCTAGCCGGAACGGGACGTCATGGATAGCGTCATCACGTGCGCTAAAGCTGTTCCGTTCTTTCACGCTGAGTCGCGCTCGCGACTTCCCCTCGCCATCCCGCTGAGCCGGCGTTACTCCGCGCCTTGGCCTACGCTGCGGGCTTCCAGGAGCCCGTCGTCTTGCACTTGCACTGGCTTGCACTTGCATCCGCCATCGTAGCCTTGCCAACCTTGATCCATTTTGACCCAGAACCACTGCGGACGCTTGTCCTTGGTCGCGAGATCCAGATTGGGCAAAATATAATACTCGAAACCATAAACAGAAACTTGCATCGCCGGAACGTTGTTCAATGCAGGACTCCTTCGTAGGCATGGATTGTCCGTTTGGCTACCGAATTGAGCTGACCGGTTCATCCGAAGCGTTCATCTGGCCTGAATCCTGGATCCGAAAGCTCCGTGTGCGACAGCTTTGTGATGTGAGTTCTTGCCAGCCTTCGTAGGTGCCGGTACGTTCGTTGGCTGCAGACTTGTAGGTGCAGGTTGATAGCTTGCTGGAACAGACTTCCCGTTCGTCAATTGTAAGATCGTGCCGGGCCGGATAAAATCCGAGACGTCTTTTCCGACGCTGATCAATTAGAACATGTTTGGCCGCCAGCTGAACGTCTTCGACTTTTGTGGTGCAAGCGCACAGCGGCAGCGGCGGATGGCACGTTGCCCAGGTTTAATTGGAAGACCCTGGAATCGCAAACCTTTCGGCTTGGGCTACCGAGCGCTGGAAATGGATGAGGAAAAAGGAATGTGTTATCTCTTTTCGGCCGCCAGGCCGCATCCTAGACTCGGGGTTCCCATCCAGCGGTTCAAGGGAGGATGAGACAGCGTCGATCCAAAAAGCTACACCTGTCTGACATGCCGATAGTAAGAAGCAAGGGGAATAATGAACGAAGAGACAAAGCGACTAGACGCCAGGACAGTCCATAAGATATGTGTCATGTGTAGCTTGTTCTTCTTCTGCTCTCTGCTCCGCACGTGTTCCGGGCGGTCGGGCTCGTTTCTAGGACGAGCTGTCGGGGTGCTCGGAGTTGTAGAGTAGTACCCAACGGGTGGTATTATTTTCCAAGGTCGGTCTAGTTGTAACCAAGGAGGGTAGTAGATAGGAAATAAGATCTAGGTTAGGCCTGGGCTGGTCCATCGGGGCACTCGCCAAAAGAGCATTTGGATGGGACGTCGGCGATGCTAGGAAAGCCGGAGTTTGGAACGAGCATCGTGATCCGTCTTCACGCCTTATTCAAGTGAGTGAGTACGTAGCACTCCGTATTGATGCTAGAGCGGCCTGACCCAGCAGTGCGGGAGATTAAAGAGAGAGAAGAGAGAAATCGAGATGTGGTCCTGATGAACAGGCAAGGCACATCAGGTGGGAACCTGATGTGGAAACGAGGTGTTGGAACTTGGCCACGCTGAGGGAAAGGTAGGCTGCTAGCCTTCCAACGCGTTTTGAAATCCTTGGAAAGAGATATACCATAGGGTAAGTAGCAAATTGGGATGATCGAGATTCGGCTGGCGGCCGGCAGCGCAGACGGGATGATGCATGCTCGAGGACGCATGACAGCCTCGAGATTGGCATCCGTTGGCGGCGCTGACTTGGTGGCTGAAAATCCACGGTCTCCAGTTGTTTAGTGTCTTTGTGTTGATTTGCACGAGACAGACAGGAAGAAAAAAAGCATCCCGCCCATCAGGAGGATTCGCTGGAACGTCATCCCGAGCGCGGCGTTGATTGAGCTGTTTGGTCAGCAGAAACAGGGCCAGACCATGTGGTCGACGGAGGGAACGATCAAGGCCAAAGTCTTAGTCATGCCGTGAGAACGGGTCGGGTCGGGGGAACAGGAGAACAAAAGGAAGGGAAAAAGAAAACAAAAAGAAAAACGGCGAGACCCATCCAGCAGCGGGAACTGGAGACGTGTTGAGGTGGGCGGAGAGAAAAGGCAAATATTGAGCAGCAAAAATTGGATCGTGGGATGCTTTGGATGACGAAGGACGAGCAGATTTTCTTTGGCTGTTTCCGAAAAGGGACTTCGGCCAGTCAGGATCGGAATCGGGCTCTTACCCGGGAAATTGGAAGGTGATTGGGCAGAGGGTGATGACTTCTTGATCGGGACTAGCGCCAGGAACGGGTGGACGCTAGCAAACCATCTTTGGCAGGGCCCTGGCAGCCCTGAGTAATCCACCCCTACGAGGTGCCCTGCACAAGCAGTGGACAGTGGGAAGCTCCCCCTGAACGACCTGAACGGGGCGGCTGTGGCAGTCTTGTGCGCCTGTTGCCCGCTGTTGACCGCCGTCAGCAGCTCCTACCTACCTTAAGCACGTCCACGGCAACACGGGTACCTACCTTACTTGGGTGGTGCAGCGCGGCACAAGCCCAGTGGCTTTCCCTGGTGGGTGCCCCTGCAGAGACCGTTGCACCTGCGTTTGCTGCGCTGCCGGGACGTTGCGTGAGGTGGTGGTCGCGGGTCGACATCCGGGCCACTGTCCGGTGGCCGCCGTCCGTCCATCTGTCCCATCGTCGTTTGTATTCGTAAAGTACGGAAACCTGGCTCACTGGCTCACCAAGCAAAGACCCACAGTCGCAGTCCCGTTCACGTTCCTGACTGCATTTCTGTTCCCTGCAGGTGCAGTGTTTTCTCGGCCCTGAAGCCGTCGTCCATGGATGCCATGCCCTGCCCTGGTTGACGGAGGCTGAGAGGGGGCGCCGAGTTGACATGTCGTCGAGGGTTGCGTACCTGCTGCCACGCACCGCAGGGAATAAACGTCAAGGCGCGTGTGCTGGCCGCCGTGGTAATAATGCGCAGCGTATTATCGGTCTTGGATGCAAGGGATGCGGGAAGACGGCGGAGAGCATGTCGGCCGGGACGAGAGCCAGGAAACATCGGACGGTACCTGTGTCAACGCCTGGTTGACGCTGGCAAGAAGAGGTACCTGCCTCCGAGCGCATGCTGTACCACATCCCGAGTGGATGGAATTTGTTCGAGAAGGAAGAAACGGGGCCCCATTTGAACCGGCCGAGTACCAATAGTGTACGTATACAGCCTCTGTGCTAGGCGCAAGCTGAACAACCTGGCTGTTGACGACTGACGACTGACCGCGTCTTTCGTCTGACTCTCCGACAGAGAGAGATGCGATTGATGAGAGATTGCGGGGAAGGAGCGCACGTCGCGGCGGTGTTGCGGAATCTGGCGACGATGTGGATGGACCGCTGAATCGGATTGATTGTTGACTGGAACTTTTTTTTCTATTTTTCACTGTCCGTGTACTTACTTGCTGCTCGAGGCAGACTCGGAGAGAGAGAAGATAGAAACAGAAACAGAGACAGAGTCTGGATGTCGTTAGCCAACGGGTGTCTGACTCTTGACTCTCACCGTTTAATCAATCTATTGCCCCTTCGTTTGGCGCGTGTAGTGATTGAAAAGTCTTGGTATGGTCCTGGGTGTTGGGATCTGGAATTGGCTTCGCCTCGGAGCCAGCGGCGCGGTACCCTCTCTCTCTCCCGTCTGCTACATGGTAAAGTACTGACAGGGAAGCCAGGGAAGAGAAAGAAGACTGGACAGCCAGGCATGGAAGGCATGCATGCATTTCTCTCATTCATAATTCGACCACCGTTGGAATTGGAATGCTTCTATTGGCGCCAGCCATGAGTTGGCCCGTTCTCTCCAAGGGAGCTCCTATCCAGATGCCTTGCCGCGTGCCGCACAGAGTGCATATGTACTGAGTCTGTGAAATTGGGGGATGAAAATGAGAATGAAGTGGAAATGCCTCCAGGCGGACTCGACAAGCGAAAGACAGCGGACCGGGGGAGGCGAAGAGAGACCTTGAAGAAACCTGGAAGGGAGAGGGCGAGAGAGAGAAGAGAAGAGGATCTTCCATTTCAAATCTCAAATCTCAATCTCGTCAACGAGCAATCCCTTTTTTTTTTTTTTTACCTTTCTTTGCCCCCCTTCTCTCTCGTGTCTTCACCTTCTGAAGTAACTTCCATTGCTCAATTCGCGCTTGCGCAGGCAGCTGCACCTGCAATCTGCACTGGCATCATCATTTAGGTGCTCCTTCCTCGCTCCCTCCCGCGTGGTAAATCACACTTTCGGGAAGCTCCTTCCATCTGATCCTTCCCTACATTTTTGATCTTGTTTTTATTTATCTTTATTTTATTTTCCTCAATTGCTTCCTCTCGTCGGTAATTCGCCCGGGCAAAATAATATCTACTACCTTACCTACTCTAACCTTGGGCTGCCCATCTGCTGGCCTTCGCCGCCTCCGTTCGCCAATCCACCCGATTAATCTTTTCTTTCCTCTCTGTCTCGACTCCTTCCTTGCGACACTCGCTCATCCTACCACAATCTCTCGTTTCTTCGTCCGCCTCGACCCGACGGGACTGTCTCTCTTTGACCGTGTCCAAACCGCACCGGCCTCATCAACACCGAACCGACAGCAACCAGCGATACCTTACGTCTGAAAGTCGGCCAATCAGCCCGCCGAACCATCCGACCGCGGCCGTCGTTACTTTTACCTCGTGGCAGCGGCAGCGTCTCCCAAAATCTGACGCACGAGTCAATCACTCTTTGCGTCTCCGAGACACCTTCGACCTTGGCGACGCCACAGATGCCCGCCCTGCCCTGAACCATCATCAAAGCAACGAAAACAAAAAAAAAAAGAAACAGACAAGAGAGACAGACACCTGCTTTGGGCCATTTGGAGCTCTGCATCCCACCTACAGCATTTCAGAGCCTTGCTTCTACCTTTCACCACTCGATGCCCCGCTCTCCGTTCTGTTCTTCTTCCGATCCTTTCGACGCATGTTTCCCGGCTTCGGCTTGAACCAATGACGAAGACGCCCTTGTCCGGGTCCAAACGCTCGCTTCAGTTTTAGCATCTTCATCTGCGACAGCAGGCATCCGCCCCCAAAAAACCAGGACCCCCCGCCATTAACCAACCAGACCTCGGACGACGACGGCCGCCATCCACACATACTTCAGGTCCATTGTACCTTGCCGTGTGTGCCTTGCCTTAAACCGCTGCGTACCTGGCCCCGTTCCTGAAGCCTCCGCAATCCCAAGGTGCCATTCGACCCATCGATACCACCACACGCTCACCGCACCAGTCGGATACCTCTCCCTTGGTCTCCTCATTTTACCGACGATAACGACCTCCTGCGTCTGCACCTGTCAGAGCCGTTTCCCCAACTTGACTCCTCTGACATTGCGTCTCTTGTTTCGCATTCCCCGACCTACCATTCGACCTCAGACCTCGTCAGAACAACGCCAGCTCTCGCCCATTGACTCGGCTGACGGTCGATCTTTCACTTCCAAGTTTCCCCCCTTACATCCGGCCCCCAGCCTGCATACGCATGAACCGGCCTCAGGGCATCACCTCGTCTCGTCGCATGCCCTGTGTTTCTTTCAAAGCCTGCCGCCGTTCCTTGCTCAACTCGACTTGATTGTCACCCTATTTTCTTTGCACCACCCTCGCACCGACCGTTCTTCAACCTGCCATATCCCGGCTTCCAGCAGCGATCACCCATTGAACCTGCCCCGCCCGGCCAATACCGACTACGAGTTGCTGAGACTATTCGAGAGGGTTGCTGCAAGACGCAAGGTTCATGCATGTGCCGCGATGGTACCGTTCTCGACGACTTTGACTGCCCTACTACAACCAAAGTGCACTACCACTACCTGAACACTATTGCTTGCAACACCCACGTTACCGCTTTCGCCTGCCCTGTCGTAACGAGAACGGCAAAGGGAAAGAAAACAGCATCAACTTTGACACGCCTCCTGTTCGGTCGATCCCCTCTTGTAGCAGTCGCCGCCGCTGCCATATAACGGCCGGGGGGATTCAGCCAACATGACCCTCATGGCCGTGGCAGCGGATTCTGGTCAACCCGACGCCCAGATCGCCTTGGGAGCCATGGCAGACCAGGACCCTACCATCCACCGTCAGACGAGCATAAAGCATCGCCAGTTCGGTATTTATGCTTCAAGGCGGACCCATCCGAAACCCGTCCCAGCTTCTGACGTTCCAGAGCGTCCCGGCTCCCCAGCCGCCAACTCTCCAACACATGCACATCCCTTACCCACATCCCCCCCACGCTGGGACTCTCTGGCAAACAATTCCAGTAACTTTGCGAGGCAACAAAACCTCATGAGCGCCCGGTCACAGTCGCAATCGCCTCGCCTTGCCCTATTCCACTCAATTCGAAAATACCCCTCCTCGGAACGCCCCTTTGCCTCGCCGTCCCCCAGCCTCAGTCATGGTTACGAAGAGGACGACGACTTGAGTGCCGACGAATGGACTAGCAAAGCCGCCGCCCGTTCGATTAGATCTCCCGTACCCTACGACGACGACGACCGATCCTCGATCGATACCATGCAGGTAGACAACTTCTCTCGTCCGAGAAGGCCTAGCATCAAGCAGCCGATACAGGACTCGTACAGTCCCCGGCCAGCGAACTACTCTCCCTCAGACCCACGCTCCGATCCCAATTCGCATCATCAAGCATGGCCTCGGCCGCGGGGTCAGTCTGGCTCCTCCGCCCGGTCTGCCTCGACGTTCTCCTCGATGCCTGCCACAGGAAACGATAACTACGAGCATCGCGCCCCGTCCCGGCTCCGGAGTGCCCCGCCTCCGTCGAGCCTCGCCCGACCCCCATTGGCGTACGGTCGGGTTGATAGCTCAAGCTCCGGCTTATCTACTTATGCGCGTGAGGCACCGTGGATGAGTGGAGACGAGATGCGGTCCAGCTACCGATCTCAAATGACATCTTCGAGCGCGCAGGGCACGTACGTGACGGAAAGAAGCAGTGTTCTCACTAAGAACAGCTCAGTCCCTTCTCTGTACGCTAACGGCGAAGAGCTTAGTGTCGACGACGTGATGGGCATGTACGAGAAAGGCTTCCAAGACTCGAGCCCCGAAGACAACGACGATAGCCCGGTACCGGCGTCCGAGATCAATAAGCGCAACACGAGAATGCTCGAAGTCTTGAGTCAACCGTTGACGATGCCTGCCAACTCACTAGCTGTTCCTGTTTCAGAGACCGTTGTCCGCCAATCGGTCGACATGTTCAGAGTATCCGAATACCCTTCGTCTTTGCCTAAAGAGGTTGGTTTGCTGGAAGACGATCAGGGAGAGGAAGAGGAGGACGACGACAATGAAAGAAACGACGAGGTGGACGAAAAGGAGAAAAGAGACTCGGCAAAATCTCTTCAGAATGAAAAAGATTCGCTAACCCCGTCGCCGAAAATGAGCAGCCCAACAACGTCCTCGATGCAAACTGCTGTTGAGCCCGAAGAAATCGAGGAACCTGGTGCTCGGGATCGATACGGGTTTAAAAAGGCCAATCAGTACATCACCAGGGAACAATACGACAACTGGGACAAGGGCTATTCCCAGTATTTGGACAGGAGACGTAAGAAATGGACCGCCTTCTTGAAAGAGAATGGCCTCATGACGGACCGTCCACAGCGGTTCCCACCTCACAGTGCCAAGGCCAAACGGTTTATCCGCAAAGGCATTCCTCCCGAATGGAGAGGTGCCGCTTGGTTCTATTACGCCGGAGGCCCTGCTATATTGGCCAAGCACTCCGGTTTGTACGATCAACTACTGCAGAAGAAGGCAAAAGATGTCGACGTGGAGGCCATTGAGCGAGATTTGCACCGAACATTCCCGGACAACATCAAGTTCAAGCCTGCGAGCATGGC